>NC_137737.1:28982665-29615230 GCF_963264785.1 Psittacula echo | reverse complement strand
CAAATGCTGAGAAATAAACAATGTGCCAACTTTTGCCAGTAAAGAAGCAAAAGGAAATCTCTCATTTTACAATGTAATCTGAACAACTAACTGAGATGCTTTAGGAAGGAAATTTCACATTGGAATTGCAACCTTTAAAAAAAAAAAAAAATCCAAGATGAGCTGTTGAAAACTCATTAAAATCAATGCGACTCAATAAACCGTCATGTGCTTCTACTTTTAAACACAGTTAAAACAGTACAAAGCAGCACAAAACCACTTTTTATTGCTGTCTAAACTTGTTCTGGATCAGAAATTGCAACGCTTACTAGAAAAAATAATGAAAGTAGCTAATAAACCTTACAGAAAACAGTAGAGTCAAGCACATGCAAGCAATATGCCAAATAGCTGTTGATTTTCTGTCTGCTGAGTGACCTCAGATCTTGTCACTAGCACAGTCAATGGGGTACAAAATCCTATGGAATTTGCTGTGTGATGCTGGCCAAGCAAAACAACCACTGGATCCTAGGACACTGGACATGTCACGTGCTGTCATCACAGATCACATTGCTGTTCTCACTCCTATGCCAGCAGAAAAGTCTGCTTTTTATATTAAATGCAGACTCCCTCAAATCAGTTTTAATAAAAAATTACTTGTGTGCAACAGTATTTAAATCTCCAGCAATTACTCTGATTAACTCAAGATGGTCTCTTTGTTTATTCAACTCTTTATACTGACTACCTAAATGTTAGATGATAGAAAGCATATCAGAAACCATTTTATTCTGCACTTGCTATGGTTTCTCCTTTTAACCTCATAAACAAGGTATTTAACATCTCCAAGAAACTTGGTGCCAAAGTGAGACTTGATGTATCTGGTATTTTCTGAACACTTACTAAACGAATGTGTCCTTGAAAGCTGATGATGGGCCATGCCAATTTTTTGCAGGATGTAAAGAGTCAATGTATTTTGCAGAATCACATGCACAGTATATGCATTCACGTCTGCTGTCTACAGCCTACAATATAAACTGGGAGCTTGTGTATTGAATCCTTTCTAAACTAAAGAAACAAAAATTAGAATTTTGTATGAAAATAGTTTCCTGCTAAATCAGTCTAGATATTTCAAGCCCCAATGTCAAATCATTAAACTGATATTGTCAAAATCTCTGACTTCTTTTAAGGGATTATGATTAACTATTATCAGAGTAGCTTACTCGCTAAAATTTTTTCCAAAGAATGCATTTGTTTATTTTTATACAATTTGCAATTCTTTAGTAAGACCACTGACATCAGGGAAGTGAGAATATTGGGTAAATGGAATTTTCTGTTCAATGCCTTGCTTTGTTCCATCTAGCAGAAGGAAGTGATTTTTTTTGCTGTTGCAATTACTATGAACTGGAAAAAACTCTTCTTAACCTGGCTTTGAGAACTGAACAGGTACAGTTCAGTATAATAAAACATGGGGACCCTCTACCCTTGCTGGGTATTGAAATACAGAAATATGATGTGATACATGGAACAGTTGTTACTAGCACACAACTTATTGATTACTCTCCCCATAATACAAAAGGTATGTAGCTGGCTAAAATAAAGATCTCCTAGAATGGGAGCAACATGCATACCAACATGTAGGACCTTGACTTTCTCCTAATTGCTAAAAGCTATTGTCTGCCCAGAGCCCACTGGGATCATACATTTGATATATTCCAAATTTAACTACAACTGTGAAAAATCTGCTAAAAATATAAAATAGTTTCAAATATATTAAAGGCTGACACCCTGAAAAGGTTAATAATTAGTTGTTCCAGTAATAACAGGCTTCTAGTGAAATTACCGGGGTTTATCTTCCATTTTAAAAATCCACAATTAAGTTCAAAAGTTGTGGTGAACATTAGTTATCAAGAATAAAGACATTGCTCATATTATGTCTTACTGACCTGAATAAATCCACACACTAGAAACAATGGATTTTTTTTCATTTGGTAAAGACTGGAAAGCATTGGAGTGTCAGGGCATCTGTAATGAGAATTACGGGGCCAAATTCTTTTCAGATGTACACCTTTGTGAAATTTGCTATAAAATAGGTGGTTCAGGCCACAATAATAAAATAACGACAATGACTAGCATAAATAATTCAATCTTCACTTGTGAAATAATGAAGTTCTTTTCCTGATATGCTATCTTTAATTTTAAAAATCATATTTCTCCAGTCTGCTAAGTTGTACAAGAGTGTATAAAGGAATGTGACTGAGTAAATCTTTAATGCAGAGAATCTTTCCTTCAAATCAGCATTAACTCTTTTCAAATTTTTCCTATTTCTCAATTTTTTCTTCCATTCTGAACTTACTAGATTGTTTTTCCATTTCTTTCCTGATATGTAATTAAAATGGACTGCAATGTACACCTTGCATTCCTGATGATGGATAATGATAATGGAATGATAATTCAGTCATATGGAGAATAACATTGTCTGACTCTGTTTAGGGATAATGTGTTGCCTAAAAACTTTGAACATATACAGTAAGAATTTCCTGAACTATTGAACAAAAGAACATAGGTTATAACACAAATAGATAATGTTCAGGCAGATTTACTGCAGAGGAACATTAAGTCCACCCATTATCAGCTGTTAGGCTTGTCCTCATTCATTCCCAGCTCATGTATGAGGCTGCACCCACAAAAATGGTACTTTTCCCCGTCAACCAGATCAGGCTGGGTTCTTCCACTGGATAATACTGCCCTTAGCTCACAGCTCTACAGTGTGTATCATTTATCATCTTTCCTCGGAGAACACTGATGCATGTGTATTAATTACGGTTCAACTACCTATTATGTTCTATTTTGCATTCCTTTCTCCCAGTCTTGATATAAACACACAAATTTAGCTCTTGCTGACAATCCTGGTTTCTGTAAGGGAATCCTGAGCAGCCTTTTTATAGGATTTTAATTTCTTTTTGATTAAGCCTGTGTGAATTTAAACTCTTAATCAAAGCTCTTGCCAACATTTTACGTAAATTGCAAAGCCAATCAAGACTTGGTCATTTGTTTTCATCATGTTGCACCTCATGTAAATCTTCCACTTGGGGGAACGATGGTATGCTGAAATGTTAAAATAGCAAATAAAGAAAGGAAAACATGTCCTAGAAATATTACAGCACATAAAGTCTACCAACATACATTCTGCTCCTGTCCCAGCTCCAAGTAGAAAAACCTGAGTCTCCCTGTTCAATTCAAATGCCCTTAAAGCTGGACCTGCGTACTTGTCTAAATATTTTCAATTTTCTGCCCCTCCTTTTCCTCTTGCACAAGAAATATGGATTCCAGGGTAATGCAACTAATTTCTAGCTGTTTATGCACAACTTCAGAGAGGGAAAAAAGAAAAGCTTCAGGTACAGCCCAGAATTAGGGATTATGTCATCTCTAATACCTGCTGCAATGCAAAACCACCTAACTGCTACTGTAAGCCCAGCTAGCTGAAATGGCAGAAGTCTTGTGATTTTTGGACCTGAAAAGTGTCTATTCCATTTGCAGGGTCACCAGTACACAGCTGGCAACCCCAAGGCCTGCGGCTTCAGTACTGATGGAGTAAGAGAGGCTATGTATATTCCATATACATGTATCATGTTTGAACAGGTGCAAGTATTAACCACATAGAGTTTCTCCATTTCATTTTGGACTGTGAGACTAGCATGTCATCAGTATGCTCCAAGGAGGCTTCTTCAGTCAGCTTTGAGAAGATCCTGCACTGCAAATCATCTAACTCAAATGATTTGCAGATGATAGCAAGATAAAACTGTAGGTGGACAGATAATACACTATATAAAATTCTTTTCATTGCAGCACGGTAAGCATGTGGAAAGTCAAAATGAATCAAACATCCATATTCTAGCCATTTTATCTTTTTATGTTTTCTATTCTGATCACCATCTTTAATTATTACTATATTGCTAAGAGAAATGAGTTTTCGAAGCTGAGATTTCAATGGTATTTCTTTTTTTCTTTTGTTTTTGCTAAAGAATCATTATGGTTTTAAGATTTTATGCAGAAGGCCATGAGGAATCTAAAATTAAAACTGTTATTAGAAGCAGTTGAAAGCAGGCAATGAACTGAAGCTGTGTCTTGCAATCTTGGCTATTGTCGTATTATTGCAGAGTCCCATAGGCAGCCCTCACATGTACAGTACAGAGACTTCACATCCTGGCTCTTTTGATTCTTTTGTCTGCCCTCCAACCTGCACGGCCAGGAACTTTCACTTGAGAAAGATTTATGAAGCCTCCACTAACAGGGTCAACCCTGTTATATCACCAGAGGGCTTCTTCTTAAAAATAATAACATCTACCCGCAGCTCTGCAGGGCGGTCTCTCTTGGCACTCGCTTTCCCTATTTATCTTAACAACCGGCACACACAAAGCCCTCAGCTCTAGCGAGGGCAGCCAGCAAGTCCCCTAGGCACGGTAGCCCTGTCTCCTGCTATCTGCCAGACCTTGTCAGCCGAGATAACTCACACCTCCAAGAACTGCTTGGTGCTTTTAAAGACTTGACTCCTGTAGCCAGTGAGGCTACACCTTCACATACTCAGAAAAGTTTGAAAATCTGCAAAACCTGTAAAAAATTTGCAACTAATGAAAGCATTATAGAGGCTCTGATTATACTGAATTACAGTGCAAGACCCTTTATTTTTATGTGCCAGTCACTAATAGCATTTTGTAAGCAGTCATCCCAACTGAAAATCTCCTGTCATTTCTAAGAATCAAGTGATTCTTTACTACCATGTTAAAAGGTACTTCCAAGGCTCTTCTAACCTTTACAGTACAAGTGGTTTGGCTATTTATTGCATACATCTTTTGGAAGAGGGAGAAAAATTACTTTTCTTTTTCCTACTGAAGTTATCAAATATTAAAAATAGGTAGGGAAAATTATTTTTAGTCATTTTCCCCAAAGAAGTTAATGCTGAGAAGCTTGGACAAATCCTCAGATAATCTGTCCTACTCTGTATATTTCTTAATAACATGAAAAGTTGAACTTGCTCCCATTCCTCCCCTTCTGCCTAAGAAAATGCTTTTAAATTTATTTTATTTATTAAGATTACATAAAGTATTTCTTTCACAGTAAGCATTCCTAACAAGCTTAGTCCCCTGTGCTGGAAGGAGAAACACTCTTTTCATGGATACTCAGCCAAGGGTTCCTGAGAGTTAATACTCCCACTCTTCTTCTTTGAGTGTCAAGGGATTTTTAACATCCGCAAAACAGACAGGAACTTGGCTTTATGCCTTAGGAAAAGAATGGATTTTTTTTCACCACATAATAATCTGCTGTGCAATTACCAATAAAAAAGTAATATTCTCTGCTATAAATTGAACAATGTGCAAGAAGCATTTATTGGTAATGTACTGGAAAAGGCATACGGAATTTAAATCAAGTTTTAAAGTGAATATAGAAATCAACAATAAAAAGAAACCATGACTACTATACAATGCAAATTATGCAAATGATAAATAGAAGCTTATAATATGACAGGGTATTGAGACATCATAGACTAAATTGTCCACTTCTATAAAATATCGATGACTAATAGATTACATTCACTGTATCAACTGCTGTAAGGCTAGAGACGTATAACACGTTCACATAAAAGAAGCATTAGTTTCAATCAGCTCTGTGTGGGAGCATTTCCCTTCACAAATCCAGCTGGAGGACAGGGCCTTTATTAAACTAAAGACTACTGCTTCTAAAGTCTAAGAAGACAGATTGAGGGAATGAAGGTTTTGTCCCTGCCTCGTCTGTTTACTGTGTCTAGAAGTGGGGCTTACTCTGTCTTAAATTAGAATTTACTGCTGCTTGGTTTTTTGGTGGCTTGTTTGTGGTACTTTTTTGCCAGTAGCAGTGTACATGAATGAAACAAATCTTTTACATAATGGAAAATTTCAAGGATAAGGAAACAAGTTGAATGAACATTGAACACTCTTCCCCCCCCAAAAAAAAAAAACAAAAACAAAAACTGTCATTTTGTTTAAAGAGAACATTAAGGGCACTTACATGTTTCATAATAAATTCACGCTGAACACTGAGCAACTGGAATAGTCTTTCATTCAAAAATATATGCACATGTTTCTATTGAGTCAGAATCTGGCAGTAGTAAAAGAGTATTCATGCACTACAAAACGATATTTTACTCGCTTTTTAGCCATTTCGCACATACAAAATTTTTTTACAAAACCATAAATTTTTGAATCATGCTTACCCTTACAAAGAGAATATTAGCAATGATGTATCTGCCTTAATTAATTTAAACTATTCCTGAAAACTTAATCATTATTCCACAACACAGATTTTGAAAGTTGCTTTAAGGTATGTTCTCCTAATTCACAGTTAATCTCTTCCATAGGTAGTGAAACAGCAGCCAGCACAACATGCTTTCAGAGGGTGCATACATTCTGTCTGTCCTTGGTGGATAGACTAATTCCACTTAAAAAGTGAGATAAAAGCCACCAAGTGTGAAGACTTTCCTAAGTAACTACAGGTTGGGTAGAATTATGAAAGCTAATTCGCAACTAGTTATTTACTGGAAACCAAGGCAGTAAAATGTAACACAAACTAATCCTGCTTTGTCAGAACAACCTTAAAGTGTGCAATGAAATCTGTTTTTCTATGGCTATCAGAAATAAACCAGCTAAATTAAGGACATCCCCATGAGCAGCAATTAATTGCACAAGATCAATTACTACAGAACACAGCTATTCTGGAAGAGATAACATTCTTAAGTCTCTCAAGAGAAAAACTATTCCCAAGGTTGTTCCTTCAGACATCAGAAAGCAGTACCATATTCTCCCTTAAATACAAGCTTTTTCAGGAAAACAAACAAACAAACAAACCAAAACAAACAGAAATTGGTGCTCACCTTAAACACAGATCTATAAATTTTCGTTTAATTCTCATACTGACTCAGAATCACAGCATGGGATGCACACAGTGAATCAGAAAATTGTATTGATCACATTTTGGCTCATCTCAGTGAACCTCTCTCTCACCACACAGGTTATCACACCTAGTGATACAGAAGTCCATGACTGTTGAAAATATGACTGACAATGAATTCACTTTGAGCTTGCAAATGGAAAGTTGTGGTTCTGGTTCTAGATATCTCCAAACTCAGGATACCACCAGCATACCTTTTTTTTAAAACGTTTCATTAAATAAAACGTTTCATTAAATAAAATTAAAACTATATTGAACATGGCATTAAAAACTATGGCAAGAATATTATCTACTAGCATCATTAGACATTATTTATGGCATTATTTTATATGTACAACTCAGCAGCAGTATAATTCAGTAACAGCTGAAGTTAACACATACATAAGCAGAAAATCACAGGGATGTTCTTGAGTTTTCAGGACATTGACTATCAGAAGCCATCTGTCATTTAACAGTTGCTCAATTTTAAACAGATTCAATTTTAAATACATATTTTTAAGAAGCAATACATTTTGTTTACCTTAGTGGCCTCACCCTTTGCTATGTCTAAAGTTTTTTATTTGTCTCAAGTAAACATATATTTATAATGTTATGAACATATAAAAATAGCCATCCATTAAATGTGCACAGGTTCAAAAACATTTCTTCCTGCAAAGATGACTTTTCCATACTTCCTCACTATGGTTGGATGTAAAGTACATTACAAGGCACAGTGCAACTAAGGGAAAGGCCCTCCCTCCTAAGCCAGCAGGGAAGTGCTAGAGCCTCAGCCCATACCCTGTAATGTTTCCGTTGACCTTTTCCACATGTAAAGGAGGCTCCAACTCAAATGACCCTACGTTTCTCAGGCAACAGCAGCAAGTGCCCTTAGTCCTTACCTTGTAACAGTCCACAGTCTCTTGCCCAAAAAAAGTAAGGCAAACTAGAATCTTCTTTTTAAAAAATTCAGCCCTTTCTTTGCCATGCCTATTTCTTTCTCCACCAAAAGGTCAGCTGTTTGCACTTTTTCCTGAGGTCACCTAATCTTCCAAAGCTATGGGAATTCTGAACAATGGAAACATTTTACACTTTATCTGTAGAGCTAGTGAAGAGTTACTCCATTATGGTCCTAATGTACCAGGCTCTCAAACAGACGTGAATTGCAAAGCCTTGCCGACACATGCACACATACACACACACACACACACACACACACACACACACACACACACACACACACACAGAGTCTCTGTCAGCTAGAATAGAAATGTTTAAATATCAGCTTTTTGGAGTCACCTCTCAAAACAATGCAATTTCCATAGACATAAATACCTTGATAATTTGATATCTAGAATTTTAAAATCTAGGGTTTGGTACTTGCTACTGTATTGTTATACAGCAATTTCTTGTTATTTAAAATTAATATGCGATTAAACATTATATAAATTATGTGTTAAACAAAATTTGAATTCTACAAATGTTATGTTAAAATGTCAGTGCCAGCTTTTAAAATGCCAGTGCCATCACTATATTCAAGACCATTCATAACAACCATTCACTGTAGTAATTACTCCCTGCATTGTGCTATGGAATTAACATTTCCAGTAACCAAATGATGAGAGACTTCTGAGATACCATTTTTATGGTTTTGTATGCCACCTATATTCACTAAAAAAGTATTAAGTGAATTTCCCAGTCCTTCATTTCTTCAGAGTATTCAAGATGAAAAATAATCTTATTTTGTGCACCCTGCATGGAATTTATACCATTGCAAATCATACTCATACAAAACCTAAGCATATCACTTCAGTCAACTAGAAAATTCAAGTTTCTTATTCCCTTATGAAATGGAAACAATGAAAACCCTCTCATCTGAAAAAAAAAAAAAACAAACCAAAAAAAAAAACCACAAAAACCCCAAACCTTATAGTTCTAAAAGCAATCCAGCTTATTTCTTTTAAAAATGTCTTTGATTGCTAGAACTGTCTCATTTAATTGAAAATCTGAAATCGTAAGAAAATTTCAGTTCTCTCAGAATATAAATAAGGAATGGACTTCTTTAAGAAGTCAGCTTTGCATTTTTACCAGATGCTCTGAAACAAAATTTAATCACAACAGTAATACAGGTATAGAATATTTTTCTCAAATCTTAAAAGTAAATATATTAACAAGTAACAAAACAGGAGCATTAAATGTTATTGCAGTTTTGTATTTAGGATTTCAGCTACAGAAAGTCTTTTAAAATTATCTAAAAATAAATTGAGTAATATTTTGTTCTACTTAATGTGTCAGTAAAACTATAAGCACTTAGACATCTGAGAACAATAGGGTTTTACAATTAAGAATTGGGGGGGCAGAAATGGTGTTAATAAACAGAATACCATAAATACATGGAGGCTGAGGGCATTTTGAATCTAAAATTTTTACCTGTTTCCCTACTAACTCCAGTAGTAGTCACAATAGCAGTCATGCAGCTCATAGAAGCAGTGAAGTTGCAACGCTTTTACAAACTATACCTGCAGACTTCATGTCTTGATTCAGATTTTAAAATCAATTTATATGATATTATTCCAATTTTGAAAAGCAAAAGCACTTTCCTTATTTTTCTCTTGTCTTCAATTTTTAAACATTTTTCTTTGTATAGGACATTACAGAAGTGTTTTGCTTTATTTTGACAGTAACGCATTTGGGTTAAAACACTGCAGTCAGTGGTACCAATCTGAGGAAATGCTCATGTTTTTGAGAACTCCAAAGCCACAATACTTTTTTTTTTTTTACTTTTGTTTGTTTGTTTGCTTGTTTGTTTTTGTTTTAAGCACTTAATCTGGATTAAAACTTCATGAGTCTTCACCTCATATAGAGTGAGTCACCCTGTTCAATCCTCAATAGTTTAGTAGTATTATACCTCACATACACACCAAATCAAACATGCCCAGGTCAGCTGTAGTACTATCAACACAATCTGCTTTGAAAACATAACCCTCAGATTACTATTGTTATGAAATTTTACTATCCAAGTCACACCACCAGATTTATTTGGCACTTGCAGTCATGACTTGTTCTTCCGGAGGAATTCCTCTATAATTGAGCATTAGTTATTGTACCATTAAACTACAGCGTTTCCGTAAATTTTAAACAGATAACAGCACTTTCTAGCAAGTGTTTTTTTAGGTACAAGTTTATTACCTAGTTACAGGGAGAAAAAAAAGAAAAATTGGCTAGAAAAGGTTTTCCTTTTCTAGCTTAAAAAAAAATGAGGTTAACAGAAAACATCCTGCCATTGCTCCCAAAG
Source organism: Psittacula echo (assembly GCF_963264785.1). Classification (NCBI taxonomy): domain Eukaryota; kingdom Metazoa; phylum Chordata; class Aves; order Psittaciformes; family Psittacidae; genus Psittacula; species Psittacula echo. Next base: position 29,605,002 of record NC_137737.1, on the reverse strand, counting down.
GAATATTCCCTAACTACAAAATGAGCAAAGGCCATTTCTGAAGTGTAAATATTTTAAAACCTCATGTAATAATAAACAGTTATCCTACTTTTTTTTTTTTTTCTAACATGATCTTTGGTATGTTTATACTGTAAGCATTGATCTTTTATAAGTATTTTTATCTGTTTCTTTCATTTGTGGATGCTAGGTTTAGGTTCAACATTATTAACAATGGCAACAGTCCAGCATCCTGGTAGAAATATGCAGTGGGCACAGATTCCTCCGGCTCCAGGGCTTACTCATATTTCAGATGAGGAGTGGGCCTGTGCAGTTGAACTATTATTTTTCCATGAAAACACTGAGAGACCGGAATGAATAGACTCCTTTCATTATTCTCTGAAGGAAGAGGAAGACTAAAAGGTTCATGGCGAATCGTATCCTCACATAAATATCAGGACAAAGTAAGGCTCCCTGCAAAAACATTTTCTTTACAGCCTTGGCAAGATTTTCCCTAAGAAACACCGCAGAATTGTGCTCATGATGTCAGAAATACTTTAGGGAGTATGAAGGATTAACGTTGTGTATCTCTCTGCTGATCTGTTCACTCTTTGGGAAGCCAAAAAGGCAGAAGTAAGCTTTGGTTAGCTTTCCTTAAAGCAAGATACAGAACTGTCACACCTCACCCCTCAAGTTCAGAATGCTATTTGATCAGAAAGACTGTCACTTAGGCATCTAATGTAAACAGTACTGCTTATTGATTTATTGTGATTTTACCCTGTAGACTAATTCAGTCAATGCAATAAAATTAGGTGTAGAATTAACAATTTTACTTTGCATTGAGAATAATGTTCTTGAAATGTCAGATTGCAGTATTATAAATATTTTACACTAAATTATAATCAGTTTTATAAATTATAATTATAACATCATGGTCTCTTTTTTCCAAATACCATATTTAATGGTCATCATATTGTAAATGTAGTGTATCAACCTAGTAGATTATAGAGAATTCATGGAGTTGTTCACAGTTAAGGATAGTAAAGAAATTTAGATTAAAAAAAAGACTTTTTTTTACTTTAAAATAACCAATTTCAAAATAGCTAACAACTGTAACCTGTTTCAACATTTAACACAGCAGCTGACAAATTCAAAATCCTTAAAAGTACTACAAACATAAGTTTAAAAATAAATAACAAATAAATAAAATATTCAAATGGGAAATTCATTACTTGCATGGAGAATAACACCAGGCTAACAATTAAAGTTGCTGTGGCTCATGTCTGGGAATCAACAGCGTACAGTAGGACTACATTGCGGCTTGTTTGACCTTGTTAATATTTAGCATTCAAAGCCACTGCCAATGCAGCATTCACCTGAGTCAGACTTAGGGGCTGCAACACTTTGGTTTCAACTAGCATTCCAAAGCCCTTTTTAGAGAAAATCACAGATAAAGTGAATTTCTTCCTGAACTAGATATCATTCCTTGCATTTGGATTTTAATTCCAACCCTAACCATTCTATGATTCTATGATAATACTTAGTAGCAATTCCTGTTTTCTACTTCTTCTAGCACAGTTTAATTTTGATTTTACCTCTATTATGCTACTTCTGAACCACATGGCAAAACACTTCCATCAATGATATAAGACCTATGAACAATTTCTAATAAAGTTAGGAGGGGTTCTTGTAATCCTTGAAAGTTAAAGATAACTGTGCATTTCACTATTAAGCCAGTATCTTCCATACTGAACTTTCCTGAATCAGCACCTGATGCAACATAGAATACACACTTTTGTGGGTTTTGATTTTGGTTTTTTAGGTTTTTTTTTTTCCCTAAAATAAACCAGTTTTACTCAGTCATTTTCAATTTGAATTTACTTTGGATATACTGCAATCAAATTAGCCTTGACAAACTACTAACGATTGGGCCAATGTTTGGATGTGACACCATTAAGGAAATCCACCTCGCAAGAAGGAAATTTAACAGCTGCTCCTGGAGGAAGCATCTTTATCACTGAGTCAGAGAGGAACCAACTGCTTAGCGTAATTTTAAAGGCAGCTCCTCTGTCACAGACATCACCATTCAGTTGATGTGTAAAAACCATTTATAAATATTAGCAATCATCTGGCATATTTCAAAAGAACAGGAAAGTTAATCCTGTTTCCTGACTGAGTTCTGCCTTGCATAATTACATTCTGACTACCTAAGTTCCCCTGCAATTTCAGTTAATTACAGTATTATTCTTACTTCCTGTCCTAAAGTTATTTGCGTAGTAACCATATCCTACTAGAGTGGAAGATGAAGTAAGCTCTGTGAATTATTTTGATTAATGTGTAAAATGTTGTGCTATCGCCTCACACAAAAGACATGACATATTGGATATTATTCCCAACTAAAAAAATGTGTGAAACTTTTCAGCAATTATATTAACACTTAGTAGCACACCTCTCAAGGGATGCTTGTATTACTCAACTAATAGATATAAATCTATATGTAACTAAAAAATATTAATACAGCCTCTTCTTGAACATAAACAAATGAAAAATTTTAGATAGCTCTAAAGGGATAAAAAAAATACAATCCCCCCACCATAATATACATAAAAATAGAGTCCTCCAGGACTTGCCATTGCCTTTTCCTTTAGAACAGAGAGTAGAGGACAATTTTACCCAACTCATACACTAAAAACCACTATTGCTAGTTCTACACATTAAAAAAAGCATTACATTTGCTTGACAATCATGAGTTTTTGAAGTATAAGTAATTGGGAAGTTACTACAGTATTTTCAGCAGACCAGTTTATCTGTATACAAAAATACAACATTTCTCAGTGTCTGATATAAAAAATGGATTGTCATTCATTTTTGGTGCAAACACTCATTTTGTAATTAACAGCAAAACTTCTGAGAGCTTCTATAGGACAGGGCTTTATCCCTCAGCTTTGACATGCAGCAGCCATAAATCTATCCATCATAAATTTCCTCTCTTAGCCTCAGACCACTCCTCCTAAACTTGTCCTGACTCCACGTACATTCCTCTATACTGTTTTTTGTCACATTCCTCTGCTCCATCCAGCCCTTCCTATGCTTTCCCCCACATCCCATGGTGCTTCTATATGCCACTCGCACAGGCAGATCCAGAGCTTTTTCCTATCTGAATGTACCCCACTTTGCTTACCACAGTCCTCTCCTTCTATACAGTTGTACATGGTCACAATAGCTGAAATTTCTTAGTGCAACTGCTACAGTCTAGACCATTTCCAGTGTTATAGAAGTGACTTCACTCCCCCAATATGTATAAAAACCACAAAGTAAATGTGTCTGATAGACACAGAAATCAAAGCCAAAAAAAACCAATCTCAGAATTATTTCAAAGCCAACACCACTAGTAAAGCTCTTGAGACAGGTGATAATATTGCAAGACCTGGTAACACCGGCAACACATGCAGATAAGCCACCACATGCTTGAGAAACAGTTATTTTGACTACCAAATGTGAACTATGTGTTTTGTCACTCTGCTCTCCATTCCCCCACCTGCATTAGGAAACTGTAGGGTTTTTTCTCTCCCAGTGAGTGGGAAAAGCAGGTGGGTGGCAGGGTTCAGAGCTCTACCTTCCTGGGGGTCATGGTGCCTACCATAACCACAGTGATGGAGGGGGGCAGCTTCCAAGTGCATCCTGGTTTCTAACCTTTAGCTGAAGGTTAAGGTGTTGGGTTTTTTTTTTCCTAGGGCCTAGCAATTTGTTATTTCCCCATGGGGAGCAGCAACTGTCCCAGGAGCAGGGATGAACTCCCAGAACCAGGATCACTGCGCTTCTATGACCACTTTTTCTTCATGATGACTCTGCCATCATTCTTTCTTCTCCCTTCTTAACCACTCCTCTTCCCTCTGTAAATGCAAAGACTCATGACAGCAATTGATCCCTCCACACTTTCTTTACACCTTTTAATGTCTTCACTTGCCCTGAGCACATGACACTTTCAAGCAATGTTTTGAGGATTAAACTGAAATTGAAACAAGCTACTTCTATATGCTTGCAATAGCCAATCTTCAGATCCTGCTCCAGAGCCTATTTGTTCTCATACACGCCTAAGAAGAAATAAGTAAGTTACTGAAGAAACTGACAGTGGGACAGCCTGTGTCTTTGAGACAAATATTTCTGGAAGCCCTTTATTTTTTCTAAGGAGGGACTGGACTTCTGTAATTACATGGTTATTATGTTTTCTAATATTTACACACAGGCAGAATGGGAACACAAAAACTAGCCTACATGAGCACATTAAACAAAAAACCCGTTCAAGGCTGTTTCCATTTAAAATTACAGGCCATACCATTTAAGGGATTTTGCAGTGCTGGAACATGCTGCAACACTGCCTGCCCAGGAGAAAACCTCGTTCAAAAGTTGTTTGGGTTTTTTTTTAATTAAAAAAAAAAAAAGTTTCACTCTTGGCATGCTTGTTTTGGAGTTTCTAAAGGAGCAGGAGTTCACATAAGTGAGTTCATCACCTCCCATGCACTGGGGCAGGCTCCCGCCCTCGCCCACCTCTCTGGTGCCCTGTGGGCCATGGGAGATCTTTAGCCCAAGGAAGGAGCAAAAGATCTGGCCAGTAACAACATCTACATGTTGGAAGGGGCCTCCTCTCCCTCACTGCTCGTCTGGTGGCAAGACCCTCTTATCCCTCATCAGCAGAGATCCCTTCCACATTAAGTACAATTATAGGCGAAAATTGGCTGCCAATTTTTGAAAATCTGTCCCTTTAAGTTTTAAGGGAGCTGGTTTCCTTTTCAATTTTAAATATACCTCACCCATATGGGAATAATACACAATCAAATCCAATATTTTTCCTACTGCCTAGCAGCTAAGTTATTTACTTGACTTTAACAAGACTTTTCTTTCCTCTTCCCAAGTTTGAGAGCAAGCACAAGCAGAGATGAGCCGTGCTGCTGTATGAGCAGGCAGCCGCTTCCAACAATTTATTTGAAAAGAAGCAGATCTGTATGTTAGGTGGGAAAGGGAGAGACTTGGCGTAGGCGGGGGAAAGAGGGGAAAAAGTCAAGGTTTAAATTTTTTGTTGTCGTAAATAAGCAGCTTGAAACATGGGAACAGAAAATAGGAAACTTTTAAAGACTCGACACACCTATTTCCTACTGCTGGAAAATTAAGACAGTTCCATAAGCTGCATCTCCCCTAAATTAAAAACAATGCACAAAGGGTGTTAAGTTAGCCACGTAGACATAATAGCCATTAAAAAAAACACAACCCACTTGTATGCTGTGAAAATTTGCATGTGCAACCTGCATCTGTTCTTAAAGCACTAGATTGAGGCCAAAACAGTTTTACTTCAAACCCCTTTTTTCGCCCCAAACTGTAGAAATAAAAATCTAGCATGTTTACTATTTACAGTTTCCTTCTCAGAAGACACAGGTAGAGCATTCATGCCTTCCAAAATGTAACCTTACACATCTGGCCAGCAAACATCTGGATATTTATCTTCACTCATCATTTCCTTCAGTAAGTCCAAAAACTGTCAGTTATTTCAGCTGAAATTCAGCCCAAGGGAGTACAAAAAAAAGTTACATCCTTCTTTTGTCCAGGTTTTATAAACTGCTTTTTACCTTTTTCCCTGGGATATCAGTAAGTATAAAAATAAGCAGTCTGGATTCCTTTGACTGTGGTTTTTATTCTGTAAATATGTACTTTTGTAGCCACAGGGAGCATACATATGCAATTGTATTTATTACACAGTCATATCTGCAATGCATGCAAAATATCCTACATCTTTAAACAGTTTTTTTTTAAGTGCTACATACAGCCAGAAGAAACCACTCAAACCACAAGTAAGAATAAGATTGGTTTGTGAATAAACTATACAGTAAAACTTATGCCAATTAAACTTCAGATTTCAGTCACAAAATAGAAAATGTGAGTATCAATTCACTTAAAAAAATGAAAATAAAAAAAAATAATCACTTGCAGAATTGTAAAGGAAGCACTGCCTTTGGACTGGAGGTACCAGCCCAAGGCAGCTCACCCCTGAACTTGTCCATTGCTCTACCACTGTTCTAGGAAAGTCTCTTCACCTGCTTGTGCCATCCTTCCTTATTTTACAGGAAGGCAAAATGAGATTAATCCCCTTTGCAAAACACTTTGCAGTTTAACTATGAAAAAAACCACTAGAAGACTCAAATGTCATTACCAAAGACACGTATTTTGTGAGGAAAATGTTAGTCATATCTAATTATGAGTTTAGCTTTTCTTCCTATTCTGTAAATTAAAGTTACTGTTGACTTTAAATTTTCCAAATCACCATCCTGGTATCAAATCTGAAATTGCTTAGCAAATTGTTTTGGACAAGAAATAAAGAATTCAAACTATGTATTGAGGGTTTTTTGAGTCTGTTGTTTAGCTGAGGTTGCATTCACTTCTTTTTCATTTCTTTGAACTAGCTTCATGCTTTCCAACTCTGCCTGGTGACGCTGAAGTGCTCTTAGAAGAGAGGTTTATTTAAAAATCATACCCATATTTAAAGGCAAAAGAGCAAAAATGTGTATTATGGCTTCTTAATTTTTTTTCATTTAGTATGAATTTATTTTATATGTGTTCTGTGGGCACTTTGCACACTGTCAGTTGTCCCATAGGAATGTTGCAAAGCATTCGTGACTCAGATTCATTTTAACCATATGGTACAAGGGAAGCTGCTAACCATATAACAAGCTCACATACTTAACTCTGTATTTCTCCAGAATACTTTTAGATACTTTTCAACTTTAAATCAACAAATATATTTTTAAAAAATAAAAACCCCATTTATAATTAAAAAATATAAAATTTCATGTTAGAATTAGTGGTTAAGAGACATCAGGAGAAAAGCAAAGACAAACAGTGGAACAGACTTGAGAGATGGTTTTGACAGGTTTCCTCACTCCTGCCTCACATCACTTCTAGGCAACAAGCAACTGAAGAACAGTTCCTTTTTTTATTATTTTTATTTTCTTTCTCTTTTTTAAACATAAGGTAATTTCCAGTCAAAAGTATTTTAAATTAAAAGACAGATTGGGGTGAAAAACTCCTTTTATTTTTATTTCTGTAACACACTATAAGTTACCTTACTGAAAAAAAGGTAAGATTTTATTATTATGACTACAAAGCTTTTAGGATTTCAGCATCCATATGTGTTAATAGTGACTATAATTAAAAACAAAATAGAAGAAAATATATAAGCATGTAAAATACATAGCACCCATATAAAGTTTATACTTTTTTTACATCACTCTGCCCTAAAATTAAACAAAAAAAAAAAAAAAAAACCAACAAAACAAAACATACCTTTTTCTGTCCCAATCTAACAGACCATTTTCCAGTTGATGGAAGGCATGAACAGGACATCATTGATTTCTGAAATGATTCCTTGTGAAAACATTGCATGCCATAGTGTTCTTACAGCCTGAGAGTCTGTACTTCCCTTTTCAAATTTAGCAATAGCTTTGCCACTGCTGAATGGTAAGGTATGCTTAGAATGACAGTGATATTTGTGATATATGTTCATTATTAAAGTTAAAAGTAGCATGAGAAAAATGTCATCTGTGTTTTACAAGGTCACACACCCAGGTTGCTCTGCATTGTCTGCAGCAGTACCCTTTCAATTTTACTGATAGTCTGCCACTTTCTTGTCCACATCAGAGGGCATGGTCAGGTTTTTTTCCTAAGAAAAGTTTGTAAGAGTTCCTGGAAAGTTAATAACTAGATAGAATCCAGAGTCCTCTTCCTGGACTCTACAAAACCTTGCACTTCCACATGCATACATATCGATACGATTTGATTAGTCACATTTTTTTGCCAGCAACAGAAAGAAATTTTCAGAATACTTCAGTTTCCATTTAGCCCTCCAAATAACTAGCCCAGAGGCCAACATCCATTGCTCAAATCCAAGTGCTTTACAGAATCCGACTATGAATACCATAACAACAGCTGAACAATTCTTATTTAGGGTATCTGCCTTTCATACAACTTGATACATGAGAACATTGTAGGTATCTTCTTGCAACAGAACGTTTATGTTCTATTTAGAGCACATCTTCATTAAGATCCGAAAGGTATTTTAGTTTCAAAATATTCAACCTTGCTGAATTTATTCAGGTTTGACAATTACTGATTCTTGAGAAAACCTGAGATATACTGAAGTTATTTAAATATCTTTGGTTGGAAAAAAGAAAAGTTATGCCAAAACAAGGATTTACTGATAATTTTAGCTATTCAAAAGATGAAAAAAAGGCAAAAATCTGGCTAGTAATTTTTAACAAGTTACATCTTCCACCATTATGCTATCAATTTAGATAGAGTTTGATGTGGAAAAGATTGCCCTTCCTAGACTCCAGAAGCATTTTTGGCAGTTTAAATACTTTAATTAAGGCAATAAAGATGCGTTGAAGGAAATGTGCATGCAAAGAACATTGTCCAGATACAATAATGTTTTGCCTGCTCCAAACACACTTTAAATGTTAATTGCCAATCTTGAAATGTATAATAAAGTATTTTAAATGGTAATGGCCTCACTAGGTTTTAGCAAGCAAGGAAAACTATTACAGACATCCAGCTTCTAGAAATCTGAAGTAATATCCTGAAAGGAACAGCTTGCCATTTGGGGGTTAGGGTGGAATGCACTTTTAGTCTGGTTTAAAAAGTAATTTTAAATTTTTAGTCACAGCAAGAAACAATACCCTTTTCAAATTTGCAAATTAGCATGCACTTTGCAAGGAGTGCATATCAGCAAGTAAAACTGAAGGTGCAATTAGCAATGGACAATCTTTTTTCCTTTTTTTTTTTTTTTTTTTTCAATTTTAGCTAGTTCTGAAAATATCAGTTGTATACACTTGGAAATATTTCAGCCACATAACCATGCTACCACATATCATTCAAAAAGAACTAAATCTATGCATCCATGCATAAAATACACATGTATTGATGGATACACAATAGAGAACTGTATTTAAATTACAGAACAAATTGCATAAGAAGCATGGAAGAAATGGAAATAGCAGTATTTCTGATATGCCCGTGGCTGTAATACTCCAGAAATCGGAGGTTTTAGCAACATCCTGCTGAGGAACAGATGTGCAAACCCAAGCCCTTCAGAATGGCTCATCTCCCCAGGAAGAGCGCTGGGCCCATTTCTCTGCTCCGCATCCCCCAGCCACAGAAGCACATATGTGCCCCAGCAGCCACCTTACCTTACCTTACCCTGCAGGTAGACTGTGAAGGTGCTCCAAAGCTAAATTCTGCATGGGTTGGTACTTTTTTGAAAAGAAATTTCAAAAGAGCTGTTTGCAAAATGCTACAGGTCTTCATAGTGCCTATCATCTAAAGCGCTGCTTCAGAGCAGGTAAGTGTTCTGTGCATTTCTTTTTCCATGATAAAACTATACAGGCTGACAAACAGAGCAATAATGACCAGGCAATTTTTTACTAGCACAGCAGGAGAAAAACAACTTCTTTTTGAAGGAGAAAAAGCACAAGCATCTCAATAGGCCATCTGTTTTAACAATGCCTTAAATTTCTCTAGGCCTCTGCTTCCACTTTAAACTTAGTGACAAAATATAGTTACCACTGCTGCTGTTTGATGAATTATATGGCATGTGCTTTTACTCTAAATCCTTACAGTCACATTTTCATATCACAAAATAAAAACTGCTGCTGCATTTGGTACTTTTTATTCCTGATCTCCTGATTTCAGTGAACTGGCAAAACATGGAAGGGACATAAAAATGAACCTTGCTCTTCTTCAAATATTCGTCCAGCCCAAGATACAGCCCTCTAGCAAGACAGTGTGCAAAAAAAACTGTATCAGCATCTCCAAAATCATTGCAATTGATTTAGGAAAAAAATGTGTTTAAAATAAGCCTGCATGAAATGAGTTGTGTGCAACTTCTTCAGGAAAGAGATGTTACTGAGCATTTTTATGTTTCTCTCTTGTAAGAAGCCTTTAGTGGAAGCAACAGCTTAAAATTAGGTCAAGGGAAAGAAGGATATATATTCTTAGGTTGATTTTCACTTACTCTAAATGGAAGTTTCTAGCATAAGATAAATATTACAAGTTTAAGACAAAAACAAAAAAGGAAGAGAAGACAGACATAGTTGGACTGTTTTCCTTGAACAAATAAAGTAGTTGAACTTCCAAATGCACAGAGTCTCCCTCTTTAACTTATGAAGTCAACTGAATGAAGGTGGCTCTGTCTCATTAGAAGGTCAAACAGTGCATAATAGAATTATTTCAAACCTTTTCTTCAGGTAAAACCCCATAAAAATAAAACCTTCAAACTATTGCAGAAGAACTAGTTTCTCCTCTCCCACACTCACTAACTACAAAAGGGTTCACTTTAAAACCTGGATAATTCACATTTTACTTTATGTTCTATAACAACTTAAGAAGTACACGTGTTATGCACCATTTCATTGGTTTTCAGCAGCACACTCGCAGAAGTACGTCAAATGAACTGTTTCTCTGCACAGCGAGTTAGATGCTTTCATACTCATGTTTCCACTCAGATTAAAAAAAGGATTCTTTTTTCCCCTGTTTAAAATGCACATGCACAGACTAGATGGCAGCACTTGCCAAGGATAAAAATGTGTGAAGATAGCTGACCTTCTGAATGGTCAACCCATGCTAATTTACAGTAAACTTTCTTCTCCCACTTCATCCTGTCAGATGGTGGTTTAAGTTGTTCATGCACAATCACACTTCTACCAGATTAGTTTAATAGTCAGAAGCATGCCTGTAATCACAACAGCCACGTGTGCGATCTGTCAGTTTCTTCATTACAACCACCTGTTTAATCCACACACTGTGCACACTTCCTGAGGACCTCAGAAGAGAGTCATTTCACAAATTATTTTTGGAATTCACTTCAAGCTTCAGAAAGTTTAGGTTTTACCACTTAAAGAAAAATTTAGATGAAAAACAACAGAGATTTTTCCCCTCAACTTTGAATATTTAAGGATATTTATTTTACATTTTCTAATGTTTTATTTCGAAAGTGTGTTACAAATTTGCTTTTGTGCAAACAGTTCCAGAGCTTTTTTTCCCCAGTCTGTGCACTCAGGAACAACCCAGGCACTGCAGGTAGGAAAAGGATGAGATTCTACCTTCCACACACCCATAAGTACTGCTAGCTAATGCATGTCTATATAAAGAGCCTCAAGAACACAAATGTATTATGTAAATCCACAAAGCAGGATTTGAGTGATACTTAAGAGCAGTATTAACCTTGTGCTGGCCCCATTCCCAACTATAAGAAAAGATGACTAATGAGGAAAATGGAGGAATATGGTTTCTTTTTCATTTTGTACTGGGGAGCATGCCAGCATGGTGGGAGCTTGAGAAAAGATAAACAGTGCTGAGAGTAGATGGAATTACCACCTGAATTTTTGGCACAAGAACTGTGTCATAAACAGTGTCAGCTCACGCTTTCATGAATACATATTTCATGGTATTTAAAAGATACATTGTCTCTGGCATCGTAAAATAAATAAATAAGTAAGTAAATAAATAAATAAATAAATTTAAAAGATTGCTTTTATACTCCTATCAAGGCCTAATTCATAACAATCACAGAGATCCATCTGTCCCAGTATCTTGTGGCAAAGAAAAGCAATTACCAGATTTTACAGAAAACCTGAAAGAACTATGGCAAGTGTATAGTTACTTTTCTCCGAATACCCTTCCATCATCCAAAGATAAGCCACTTATGTCTCCTTGGACTAGGTATTGAACCCAGACCATGAAGTCTCATTTCTTACCTACAGCAATGAGTCATGCCCTACCCTCCACTACATCATATTCCCACTCCACTGCACATCCTATAGCAGTTCCAAAGAGCCAAAAAGTTTACAGCCAATCACGCTGTCTTCCATCCAACCTGTTGGTGATTTATTTCCATTATTCTTAATAACTTCTGGCATTTCACATATTTAAAAATATCTATTAACCCATAAACATCTTTTGAATATTCAGAAATTAAGTAAAAACTCTCTGGTGGATATCCTCTTATTTCCATCTTCTGAGCCCTTCAGGTTACAGATTTTTCAGAAAGTCACTTATCTTTCAGCTTCTAAAGTAAAACAGGAAGGGGCTTGTGATATCTGCATGTGCCACAATAAATTTACCAGACTAAATGAGTCAACCTCACCTCATATGAAGACATTATTCTTGCCAGTATACAAGAAATCAGTCTTTCAAAGAACAGGAACTTATTATGAAAAATAACAACCAGAAAACAATACAAGCAGGCTCCTATAATTTTATGGGACCCTAGACCACTCCATGTCAGCAAGCCTGATTGCAACTGAGGTAGATTTCACGTGAACTTTCTCAACCAAAATATACATTAAATGCCAGAAGGAATAGCAAGAATTTGGTTTGCTAAGATTGACTGTGGTCTTCTACAAATTTAGTGTCCACTCAGAAAATTTAATTACACATGGTAAAGGAGCACCTCTTATATCTGAAAAGTAAGGAAAGGTAAAAGATATAGTTATAAAAACAAGTGTATAGAAATAACAAATTATGTAGTTTATTTACAGTGGACTTGGAAGGCAGGGAATGAATCATAATCACATGAATTCTCTATTTTCAATTCATGTTATGCTGTCTGCAGGTATTACACTACAATCAGTCAGAAGATAGAACAGAAAATATGACAACCAGCTATTGCTTTTGCTATTTTTGTGAGGCAAGCAGAGTCGGCATTTTAATATCCTGCTCTCCTCAAGCCTGTTTAAAAAGCAAGAAAAAACAACTGACAGAATGGCAAAAATGTTTTCTCTAAAATTCACAAGAAGAGAATATTTTTCTCTTAATCACTGGGTATCAATTCCCTTTGCAATCAACACAAGCTGTGACAGGAAAAAGAACAGAGCCTCATTCAGTCACTTGACAGTTTCCAAAGTTTTCTGTCTTTGTCTTTCACTGGGGTGGAATTAAATTTGTTTCATGATGGATAATCAATATGGTACCGGATTTCTAGTCAGGTAAACAGTGGCATTTTCCCACATGCAAGGACAAGCCTAAAAAACCACCACCCCTCAGTTCTCTCCCCCTGCCCTCCAGATAGATCCTTAGGCATGTAAAAGAGCATTGTCATTTATTGTATTTCTAGGAGAATACAGATTTTCCTGAAAAGAAAACCTTGCATCCCCGACCATGTTCCTAATAACTAAAGTCAGACATCATTTTATTATAATGAATTTCCCATAAACCTGAAATCCTTTAAATACAAAATTATTTCAATATTATTTCAATTCTTAATATAAAATCTACTTCTACATTCTAATACACTGACTTCAGACAAGTACATTATAAAATGCAGATGAAAGGAGCACTTCAAAGGCAGAAATGGGTCAGATAAATAAAGATAGCACCATCATATGATTCCAATACACTCTCCAAAAACAAGCTGCAAATGTAGACGGTGAAGAGCTTTGCTGTCTTTTCCTTTAGCAAGTTTGCAAGTTCAACTCATCTCCTCATTCAACAGTGAACACAGCATTGCAATGATATCTAAAGTGATACCATATTAGAAGCATTAGAGCAGATGACGTTAGCAGTAGTAATTAGCAAAAAGAACAAGACCGGGTTTCACTGTTACCCATTCCAGTCATTTTAATTGCATGAATCTTGATCCATTACCTGCCCCAATTTATCCACTCTGAATGAGAGATCATTTATCCACTCTGAATCCACTCTGAATGAGTGGATAAATGAACAAGTTACCTGCCTGTGCACTACTGACCCAGGAAACCCTCTCTGCTCTCTCTGAAGTCTTCACAGCTATTCCATAGATTCTGCGCTAGCAAGTCTGGATTATGTTGCTTATGCTTAGCCCATGGCTACGTTGACCCCATGACTACTGAACTGAGCTGAATTGTTTAAGAAAGAAACCCAGAACAATCCTGTTTTTTAACATGGACTATTTCAGTGATCTTATGCACACAGTTTTTGTGCAGGACGTTTTTTTTTTTCGGAACTGAGTGGGTGGTAAACTGCAGCATGGTGTAGGAAAAGAAAAGCCAGAAACTTCCAAACTCAGCTCTGCTGCTGAAGATATTGTTCTATGAAACTGTAACAAAAGATGCTTACTGAGAGAAGAGGGAGAAGCAATGTAAGTCATGCCTAAGAGAAAAACTTTTTCTTTTCTTTTTTTTTTTTAAATCTACAAAATAGGAGAAGAAAAGTTCACAAAGCTTCCAATTCTTGGAAATCATAGAAAGAAAACCACCTCAACATCCACAGTTGAGACATTTTGGCAGAGATCTGAGGCACGGCCTTTTGAGGGACAAAGCTGAAGTGAGTTTTCAGGGTTTCTTCTTAGTCCTATGACACTTCAGAAGCTGGCCTTGGATAAAAGGTCAGTCCCGTGGGGTGGGAGAATCTGAGAAGCTTAGATTCTATCTCCCCAGAATACGCCTGGTGTAGTAAAAGGTTTATGTCTCATCCACCATAAATAAACTCTGAATTATTAAGAGAAATGCCATTAACTCAAAATTTTATGTAGCGGCTGGGGAATCTGCCGACGATATACTTATCAACTGAGGTCTGTTTTACAACCTCTGCATATAACTCAAACCATCAGCTCATATTGGCTCGGCCTTCAGCTGACAGGGACCGTGTCACGTATCCCGCAGGGTGCTGGAAGCCGCCAGCGGACAATGGGGGCAAGCGGCTGACACAGGCCACCGTGGCCCTGGCAGAACAATGCAGCTGCGGAGGTTGGCCCTGCAGAAGGAAACTCACTTCTCCCAGGTTGTCTGAGGGGAGGGACACTGAAGCAATGGAAATTCCCCAGCAGTAAAGGAGAACAAAAGAGGTGTTGGAAGCTGCCCTTAAAAAGAGACAGGCTCTTTAAACGTGCTGGCTGTCAGACTTGGACAGCTTCTTTCAGGGCCTGAAACAGGAGAGGAGGGTCCCCTGGCTGACATAAAACCTCACTGCTCTGCAGGATGCAATCCCCCAGGAAGTATAGGTTAAAAACTACTCCTTACAGAGAGGACAGGAGGTTTAGAGTTCCGCACTATCTCCCATTGAGGCACAGGTTGAGAGCGTAGCCACTGCCGAGGACCTTGCTCAGACCAGGGGTGCCCATGGGCTTGGCAGAACCCCTCACACCAGAGCCAGCCATGAACGCCCCCTGCTGCCCCCCAGCCAGGACCTTGCCTCCACACAAGTGCACGTCTCTTGTTTTTGCATGGGTCTGGAAGTCTCTAGATTTTCTCCCAATTAAAAGGTGTGGCTGCTGAAGAAATTAGTTTACAGAGCCTCCAAATTCCTTACTGCCATTGTCATATGTCTGCAACAGGAATATCCACAAGGCCAGGGCGCAGGGAGGGGTGTGTTGCAAAAAGGCTGGGGCTCAGCACTGCTCTGGGACCAATGAATCCCCCTTTCCAGCAGGAGGAATCCTGCAAGGACTCTGCACCTGGAAAGGAAACTTGAAGAGTAATCCATATATATGCTAGATTAAACTATTTGGTAAAAATCCCTCAAACCCACACATACCCTCCCCTGAAAAAAAAAAATAAAAATAAAAAAAATTAAAATAAACCCTGTGATTTTACAGCTTACTTTTCTTGGTAGTACAGCCATAACGGGTGTTTTTATTGAAACAAAACGACAAGTTACATTGATTTATAAATTCATTAAAACACCAGGAGAAAAAGCAGTGGCTAAGTACTCCCATTGACTGCCATGGCTTTTGGATCAGGCCCAGAAGAACGCTGGAATAAGTGGTGAAACATTTTATTTTCTAACTTTTTAGTGGCTACTGCAAACAATGGAAAATACAAGCACATACTTAGAATAACTCTATCCTTTGCAAAATGAGATCACACCTAAAAATACTTCCTCTTGTTGCTGTATAACTTCAGTTTATGATAATAGCTATTACACATATAGTGAAGAGGAAAAAATAGCTTCCCAAGTGCTGGGTAAAAACTTGATATTGTATTGTAGAGTTTCTGCTACAGAAGAAACTTTTAAAAACTGTAATGATTCAGACTATTTATTCAAATACCAGAACGGACAATCCAATTATTGCATGGACAACATGAAATAAGGTACTACAAAGCCAGGGGTTTGAGTTAACAAATTATTGCTTGGAGACATGAAAAGCTACATGATGATGATGATTCTTTGTATCAAAATTACATCAAGTGTTAAGAAACAACTGCAAAACGTATCTGAGTTTTCCAGCTTGAAATAGTTAGTGCTATTATTTACATCCCCACACATAAGCCCACACAACTTGAACTTCCCGGGATATACATGCGCTATTAATGTTCAACTTTGCTCAGGATCCAAAATTGAATCATTGGGCCCTGCCACTCTCTAGTGCAAGGCTGTGCTTTGTCTGCTTATTCCAGAGACTGTTCCAGTGCCCTGGCCTCTCAAGTGCAAAGGTATTTTTTCATGAGTTTACATTTTACTTTTTAAAGCCATCTCCTACACTTAAATTTCCTTAGCAACTTCCAAAGCAGCCGACTTTCACAGCTGTGCTGCTGTGCTACAGATTTCATCATTGCTTGACCAGAGAAAAGTGTCGGTTAAGCTAAAATTTCCATTTAGAGTGATTTCCCACAATGTTGCATCAGTTCCCTGCTGAGTAGCACAGACATAACAGCAAACAATATTTCTGTAACCTGAAGAAGAGTAAATTATCATTTACAGAATATGTCAGCACTCACTTTCTTAAGACAAGAGCAGCATTTTCTCATGCAGTTTCCTCAACACCATTACCTATAGATAGAATAGTTTTGGCTTTTAATTCTAAAACTGTTAGCAAGATTCATTTCAAAGTGTGCAACCCCCCCGAATATAGAAAAACAGATGAGAGTAAAGGCAAAGTTGCTGCAAGAATAGAAATACATGCAATTGCTTTAGAGAACATGGAGCTGACCCTGCTCCCTTCTCTGTCAGCGGGAATTTTACCACTGACTCCAGTGAAAGCACAGCCAGGCTAGTGATTTTCTAACACTTGAAGGCAACTATTTATATTTTTAAAGGCAGGAATAGCCTCCCACTCTGGTCCAGTTCTCAGCCCGAGGCTGTAGCCCTGCCAGCACTGTTAATGTCATTGTTTGCAAAGTGTATTCCCAGTCTTGTGTACACCCACGCTGGGCTCCCAGCTCTCGGCCGTGATGTCCCCCCACCGCATTGTTCCAGCTCCCCCTGCTTCCTCACCTCCCACCCCGTCCCCCACCATTGTTATCCCCCTGCACCCACCCTGCATTGTTCTCACGCCTGCCTGCCATCCCCACCTGGGAGGGACCCTTCCTCCGTCTCACTCCTCGCAGCAGATCACGCTCCTTTCTTACCTACTTCCATATATTCCACTGACCTATTGGCACCAAAACTTTTCCCCTCTCTGAAAGCGCATTACATAAGCTAGCGTCACTAGATCCCGCAGCTTTTGCATGTTGTGGGCGCTCTGCCTTAAGAAGCCCTGTCTAAAGTCTCTTGAACAACAGGAAGATTCCTCTTTCATTGCTACGGACTTTAGATCAGGCCCCAAATTAGGACTGATAGCGTTACTGCATTTTCAGGTGTGATATAAAAGGCTAAAGCAAAAATGTCACTAGAGAACAGAATTACATAACAAGACAGACACATAGGAATCAATATCATTACATCTTCACAATATATATGTGTACAGAAATGAGCGGCGTGATTTACATGAGCCCCATTGTTACAGTAAAAAAAGCTAAATCCTTTCTAAACTGTGCTTTTTCTCTTTCACTATAAAAGCAAGTTAAAAATGAACCTGAGAGAAACCAAAGCAAGGCTTCCACTTATGTAGCCAAGTGTTAATTGCAGACAGATTTCTAAACCATCTTATTCATACATGTGTACCTATGTCCATATATACATGACGTACAGAGAGACATTGTCATTCATTTACCAATTAAACAATGATTGAATGTTTAAAAAGATTTTTTAAATCATGCAGAAACAGATGAAGTTAGCCAGCTCTCCTGTCATTACACCTTACTTTTTACTGCCCTCTATATTGCAAATTCACAAGGTTCTAAAATAGTTATCTGTACTGTGCTGTATTTTTCATACAAGTATATAAGGATATTAGCCCTAAATTTTTTATGTATTTCCTATTTTTTTTCCTGTGATACTTCACTCTTCACGAAATCATGTTTATTATACAGAGGATGATGTATAAGCTGTTTTCTGTGGTCAAAGCAAAAGTGAATCCTTGTTAATACTTGGGAAGAAGAGCAGCTATACATGCATAGAGCAGATTAAGTATAGAAACATAAATAATTACCTCATTTTATTACTAAATAATTTATATATTTTGTATTTTAATACATTAGAAACTCATTAACTCTTACCATGGCTTATGTGATGAAAGCAGTAGTATGCAAAGTCCACTCCCAGGAGTGTCAAATACCACGTCCATGGTGAGTTCCAGGGCAGTTCAAACAGTCTGTAGTTATTCCATGTGTAGATATAACTAATTAAGTCAACACTTCTGAATAAAACACTGAAACAGAGATTCAAAAAGTTTTACCTATCATTTCAGATAACAGGAGTCATAAAACCAATCTCCAAGTTTTGCAACCCCTGTCAAGCAATACTACTACTACATCAGTGGAACCTTTGCTTGAGGTTTATAAGGTTTTTAAAACCAGTCCTCACCCACTCACCGTCCATACTGTGGCATTAGGCATGCTTGAAGGCTGAAGCACACCATGTGCTGCAGGTGTTATGATATTCTTGTTTTCCTACATCTGGAAGAAACCCACCCTTGCTAACTCAAAAGCCAAAAGTGACTGAAGCATAGCAGCAATTATGCTTAAACACTAATGTATGACATTAAAATACATTGTAAGGAAGGGCATAGAAGGTGGTGACATAATTTTAGGGAGCAGTGAGATATCTGCTCAGCATATAACTTGACTTTAAAGGAGGATAAATGAAAGAGGAGGAGACAAAGCCCAGTGCCTTTGAAAAGAAAGGAAAGGGCAATTGGTAGAGAAAAATGGCAGGACTGCTAGAAAAGGGGGAGGAAAAAGAGAAAATCACGAATTTGCAAAGGTGGAAAAGCCAGCAGACTTTTATTGGTGCCAAGTTCCTGGACTACAGGGAGTGAGCAGGTACAGTGCAGGCCAGTGCTGAGACAAGGAGAAGGAAAAAGAAGGTAGCTCCAGGATGAGCAGGCCAGATCCAGTGTTAACTCTCCACAGCTGTTTAGGTTAATAAAAATTTGTGTTACCACAGTCACACCTTACCCTCAGTGCCCCACCACCTCCCACCCCATTTCACTGATTTGGAGGCTGAGCTGTTTCCAAACAAATTGCTTTGGTTTTGCTGTGTATTCGGACAGATCAGGAAGCACAACCCCAGCATGAGAGATATGAGTGGGCACTCGGGTGGACCAGGTGACAACTGGCTTAGGTAGCTATGAAATGCAGATTGATGTATATTTAAATTGCCATTTTTGTAGAAGAGAGTAGTCCACAGCAGGATTTGCAGCAGCTTCTTCACACCTCCTCCTGCCACCCTCCTTTGCTGTGCTGCTGAAAATGTTTGTGGGACTTCGGTGAATTGAACTGGGCAGCATCTCAAAAGCAGCAAGCAGAAAAAATAGTAGGCAGAAGATAGTAATTGTTGGAAAGTCACACATATCCCTTTTTATGGATCAAATGCACCTCAGTTTAGTGCTTAAGAATCAGAAATACAATTATCATTAGCCCCATCATCTACACAGAGGACAAATCAACCTAGTTCTCAGATGCTTTGCTGCTGGTATTTTTTTTGGGGGGGAGCAAGGAGAAATTACCAGCAGAACACTACCTTTGTGCAAGGCTGTGTGAAGTTTTAGAAATCTATAAATAATATTCATGGTTGAAGGAAGACTGATAAATTCAAATGCAGGGAACTTCAAATGGAAATTGTAAATGGCATACCTGCAAGGCACTACTTGAACAGAGGTGGTAACAAACTGCACATAGGTGTCACAGCCTTGCAAAACCTCAGCTAAAAGTCTATGATGGACCTACATCTCCCTCTCACTTTAGTCTCGACTGGAAATTCACCTTACATTAAAGTCAGCTAAAAAAGTCTCCATGCATTACTCCGTCCATGTCCGCTTACTCTTGTCTCATTGCCACTTCTCAATGATCCTTCTTCCCAAACCCTGCTTTTTTTTTTCTTTTCCCTTTTTTTTTCCTGCTAGATTATTTTTATGTAGTTTACAGCATAACTCCCAAAACACTTGAATCTGCAAAACTAAAACAGCACATAATTTGCTCCTTCTCCTCTAAAACCTTTGTTTCACACACCTGGAAAACATCCCTGAAAATGGCCTGGCCATGTCCTGTCCTTTTGGATAGATGCACTGGAACATGAGGTAACCTCAGCAAACATCGCTCTTGCAGCTTGCAAACCATCCCCATGCTATGACTGAATTTTGCAGTCGCCTCCGTATTTTTGCAGAGATACCCAGTCAGAGCTTTTGGCATAAGCATCTCTCCCCATAATGATGTTTTCAATAAGGCTAGAAGGAAACATCTTGAGCTTCTGTGCTGTTAGCTTCTCTACTAATGGAGAACAAAGTCAGCTGAAATTCCCAAGCTTCCAATACCAGGCTGCAAGCCGAACAGTATCACATCCACCATTTTATCCCAAGAAGTGGACGCGTTGCATGGAGTTGTTGCTCGGAGGGGAGCAGAGAACTATTACCTTTTCCACAGCCAGCTGCCACATCTTACCTGCAACTCATTCCTACCTTTACTATAATCATCTCAGTCTTTCTCTTGTACAAAACCAAAACACAACAAAACCCATGGAGTTTCATTTCAGCAGCTGGCAGATGAAGAATTTCTCTTTACTAGCAATGACAGGTGTATCTACTACTTCAAAAACAACTTACACACCTGGAACATGTTTAATTTTCATAAGAGCTGTGTTCTATAAATATTTTAAAAAAAGATTATATGTGTCCAGCCAGATTTTTGCAATTCATCTCATGAGGCATCTGTAAAGTTAAGTATAAAATCTCAATCCCTTTCACAACAGGTCAGAAGGGAGCTGATATTATTCAAACACAAAGAAATGGGCATTTCTTAACATCTTTTCAATGACTAGGAAATTTAAAACACCTCTTGCAACATAGAGTATCAGTTATTATTAGGTACTGTTTTCTTACTTTATTCTTTTGCTTTTATTAACTTATAATGCCTTTGCAGTACATCCAAAGATATGTGAATTGGTACGTTTCCTCCATTTTGATCAGCTTTCAGTATTTCACCCTGAGTCCTTTTTTTTTTATCTTTTCCACAGACTAAGGCTAAGATGCAAAACTTGAGCTACTGCTACAACACATTTTTTATATATGTAATTTGCTGTACATTCTTTCCTTCATGCTTGAATCACAACTCTACAGCACATAACACTAGCTGATTACTGTAATTAATTTAGAGTAATCCATCATTTCACTATGCAATGCTGGAGAAAGAAGAGTTGCTTAGCTAAGTATTTTTATTAACATTACAGTCTGATAGATAGGAAAGTCCAGAGCTTGCATTCAATTACAAAGTTCACTTGGAGGTTTAAACATTCATATTGACCCTTTTTGTCCTCCCTCAAGTTCCATTTTCACTTTCTGAAAAGGATGGAGAGAACTTAAGAAAACTTTTTCCTCATTTAAATGTTTGGTTTTAACCATAAACATGACAGAAGCAGATAGGTAAAACTCTTGTCATCTAGTTCAAACCTCTGCATAAGGAGTAATAAATCCTAGAACAGACAGAGTGTATGAAAACCTTGTATACATTGCACAGATTTATCTTCCTGGATTTTTTAACATTTCTGCTGAAAATTTTCTTATTACGTGTAAAGTATGCACTTAGGTAACTGTTTTGCCTCTGAGAGAGAGTTCTCATCTCCTTGTTTTTAAAGTTCATACATACTTTTCTCAAAGGTGATAATATTTGTTTTAATAAACCATTTCCCCCTTCTCCTTACACTGGGTCAGCTTATCACTTCCTCTAATTAAAAAAGTCCAAGAAGGAAATTCTGGGAGATGAACTCTTCATGTGGAAATGAAGATCTACTTATGGTAGATCCCTATGGGATAATGAAGAAGGGAAAAGGTGGAGGAAATTCAACTGGAAGAAAAGGCAACCGCCCATTTCAAAGAATACAAGGTCCTGTTTTGCTTCCTGAAACTCACAGATCAGCCTTAGAGCCTAAACCCAAAGTTTTAGGAACCCTCTTCCATAGTGCCCAGGACAGTCACCAGAAGGGAAAAGAGTCAGAGACAGAAACTATTGTCTCTCTTCCAAGCATGGAGGAAAATCGGTGTATCAAAAGTGCAGACCCCAAGGAAACCGCCTCAGCTCTCACTGCCATTGTACTCACCACCTTGCATCACACTGGGAACCGACTTGGGGCCCCTGAGCTAAAAACACAACTCTACAGCTGCACCTACAAAAGCTCAGCTCTCGAGGGCTCTAACAGACTTGCATCCTTGGAGGTCAGACACAGAGGGAAACATGTTAAGATACCCTGGTCACAAGGTTATATTATCATTAAAAATAGTGAGATATTACTAATAGTGTCCCTGGGTTAAATAAATTCAGTCTTCCTACCCTGATTCAAACTACATGAATGTAAAGTTTCAGAATGCTGAACAAAGGCAGTTTCTCCTCAATAATTTGAAATTATTCAGACCATATATGTAACAGCAGGATACATGAATAATTAAATGCTCTGTAAACCTTTGTTTCAGAGTGGAAAGCATAAGGATTTCCATTTCCAAGAATACTCATAGAGCTTTCTTTTCCATATGAAAAACTGGCTCCAGCCACAATTGAAATAAACATTTTGATAACAGGATTTCAGTAAAGAGGAGAAGGGGGGAGGAGGTAGAGGAGCCTTGAGAAAAGGTCCATTTGCAAAACAAAGCAAACCTCCTGCAACTGAAATCCCTTTTATTTCCTGTACAGGTGCCAGGTCTTGAACAGACACACAATTTATTACCTTGTCAGCTGACTTATTAGGGTTGACACAAATCAAGCTGAAATATGCCTGACATACTGCAGTCAAGGCTTTTTCACGCTTTAGCACAAAGCCAAACTTTCCACAAGGTGGAGGGAAAGGGAGAGGGAGCTGTGGGAGTTTTATTCCCTGTATTCTATCATCAAGATGAATATGATCCTCTCCCATTCTTAATATGCAAAACCAGTCATGAAATA
Organism: Psittacula echo; assembly: GCF_963264785.1. Classification (NCBI taxonomy): domain Eukaryota; kingdom Metazoa; phylum Chordata; class Aves; order Psittaciformes; family Psittacidae; genus Psittacula; species Psittacula echo. The sequence goes on along the minus strand of NC_137737.1, from coordinate 29,581,762 downwards.
ACCCAAGGCTAAAAAATAATTCACCAAAATGATACAGCTGGGAAATGATTATCAGGCTCTGGAAAGCCCTTGATTACAGGAAATAGCACCTACATTTTGAGAAAATGTTCCCACCAGACACAAAAGCTGAATCAAAGCCTCTCCTCTTCCTCAGTATGCCTTTCTTCTCTAGCATTTTAGCCTAAACAATGCAAATCCCCAGTTTTCCTCAACGAGGAAAAAAACCTATAAAATACAAAATGAAGTAAAATGGAGGTGGCTTTGGTATCCCTACTAGCTGTACTGTATCGAGTATTGCATAACATTTTGCCTGACAGAGCTTTTCTTTACCAAACTTATTCCCATTGCACTTAACATTTTATCCTGTAATTTAAGACATTCATATAAACTTACAGTAGTGGGTGGAATAAAACATAAAACAACAGCTTTCGGAAGGAAAAGAATAAAAGTCAGTGTTATGCTTTTTTATTATTAAGTCCAAGTCCTGTCTATATAATTGAAGTCACTTGTTTATCTTTGCTCTTTCATACATAAATAAACAATCAATTAAAAATCAAGCACAACTTCCATATTTTCACGAGAAGTTGACACCGTCTTTAGTGGTATATTCCATAGTAGCAACATATTTTGCCCTAAGGTTATGCAAGGTCTTCTGGTAAATTTAATGACATGTGATCTTTAAAAGATTACAAATCCTGGTTTTAAAACTCCAGTACATCTGAGGTGCTGCCATTGTAGCTTAATCTTCTTCCTTTAAGAGAATGGAAGTCATATTTCTTTAGACCTATTTAAACCTATCTACCTGCACAGCACACTGGGCAGTAAGTTCTGTTCCAGTAACTTCAGGACATATAATACTAGAAGATTCTAGAACATCGTCTTCTGCAAGGCAATGGACCTGACTTTTCAATATTTGTGGAAATGGCACCATGTAAGTGTAATACAAATGCTTACCTAGTACTTTTTTCTAATAGATTATCTGGTTTTGATCTCTCCTACTTGGTTGTACCACTGAAGTCAGAAAATTTACATTACAGTTTAAGTTAGATTAGGAACAGGCTTATAATATTCTCAAAGGTCACATATAAACAGAAGTCATGAGGAAAGAGAAAACATTTTATTCAACTCAGATTAGTTCTTCTGAATTTACGTATAACAAAGGAACTGGTAGCAGATGATACTCCTATGGTCTAGAAAAATATAGTTAAATAATTTCAGTGATATTTGAATTTCATAGCACATCAAATGATGAAATAAAAAATAGTTACATGAGAATTTCTATAGAACTGCTTTGGTCATACTTCTGAACTTCTAAAATGATAGCATGTTTTTGTCCATGATATACGCAGTAATGAAAGTATATTCTTTTCAGATCTGTATCACTGATTTACAGAATCATTAGGAGACATTTTTCCCCAATTTCCATAACTTCTAGGGGTTGACCTAGGAAACTAGGTTTGCCAGCTCTAAAAATGCTACCCCTGTGCTCCATCTAGTGGAATCCTCATCTAAGCTTAGTGCATCTTTTAGCAGAAAAGTGCTTCATTCAGAAGCATGCTCTATACAGAAGCAGTTCCTCTGAGGGTTTTTTTTTTAATTCGTGCAAATTGACACAATTTTTCTTAAAGAAGAACACAGAAACATGGAATGAAAATCTATACATGGGTTTGAGGAATTGGTATGTTGTGAGCTACACAGACTACTGAACTTCATCAATAACATATTTCCAATAAGGGTAAACTCAGTTCACAATCTGTACTTTCACAGAAGAGCACAAGCACATTTGAGAACACTGGCAGCGTGTCTTTGTTTCTAAGGACATGGCAGGTGCAAAGCTGGGCTCCGAGATTCAGGAAAGGCCAATCACTGAGCCATTTACTGGCTCCACCGTATAGAAAAAGGCAATGATGCAATACTAAGGATGTAGACAAATACACATTCTACAAATAGCTGTGTCTGTGTAAGAGGTTACAACCTAAAAGAGTAACTGGCTCCCTGACAGGCATGGGTGAAATACAGCAATCTCTAGAACATTATGGTAGGTACAGACTACCAGTTGTTTCAGTCAATTAGATTGAGAACATCCCAAACTCTCCCAAATCCTTCCTCTTAATATTTAGTAGCTTCTATGTCATTTCATTAGAAACTCCAGAGTTTTAAACTCTGGCTCAGAGCTTTCCTTAGTCATCACCAAAAAGCAGCACTCAAAGCAGCCTGAGATATCTGGCACTCCTGTGCTGTGCCAGAAGCTCTGCCCAAATGGGTGCTCTCCAGCCTGCTTCAAACAAAATGAACCAAGTTAACAAAATTCTGCAGTTTAAACCACTGAAGGTAATGCTGCTGATACGTCTGGGAAGGATTCCCCACTGATGGAAGTGGAGACGGTAACTCGGGTCTTGGGGGTTATGGCGAGCATCTGACAGCAGGCAGGAAGCACTGATTTCTTTACTGGGCATAGCTGGATTTGGACTTACCTGAGGACACAGCATTATTTACACCAAATTTATAAAACTGTTAAACTGATGCAGTGAGAAGACAGTAACTCTAGTGTGGATTAATTATCTTAACTTTTACTGATTTAGTTATCCATGACAAACCAGATCAAAAAACCTTCAAACTAATTAGACCAAACAAAGACTGTTCATGTAGACAGCCCCTGTCATGAGCTTAACTGAAATGACTTAGAAAATCCCCTTCCAGAGTCAGGTTTGCTTGATGAAAATGCTACCAGCTCCTGCTGCACAGCAGTACCCCCTTATTGAAACTGTTTATCCTACTGTGACTGCTTTACCTACAGAAGTTTAGTGAGTTATTTCAAAACCTGTTCTTCTGAGAGAGCTGTGAGGGCTGTGACCTTTGGCAAAATGTGGGAACAATTAGTGGTGTATATACAACAGTGCAGCCAGGAGGCTGCTCTATGAAATATGTAACTACCTAGTGCTACTGAGAGTGGGGAAGTGGTAGATTCTGTCTTTTCAGGCTTGTTACCTGCTAAAATCATGGGGTTTGGAAACATCTTTTGACATGTAGCGTCTTAAATTGCCATAGCTAGCTGCTGCAGGCATGGTCATGAGTGAAGGTTCAGTAGTACCTGAGCCTAGAGCCTGACAGCTCTTGGCTGTCCCACTCCCACTCACTTGCCTGTCCCTCTGCCTTAAGCAAACACCTTTTGCTCTCAAGAATGAATTAAAATAAGTTCACATGGCATCTGATGAGCACCTGAACCAACACAAGAGAAAAGGAGGACTACGTAAATAAGTACAGGAAGGACAAAAGTGCAGTAGCCAGAAGTTAGTTTGGGTTAGGGGCATGGCACAGCAGCTTTACTTGCCATTTAACCAGGTTAAGTGATTACCTTTCCAGTTTGGTCCCATCTGCTCATCACTGCCCTAAGTGTGGTGGTTACCAGCACTCAGACCTGCCAGCATAATTGCATGCATAGCTGCTCCCTGACCTGGCTCTGTCAAAATGAATGCAGCTGAGCTTAAACACCTCTTTTATAGTTCTTGGGGGGCTTTTGTTTCTGCTTTTAGCTGGATCACTTTGTCAGGACCAGGTTAGGGAGCAATTAAATGTGCAGTTATGTTGGCAGATCTGAGGGGGCAGCTGGATCAGAAGCAACACATCTGACCATGCTCTAAATAAACATCTGTCCAAAGCCTTAGTCTAACAGATGTGGAGAAAAAAAATTTACCTATTATGTCTTGAAGTGAAAATATAATTTACAAGAAACTGCATGCATCAAACTTTCTTCCAAGAGATGCAGTCACTAATTCATGAGATTACAATTTTCTATAGTCGTAAGTGAAGTATCTAGTAGATAATTCAGAAAACCAGGACATACTTTAAATGGATAAATCCACGCAGTTAAGTATTTTGTGTTCTGTCAGGACACTGTCAACTCCACAGGGGTTGTGAACTGCTTGCATCAACTTGAACTGAGTGTATTCTAATCGACTCTGCAAATCGCTACTCTTAAGAATTGAAAACTTCTAGTTTCAGACTGCAAATTTACCTTTGTTTTAAAGGAAATAACACTGTAATGCTACAAAAGAATTGAGTATTTCTTGTCCTAGAACTCTGACTGCTTTTCTCCAAACCCGTTTCTTATGCTAGCACAATGTTTTGCACAGCCACAGTAAGAACTGATGCAGGTTAATACGATGGGGCACTGCAGGACCTGCATCCTGGGCCACTTTCTACAAGGTAACATAAATGCTGATGCTGGTAATAAGAGAGAAGGTACAGAGGTATGAATAACCAACCAAAAGCACAAGTCAGTCAAAGGTGCTTCATTTGGCAGCAGTACTGGTCTAAAATGTACGTGAAACTGCCTCTTCAATCTAACTTCTGGAAAAAGATTATTAAAATCTAGATGACATACTCAAGAGCAGAAACAGGATTTGACTCCTTTGGTTACATTATTGCTGATGTGCAGATATAGTAAGATGGGTAATAGCACGGACTAATCAAAAAGCATTTTCTCATCCCTTTCTGATGTTCAATACTTAGATAACTCTAATCTCCTTTGTTTGAAAAACCAAAGTAAATAATATACACAAATTGAAAAGTGCTCTTTAGAAATGCAGTTCATTGCAGACCTGACTGACAAAACTGTGTTAAGACATATGTATACACTCTCACACACTGTACGACTGTTGCAGAGTTGAACACTAAAAATTGGCAACTGAGCATGACCATAAAGAACGGAGACTTTCCCAGCTAGTTTGAAAATGCACCTACATCAGTTATCCCCCAAACACTTTTCGATTTGATTTATGTTCTGCTGCTTTAAAAGAAGAAACGGGTCAATATGAAATAATGTACATACTTGTATAGTAGATATTTATACCCAAAATAAACTTTCTCTTGGGAGAATATTTTTAAAGCAGCATTTCAAGTCTCCTGGCAATGGTTAGTTAGAAAAAAGTTATTTATTTATTTAGAATAAAAGTTCTCAGAAATTTTTTAACCGCCAACATTTAGGATGCAGGGAGTAAGCTTAGTAATTCAAGTTTTTCCCTTTCCCCCAAATTACTTTTCATTGCATATAGCATTTAGTATTCATACATGCAGAGGAATGCAGAGCATGAATTAAGGCAGAGAAAATCATACTTAAGAAATGTATGGTCTATTTTACAAGAGATGATACGCATGTACAAAGCAATTCAACTCACTACATGCTGTTGATTCTAATAAGCCTGAAAACAAAACACATTGCCTTGTCCAATTAGACTTTTCCTATTGCACCTACAGTTTTAATATCTGGCATACAAGTATCAACAATTTATAATTTGCATTTTCTCCATCAGTGAAGTAAGAAACACTGAATAAATACTGTTTTCCCTCAAAATATGCAGTATTTCTGTTATGCAGATTATGAAATGGAAAAACATACTTAGAGGTTGAATATGGTCTGTGACTCCTAATTTTTTCACTAAATGTAAAGACCTCTTTGCAATGATGCATCTGAAGCTTCATTCTGACTAACAGACTGAAGCCCACCATTTTAGATTCAACCACAGATTTTTTAAGGAAGTGGCAAATCATTGCTGCTAGTTGAGAAAATTAAAATTAGTCCCTAGGAGAGGATACAATCAATGGTGTGTTAATCTAACCTTCAGCTGTTAATGATTTGCACTACTATTTCCCCTGATGCTGTGGGTTCTGCTGAAATATTGTTTTAGCAGTTTCTGTCAGCTTTCCCTACCTTTTTTCTGCTGAAAGGGAAAGACTGAAGTGAAAGTCTTAGCAACAGATTTTGCATCAGCTTTCCTTTCTGACCCAGTTCTTTGACACCATGGAAGCAGAAGATAGAAGGATAAACAGTTCCGTCTTTTCAGTTCAAGCCTTTTAAGCCAGTCTTATTATTCACAACTCCTCTTACTTACAAAAGAGGTGTTACACTAAGCAGTCACCATTGGAACTGCAATATTAACATGCAATTAAATAATTTACAAAGTCTGTATTTTGCCTGCCTTTTCCACATTCAGCCAGAAAGTTAAAAACTTTACAGAACTCTTCTTGGAAAGAGCTGCTGAGGAGAGCTGTATTTCCAGCCATGAGAGCTGCATAAGTGACCTGGAAGAGACTTCTTGTGCTGGTGTAGCAGTAACTGCGCACACCAATCCTGCAGATTTGCCTCATCCTGCAAAGTTCGTGTCCTTCAGGATCTTTTGGTTCACTCAGTTGAAACAACCTTGCAAAACAATTCTCATCCAAAACAAAACTGCATACCCCGCAGGCCAAATCCTGCAGCAAAGTACTGAGTGCCAAAATAATAAAAGTACTCAGCACCTTGCAAAGCTGCATTCCACACACACACGCTGGTTTTCTTAGCAAGCATTTCTTCCAGGAATAAGTGTATCTGAAACATTTTAGTACTCTTAAACTAAAGCCAAAAAGCCTCACAAAATCATTCACTTTATGTGTATCACAGTCCCTTTGTTTAACTTAATCAGTCCTGCATATTTCAGATAAAAAAAACCAAAACAAACAAACAAACAAAAAAACCCACAGTATTTCACATGGTAAGCCTGTGAAGTGTATGACTGACTAGGAAATTTGAGTTAAGATGAAGAAGCAACATTTAAACTATTTCAATATTAGCTGCATGAAAACTAGAGTAAGCCTTTATCAGGGTTGTGTGCTGGTGCACACAAGTCTATTGATAAATATTACTGGTAAATATAATTATTGATATTTATTTTCTTACAGCTTAAAATATAATGAAAAAATTAACCTTTGTCCTTCAAGATCATGCTCACAAGCCACATGAAAAGCAACAAAATGGTTTGAATATACAATATATACACTATACACTAGCTGCAAAAATACCTTTACAAAGTTCTTAAATGAGTACTTCATGTTTGAAGACATTACCTTATGTTTGAATATTTATCATGCTGAAAGCTCGTGCCTCTTATTTGCAGATACATGAAGAATTTTGAGAGAGACATTATTTATCTACCAAACTCCTTAAAGTGCTTCAGCCATGATATCTACTACTGATAACTAACATAATCCATCACAAATTGTCTTTGCACCTAATTTAAAAGCACACAGACCTTGTCAAAACTTTTCTTGATTAGAAAGTTAAAAACAAATAAAAACCACGTAAACATCACATGATCAACAGATTACAAAATGGGTGATTCACACATTTCAGAAAATGTGTGCTACTTGACAGAAGGCGCAATTTTTTTGTTGCTGTGCAATTTTAATGTATTTTATCAGCAACCTGGATCGAAAGAGAAGATTTCTAATAAAAATTTCTATGACAAAAACCAGGGATCCTTAAGTAACAAAGACAACATTTTATGGATTCACACTATTTCAGGACAGCCAAATGTACAATCCATGCATTTCTATGTAGCCAAATATAAGAACACATTGCCTATGAATGAGGAATGCAAGCCACAGAATCTAAAATAAAAATGGGGATGAAGAATGGCTCAAAGGACCTGGGATATATAAAGGGAGGAACAACAAGTAGAAACAGAGAACAAATGACTTCATTATTTGGCACTTATGTAGTTATTTCTGAAATATGGACTCCACTTGAGACATCAAGACTAAGAAGACTGGAAAACCTGCAGAGGATTCAGAAAAACGACTGTGGGAATAATTGAAATACTTGAAAATACACCATATAGTCAAATTCAAACAATAGACACTTTTCTTCATGTAAGGAGCAGATTATATGCAATTTGATGGTAATCTGTAAATTCATACATGGAGAATAGAAATGCAATCCCATTCTAACCAAAAAGATGTAACGAAACCTATCATCTCAAAGCTCATATCAAAGGCAGATCTAAAACATAATACTCTTCAGAAGTAATTAGAGCTCCTGAAAAACACTCACAGCAATTTACATAAGGAATTTTCTGGATTCCCTGTTACTGGATATTTCTTTAAAAAATAACTCTGTTCACCATGAACTAATACAGGTAAATATTATGGCCTTTACATTGGAAGGTAGATTAGATGACCACATCTGCAATAATTTTCTCAGGCATTAAAACCCACTGATTTCAAAATCAAGATTATGACTGAGTTCAAAGAACTCTGTATCACATGCATATTCACAATTCTATCAATCTGATTATAAGTGCACAATTTGAATTTTTAAAGGCTACTGAAAATAATTCATTTATTTGGTTTGTTGGTCATTTTGTTTTTTCTTTCTGAAGTTTCATGAAAGAAATCTCAGATCTTAACATACAGTGTAACATAAGATACGATCAAGTCAGCTGAAGTTTCAGAATCAGCAAAAGGTGACAACAAATATAAAATATAGGATTAATATAACTGGATGTGGAAAATATCCTGCAGTATCATATTTAGCCTTACAGATTAGAAAGACATTTACATGCTTTATGCAACTTCATTTAAGCAAAGTAAAATCCAGACGCCTTGTTTAATCATTTGCAGTTAGCAATAACTTCAATATATAATTCTCTTTTTTTCCTTCTTAGTGATTAAAAAACAATCTTAAGCTAATATAACACCTATACTTTCTCTGGCAGTCAAGACAGAATACCTAAAGAAAGAGAACATATGCTATCACTGATCCGACCTGACAGTTTACGCCTCTGAACCCAGCTGACAGCAAACTCCAGCGCAATAAAAGCAATGAAGAATGGAATACTCTGAAAAGCAGTTTGAAGAAAAGAAGTCACAACACAAATAGAATTAGAACCAGCTTTCCTAACAGCAGTTTATGCAGCTGGATGCTTCTCGGGTTGGCTGAAACCTTACTAATTGCTACTATGCTAAAGCTTCATGTGGACCTCACGAATCAGAACAACCAAGGCCACCATTTAATCCATAACACCAGCATAAATCCAGTGTACTAACTTTGTCCAATATTACTATATTTTGTATCTTCTGCACATAAACTGCTGAATGGCATCAAAACGAAACACAAAAGTATTTCCAAACTGATATTTCTCACATTCAAGTAAATCTGTCAGAGCAGCAACATTTGTGGACTCTGACCACAAGGCAAAATGGAATCTGCTTTGAATTTGGTATGTAACCAGGTTTTGAATGTGTTCAGCCACTGAATTTGGCATCCAAAAATATTATCTGAAAGACAGAGTAAGTGAGTTTCTTTCTACTCAGCATTTTTGCAGCCATGCTTTTTGCTGCAGGTATCAATAGCTCTTCTGATTGCTTTTTCATCAGAGTAATTGATGAAACTATGTAACACTACCTACGCAGCCCATTCCAATTTGGGCCACAGAACACGTTATCATGGCAATAATACATTATTCCTTTTTTAATTTTGTAGTAATTGTAAAACAATTTTCTGCTTTTCTGAAGAAAAATATAATGATGAGCAAGACAACCATTTCTCACTCATAATACTTCTTAAGTCTAGGATTCAGTTCACACTGTCCAACTGGCAAGTTGAAAATGTACGATAGCAGCACACAGTAGATGAAGGTATGGTTGTGACTAGTGGTAAGACTGGTAAAATTATTGTGACAATACCATTTTTCATCAGTGGAGAAAGACTGTTACAGCTGTTATCACATTTTTATCAACACAGGCAAGAAAAAACACGTTTGTTTACTGACCTTGAAGTCCTAACACTCCCTACACTTCATGAGTGGAAAGAATGAAGAGCAGCAGCAACATACCAGCCAGCAACATCAAAATGTAGAAGGCCTGTGGCAAGGTAAATAGGAATGATCTATTTTACATGTATCAGAATTCTGTATACATGAATGTTTCTTCAACTGCCCCCCTCACTCTGTAGAAAACATTTAGATGACCTTGGAGACATTCACGCAACTCCTTGGTGATATTAATTAAGGCATAAAATTCCCACCATGTTTTTGCAGGGCAAGAAAAATGCTAGACCAGGGAGACTTTCTGCACCACTATGGGAGGCATCAGCTGCCAAACCTATCTGTTAGTTATCTTCTGCTGCCTCCTTCAAATGACCTGCAAACACATACAGATTCCCTGACTGAAGACCTCCAAACTGTAGGCTTTGCATAGAGGAGAGGCTGCTCCTGCCTATACAACATTTAATGGAAGAAGCATGTTGCCTCTACAAATGATGTTGCATTTTGGGGGGTGCTCATTTTTGTTGCCAAGTGAGATAACTGGGAATTCTTACCAGGCTGGGACAGTAAAGAGACTAAGATGGATATAGACCAGATTGCTCAGTCAAAGAAGAATTGGATGATTCAAACCATGCAAGCAGCCAGAGATTTATAGCAACTAGGAAATGTGAAAGTTCGTAAACTTCAGCAGCTCAGGGTTAGGTTACAATAACAGATGAACAGAGATTAATATCAACATGGCACTTTTCAATTTAGCTGCCTAGCTTGCTTTTTAACAGCAGTTTAGGCTTCTAAAAGCCTACGTTGGATATGTGCTGATGATACAAAAACCTGTGGATGCAAAGCCTATGGATAAAGCCTAACCAGCATCCAAGGGAGGAGAAGGGGAAGGGCACACCCCACCACCATCCCTTTTTAATCACTGAAACATTCTATGAAGATATAAGTACTCCTTGTTTTGCATAGCTGCTTCATTTCTGAGAAGACAAGACCTTTAATGTCTTAATTGATATAATCAAAGAACAGATTCCTAACTTATCAACGGTAGGTGACCATAGCTGTACATTCCAGCTGAGATAAAAAGGGTCTTATTAAGAACAACTAAGAAACACTTGATCACCGTATTAAGAGACAGGTCTAGCAGAGACTACAGGCAGTTTGAAGCTAAGGAACAGCAGAAGCTGCATAGCAAACTGAATGAGCTCAGGACAGAAAAAGTGGGCTGCTTTATTCACGGAATGAAAATTGTGAATAGAAAATATATGATGCCTATATTCTGTGTGGCAATTCACTTAACCTAGCAACTTCTGAAATGGTTAAAATACTTGACTGTTATACTAATACACACTAATATAACTTCTTTCCCATTGACTTCATTAGATACTTTCTTCCCACTGTGAAGCTGTGAGATAGACAAGTATTTGACAGAATTTTTTTGATTCACAAATAGGGAGTGTCATAATAAAGAGGATAAGCATCCAGACAGCCTTAACCTCCTGCCCATCAAGGAGCTTGTGAAAGAAAAGATTTATGGCGTACCTCTTAGCATCTAAGAAATTACTACTCTCTCCCACATACCCACATTAAGCTTTGTCTAAAGCAGATAAAAGGGATCAACTATGTCAAGACTAGTATGTATTATTTATGTGACCTTAACACCTAGTAGCTGTTGTCATGGAGCAGGATTGTACCATGTTAGATGCCACACAAACAGAAGGAAAAGGCACTCCCTGTCCCAAACAGCCTACAGTCTAAACACGAAGTGAAGGATGATACAAATAATTCAGGAAAAAGGAGCCAGTAAAACAGATAATAATTCCACTAGCCTAACGACTACTTGCTTGGGGCTTCTTTTTAAGTTAAAGTGTCAATAAGGACATTTAAGGAACCCATTAAGGATTGGTAGCTCTACAAAACTTTTCAGGGATTGCCCCTACAAACAAAATGGCAGAAATTTAAGAAATAATCACTGTTGACATCACAGGTCAGAGACAGAAGCTGGATCCTTTTGATATTTTCTGGTCTATAACTGTTTAACTCTCTGTTCTCAGTTTCTTTCTCTTCACCCATCACCAGAAACACTTAATGGAGATTTGCATTAGCTTGTGGTGTACTTGAATAACTGATCCATAACTTGAAAGTCTTACTTGGAGCACTAAGAGGTATTCCTTGCAGAACTCTTGCAGAATGCAAAGAACCATCTAAAATCAGTTTCCGCTTTATACAGTTGCAAAAAATAGTATTTTAAGTTGAAACTCAGCATAAATTCATGGTTTTATTGCAAGTCTTGAAACAAGTTTCTGTTTTCTTAAAGTCCCAGGTCCCTATAAGAATCTCAGCTTTCATGTAAAACTAAATGCAAAGGTTCTGTGCCTCATTATTTAGAAGCAAGGCCTAAAATGTGAATTGAGTGTAAATGTGAACTTAATCTTTAAGCTCTCAAAATCACACAGTAAATAGAAAAGAAAAACAGTGATTATTATATCTAAAGCTTTCATTCTGAGGCTCTCAGAAGAAGGAACAGCGCTTTCTCCCCCTGAGGCTGACTCAGAAAGTCTTTACTGAGCTTAAGTGATAATTTCAGAACATAGCAAGGAGCAAAGTGAAGTTGTTGTTCATGAAAACTCTATTCAGCAAGCAAAAAGCAGCACTCCATCTGCCCATCTGCAGACTATGAGAGTATCAAAAAAACTAGAGCATGCAGAGCATAATATTATATCTATAGAATAGAGCATGCTCACGAAAGGACAGGACAAGCATCAATATACATTGTAAGAGTCAGAATGTTCTGCCCTGGATAAAGAAAATTGACTAACGCTTTCCCTTCTGTTCCCTGAAATAAGGGAAACTTGAGGGTTTCTAATTCTATATGACAAAAGCTTGTTTAAAATTAAATTCTGTGATTATGGTCCAGGATTTGATCCCCTTTTCCCAGAATTTTGGAGATTAGTCGGATGGGTGACTTTTCCAAGGGCACTGCTGCAGTCACACCACCTCATGTTTTAAACAGGACTTGCAGCCTTCACATACAACATAGCATGATGCAGGAACCAGGAACTGTCATGCATCCTCTGAAAATGGAAGTAATATAACCACAGCCAGAAAGTACACCACACAAGTTAAGCAAATGAAATTATTCTGTTCTGAAAATCAGAGCTGCTTCACTCACTGCTGTTACTTGCTGCTCAGATGTAACAGCGCAGCTGACTAGCTCAAAGGAGCTACTTCTATAAAGTGCATATATATTGCAAATCACCAAAGTGCTCAATTTTGCAGATCGCTAAAAACATGAATATTTGAGTGAATTATGAGGTTCTGACTCCCACCTAATGTTGGAAGGTATCACCACAGCTGTAGCCATGTGATCTAATGTACCAGAAATGCCCTCATCCACCTAATACATGATACAGAGCTGAGATCTAAATCCCACTTCTATATGGTGTCTCAGAGAAAAAAAAAAAAGATGTTTAGGAGATACAAACGTAATCAGTAGTTTGTTTCACACCACCATCACTGTTACTGTCTTTTAGAGGGAATTATTTGAGCCGAGGCCTTCATTTATTACCAGCTCTGCACCAGGAATTTTTTGTTCTGCGTTGGGCTGAGCTCAGACATCCACTTCTGTATTTGTAGCAACTCAAGGGGTTACCACTCCAATCCCCCCGTGAATGGCTCATCAGGTCACTATTAAACTAGCCCTGCTGAATCCAATGGATCTGCTGGTCTTGCAATTGTTCCCTGAACAGTCTAAGAGAAGCTGCAAGACCAGCAGGTCAAATAAACAAGTGACAAGCAGCTGGAGAGGGACTGCAGATAGTTGCCTTCTCCCCACAGACATATGGCTAGAAGAAGAGGTGTGAACACTGCCTAGGCTCAGACCAAACCCATAGAGATAAGACAGTTACACCATTAAAAGACTTTTACAGATCCACCTAACCAAGCAGCAAAATGTCTGTTCCAGCAACAAATGCACTGTGGCGTGGGGGGATGGATTTCTAGTACAACTAACTCAAGCAATTACAGGAAAGTATAGCCATAATAGCAAAAGCTTTTTTAGTGTAGATTTTTTGCAAGGTATATATTCACTTACAAACTTGCCACAATGGTGCTCTACAACAGCAGAAGCATGGAGGCACTTTTATAATTCAAAGAAGTATTAAGAATCCTTTCGCAAACTTTTACAGCTGTGTGTCCAGTAAAAGAAACTGCAAGTTTGGCCAAGGTCTGAGCTGAATATTTGCACAGGTCTGAATGGGAGGAGAAAACCCAGGGATGTTAAGGAATGCTGCGGGCAAGAAAGTGAATGACACTTGATTGGAAATACAGGAACAGTAAAAGGTATTGAGATAGGCAACAGAGCTAGAAGGCTGCTGACTAGGCAAACCCTTTAAGCTCTAGACACTTTTTTAATCAAGACGCTTATAGCTTAGCTGCAAAATACCTCTGAGGAAAGCAGCTTGTCTATCAGACTCTGCACACACAAGCTGGGTTTGTGGCATCTGTATGCTCACCTGACCCTAAAGGGCGATGTTTGCTGACAACAGGCATCAGAGGGGGGCTGCTGCACACTACAATTCCCAGAAAGCTGCTGATGGTGCTGCAGGGCTCTAAGCAACCCATGACACCCCCATGGCAGCCCAACAGCAGCTGCTGCACAGCAGGCCAAGGTTTACCTGTCAGAGGAGCTAATCAGAGCTACCAGGACCTGTGCAGTAAGTGTGGATCTTCACCGAAGTTGGGCTGAACTGAATTTGACAAGGGTAAAATAGTGTTTACATGCTGTGTCTATGAAAAGCTCCAAGACATTGGTCCTGGTTTAGCAGGAACTGGGCACCAAGGTTTGTGCAATAGGTAGGACAGAAGGCAGCACAGGTACTTTCATGGAAGTGGATAAACTTGCAGGGCAGGAGGGGAGGGAGGGATATGCTGCTGCCTGCTGACAAGGGAGTTCTCACCCCTGACCTCTGTACTCTTGCCTTGGAGCTTTAGGACACAGCACTGTCCCAACACAAATATTTGTTCTCAATTCTCTTAACCTTTATTTTTTACTTTAAACAGATTTTTTTATTTTTCTTTCTTTTGCTGAGCTTGTAGCACTCGCCTTAAGCACACAAAGAGACCTGACTTTTTGCTTGCTTTAAGAACCAGAATAGCCAAACACCGTATGGGGGTTTCTGGTTTACTCAGCTCAGTGTTCTGTCACTGTATCCAGCAGCACTGCCAATCTGAACAATATTAGCATCAACCTTCAGATATTTGGGGTGCTCCTCTGAAAACTTTAGCTTCTGGGATCAGGAGAAAGCATCTGAGCCTTCACTTAAAATACATTAAAATAGAGTGCAGGGTTACAGAGTTTACACAGGCAGCTTGCAGGCAGAGAGCCCAGGAGTGGAAGCAGTCAAAGACAAGGTATTTAACTTTAGGTGCCGTTTCGCTGACGTTGTTTCTCTGGGTTGCCTGCGGTACCTGCAAGGGCAGGCGGCAGCCGCGCAGGGTGGGCGCAAGGTACGGCAGGGGATGCTGCCGGGAGGAGGGGGGAAGCGGAGCGGCAATGGCTCTCACCTTCTCCACGTAGTCGGGCACCTCCTCCACCCTGCGGAAGGAGCTCTTGCCGGGCGGCAGCACCTAGAAAAGGGCGAGGAGCTGCTGCCCCGGCGTGGTGGCCTGCAGGCCGCCTGCCTCGCTCTCCCTGGCGCGGCTGCGCTGTGCTCCGCGCCGCCGCCGCCGCAGGTGCGCAGAGCGGGGACCGCCCGCTGTCCAGCACCGCGACGGCGCCCGGCCGCGGAGCAGCGATTTGGACTCTAATACGACCCGACTGCGTGTACCCACTACACCGGGGGGCTTGGAGGCTGCTTCGGGGAGAGCCGCACATTTCTTTCTTCTCTTTCGCTCGTGCTACTTCGGCGGTTTTCTTGGGGAGTTTGACGGGGGTTTTGTTTGGGTTTGGTTTTGGGGGGTGGGGGTGTTGCTTTGTTGGTGGGGTTTTTGGTGGTTGGTTGCTTGAGGGAAGAGGGGGAAGGTTATGTGTCATCATGTACATGGCCCACTCCTGGGAGTCCCAGAATCACAAATATCCCAGAATGGTTTGGGTTGGAAGGAGTCTTAAAGCTTATGTAGTTCCAACCCCCTTCCGTGGGCAGGGACACCTTCCAGTAGACCGGGTGCCTCCAAACCCCATCCAACCTGGCCTTGACAGCCACAGCTTCTCTGGGCAACCCATGCCAGTGTCTCACCACCCTCACAATAAAGAATTTCTTCCTTTTATCTAATCTAAATCTCCTGTCTGACAGTTTAAAACCATTCCCCTTGTCCTATTGCTGCATGCCCTTGTAAAAAGTCCCTTCTCTAGCTTTCTTGTAGACTCCCTTTAGGTACTGGAAAGTTGCTATAAAGTGTCCCTGGAGCCTTCTCTTCCCCAAGCTGAATAACCAGCTCAAGTAAAGAGAGCCCTCACACACCTAATCACTGCATGTCCCAGTTCCCTTCTCCCCTCAAAAAAAAAAAAAAGAAAATTGTAAACAGCAGAGCTCAAGCTGTCCTTTTCCACCCATAGATGTTTCCACATGAAAAAATATTGTTCAGGTTTTGACTTCTGAATAAAAAGCAGAATTCTATAAAATTAAAATGTTAAGGGCTTTGAGAAACAAGCAGAGATGTGGTTGTTTGCTCCCATGTTCAGCTGTATGGGTCAGTTGAGCAGTGCCCAACTGTGGGTTTGAAACTTTCGGAAGAGCTTATTTCGCCAATTAGCTCTCCAAGAGCTCAATTCTCCAATTAGCATGACTATACTAGAGGTAGCCTCCAGAAGCTTTTTAATGCTTTCATTTATAAAGAAATGAAAACTAGGGGAATGCAAAGAAACAGTGAAAACAACTGTATGCAAGATCCATGTAGGAAAGTACTTTCAGAAAAGGGAATAACGACAGGCTTTGTTCATTCAGGCCCCAAGTCTGAAGCTCAGGAGCGTGCATTTTGCTATCAAATGTTTCTCAGTCACACTTGATATGTTTGGTGTTAGTACAAATAATAAGCTTTGTGATAAAATAGATTATCCAGAAATAAAATAACATAATGTCCCAACAGCCCCTTCATCTCAGATGTTCAGTTCCAGTTACGGTCTTTCCAAAAGAAATGGACTGTAAATCCTGCTGTAAAGGATTTTGCCACAATTTAAATCCTGCCAGTCATTAAATAAAAGCTTTCTACTTTGAATCAACCCTTAGTTTTGGGACTGTAGGTAACTTCAGCTGAAGTTTTTGTTTAGAAAAAGAAACTCACAATAGAAAGAAAAATACGGAAATTTACGTTAGAATAATTGAAGTAATGCACATTTGTGATGTTTGCATTAAATGTTACCATTTAAATAATATTCTGCATATTGAACTGTTACATTAATGAATAATGTAACAATTCTGTAGTGCATGAATGTCAGAAAATAGCAGGAAGTACCAACTAAATATTTTACATTAAGTTGAGCAAAGCCTAAGTGTTTTAAAATGGCATTAACGGTGAAATAGATTTAGGCAGTCTTAATATGTATAGCTTACCCTAGTACTTGATAAGTAAAAAAATAATAAACTTATTAAAATGCTTTAAAATTACATCCTAGTATTCTCAGCTTCAGTGGCGATTTATGGAAATTTGAGAATTCTCGTAGAACTCTAATTATTAACTTCTAAAGTCTGAATTCACCTAAATGAAAACATGAAATTTACTCAGACCCACACAAATCAACATCACTCTGACTAGATCTTTGTTGCAGGCAATGACATTTGGTAAAAA
Source organism: Psittacula echo (assembly GCF_963264785.1). Classification (NCBI taxonomy): domain Eukaryota; kingdom Metazoa; phylum Chordata; class Aves; order Psittaciformes; family Psittacidae; genus Psittacula; species Psittacula echo. The sequence goes on along the minus strand of NC_137737.1, from coordinate 29,564,399 downwards.
GGGTTTGCTTTTTCATTTAGATTAGCCTATGTAGTTCGATGGCATAACTCCTTGAACTCACCCTAACCCCAGCCACACCATCCTAGCAGGCCACTCCGAGCCCTCTGTTGCTGTGGTCATCTTGCTCCACTGTCAGCTCCCACATTATCAGTGAAAAGCATCTATCTGGGGTGAGAAGGATGATTAGCAAGGCAAGTGACCTCATAGTCACACAAGGCGAGATACATTTCAGGTACCATAGAACCACTACCTCATATCACACCATGCAGCAAAAGAAGAGAATCCATCAGGCTTTGGGGACTTTATACTTCTGTAGAAGTTATTATTTTAGACCTCCATTTCAGTGTAAATTATCACTCAAGTATCACTGTACTGAAATTCTTGTTTTGAAAACTCAAGGAAAGAATTTGAACTTGATTATGCCTCACAGGGGAACCAGATGGGTTGTGTTTTCCAGCGTCTGAGTCCAAGGAAAAATAGATTATAGCAGTACAATAGCTACACTTCTGGTGAGAACAACAATTTTTAATCCTGTCTGGAGCATCTATGACTTTTAGACAAGCTTCAGTATAATCTGTCTCTACAAACGTAGCTGCTGTTTTCTATTTAAGCCTTGAAACTTAGCATGCAATTTCTAGTGCTCGCCCTTTCCTTTGTTAAGAAAGGAATAGAAAAGCATCCAGGAATGTTGCTTTAGTGGAAGCACTATCTCTCTACCAGACAATGCTCTCTCCATTCTGTGACATTTTTTGGAGGAGTTGATTTTTATTTCGGTTATTCTCTGCAAAGAGTTAAATTGCCTACTATTATTATTTTTTTTTTACAATTAAAAAATACAGAAAAATAGAAAAGTAGATGTTTCTCATCCTATACTGCCATCAAAAATGCAGAAGGATGTTCTGTCTGGAGACTAGGATTCTGCTGTTGATTAGTAGATCGTTCCAGTAACTAGGGCAACAAAAGCCTCTGTTCTACTTAGAGGAAATTGGGGAGCTGGCCTAACATGATCTGTAGGTGGATCATATTTTGTTTTCTCTAAAGAACTCCATCCCACCCACTTCATGAACAGGGAACGCCCAGACGCTTCCTGTTTGGGTCTCTCAGAGCACTAAACCAGCACTAAATAACAAACTCATAAAGGGAATTAGGGCAGGTTGAAATTGGAATGGGCAATCTAGTCTTCCTTGGCAATCATTCCCAGCAAAGTGAATCATATCCAGAACCAAGCTGGGCTTAGTATGCTTTATTTATGTAGTAGTATTTTTGAATATAGAAAAACTTTAAATGAGTACATTTTGATGAGCTCCTATATTCATGCTTGGCAATGGATGTCATTAGAGGAGCACTAAATGCATCAGTGTTATTATAAAACTGGTATTATATTTTGAATATGGTCTTTGCCATTGATAAACCCTACATTATACAGTATCCTGGTATTATATTTTGAACATGGTCTTTGCCATTGATAAACCCTACATTATACAGTATCTTTAGAAAAAAAAACCCCTACTTAAGTGTTTATTTGTTCATATTATACAAGCTATATGTATTAATACCAATTCTTAACAGCATAATATTGACTCCAGAAACCTGAAGACAGGGATGTTCTGCATGTTAATCAACATCATGCCATGCATTTAGCTACTTTGCTAACTTTCCATTACTTCTATTAGTAGGACTGCCAACTATAGAAGAGTGCTCATATACAATCATGCAGAATTATTCAATTCAGTGCAACTTGTAAGCAAAGTCAATTTATTCAAGGGTTGCCAAGATGTCTATAGAGAGTAACACACCCTTCAGGCAGTTTGCTGGATAAACTTCCTGTGATAAATGTACCTACTAGTCTTAGAACTTTATCCTCTACATTTATTTGTTATTGGTATTTATTCTTGATCTTATAACAGGCAATTTTTATTCTTTTATTTTTTTAAAACACAGTCATATGTCTGATAGTTATGTCTGCTTTCTGTTATGAAGAAAATATACATTTCTAAAAGTTATTTTTCTAAAATTCCCTTTTTAGCTTATTCTCTCCCCTAGTGCATTGACCACAGGAATTATTTTCACCTTAGACTCTACTACTCTACTTAGCTGAGCCAAACGTTGACTTTCTGCTGGAAAGTGGATGAATAGCACTGTTCTCTCTCCCTTTTCTGACAGGCTTCTTCTACCATTCAGCTTGCTCTGGCACATGGACTGACAGGATTCCTCCATAAGTTTGTTTACTTAACAAACTCACATAACAAGAAATTAAGCCAGAAGAGGAATAATTTTGCAATTTTCTAGTGCTCTAGTGAGCTAAGTGGCTCATGAGAGGGTCCAGGGATTGCAGGATTTGGCATGAAAGTCCAGGAGAAAAAGGGCAGATCCCAGAGCTACAAACCAGAGATGAGAGAATGAGATAGAAACAGGACCTCATTTCAGCAGCAGCAAGTTATTAGATAACTGAGCAGCTCATGGAGTCACAGCCTTCTATGCAATTGCCAAAAATATGGTTTCAGCAGGCTATTGTATGTCAGCATGCAACTACATCCAAACAGTTGATGGTTCCTTGACATCAGCACTTCAGTAACTGCCTTTTTCAAAGTTATCCTTTTTTCTGGGAAGCTTATCCCTAGCAGGATGGAATCTTTTTCTTTTATTTGCCCATTCACATAGCCACATATGTTGTATACTGCATTTTATGCATGGGATTTGGCTGAACAGCAAAGTTCCCTGGTCTTCCATGTTCTAGATACCACACATGGATGGGGTCATGGGACATCTTCTGGAAGGAGGGTACATAAGGGACCATCAGGGTACGAGGAAGACAGGAGGGGATAGTTCAAGAGGTATAGCAGATGAAAGATATAGCATGAGATGAGGAGGCAGGGGCCTGATCAGGAAGAGTACAACAGTGGCATAGAGCTGCAGGAGGGAGGTTCTTCTGGAGACCAGAGGAGCTTTGCCAAGGTTGCTGCAAACCTGAGACATAAGTCTTTAGGCTTACCCTGTTAGGACACAATAAACAGCAGGGGAATTGGCATTAACGGTCTGTATTTTCACTAGTCCTCAAACAGCAAAACCTCAGTTTTCTGTATTTCAGAGGCTAATTTGGTTTAGTTTTTATTCTAATAAAATAATATTAGAGGTAGAAAATCCTTTCAGTGTGGTTGCTATACTGACTGCAAGGAAGACTGCTGGGGAGGTTTATCATGAAGCTCTGATTTTGGGGAGCAAATCACAAGCAGAAAGCCCTCCATGTTTCCATGTTAGCCTTCTTTAACAGTGCTGTAATAGCAAGAAGTTCCCAAGGGAACCTAAGTAGTGGTTTGAGCCCTTCCCCGTTTCCAGCTGTGTTGTGCACTCTTGGCACTTTCCTTGTGCAAGTCCTCGTGGTCATTAAGCACTGTGCTGAGGCATTTCAACATGCTCTGTCAGCAGAAAAAATAACCCAACAAAACTAAATGGTAAAAATGGCTTGAGTTGGTCTGGAGTGAAGTCAAAACAGACATTCACGATAGGAAGAATGATCAGGATGACATGGCAGTCTAGACTCTACCCTGCTGAAGAAAGCTTGGGAATTTCAGAGCATCAAACTTATCTCATTATCTCATGCCTAGGCTCTCTAGAAAGATTTGTCAGTAAACAGGCATGTGATCTGACTAAGTGAGTGTTCATCCTCTGCCTGCATGCCTCATTGCCTGGGCTGTTCGGCTGCCCATGGGTGGGCTCCTAGGCTGCTCCATCTTCTGAGTGTTCAGTTACCAAACTTCTTAAGAGGTGAACTCCTAATAGGTCAGTTATTTGCACTCAAAGTTGGCTTCTTGGGCTGCTTATCTCTGCACAGCCCAAAACACCTCCACAAAGCTGCTTTTAAGCCATGAGGAGTCCTGTGCTAGCTGACTCGATCATGCCCAGTTCTAATGCAGACAACACAGCTGCCTGGTGAGTCAGGAAGCAGTCATCAGGATACTCAGGCTGAAGAATCACAGAATGGTTTGGGTTGGAAAGGACCTGAAGATCATCTAGTTCTAACCCCTCTGCCATGGGCAGGAGTGCCTCATCCTTGACCATGTCATCCAAGGCTCTGAATAAGGCAGAAACTTTTTAAGGGCATTTTTGATTTTTTTTTCAGCATTTTCTGCTCTTGAAATACTTTAACCTTTTGTTCCTGCTGAGGAAAAATGTGTTTTGTTTTTTTGGTGGGAGAAGGGATGGGAGTAACTGGAAAAATAAATTCCATCTTCAAGGCAGGCCTATCAAGTGACTTTAGAAGAGCAGCCTGCCCACCTGTTGTGGGTGTTTCCAAATTTTATTTGGCATGCTCTGCTGTGCAATTTCTTGCACTTTTATTTCTGAAAAATCTCATTTTAGATTAGTTTATTATGAATACTAGGGTTCAAGTTACTGCGTGCTGTAGATATGTCAGCATTACATAGCTTACAACCTCACACTCAGGATAGATATCTTACCCCTCAAGATCATTTGATCAGACATCTATTATTTAATAGATCTTTGTGCTATCTGACCAGTAATTATAACTGTTTGTTATCACCAGAATAGTCTTTCGTGATTTTTAATTAAGAGCATATCAATACTAGGTAGATCCAAAGTTATGAAATATTTCATGACATGAGCTGTAGAACATGCTACCACTTGACTGTGTATGCACAAGCAGGAATCATTTGGGTCATCTCTGAGTAGAAGCATAGGAAGTACCACCTGTCAAGCAAGACTAAGCAAAACACTGATTTTTTTTTTTATCATAAAGAACAGTCACAGAGAATAATAAAGATTATTCACATATATCTGAACTTCAACAGAAAGACGGTTACCATAAATTAACTCTGAACATCTTTCTAAAGATATATTATAGTACCAGCAGCAGATGAACTTTATAAAAATCACTGGGTAATATTTTAAAGCTTGAGATTTTCAAGCATCATCTGGCATTAAATCAAGTATTTTTCTCCATCAGGAGGAACAGGTAATAATTTCTTTTTCCTAGGAAAATCACATAGTTTCTACTTCTGCCTAGCCTTCAAATCCCCAGTCCTTGAGGGAGAGATTATTTTCTGTGGATGACTCCCTTAAATAAAATACAGTGAGATATAAATGCTGAGTGCAAATTAATGTGTTTGAACAAAATAAAAAGTAAAAATAAAATAAATAAAAAAAGTAATCAATGCTTAACTACCAAAGGTGGTAGAACACCTTTCCAGAGGTGGAAATCTCTTTTTCTTCTAATGAATAAGTTATCTGGGCCTCTAGCAGGCAGCAAGCCTCCTGTACCAGTAAGCCTGGTAGCAGATGGACATTGCCACCCCGTCACCAAGTGAAGTCTACAGTCACTGTCCTCTGCCACCGCAGAGCTAGTGCTCACCTCTGGTCCAGCTGCCTTTGTACCCCTCTGTTAGTAGAGTTTGTTCCCCTTCTTTAGCTTTGAGCCACTGCATCTATACTGCAAATTCATGTCTGGGGGCAGGTCTCCAGCTGGCTGGAGCCACAAGCTGCCAGTCTCCAGGGAGTCTCCATCCACCACTCATCCACAAGTAGCCTCCTTCTCCCTTTCCTTTGTTACATCCTGCAGCTGATGCTCACGCTGCTGCAGGGGCTGCCTGAAGAACCTGCTTGTCATCCTTGGAAGCTTCACAGTCACGTATTTCCTCCCATAGCTCCCTTACCTAGTGACTAAGTACCTCTGCCAAAGCACACCTTCCACTGTGAGATAACTTCAGGAAGGAGCACTAGATTCTGGTGTCCTCAACAGCCTGGAGAAGAGAAGGCTGCTTGGAGACCTCATAGCAGCCTTCCAGTATCTGAAGGGGGCCTACAAGGATGCTGGGGAGGGACTCTTCATTAGGGACTGTAGTGACAGGACAATGGGTAATGGGTTAAAATTTAAACAGGGGAAGTTTAGATTGGATCTAAGGAAGAAGCTCTTTACTGAGAGGGTGGTGAGGCACTGGAATGGGTTGCCCAGGGAGGTTGTGAATGCTCCATCCCTGGCGGTGTTCAAGGCCAGGTTGGGTGAGGCCTTGGGTGGCATGGTTTAGTGTGAGGTGTCCTTGCCCATGGCAGAGCAATTGGAACTAGATGATCTCAAGGTCCTTTCCAACCCTAACTATTCTATGATTCTCTGATTCTCCCCACAGCTTAAATCTGCATAACAGAATCCTTTGTAGCTCCAATACATTTGATGCACTCCAGATAGTTTATCCCTTGTGTCGAGGACCAAACCTTACAATACTGTGTGTAATCCCATCCTACCTGGAGACGTAACTGCACAATCTTCACACCGTAGCTGGCTCTCTAATTTCAAAATACCTATTAGCTGCAGTGCTACTGGCCTAAATAGGTTCTTTCCTAATCAGCAGTCAGATAAAGATGGAAGTTCTATGATTCTATAAGTTGCTGGCTCTTTTTAATCGACACTCTCCTTTTCAGAAAGTAACTAGCTGAAGCTGTTATCTCCAGAAGGCCCTGGAAGCTTTCAGAAGCAACTAAAAGCTGAAATTTGAAGAAAAAATTAAAACCAGAGGGGAAAAAAAAGGGAAAAACTAGATAAGAAATGAAATCTGAAATTTTTTTTTTTTTGGGGGGGTGGGAATTTACAAAACCAACCTTTAAGGAACACAAGCAAGTGAAGATTCCTAGAAACCTTGAAGTTTCTGGAATATTTGAAATCTACAGCAAACATCTAGTCAGGGGTACTTGTACAGGGTAGCATATGATGATGTAATTAAAGGCTACCATAAAACATAAGCACTGAAACTATTAAACCTAAGGATAAATGTTTTCAGCCTTTGAGTGCTTTTTGTTTTGCAAGCTTGAAGTTCATTTCATGCCCCAAGCTTTTTAATGTAGTATGAAAAGCAAGAATAACTCTAAAAGTCATTTGATAAAATAAAGGATTGAAATGAGTACGATCAATCAAATTACAAGTAATATATGTGTCACATTTTGCCATAGCAAAACCTTTTTTCTTTTTTTTTTTTTTTGTATGATGGATGTAAATGAAAAAATAAATGAAACTTCACCTATGCATGCACATCACTTTCAAGAAAAAAAGATTATCCACTACAAAAATCACTTAAGAAATGCCTATTTTTTCCTCATTCATTCAACTTCCAACATTTAGTGCTCCATATATTCATGAATGTTTCTAATCTCTTTTTATGTTCAGGGAATGAAATAGGCTTCAAATTTGTATGTCATAAGTATGGAATGTATTCCCTGATATTTACTTGTGGGGAATCCTTCCAGTGTTACAGACTAACTTACACAGCAGCTGCGATCAAGATGTCTGTAAGGTTTCTTTGCTGTGCTGTTTACCTGTTCTGAAACATTCGCTGGTTTAATATCTGAGCCAAAGCCCAATCAGAATAGCAAGATTTGTATGTGCAGTGTTTTGGGGGATGATTAGGGGGTTGTGGAGGTTTCTGCACCAATTTTTCAAGATACTGGGAGACAAAATAGTGAAAAATTAGGAAAAGGTTTGTAAGAGTTCAGATGAAACTATCGAGGTCAGTTCTGTCTACTTAGAGTAGGTTTGCAATGAATCAACTTCACAATTTTGATATGAATCATCTCTCTAGCTTTTAAGAGACTGACAAGCTACCTGGGGAATGCATGCTTATTCTTGAAGGATTACAAAATCTAGCACAGGCTACATGGGCAATCTGAATAAAGCAAAACAATTTATAAAATACATTGTTCTGCATTTTCAGTTAAAAAACCAAAACCAAAATCAAAAGCCAACAATGCATTGACCTCTTTGTAGTTACTTGTAAATTGATGAAGATTTAGACCATGGTTCTGTCAGTAAAACTGCTGTTGACATACTTCAGCCATTTCTGTAACATGGTTAGTCCTTTCTTTTGTGCCACGGCAGTGTATGTGTTTGGATTTGGAATGCAGTGAGAGGAACGGGTGGGATGGGAGGTGGGGAAAACAAGAATAAACATAGATTTTACCAACTCTTCAGAATTAAGAGAAGGAAGTTCATATTATCTTCACTTTCCTTGAGAAGTGTCACTGAATACAGGTGTACCTTTGGAGTCCAGGTGTTGTCACAAAGCTAAAGGAACTTGAAACATGTTGATCTGTATCTCCAGTTTAGCTCTCTATAATTTTTTGCCTTTACATATTTTCAGCCTTTTTACCTTTCAACCTCAGCAAATCCTGGCTTTTACTCTAATGTAGTGAGAAAAGAAAATGCTCAATGAAAAGGCTTCTTAGAGGATTCTTTCCCTTTTTTCTGTGTTTTGGTTTGGGTTTTTTGTTTGTTTTTCCTCTGCTATACGCTAGATGTAATCTATTTGTAAGATCACTTACAAATCTGTATTTGCTTTAGTATTACAGTACTGTAGGTGACATTAGGATATGTTTGGTGTGGAATTTTTAACTACAAGGTAAGCAAATAGTGTGCAAAATATTGATATCTGTCACATCCAGTCATTCTGCTCCAGTAAAGCACATTCCCACATAAACTTCCTCCACAGACATTTTGTCTTACTGGCACTATCATATCAAAACTGTCTTGGCCTTTATGCCAGCTAGCATTTCAGAAGCTGAGAGTTTTCTTTTTATTTGCCCAAATCAGAAGGAGAATAATCTATACATTATTATTTGTGGCTCCTTTGGGCAACTGAAATTCTCTGCATTATTCCATTACTCACATAACTACTTAATCTAATTGTGTTTCTGAATCACACCTATGCAGGAAGAAATAGTGTGAAGACAAACCAAAATTTCATCGATTTCCAAATTAAAAAAAAAAAAATAATTGAAAGTAGCATTCTAACTGAAAATGTTCTCTCTCTCTATATATATATATATATGTATGTATGTTCTCTTCAAGATTCAATTTTGCTTTGTAAATGTTTTCTGTGTTGATGATTTTATTGCGATCAGGTTTATTTTACAACTCAATTTAGGATGAAAACTAATATAAAATATCAATTTTTCTGCAGAACAAGAATTACCTTTTCCAAAAAGTTCACAGTTTGAGTTCTATATGGCCATAGATGTACTATAGATACAATAGATATAATCTGTTGAATCTGGTTAATTGTATTCAAAGGAATGATTTGATTTAATCTCAGATATGTCCCTAAGTCTTCACTTGATTTTGTAGTTCACAAACACAGAAAAAAAGATCTATAATGTCCTTAAAAATAAGGTTTCCTTATTGCCTTGAGCATCACAGCATCCCTTGTAAAATGAAATGCCATATTTTATGCCAGATTATGCTTGTACTTGAATTGGAGAAGATCAGTGTGGGAACTGAGCTGATGATTTTGTTTCCATACACTGTCATCCTTTTTTTGCATTTTACTGATACAATGCCCAGGCATGATTTTACTGATGCTAGTCTGGGGAATTTGCAATTAGTTGGTATGTGAGACGTATCTGCCAATTCATAGTTACTGAAAATCACAGATTGTTTCCTGTATAAGTATTTGTTGCAATCATACTTGACATTCCCAGTTCAATTAAAAAAAAAAAAAAACCAAATAAGAATTCACACATTGCTTTCCTTCCAGATAGGAGAAATTAAAAAACAGAGGAGTGAAATCCAGCATCCTGATTAAAATCCAATTTGTGTAATTGCAGTAATCAAGCAGTGCTAAGTAAGCAAAACTGCAGTTGCGGTTAGATACATCATTATTCACATTCGCTTATTCTGTTGTCATTCTCTGAATTGTTATACAGCTGTGAAGTTTCACCTCAGAAAGAGCTGCACAGCAGTAATAGGCAAAAACAGGGATAATAGGTGCTTAAGGTTTGCATAGAGCTGCATACACCTTTAGCTTGATTCTTTAGATGCCAAAGGATGATAATCTAATCTTGTGCCGTCAAAATTTCTGAGAAACCTGTATCTACCTTGGTCCTTAGAGCTTTATCAGGCTCAGCAAAGATGACTCCAAAAGGACTGTTCAGTTAAAAAGCCATTTTTTTTTTTTTACATCCTTGTGATTTTCTGCTATTCTGAGGCAGTGGAAGGTGTTTGCACATACCTTGCAGACTATAGTCTCCTGCTGGAATTAAAATAAATTTCTGTATTAAACTGTTAAATGCTATGTTGACAAAGTAAATCATTCATAAAGACATTGTAAGATGGACTCAGTCACAAAGTTATGGCTTCATACTCATTTAATCCATAATGTGAGTAGGTACCAGATGGATTTTAGCCATTAGTGCATTATAGCACAGGAACAATTTCAGTGCAATTTTCAGCTTTGTTTTCCTTTCTTTCTAATCAAAAGGTGTTTACCTAAGCCTCTATCCTGCAAACTTAATGAAGAACCCACTCTAACAAGTAAATACAGGGATTTTGATAGGTGTTCAACTCAAGCCAAGAAAGGGTTTTAGGGTTTTGTGGTTTTGTTGCGTAATGAAATGTCAATGGTATATTTCAATAAATGTACTTACACAAAGTCTGCTTTTAATTTCACAAGATGCTAACTTCAGCTTCATCAGGCTTATCTTCGTGCCATTGCTGGATCTTTAATTCTTCTTTTGTTAGGCTCTTAAGAGTCCGTATAACTTTGAACAGGAATCTGGCTGAGCCAAAAAGGAAATCATCTCAATAATGCTGCATGCCAGTGCTTTGTGTACATCTCATTATCACAATATGCTAAGTCAGTCAGAGGCTAAGCATGATATTGAGAACACAAGAGGAAGTTCTTATGAAAGTAAAACTGTTCTTCATAGTAGAAGACTGGTCGTTCAAAATCATCCAGATGTCTAAGGGTTGATCAAAACTGGAACAGCGCTAGATACTCAGTTGCTTACAGGACTGCTCTTTATCTCAGTGTCCTATCAATCTATTGTAAATTTTTTGTCAAGGGTTCTGCATAAAACTGGGGAAAAATGGAATTACTTTCATCTCTGATGAAGCAAAGAATGCAAAGTCTTACTGTCAAAAGGAGTAAATGTGCCTGTGCTTTCCTTATCCTCATTTTTTTAAACCACTAACAATGTCATTCATTCTGAATATCAAGATTACTAAAAGGACTGTTTATTCAAAAGACCTTCTGAAAATGGCATAGGAAGTAGGAAGCCTTGCATTTAGCTGGTAATCCCTCACCTCCTAACAGCACTCATCTGCTAGAGAAAGAGGAGTGTTGTAACATCTGGCTTAGCGTGGTGAGTTTTCATCTTCTATTGGGAGGGCTGATGTCATGTAAGAAACAGAGGAGCAGACTAACTATTGTAAATGAGAGGCAGCAGCAGCACTTATCCTGGGAGCTGGGGCTCATGGATCACTTGAATGGCTGCCTGCAGCCCCATGTGTTGGTTCTGGCCGATTAACCATGCTATTAATCTTCAAAAAGCTTTAAAGCACAAGTGTTTTGGGGACTGAATGTAGGTGAGAACGTGCAGGTGTCATTTACACAATACAGCCATCTTCCATGCTTTTTTTTCCAACAAACAGCTCTCCCAGTCATTTAAAGCACAGAAGGAAATTCTTTCCACCACCTTTTATCCTGTCTGAAATTACTGAGAGCATCAGGATTTTTAACATTTTGCAAGAAGGCAGTGCAAACGTTAAGGAATAGAAAGTCAGTTAATAAGAATCAGAAGGATATTTGTTTTGGAAAATTTATACACTTCATTCAACCCACATCATTCAATTTTCAAGTTTTGAGTGCCACCACAATGTATTAGCAGTCCACTTTTAAAGAAAAGAGTCACTGCATGAGTCATCTCAGTCCTGTGTCAACCAACATTTCAAGTGTCTGTAATACTCTGTTCGATTCTTTTGGGAAAGAGCAGCATACGAGAACAGGGCAATTTTAGGCAATTCGAGGGTTATACCATGCTTGACACCTGACTTCACTTTAGTAACACCTGCCTGAAGAATAATTAGCAGGCCACTTTTAAAGAAAGAACTTCCATACACCACAGATGGCATTTTTCATACCAGACAGGCAACGATGTATGTTGGAAGTGAGCCAAACTGTCTGCAAAAACTGTGAGAAATTCAAGACAGACATCTGAGTGGAAGGAAAGTTTTACCTTCCTCAACACCCCTACCCCCCAGCAATCATTTGGGAACATCTGTTCAAACCTACCTCTATATATAATGCGTCTTATTTTTCTTATCTACTAATGCCACAAATTTTAGGAGAAGGAAAGCGGCATAGCAAGTTTCTTCTATATTAGTTATGAAGGCTACAATTTAATAACATAATGTGATGATTTGCCAGCTCTGGAAATTCCATATTATAAGACTCTTGTCAGAACCAAGAACAAAATTTTCTTAACTGGCTAGTAATATGAGGTTCTCGAGTCACATTTCCGTAAAGTGGTCCTAATTTTCACTGTGTACTCAAAACTTTGTTGAAATCAGGATACTGTGTGTCATAACGGAGGCACAAAATCAACAGTCACTTCGGACATTATTGGCTAATGTCTTAATCCTGGACTGTTCACTGATTTGTATGAACTTTTGTGCGTACTTTGGGCTAAATCCAAATCCCGGTGAAATCAATCGTAATCTTTCCATTGCCATCCATAGCCTTTAGATGAGGCCCTTTGCTTCCGTAGAAGAACCTTTACTTCTTTCTTACAAACATATTCTATATAAAAGGATTCCTAGGAACCCTTCAAAACATTGTCATCAGGATCAAATGTCTTGCACAAATATGCTGAAATTGGAAAAGTAACAGCTCCATGTTGTACTTAGTATCATTTATGAACTAAAAAATTGTGCATTTTATTTCCACAGTTCTAATAAATAGGTTTATATGTGAAAATTATAGAAATACATATACAAAATTAGTTACAATGTGTTGTAATTTCAAACTTGGGTGCTTTTTTTCTCCCCTGGTAGTTTTTACGCTCTTAAATGCATTTCTGTGGTGATTGCATAAAACTTTTCTAAGGGCACTTTTCAAGATAAATTTTTAATTTGGGAAAATGCCCATTTCAGTATTTTCTCAGCTGTGCATGTGACTTTCTTGGCAAATAATGTGGCAAGTATTCAGAATAGGCATATTTCTGAAAACCCTGCAGTCCATAAGCAAACATAAGTAACATATACAGTCTCTATATATTCATGGTGACACTAAGGATGAAAATGTGTCCCTAAATAATAAACCACTTGTATAGATATTTGCCACATTCATTGCTTCTTTTAGTTTAGGAGCACACTTTTATAACATGAACCCCATGATATTATCATGTACTTATGAGACAAGAAGGTTCCAACACAAAGCAATTATTGTACTGTTTACTTGAAGGATGAGTGAATCCGAAACTTGTTGGTCACTAATGTAAAATAACATTTTACAAGCTTTGTCTTAATGGGTGCTAAATTTTCAAAATTTGCAAATAAAATCCAAATGGTAGCAGAAAAGTACTTACAGCCAAATATTTTCTTTCTTTTGAGAGAGAGAATAGTCTGTCTGTGAACTAGTAAAGGTATTTTGTTAGACATCAGAACGGAATATTTAAATTCCCACATATAACCTTAATAGAGCTAAACATACTAGGTAAAGCTTTCTAAACTAATCACACTTGTACAAAAACAACGAAAACATTTATGGAAAGAACAAGCGTGTGGCAATATATTTTATTCCAGTCAGTCCTCTGAATAGAACTAATGCTATTTTAATTATTATTTAATGTCCTGGATCACATTCTTATACCTTATCGTAATATATCATTCAATTCTGCTTTGAAGAACCACCTATTTACTCTTTTTTTGTGAATCCTGTTAGAGGAAGGAGTCAAAGTCATGCATTGGAAGAGTTTGTCATAGAAAACATTCAAAGACTAAATAAGATAAAAAAAGAACAGAACCAAGTCTGTTCTAACAGCACATTTAGTAGCACACTGAACCCAATCCCGAAAGGCTTACTGCGCCTGTGATACAAGGTAGCCAGTACAAATTACTTGAGTCACTTGTCATTTATCCATTGAAAAGGCTAATTCAAAGCTTACCTTTCTTTAAAAATGTTTGTAGTCTGTCTATAGAAAAGCACTGGAACTATGACTGAGGGTTTCTCCGGTTGTTGCTGTTAACCAAGGCTACTGCCCAGGTGATTGTTTTCAACTGAATGAAAGTAAAGTTTCACTAGATGTCCACAAAAGGGAGTCATAACAACTCAGATGCCAGAAAAAGGACAATGGCTAAGAGATCTGTATGCACAATTTGGACAGAAGTAATAAATAGCTGGGAAACTTCCAATACATTTGCAGTTTGTACAGATGACTGTGATAACCTCTTATAATGCCATGTGGAGACCCTGACTAACAGCCAGGGGCCCTAAATTACATTGAAATTGATTCCCGCGCTGTGGCTTTCATCTGTAAATGATGTCAAAAGGCTATGGACTTAAAATGAAAATGAACAGAAATATATAAAAGCAAATGAGCTCTAGTAAGGCCTTATTAATCTGAGGTAATCATCATTGAAGCCGTATGACAGTTATTGCTGGTTGTCAGCTACATTGCCTTTTAAAATTAGTATAGACAGGTTGTGTACAGAATTCTCCTTTTCAATCCACACACATTACATAGCTTTATTAAGTTACAGTACATAATTGGTTAAATATTAGTCTTTAAAATTTCTTGAATCTTGTAGCCGATCTTAAATAGTGCATGTACTCTATTAAATACAAGCTCACCCGAGAGACGTAAACTGACTGAAGCCAGGAAATTCTAAGTGAAGGCTCAAGCTGACATTTTGTCCCTAACTTATATAATTATGTTTCCTCATAGCTACCAAGAGTGCATGTCCTAATGGTGTTTCTTTCTTTATTTATACAAATAATATTATTGCAGCAGTCAGAGCCTTCATTTAAGAAAGCAGCCTATATAAACTACGTTGAAACTTGACCTCTGGTGGAAAGACACAGGTATAGAGTCTCTTCTTCTTGTGCTCCTTTTTTGACTATTTTTAGATCTGATGAAAATAAAACAAAGTTAAGAAAAGACAAGCACTTAACTAAACTCCAAAATTACTTCCAATTTGTGATTTAATAAATTCAGCCAGTTTGCAATGGTGTTATTTTAACCACACCTCTTGAACTGCTTTTGTTAAAATAAATCTGAAACCAATGAAGATATAGTAAACAAAAACACAAAATAAAATAAATACTCAACAGTCATAAGGGAAGAGAAAGAAACCCTGCAAATAGTATGTAGCCTCATATCTCAGAGATAGCAGAAAAAAGAATTATCATCCATCATGGTGAAAATGAAACTGTTAAGCATCACTGCCTTTTAACAGTGAATCACATTTTCTGTGTGTGTTTCCTAAGAGTATACATTTCTGTGTCTGGCTCAGTGGTATGCTAACAACAGAATATCGAAGAGAGGTGGACTCTGAATAGATGCAATATCAAAATTACTGTAACTCAAAAACTACAATGTTAGTTTTTGGAAGCATGATCCACTGACAATAAGTCATGAAAAGTGATTAGCCACTATTTAATAACAGGAACTAATAAAGATAAATAAACTAAACTAGGTTTCATTGCATTTCACTCTATAACCAAATGCCTGCAGAACTCTGGGCAAATCACAACGAAGATAAAACTTCAGGTTATAGTTCAAAAGCCTTTATCCATAGCTGGTTCAGCAACAAAATTATACTAAAACTTTTATACAAATTTGTAACTCATTACAGCAGATGACTGATCCCAGGGTCTTCCATAAGACAATGTTTGAGTAATTGAGGTATTTAGAACAAGATGAGATATCTCCTGTATTGATGAGTCCTGCTGAGCAGACTAACAAAGTGGAGCTAACACACAATGTGGAGTTAGAGCGCAGGGTGTTCATTGCTGCTATGTGTGGCTTATATGAGCTGGCTGAAATCTGGACAAAGCATGTCTGTATTTCTGTAGGGCTGTGCTTGTAAGTAAATTCCTTCAAGCCCATGGTAGGAAGCTCACTGTGCTTAGACATCATAGCTTCAACTTCTGTCACTGTGGGTTCTCTGCACCATATTGCACTCACCAATGATGTACCCACAAAACAGTTGTTTAAAGCCACCAGAGGTCTTTAAGTAATATCAGAGGTTACTATATAGAGTTAGCGCTTTACAGCCACATTCAGAGTCTGAGCTGCTTTTAAAATATGGGAAATTGTGAATTTTGTTAGTCTTTTTTTTTTTTCCCCTGTAATATAAAGTAACTTGGCCCTTTGTTTGAAGGTTTGTTCAATTATCTAAACAAAAATTTTCCTAGCACTGTAAATTGATTCTCACGTTTCTTTCTCTTCAACCTGTGCTTTAAGTCTCAACAGATTCGGTTAAAACTAGGAAAATGGAAAAAGGCTATCTCTCAGTAGGAAAGAATTCTTTCTGGTAATGAGATTATTATGGCTCACAGATTGCCATCATCACACATACTAGTTGCTCCTCCTCTGCAAATAACGCAGTCCAATCACAGTGCCTCTAACAGAATAATACACCTCTCAAAATGCCTTGGGCTAGGAACACATTGCTGGTGCATTTCTGGTAATATAAATAAAGCACTTCCATTTGTTTTGTAAAATGTCAGCTCAAACTTGGCTGATCCTTTTTCTGATTCAATCTTAAACTTTTTATGAAAGACAGCAACAAACAGTTCTGCAAACCTAAAAAGGCATTTTTGGCAATCAGAGTGTTTGAAAGACAATAATCTCTCCCCTCTCTACTAGCAAAACAAGTCATGCTATATTTGGATAAATCTCTGTTGTTAAAAAGCATTATTTAAAAATTCAAGATTATTTTTTCAAATTTTCATTCTAATTTTTCATTTTGAAATTTAGTTCTGTTTCATTTAAGAGGGGAAAAAAACCCCAAACCAAAAAAAAAAAAAAAAAAAAAAAAAACCAAACCAAAAAAAAAACACCAAAAAAACAAAACCAGCAAAGAATAAAAAGCTTTAGTCTGAATCACTGGAGTTTTTTCCTGTTTTGAAAATCACCACCCAAAAAACCTTTCCCATCCAACCATGAAATAAAAACTATCAAGTATTCACAAGAAGTTGGCTTACTTCTCTATCCTACTCCCATCCACAGCAATTTTATATGACAAAAGCATTTGAAAAAGAACTGAGAAAGAAAAGCAAACACCTTAACTGCTGAATCAATAAAATGCTCTGAAGACTTTAAAGAAATTAATTACCCATTGCTTGGACATTTTAAACTAAAACGATCATGACAACAATTAACGTGCAAGAAAGATCAAATCTACAGTGAAAAGGATTTGAAAAACAGATACAGAGTTCTTGATCACATTTAAGTTTTATGATGCCCTACTGCTCCACACAACAGAGCTGCAGTGAATGCTCACAAGAATTTACTAGGATATGAACATTTCTTGCTCGCTCTTTCTTTCACTTACCTCTTTCTATCACACTGCCCAGTCCAATTCACCTCCAAATCTCTCTGGACTTTTTTTTTCTTCTGAACAGCTTTATTGAACAACAGCAATATGTTATGTGTCCCTTCCTGATGTTTATTCCCTTTCACCCATTTCCATGAGGTATAAAATAATCCTTTCTATTTGCTCTAAATCTGGAAAAAATGGTTGAACAGATTCTTGTTGGTTTTGGCTGAAGACATTATTAACTGCTAGATGTCTTCTTCCTGCTAAAGGAAAGAGTTTCCCACACGGATCAGTGTAAAAGGTTTATACAAGATTAAAAGTCTAAATTTGAAGACATAGCTTTGTGTTGTCCACTACATTCCAAAAAGCCTAAAAAAAGCAGAGCTGCTTAGGACTTCTACAAAAAAAACATTTAAAATATTCCATGAAATCACTGTAGAGAGACCAGAATTATTTAAAAAGGATTATTTATTAAACATATTTCTTTACAAAGTACAATCAATGGTTTGCATTAATTTTGGTGTTTTGGTATTTGCCTGTATGTACACAAAAGCTTATAACAGAAAATGTGTCTTGATTTTACGCATGGGACACAATACTGAGTTACCTTCATATTTGGTTTCTATCAACATAAACAGTTGATAACTTTCAGCTTAACTGCTGTTTTTCTAAACTGAAGATGATACGACAACATTTCTGCAGAGTGTCAGTATTTATCAATGTACTCAATAATGACAGAGTAGAAATGAATAGGAAGTTTCCACTGAGCGTAAGTGGAACATGACATTTTTGACAGGTTACTGGACTATCCTTATGATCCTAAAAATCATTTTTTTGCAGTTATAAGATAGAAGAATTGAGGAGCTAGGTAAGTTTAATAATACCCTATTAGCAGCAGTTGATAGTAAATGCAACATAAGGTTTGTTTTGTCTGTCATACAAATACGTGTCCTAGCAGACACTACTGTATTGTTCTCTACTTGAACAAAAGTATCTGCATGTATTGTATGTCTTTGGAAAAACAAAACAAAAATAAAGAGACAAAAAGCCATTTATTGTCTTGAGTGACTATTGCCATCAGCTAATATGAATGCATTGCTAAAATTAGTGAAGACAGGAAAATGCTGTAAGGTAAATATATACAGAGTTAAAATACATTTCTTATCCACTAGATAGTGATTTTGTGGCACTGTGGTTTTCAGAATATAACGTCTGTTGAGAGCAATGTAATTTTCAGTGCAAGCTAAAGCAAAAATACCTGCCAGCTGTCATAAACATGACAAACAAATCTGGAATGTTCAAAGTAAGTTTATCTTCCACTTCTCCACTCTTGAGGCACCTTTAAGACATGGCACTTACTGTAAACCATCTAAAAATCAAGAAAACCAGACACAATAAGCCTGAATTTTCCAAACAACTTTAAAAATCACTGCCAGAGTCACTTGCATACGTAAACGATGCCTGTGTAAGGCTTGCCAGCAAAGCATCTTTCCTGAGAACGGAGCTGGGACACTCTCTGTGTATCATAAGTGTGCGTGCTCAGAGCTGTGATCGCTGTCGTGGCTGTCGTCGTTTGCTAGTGAGTCCCCTGTGTGCTGGAGACCAGCTGCGCCAATGCCAGAGAGCTCAGAGGGGAGCAGTGTGCCCTTTTTCACATTCACCAGTTCCTTCTCCCGGGCTGCTGCCCCTTGCTGGCCCCCTTTTACCCGCTTCCACTTCATTCGTCTGTTCTGGAACCAAACTTTAACCTTTGCAGAAGACAAAACAAGAAAATAAAGATGGGGTCATTGAAGGTAACAATGATCTTTATAGCTCTAGCACAGCACTGGGCTGTATTGTTTTGGGTTTTTTTTTCCTTTCTGTCTGTATGGTAAAATGCTTATCAAGCCTTCCTTGAAGAGCAGGCAATCCAGTTTTGGATAGGATGTGAACGCTGAGGATATGAGGATAACAACAGCAAAGGAGGAAAAGGGGTACTGCAAGAAGGCAGCGGGGCTATTTGCAGCAGACAGCTCTCAGGAAGATCTCAGAGCCCTTTAGAAAGCATTAAAAAAAATCACATATTCTTGAAAAATGTATTAATGACATTTCACAGGTAGAGAAATAGATAGAAAAGGGTTCCCATGAACGAACTGTGCAGAAACCCCTATATTTCATGTAATAGAGAGCCCATTGTGGTGGCAGGGACAGATACTGCTGCCCCTTGCGCTTACCGTGCTTGTAATTGACCTTCAGAGGATAGTCACTTCAGAAACTAACTTGCACTGAAAAGTTTGCATTCCTTTCTGCCTGTTTATTCCTGTAAACTTTGTGGTAAGTTTCAGATGGAGCACTTCAAAAGCTCTTTTTTATTTATTCGTTGAAGTATGTGAAGAGCATTTCTTACTATTGGAACTTAGAACTTGCCTATTTCACAAATGTATTTAAGTGATTCTAGTTGAGTCTATCCTCAGTTCTAGTCCATTTAGCCATAGACCCTGGTCAAATTTTTCATACAAGTAAACACCCTCAAAGCCAGAGGGCAAAGCATTTATAATTTTGAGTCAAAATCATCAAATAATTTCAGATGAGAATGGAAAAGAGATTCACAGCATTAAAGATTAAAAATGTATCTGTATTTAAGTCACATTAAACCCCAAGATTTTACTCCAGCTCAAACTCATTTTCCCTTCTCCCCTTCTCTGTATAGAAATATATGGGGGGGAAGTAAACCTAAATTATTTGCACAGTTCTAAATAACCAGCACTTCAAAACACAAGGACTTTTTTTTCCAAGAGCCAAAAGAAAAGGAAACAAAAAAAGAAAATATGTGCATAGCATCTGTCAAATATATTAAACCAGAACAAAGGCTGATTTCAATCAACTTAAAATATTGTCACTGAAAACAGTATTAATAGGAGATTGTGAGGTTTGATCCGCTTAATGTTGCTAAAATATCTCGTGCGTGTGTGCCTGTGCAGCTCTTCACATGGAGGTTCCACAGAAAAATAAACAATGTCTGCAACTTTTCACTTGGAAAGAAAGCAAGAAAGCTTGCAATGTTGGTGTATCCTCTGCTGCGTTTAGCAGAATGTGTTTCAGAGTTTTAAAAGAAACAGCAAGGAACAGTCACAGCAGGACATATTGTACAACATGAGTAATAGAGCCACAAAAATGCTGTTTTGCTGAATCTGTCTTACACATCCAGGAAACATCACAGTGTTTAACCTTTACTATCACTTTGAATTTTACATTAAAATTTTACTACATTTGAACTGATAGATAATGTCACTTGTCTGTATGTACGTATGTGAGAAGTGAGGTATATTTAGTTGTTTATATTCTATATGCCTGTTAAAGCCAACGTGAGCTGTTAAATTCAATCACTTGGGACCAGAACAAAATGATTCCAGGTTAGTTAACAGCCTCAAAGCACAGCACATCCTTTCCTTTAGTCAACTCATCAGAGCCAAAGAATTTGGCTTGTAAAGTGAAATGAGTGTAAAGGGGAAGGTATTTATTTACTGGCTGCTGTGATGTTGGGAATTATTATACTCAGGTCACGTATCAGAGGTGATCATGGAAACAGTGTCTTCAAAAGGGCACAGCATTAGTACAGCACTGGCAACTTTCTGGGGGAAGTTAAGATGTCATTTTGTTTATTTTTGGTTTTTAAGACAATGCAGTTTCTCTTGCAGAAAACACTACTGTACTGGTGCCAGACTGCAGTAGATGCAACTGCAGTCATAATCTAAATGCAAAAAATAATACACTTTGGATTCCATATACTTAAATTAAACCCAGTATCACAGAATATTATCACTTTTCTTCTGAAATAAGAGCTAAGATAATTTTATTTGTTATGAAGAAATTACAGGACTGGAGTGATATTTAAAAGATATAAGCAATTCTGCAGCTGTTTTTATATCCTTGAACATTCACAGAGTACGTCATAGCTTTGAAAGCCTAAAACAAAATAATAATGTGTGCAAAAATTGTCAAGAAAAGTGACTATGATGTATTTGAAGGAAAAATTGAATGCACAGCCTGGATTCAATCTAGTTTGACTTACTGGAACAGGAGAGATACAGGCAAACCACATTCTGGGTGCACCTATTTCGTTTTTGTATACTTGCAAAACTGAATACTTCTACAGTCATTGTCAGAAACACTTCTGGCTGGGACAGACATGAGCAGGATGATAACTGCCTGGCTCCTGATACAGGTGTTCACTTCTGCCCTTCTCTCACAGACAGCTAAACTCTCACATCTGCTGGCCTGACACTTTTTTTGAGCATTTTCTACTTCAGTTTATAAATTATTCTTTTTTGTTTTCCATTTTTTCTTACAAAATTTTGTTGCTGCTGCTTTTTGTAATTCTGATCACTTCACAAAACCACAGTCGAGGGCAGTCTGTCTCCTTAAGCATTAAAACCAGCAGAACTGATAGGCACCAGCTTCCAGGTAATGAGTAGCTAAGGTCAAGCTGGGGTATACCTCTTCATTCAGATCACCTACCCTCAGACTAGCTCATCCAACCATACCCTGAAATGCCTCCACCAGGGATGAGTCTAGGTCAGTGTCTGTATATTAGCTGATATAAATCAATTAAAAGATGATGATTTCCCTTTTCAAGAATAAATGAAAGACACATTTATAAATTCCTCAGAGGATCAGCATGCAATGCTGTGTCTGCACATGGCAGAAACATGGCATTTAAGGAAAACAGGGCTGAAAGGACACCAGCTGCCTTTGCATGCACTCTCTTGAGTGTAGAAGGAAGTCAGTAATCCTGACACTCCCACAGGAGAATATATATCTACTACTGACTAGAATATAGCCTGTCAGGCTTCACATACAGAGAAAATGGTAGTAATGTAAAAAATAAAAAAGTTAACAAGAAAGCTTTAGTTTTTTTATTAATTAGTTCTATTAATCTGTATCTGATTTAAAGAATATAAAACAAGAAACTTCTTTATTCGGTATGTCAAAGTTTATTTGCAAAATGTAGAAGTTCACTATAGTGAAATTTATCATTAAAAAATAGTTTATTTTTATACCATTTTCTGCATTAATGTACTGCAGGACCCTTATATGAGGGATTGTTAGGTATTTTCTATAGATTTCTTTATATCCTCCATTATAAAGTACTGAAATCCACTTTTGACCTGGTCTAAAGTGCACTAATGTCAACGTGAATTTTCCTGTAGAGCTCAATGGACTCTAAATGAAGACTTTAATGCTCATGTGCTAATAATATGAGACAGGTACTTCACTTGTTATTTCCTCTAGAGATCAAATTCAGATATTGGAATTCTGAACTTCCTTTAGAGCTGAAGAGTCAATTATGGAGGGTATAGTTGTTACTGATATGTGATCCATCTATATTTTAGTAATGGGAAGGAAGTGAAGCAAACTTTGTGTGAAGTGCTTCAGAGTGTCAATTTATCTGGATTCATGGAAAACTGCTTTCCAAATGCACAACTCAATTGAAACTTAGAGGTGTTGCACAAAGCATGCAGCAGTACAAAACAACTTCAAAAACAAAAATGAAAGAGTAGAAAGAAACAGGAGAGAAAAAGAAAGGGCAAAAGAGCAAGAGTGAAGAGAGAAAACGACTGAAAGAAAAACAAAAAAAGAAATATAAAGGAGAAAAAGCCTTTACTGAAGTGAACTTGAAAAACTCTAGAACTTTTTTCCAATGAAAGAACTAGCTTGTGCCATTTTTTACAGCTTTGGCAAAAATGGTATCTTTTTCAAGTAAAGGTCTACTGTGACAAACTTGATATTGTAGGTTTGATGAACCTTTTTATGCTACTTTTCAAGTCTAAGTTGGCTCCAACAGGAGCTGAGAGTGCTCATCACCTCCCAGAATAATTTCCTGATTACCTATTATTTATTAAAATGCACTCACTTTTCTCCTCCCTCTGAATAGCACAACTTAACTATAGAGCAAGCATCTGTACGTAAGGAAAACAAAGGAAGTGAAGGGAAATGAACTATATTAAAGATGATGGTAGCACTAACAGCTGTTTCTAAATCAGCACTTATGAACCAGTCTATTGAGCACATCTGCTTTCTGGCATGAAAGTGCAGTTTCTTTTCCCTTAGTCAACAAGTTGTTTAGCATCTGCATCTCCACATCTGATGATTAGACTGTTACTTAAGATATGAGTAAATGATTTCACATTGCACATCTCCTGATGTACAAGATAAATGTTCTTGCTGTGACCAATTTATTTTTAGGTCTACTCTGTAGGAATCATGGGAAGAGATTTAAAACAAGGAGGTTGACATTCTTAGTGCCTACAATACTGAAGTCATCCTTATATACTTATGAGATATAAGTCCTTAGTAGGCTTAAGGGCCACATTATATTCTGTCTTGCATTATATATCTTTAATATAACTTCATGATGCGGACATCAACACATCATTTTGGTTCCAAATGAGGATATCACCTGATCTAGTACTCTTTCCAGCAGAGAGCACTTCGGTCACATTCACTTTGAGAATAATTGACTTCTACCCTGCTGTGTAGAATACAGATGGTTCCTTTTGACATGTGATTTTAGCATTCTGTACTTACAGAGAAAAGCTAAACAGATACCTTCTATAATTAATGAATTTTTTTTTTAATAAAGACATTCTTGTCTGAAAAATTAAAGCGTGAATGATTATAGACTACCTTAATTGCACTGTCTGCTGTCTGTCTTCTTTTAAGAAAAAAAGACATTTCTCTTTTAAAAAGCTCTTTTCTGAAATGACAAAGTCTTTCCTATAATTAGGTTTTCTATTCCAGGTTTTTGTGGCATGAGCCCCAAATGAGATTAAAATTTGAGGCCTTCTACCTCACGAACCTTAAAAATTAGAAACAAGAGCACTGTGCCGGTTGAAACTGATATTTTGCTATAAAAGATGCATACTTGTGAGTCTTTGAAGTTAGTACCCCGAATTGCATGTTTTATTATACCTAAATGATGTGTCAGGAAGAGCACATCACCAAGCTTTTTAAGCATTCTGCGCCTAGTCGGCCATTTTCAATTTTTTTTTTTTTTTTTTTAATAATCTGTCAGTTTACTTTCCTCTAATGCAAACAAACGTCTGGATAACAGAAATTAACCCTGACTTCTCAAAATAAAAAATAAAATACAATTAAAAGTTTGCTTCTCAACTTTTTTTGGCTCTAAAAACATTGCTGTTATTTTTAGACACAACACTTAATTCTGCCAAGTTTAAAAGAAAGTCAAACTCCTGAACTCTACAGAAATCACTGCTGTTACACAGCTGAAACTTACCTTTTTCCAACATAGAGGTATTATTTTAATGATAGTTTATTCAACATACTTATAAAAGCAAATACGCATGTAAAACCAGAAAAGGTTTTGGTTTGTTTTTTTTCTTATTCTAGGTTATGACTAAATATAGGGGTCAGAAAAGTCAAATCTATTAATTTAAAGTATTTACAGAAATGATAGAGTTATCAGTTCACTTCATTAACTGAAGATAACAGAAGATTTTAAATAGTTCAGCTGGGTTTCAGTCATGCTAGATACATAAGAGAGAATTTAAGGTAGCTTTATTCAATTAAACTTAACTTTCTTCCCTATATGATTTAAAGGAATTCCAATTTCTATCAAATAAAAGGAACAACAACAACAACACAAAAAAAAAAAAAAAAAAAAACCAAAAAACTTAAAAATCTTAAATTTCTTCTGAGCTTAAAACCAGTTTAAAGACATCAGTTTAAACCAGTTTAAAGAGTATTAAATGTCTTATCATTAAATGTCTTCTTAGTTACTATAAAATAGTACTAAAATACATCAATTGTAGAAAATTACTTCGGAAATTAATGGATGGTACCAGAACTTTCCGATTATAACTGTTGAAGTCACCTGCTCACTGATTTAAAGTGAACTGTTCCGTGTTACGTTACAGGACTTTGCACTGAATGTGCACAAGTACGCTGCAGCAGCTGTTGAGAAAAAGGGGAGGTTTTGGCATGTGCACAAAGGACAGTTGGAGCTTTTGGCACCCAGGAAGGTGTAGGAGCATGTTCTGGTTTTTTGTTACATAGAAGTCAGCTGAGGTTTGATTACTGCTTAGGTGATACATTTTCCTTTCTACCTCCCACGTTTAGACAGGGTTGGAATGGACATTATATTTCAGACAGCAGTTATAGGAGTATTTCATTCCAGTTCCATAAGTCTTTGAGAGTACTCAGTTTACCTCCCTCTACTCCATCCAAAGCACTGTCACCTTTTCCACCAGTGATCTTCAAAATTCATTTCATGATCAAACAGCTAACCCTTCCTATTCGGAACCTCTCTTAAATCAGTTTCAAGGTTAACATACTTTAAGCAGAATGGAACACACTATTTCAGGTTCTTTCTACCTACTGACTTGTTGTACATAATCTAATTAAATTAAAATTAATCTATTTTTTTTGGCCAGGGGCAAAGAAAGGCAATCTGTGGGGCTGCTGCTAGAACTCCATCTACATTATTCTTCTACAATATATCCTTTTAGAATCTACCTTCATCCAATTCCTTTGCATATATATAAAAATCTACAAAAGAAACACATGGTGGAAACTAATTTGTGGGGAAGATCACCTTTAGCTGAACTTTGCCTCTTATTTGTATAGGCACTTACCTGCATGAATTACATCTACAGCATTTTATTTCACAAGAAAAAAATTCTAATATGCATCATTCTGCACCGTTTCATGCAGATCAGCTGAGTGTGAAAGTTAAAGGATGGTGGGTAATCACGACTGGCTTTCAGCTAAGTATGTTGATGCTTTTTTTTTTATTTTGCTACTACTTTGGTAAGAAGAAACCAGGAAGATATTCTACATTTCCCAGTGCCCTGCAAATTCTATGTGTTTATTTGCAACTCTCCAATATCATTTGTTCTTCTCTGTGGTTCTTAAAGTGACCATACATGACAAACCTAAAAAGCTCCTATCTTCTTAAACATGCAACAGTAGAATACGCCAACTTGTGTCCAAGAAAAGGTAGGGGTAGGGGACAGCAAAGCCTTACTCATTTTGTAAAAGCAGCCATATGAGCTGCTGTTTTTCCTGTCTATATTGCATATGCTGCTTGGCACAGACAGAGATTTCTTCCCACCCAGAACTTCGTGGGGTTTCTCCTGAAGGTGTACAGTGCATTGAAAACTAACAACTTTGAGGATCTTTGCACATGGAATTGCTTGTTTGAATTCAGCCAATACTGCAGAAGTAAATATGGTGTTTGAAGTTTTGCCATGCACTTTTATAGAAGAATTATGGTACAAATCAAAATTATGCACAAGTTGTAATTAAGTTTGCCAGGAGTGTTCTTTCCTAAGGAAGAACTGAGCGCAGGAACTCTTACTGCTGGTATTTATATTGCTCAAGACAAATATGAAAGTATTAGTGAGTTTTATTTTATTAAGAGTGCTACTTTAAATAAAACAAACAATCCAAAGGATTTCAAGCCACACAGGCTCATTATTACAGTGTGTATAGAGAGTGCTTAACACATAACTGCTTGGCATGAGCAGCTGTCTTTCAGAGAAGATGTGACAGCACAACGAATCAGACTTAGATGGTGAAGCTTATCCTATCAATTCATTGTTTGATTTTGTTTGAAAGTATGCAGGGGAGTAATTTCACCACTTAACCTTAGAAATCTGGTTTCCTAGAGTAGGAAACTAGTCATGCTCTGTGACGCGTGGAAAGACATTTGCTCTTCCAGAGGTGATTCAGAACAAATAACTAAGGAACACTGAACTCCCTGGTTTCTCACCTGGGTGACTAAGGGATGCTACTCTTATCTTATAGGTCAAGTCTGAAAAATGCAGTGGTTAGCTTCACCTGAGGTCTGCAATACTGAAAAGGATTTTAATAACATCACTGGTGATGAAACATTGTGGAAACTTTTCTAATGGAAAACTTAATTCATTACTTGTATAGTCATAACAATACAGTGCTACAGCGTGGGTTACGATACTATGCCAACATCGCCCAAATACATTTAAATAACAACACTACTTGCTTCTCTTTCTGTTAGAAAAAGGCATTACAAAGCTTTGTCCTTTGTCACTCATCCTTTGTTGGTATCACATACACAGAAGCCAAACACAGATGCAAAATCAATCTTTATTTTGACAAAATTTTGTTCTTTGTCTATGCAAAATCAATGGCTGCAGGGCTTGTATAAATGGCTTCTGAGTGGGTATTGGAAATTAAAGTTAAGAAGAATCACAGAATCACAGAATAGTTAGGGTTGGAAAGGACCTTAAAATCATCAATTTCCAACCCCCTGCCATGGGCAGGGACACCTCATACTAATAAATAAATAAAAAAGAAATAAACCTTTTCATTGCCATCAGCAGAATTTAATCTGACTAGGTGGGATTTTCCGTTTATGTTGGCAAACAGAAGCATTACATGTTTGGACTGTTTATTCCGGTAACCTTAGCTGGCCTGCAGAACCGCAACATTACTCATTTGATTAGCTCCATGCAAAAAGATCTTGCGAGGTCGAAAGATCTCCTACTCTTTCTATATTTGGCAGGACCAACTCCATAAAAATGTCCATTTTGCCACGCCTCTGATACCCCACTGCAGCTGCTTCCTCTCCTCATCCCACAGCGAGATATTAAAAAGTCTGCATGGAACCTTCTCCAGGTTTATTTGGATGTACAAAAAAGCCAAGAATGCGCTTGTCAAGGTTAGAAATATCTAGGGAGCTAAGACAGTTTTTAGTCTAACTGGCTTTCCAAAATAGGGGCCTGCCAGCTGAAAATTATTAACTGCTGGCTGAACAGGGATTGTGAGTACACTCAATAGGAGATGGAGCAGGAATTACATATATCTATACTGCTGGAATTCTTACAATGCCATAATAGACGCATCCTACCACCAGATGTGCTTACAATGCTCTCAAAGTGCACTCTCAATATCTGGGCAATTGAGGCACTTATTTCATTTCATCCTCCTGTCTTGTAACTTAGGTTTCCTTTTTAGGGAGTGATAGGATTAATTCCTTCTTATCCATATGTTGTGAGGTTTTTTTTTCATTACTATTTTTTGTGAAATGGCCTTCCATGAGTCATTTATGCTTGCTCTGATCTTGTAAGTTGTTTCAAAAGTCAGATGATGCCTGTAGAAAACCTTAACACCCTTATATACTTTTTGAATATGATCAGACATATGTTTTTTTCTTCAGCTTGTTTAAATACCAGACAGGTAATTATGAAGTGTTAGTTGGTCAGTGCCTCTTCTAAGCTGCAGCGTATGATTGAAATTATCACTCTAGGCAAGAGGTAGATCAAGCTGTCCTAAGATACAAGGCTCTGTAATTTATCTCACATCTTGGGATATAACTGAAAGCTGTAATTTAGGATGACCCAACAATACTTTCCCCAGATTACTTTTTGGTTTTTTTCCCTTTGAATAATGTGATGTTTGTAAATTTAAAAAACCTAGTAAAAACAATTATGCTGAACAATTAATTCCATCAAGGGGTAGATCTGCTTTCAAACCTATTTTTTGAGCAGATGTTAGTTCACCCAACACCCACTGCTGGATATTGTCATTGTATTATCTGAGGCAAGTTTCAGTTTTCTGTGTGCAAATTCAGTACTTCATGAGAGATCAAGAGAGTGATGATATCGAGGTTATCACTTCTATGTTCACTTATTTTAAACAAAGGAACTACTGTCTGAGGTATCATTCTCTGCAATGCAGCCTTCAGGGGTGAAAACAGTAAAGGAAAACTGTTTCAGAAATAGCAATTTTCTTAAAAAATGCTACACCACTGGAGAGTGGGGTTTTTTTTGGAATTCAAAAAATATATTTTAGTTTGGTCATAATAATTTTAGAGAAAGGACTGTTTTGTTACATCTGCTTAAAATATGTATCAAATATGATCTCTTCTGTTGAGACAGTTAATAAGAGAAAGTAATAACTATAGTGAGCAAACAAGTAAGTGCTGTTATCCCACTCAAGAATAATCTGCAAATGATAGAAAGACAGGTCCTTAACATAAGCTCAGCCCCTTAACTGAAAAAAAACCACCCCAAAACATTAGTGTCGCACCAGGTTCACCCTGAAGCAATTTTTTTTAAGGCAATGAAGAAATACTGATGTAAAACAAGTATGAAAGAAGAGCCAAGCCTTTTAATTTACTGCATTCAGCTTCTGAAGATTGCCATATACCATGGAAACCCACACCCGATTCCATGCCTACTTACACCCTTTTTCCATCAAAGCAATATATTTGATTTTAAAAAAGAGGCATTTCTAATTGACAACACTGGAAGTGACATAATCACTTGCGTTAGTATGACTCAGAAACTGAAAAATATGTCCAGAATTTCCTCTCCATTTTCTTTGTGTTTTCGATTAACAGTGCAGGTTTTATTGCCCTTTCTTTTTTTTCCCTCAGACCATTTTATTGTGGTAAGATACAGAACTGGACTTTATCAAGTTAAAAATCTTAATGCTTTCCTTTACTAAGTAAGGGTGGCTTTAAGCAGGAAGCAAAGCAGGAAGGAAAGGAGGAAGGAAGGAAGGAAGGAAGGGAGTTATCTCTAGCAGCTCAGCTGTCACTCGGTGATAATTTGGGGAAGCAGAGAATTACATAATTAGACTAATTATAATTCTATAGAAATTATCACAATTATCAGCAAAATGCTTAGAACTGATATGACGTGACAGCAAGGAAACAGCAAGTGCTCCCATGACTTAAATGAATTCTTTCCACTTGCATATCATAGGCTGCCTTTTCTTCTCCAGAGACAATATTTGATATTCACCTGACCCTTTTCAGTATCTTAAATGCTGTTTAACTGGGTTTTTTTAGCATAGTGAACTGTTTCTTTATTTAGTTTTACTAATGTACTACTTCTCTTCTTTGAAAAATAAAGAACTTATCAGGGAGAATAGTTAAATTCCAGGCCAAATTCACCATTATTAAACATGGCGATATATTTTCTGAATTCAGCTGACTGATTCACATCGAATTGACAGGTAGATATATTTTTTTAATGTATTCTTTTGCACTGAGATAGTAATTCATCCGTCCTCTCCTTAGCTGTCAAAATAAAGTGTGAAAGTTAATCTAATCATCTCAGATTACCTTAGTCAGTGGAAATGAAAAATGCTAAATTTTATCAATTGTTGATACAAAATTTTTTACAAATACAACACATTTAAGTAACTGAAAATGACTGCATTGGAACTTGGCAACTTGTTGAAGTAGAACAAGAGAAATCACTGGCTGCTTCTTGACAAGCTGGAAGGGGTAGCCATTCTCTGGAAGCCTTCAAAGAAAAAAACTGTTTCATTTGCTTGTGTGAGTAAATGTGTGTTCATATGTACAGAAAAGGCTGATTTTCACCGAGGTGTTTACTTGTAGTCAGTGTTAATGAAATGCGAGAAAATTGCAAAACTCAAATCTAGAGTTCACAAATCACGGTGCTATTTTTATACCTGCCTTTGAATATATCATCAGATACAGCACTATCTTCTACCACCATCACTCTATGATCTTGCTGATTGTATCTAAAGCAATCCCTCAATCTAATGTTGATTCGTGAAGAAAGGATAACTGTCTATCAGTCGACAAAAAGCTTTCAATTGTAATGATAAAACTGTAGGTAATATTTCATCAGATTTGGTGCACTTGAGCACAGTATTCTAAATGTCTTTATTAAAACACATTTTTTAAATCTGTGTGTTGGTGTAATTATGATTTGAAATGTGATTTTACTACCTATTCAATGGTTAGGGATGAGATCCTGAAACAGTTCAGTACATGCCTAACATGAATATTTCCATTACAAGCCAATGTGACAACATGCATGATGAAACTTGAGCATATGCAGAAGTGTCTCCCGAACCAGGGTTTGGTGAGCAGGAAACCAATAACAGTGATAAGAAATTCCATCATCTCCTCTGCTTTCACAGCACCGGGTAAGATAAAGTGGTTAAAAATGCCTGTATTCCAGTTTTGCTGGTGTTCCCATTCTTGCTGCCATCTGGAAACAGGATGTTCAGAAACTCTGGACAAATGGCAACTGCATATATTTAATAGACTAAAACAAGATGCTCATATTTGTTGCATGCAGGCAAATCAACTGCTTGTGCATGCAGTATTTGGGACCTACCACTTCTTCAGCCACATCAGTGTGGACAGATTAGAAAAGATGTGTACCGTTTAAACAGATATATTACTCATGCTTTTATCTTCCATCTTTGCCTACTAGATGAAACTAATCAGTAGCTGGTACATATGAAAATATAAATTGCATAGCAAAGACGTAATACGTTTATAGCATTTTGCTATGAACATTCAATCTGATATACAAATATACCTATTAGTAACATAGACAAGTGCTCTACCACTGCTACATATTGGGCAAACATTTAAAGTTCATTATTCTGCCTTCGTACCTGTCTTTCGGTGAGGTCAAGGTTTACTGCTATCTCATATCGCCTCAGCCTGGTCAAATAGTTATGATGAGCAAATTCTGCTTCTAGCTCTCTGATTTGCTCCTTGGTGAAAGCTGTCCTTTCCTTCCTGGGTTTACTGTTGACCTCTGACTTGTAGTTTCCTTCTTGAGAATCTGAAAAAAAAAAAAAAAAAAGGAAAGAAAAAATGGAATTAATGATAAGTCTACAGCTAAATAGGAAACGCAGTAAGCCCAAAGATAACAACACGCTTAAGTTACATTCTTCAAGCTTTCTTTCTCAAAAACATACCCTTACTTTCATACCTATGGATTCTTTACTGTAAATCAGGAAAGCAGCAGTAATTTAACTGATGTGAGCTGCTGCTTTCATTCACAGATGTCAGACTTTAGCTTAAAACCTTGCAGTGTTTCATTTCCTAACAGTTCTCTGTCAAATTTCTGCAAAGCTTCAAATATTTCCCACTTCTGGCAACTCTCAGTGCATCCAACCAGTACAGGATGTGTATCATTTGATTAGTGTCTTAATGAGTAATACTTCAAGAATCTCTCTCTTATCACTTCACTAGTATTAGTGAAGCTTAAGCGAAAGCACTATTTCAAAGTGCCAAAGCACTTAAACCAAAGCTCTCTTTCAAAGAATACACTTTAAGGTTTAGTCCAGTTACACTTTCAGGAAAAGGAAACAGACAAAGCATCGTAAATTCAGTTCACATCAAAAAGAAATCAGTGAGCACATCCCATGTGATAATGGGATCTTCTCTTACTCAAGCTGCGGTGCAGGTAGGGATAGTATGCCACAGCTGGTATAAGTATAGAAAATTTTCTACCACTGCAACTCATTACTTAAGGAATACTTTAGCCAAAATCAGAGATTTGCTGCAAGTTTCATTACCACCCTACTGATTCCTTTTGCTCTCAGAAATCGGTACATTTGCTCTTGAGACCAGCTACTGAACTCAAAGACAGTCATTCTGCTAGTGTCAGTGAAGTCTGTTTAGTTAAATGAAAAGACAAGAAATTGGGGGGGCAGGGGAACAAAAAACCCCAAACAAAAAACAAACACCAAAAAACCCCACAAAAACCCAAACCACCAAAATAGAGAAAGAGTGGAAAGAAAAAAAAAAAAATAGACCAGACATTTATAAGTTTGGGTATGATACAACACCTATCAATCCAAAATTAGCAGGAGATCAGTAGGAGTATCATTATTCAAAATCTGGCCTCATGAACCATGTTAAAAATGTCAGAGATTAATTCACACTTCAGGTGCTGATTTAAATAGAAACCTGGATCAACATCCAAATGAACAGGCTCACAAGAAATCATTCCCTGGGACTCTGTGTCAGATGAATCATCAACATGCCTGAGACTGTCCAACTGGCCAGTGAGTCTGGTTTCAAAACTACAGTCAACTATCTACTTTTATAAAGGTATAAAATGTTTTCACTTTCTGTCAGTCACTCTCTTGCTTGGGAAGGGAACCTTTGTTTTGTTTAGTGAGAACTGTTGATGCTTGACTCAGTGCTATAGTCCTTAATTTTAAATGGTTTTAGATAATGCCTTCAAATCACCAAACCTCTTAAATTTTGCTGACATGACACAAAGAACCTTATTTCAAACATGCAGCATACTGCTGGTTGTATGATTGAAGGCATCCACCTTGATTGGTTTGAGAGATGCTCAGCCACAACTGGAGTAGGATTATTTCAGATAGGACCCCATTAGATGGCATACCCATTGACTACAGTGCTGAGCCGAGGTCTATCATCCAACTTAACATAGAAAACTTTACAGATCAAAATCATCTTAAATCTAGAAGTTCACATTTTTTCTTTCGTATTAGTTGGCAAAGTAGAGTCACAATGACTTCTCTCCACATTTTTCCATTGTAGGGACGTGGACATTACCTTTCTTCCTTGAAATTTCCTCATCTGCCCTCATTATATGGTCCAAATACTGTGTATATGATCTGAACTTAAATACTTAAGCCCCTATATCAGCATTCCAATGAATCACTGAAGAGAGATAAAACATTCTTCTGAGCATTCGGACTTTCTGTTCTTACACCACCATGTTTCATACATGTTTGAAAGCAGGTGGGTGCCGATACTCCTTATCTGCAATGCAACACAGAAAAGTATTTCATGAAAGTCATTGCTAAAGTCCTCCTAACTGTCTTGGTAAACCTGTGCCTGTGTGCGGCCATGAGCCAAGAACTCTTCCCATGACAGTATTTGCTGTAAGATCGATGGCTCACCAGTTTCCAAAGTAAAGGTTGAGACCTTAAATAAGCATTAGCACCTACAGATGACAGTGACTCCCTACTGAAAATTAAATACTAGAAACAAAGACATAAGCCTGGAAATGCAATGGAAAGTGGATTCAAGGGTGTAAAACCTTGACAGCTACTGCTATCATGAATAGTCAAAGAGAAAAATTTCAGGAGTACCCATCCAAGCGTCACTCAGGAAGATACTGATCTCTGTAAGTTACTAAGACTTATAATACAATTTTTCTGCAAGCAGATGGTTCCATAAGGAAAACAGAATTACTGTACAGCCAGTAAAATCATAAGGAGCCAAGTCATTGTTCAGGTTAATACTCATGGTTCTTAGTTCCCAATTTACAAATACTGTTAATATCTAAATTCCAGATTCCTGGGATACTGATGTAAGGAAAGGGAAACGTAGCTGCATGAGTAGCATTTTTCTGCCTTTAAATCAACACTGGACTGTAAGTGCCTGGCCACCACAGTTTTGTCAGCAGTATGATTTCATCAGCAGACTGAGACAGTGGAAAAGTTTCAAATTTTTATTTATTTGCTATGAATGTCATTGAATGCATTTTTAATAGTCAAGATACCCTGAAATAAACCAACATGATATGTTCCAATGTTGCTGAAAGCAGAAGTTGAAGAGGTACACAGAAACCTGAGACAGTTACACAGAAATCTAACTGCCTCTTAATGCTGAGGTCCGTGCAAGAGAATCAAATCCTAATAAATCTGTTTCAGCAAATATCTGGCCAGCAAGACAATGGTATTCTGGTTGATGCATTTGAGATATTGAAAGTTATCTATAAAGAGATCTGGATGCCAGTTAGGTGAACACCAGTTATGAACTATTGCTGTCATCTGACTGTTTCTGCAGCAATGTTGCTCTGGTTCATGTACAGATTGCCTTTTGTTTCCTATTGACATCATACTACTTGGAACAGTAATTTTAGAAATTGTGGTTGGTTTAAATTCCAAAGTGGTAAAACTAGGTTTTCTGATTGTTTCTTTTTAAAAGCCTTTATAGACCCAGGACTGGGAGCTCCCATCTCTTTCTGAACTTAAGGTCTCTGTTCGTATCACCTGACTAGCTTTCCTTTAGTAGCAAATGGGTGGGAGACTTGGAAGAGATTTTTGGCAGAATTCATGTAAGCCTACATCTGTTTTGCAGCTGTTGCAACTAAAACAAGAAAAAAGTCCCAACAACCATAGTTTTCTTCTACTGGCTACATCTGATGCCAAATGGTAGGTGTAGAGGCAGAGAACAAAGCCTGGGGGGATCTGAGTTACACTGCTTGCCTCTCAAAAGGCACATGTAAAATATATACAGATGGTACAAACCACTTGATGAAAAATACAGCAATCTATATTGTCTGTCTTCTGCCTTCTCCCAGACAAATTCTGGCACACTCTCAGAAGATGTAGCCTACATGCAGGTATTAGTACCTTATCAGTCTCTTTTTTGCAAACCTTTGTTCTTTGAATGTCAAATAATGTAGGCAGTTAAACACTGCTTTGAGGGATGCAGGTCATACTTCTTCCTCTGAACAGCTTTTATCAGTTTTCAAAAAGCACCACCTTTATCTCCTGTTAGACAGAAATGCTCATTGGTAACTCATGTAGATGGTAGCAGTTTGAAGGGCATTCAAATCTATAAATGACTGTTCTACAGATCTTTGGAGGCCTAGATTTTCCCTCAGTTTAATAGTAGCTCTTCTTATTTTTCTAACAAAAAAAAAAAGAAAAGAGATCATTACTAATTGCACAATTCCCCACCCTCAAAAGTTACTTCTACTTTACTCTAAGGAAAGGATTGCTGTTAAACCAAATGTTTGTATTGTCCCACCAGAGTTCCTATTTCCTTCTCTCCACACCATTGAAGCATACAAAGCAAACTCAGGATCTAACTCCTATGTGTAGAGTATGAAAGCTGGTCATTTTGGTATTTTTGCTTTTGATACATGCATGCCTAGGAAAAAAAGGATTGGTCACAGGAGAGGGAAAAGAGACTGGTCAGAATAACCATGATACAAAAATCTGCTGCTAACTGGGTAGGGTCAGAATTACTGACAAAATGTACAAGAACCACATGCTATTTTTCCTTGGATTAGGTCAACAGCCAATGTACCTTCATTTCTCAGACAGAAATGAATTTGCAGGTAATACCAGCAATGTAAGATCCCAGACAAAAACTTAAAAAAAATAAGCCAGATATTGCTAGTGTTCTATTGGCAGTTCCAGATGCTTTTCACATCCTGACATTCATACTGAGAGTGCGTGTTGACAATAACCATGAACGATTTGTGACAAAAAGGCCATCAGAATTTCACCACTAGAGATGTTATTCGATGTGCAGATTTTCAGCTTTCACTCACATTTTCCAACACTTACTGTCAGAAAGCCCCTACTATGAATGACCTATTTCTAAGTTTATGTCACTATAAAGTTATGGTGAAGTTAAATTAAATGTTTTTAATTGCATACCTTCCTATAAATGATGTTCAAGTGTTTGCGGAGAACTACTACATGGTTATTTACTTTAAAATAAAGCAATCTACACAAAGTGATCAATGCAAAATGCTTGTTACTTCTGAGTAGTTGAATGTCATGTAAAACAACGTTTCATAGAATCACAGAATGGTTTGAGTTGGAAAGGACCTTAAGATCATCTAGTTCCAACTCCCCTGCCATGGTCAGGGATGCCTCACACTAGACTGTGTTGCCCAAGGCCCTGTCCAACCTGGCCTTGTTCCTCTACATTTGTTTAAATCACCACATGTCAATAAGACCCACAATGATATGTGATGCAATGCAAAATATCTTTTTTCTTTTTCTTCAAGATATTAGCAATATAAATTTAAGGAAAAGTACTTTAGTATCAGGGCAATAATCTAGAAAAATATCATTAATCTGAAACACACGTATAAAGAAAATAAGCAACCTTGTACTATTACAGCTGCAAAAGGATCTTATGAAGATGACCACTATAATTTTTAATCATCAGAATTACCTGCTGGTATACAGCTGAATTGTCTAACTAGTTGTTTCTGATGCTTTAGAGTTAATTATATTTTCTGGCAAAATGAAATCATTCCCTGAGACTTTACAGCAGTAAGAAGCTGGCATAAAGGGCTCCATATGGTTATTACTGTTTTTCCAGCAACTACATGTGAGAGCAAGATTTACCCAGAAACAGTCACTTTCAGGCATTTTTGATATGTAATAGAGAATACTATGAAGTTTTTTTGATGACATTTTTTTCTAAATTTTCAAATCAAAGTTGCTAAGAATTAATACATAATTAATTACTTACCTTGTGTCCAAAATATTGTCCATTGCTTTTTGGGATCCTAATTTAAATCATTATTCCCTACTTTTGAGTATAATCTTTGTGCCAAAAAATTAGTTAAATCTAGATAGCTATGCTTACTACTCTTATTTGCACCTGTTGAAACTACACAACCAAAAGCTTTAGACTTAATTAATCTATATTTGTTTCATAATTTTCCTTCACTTTACAGTCATTTAAGTAATATTCTGGAAAGATTGTTCTCAACTAAAAGTACGCTTCCAAATCATTGAACATATTCAAGCTGAGTGCCTCTTTTGAGAATGCCCTTAAAAGTATTTCTGGAGGTGTAATTCACTAAATGTATTTACAGAACCTTTGAAAACTGAAACAAACAGCATTGTCATTTCTGTAATTCACAAGCCTGCATGTGCAAATGGGCAAAGCTGCACAGTAGCATGAATACAATGTCAAAATTACATGAATCCTTCTTTCCATTTGCTTATTGAGTAAATACTTTCTAATGCAGCTGTGACAATTAACAATTTAAAACAGCCTCATATCCACTCCCCAAAAAAGCATGAACTGGCATAGCAAAACCTGTGGATATTCTGAAACAGACTATATACCATCCTAAACCATTAGCTACTCATGGTTGCTGCCAACATTTTGTTATTATTGTGTCTTGAAAGTACAAGTCTAGGAATTAAACTGCAGTATCAGAAACACTGATTCATAAGACTGTGATAGCTAATGCTGCAGGTTCTTGAAGATACTTACGCTGGAAAAGATGTGCTTTTACCATATCATCTGATCCGTCTAACGATATAGCATGTATATGTCATTTCTTCTTCAAACCATGCAAATATGGAAGGCAGTATATGAATTATCGTATACGAATATACTTATATATGAAATACACTACTTAGTAGATCTTCATGTGAGAGGCTCTACTCTCAGTACCAAATGTTTGTACAATTACAGCTCATGTTAGGAAAGGAGGTGCAGTTTTTCCTGTAAAGGATCTTTACCGGCTGTGTTTTAATAGGACTTCACTAGTGGGACTTGTAGTTCCCATTTTGACTTCTGGAGATGCATCTTTTACATGCAGCGTCAAATAACACACACGTCATGACTGTATGCCTATTTACCAAACCACTTTTATAATTTGCTTTCATGTAGAAGAGTTTTATTAAATGGTGAGAGCTGTTAGCACCATCTCCTCTTAGATTAGTGGTGAGTCCTTCTCAGTAAGAGTTAACGTACAAAATTAAACCAAAAATATTTCCATGCAGAAATCTCTTGGAACGAAAACATCCAAGTGGAGAAAGCAGGAGCTGAGATAGGAGTTTATATAATCTTTCCTTTCTTGAGTCTCACCTCTTTAGACATCTCCACAGAGGCTCTTTCCTAGTGAAGAGTGACCAAATCCACTCCAAACACTGCATGCCTCAGTCATCATCAATGGTCTGATGAAAGCCCTTCCCTGGACAGCAGCTGAATTGGAACTCCAAGGAGGCATTAAAACACCCCTTTTGGCTATACTTTATTGTCTAAAAATACTTGGGAAAATAGATTTTTTCTGCAAAGATGGTACATGAAAGATCTAAAGCACTACAAACTACAGAGATGTGGTTGCTTAAGAAGTGAAAAAAACAGATGACACAGGGAACTTAGATAATCAACTCTCAACAAGTCTTATCTCCCTAAAATGATGTGTTCTAGTTTTTCATTTTAACTTTTTGGAGCTCGACCTGCCAAAAATACTAAAGCAGCCATATATGCAGTGTCCTGGGACTCAGGTTTAACAAAAGGCCCTATTTAGTTCGTGTCTGAAAAAAAAGAAAGAAAAACCTAAAATTCTTCAGTGATAAAAATGCACTCTGGATGTATCCTGGATGTGCTATCTAGAATTTAAATATAATTAAAATAATTATATTTTTTCTCTGTAAAGCCAGAATGCCACTGTTAAGAATCCAAAGTCAAGTGAGAATGACAACATATGTCAAGCGATGCATTTTATAAACCTTGTTTCTATATTAACTCCTTTTATACGCTTTCAAATTTACATTGAGTCCCCTGCATTTAAAGCAGCAGTACCTTCCACCGCAGGACTAGCAATGTTTGCTTCCCAAATGTCAGTCATCTCTTGCTAATAATTCTGTTGCTTAAGAGGTTCAGGCCTTGTGGATATTATTCTTTGACTCTGTGAGTAAAAGACTTTTAATGAGATGTTACAAACTTGGTTAGTCCATTAAAGATCTCAATTATTTAGTTTTCAAATGTCATTAGTCCATTAAAGATCTCAATTATTTAGTTTTCAGATGTCATTACAATAAATCTTCATTTTAAATTACTTTAAATTAATTATTTTAAATTAATTGCTATGTTTTATCCCTATGCAAATAGACTTCAAATTTTTTACGCAGCCACTATAGACACCTTACCCAAAATTTGTGGACATCGGGGTGTAATTCCCAGACTTCAGGTCTCTTTCTTCCTTACCTGATGTGCTTTATATAGACAGTGCCATTGGCCCTGCTTCTCACAAATCAGACACTACATTAAAAATCCATTAAATGTCGGAATCTATAGTAATTCTTATAGATCTTGTAACAAACCACATCATTGTGCCACAGTATGTACCTTCCCTAGAGCTAATAAACTAGAAAAGAGTATGCCATCTGAGCCAATTTCTAAGGATAAGCCAAGTTCTTCTCCAAATTACAGTGGGAAAGCTGGGGCAAGCTCAAGAATTTCAATGGTATCACTTCTTAGTCACTAGGATTGTCAGAGATGATTTTGATCCCATTTTAAGTTCCAGCTTTGTGTATGATCATGAGACTTGAGTTGATTAAATAAAAGTATTTTCTTAGGCTGCTACATATATATTTTCTAAAAATATACATGCAGAACTTAGAGTCAAACTCCAATTTTGCTTTTTTAAAAAAAAAAACTTTCTTGCAATTGCGTGAGCTTCTGTCTCAACAAAAAAACAGTTTGTGCATGAGCCAAAGATTCCAGGCTTTTAGTTTTCCATACTAAGCAATAAAAGTTGAAACACTTGCAGAAGTTTAATTCAATTGGAGTTTCTTTAGGGCTCCGTATTGCCTCCCTCACCCATCTTTCCAAAGCAGTTCTTCATGATACAGTTGCACAAAGGAAAACAAAAATGGGCACCAACAATTCTACTTTAACTCTTTCTAAGAATTATTTTGCTGCTACAGGAAACAGGCAGCCATTTCACAGTGGTATTTTTTCAGTGTAATTCTTCCATGGGTGTTACACTGGCTAATTTTCTTTTTTTCCGTTCATCATGGAACAGATTTCTTTGGAACTCCTTAATTATGTAGTGAAAATTTTATATATGTTGAACATGTGACAGAAAAACACCAGTGTCTGGAGAAAAAAAACATCCAGTGTTTCTGCTTAGTCCCATGTTATCATGCCCTTTCTCCCTTCGTCTTCTTTTCACTCTTTCTAAAACTTGCCCTTTGAAGAGCTCATAACTGACCTCTCCAGAGACAGAGCATCTTGAAGAATTGCAGAACCACAAATCACGTTCTATTTCACAGTCTTGATGAGTGTCAGGCTCTTCACAAGGAATTTCATGTGGTCATTCCCTTCCTTGGTGGCTGCTCCTGTTGGATGTGGCTCAGCTAGTGTGGCATTACAGCTTTCAGCGTGAGGCACAATATAATCCCTTTCCAGGTTTTTAAGAAATATCGTAGATTTCTTTGCAAATGCATATACCTTATGCCTGCATATGTTTTAGTGTCATGTTTTGTAAATCTTGTTATCCCTAAGAAGGCATTAAAGTGAAGCCAACAGGCTCAGCTGTGCTCATAACATACCTTAGTAGATAATCCAGACTTTTTTAAGAACAAAAAAACACACACACACATGCTCACTTACTAAACAGGGTTGCTGTTCTGGGTGTATTCTACAATTTCATTCACAGTTTACTTTAAAACATTGTGCTAAAGCATAACACTAACTATGAAAATGGAAAAACAGTGGAAAGTACTTTCCCATATACAATTAAATGGAATTACCTGTCTTTCACGGGAAACCAAAATAAAAAGGGTTATAAAAGAAAAGTTTTCAGATGTTTAAACTATTTATACCGTTGGCTTTCAGACCAATCATGAAAGTTTCATTTTTCACTTAAAACTGTTACTGTCTGTTAATAGTAGATTAAAAACCTCATAATGACCACTTTAGAAGTCCTGACTATCAGCTGGTTTTGATTTACAAGTTCTCCTCCTTAGCAGCATGCCACATTTTCCTTTCTTTGCATTTTCTCAAATTATTATCATAAATGGCAGAATCCATTAAAAACACCCAAAGGATTTGTCATGTTTGCAGCTAACACAACTTCCTTTTTTGAACCATAGTACAATTGTTAAGGGATGGGAAACGGCCACATAACTAAACAGAAAACCAAAATAGTTCTCTAAATAGTATATTGGGTAAAGGAAACAGATCTGTAAAAGAAATAAAATCTAACAATGCAGGTTTAAGTTCGCTGCTAAATCTGTTTTACTATTTACATCTAGGAGAGCTTTTC
Organism: Psittacula echo; assembly: GCF_963264785.1. Taxonomy (NCBI): domain Eukaryota; kingdom Metazoa; phylum Chordata; class Aves; order Psittaciformes; family Psittacidae; genus Psittacula; species Psittacula echo. The sequence goes on along the minus strand of NC_137737.1, from coordinate 29,522,501 downwards.
AATTAGTATATTTTCTTGATTGCTAACGATCAAACCTGTACAGTTAAAGTTTGTGACTCATAATGGAAAACTTTGGCAGGGTACAATAAAAAAAATGGCTTCAACTTTGATGTTAGCAAAAAGCTGTAACATAATTGTTTGGAGTACTTCCTATTACTTTAAGATTAGAGTGCAAGAAAATACGACATATCTAAGAGGGGAGGTCACTTCAGCTATGGGTTCAAGTATAGCTTTAGAGAGGGCAAACATTTATGCCATACTTCTACTGTCCCCTTTTACATGATATAGAGAAACTACAAGTGAAGTAACTAAGAGGTCTAAGCACCCTTTGAACATCTAAAATGGACTGCTACTTCAAAAGTATTTGATGTTCCTTGCATTGTCTTTATTTTTAATTTGGAAAGAAAAAGTACAGTAATAAAATCAAAAGGAGCGTGACCAGCAGGTCGAAGGAGGTGATCCTGCCCCTCTACTCTACTCTTGTGAGACCTCACTTGGAGTATTGTGTGCAGTTCTGGTGTTCTCAACATAAAAAGGACATGGAACTGTTGGAACAAGTCCAGAGGAGGGCCACGAGGATGATCAGGGGACTGGAGCACGTCCCCTATGAAGATATGCTGAAAAAGTTGGGGCTGTTCAGCCTGGAGAAGAGAAAGCTGCATGGAGACCTCATAGCAGCCTTCCAGTATCTGAAGGGGAGCTATAGGGATGCTGGAGATGGACTATTCATCAGGGACTGTAGTGACGGGACAAGGGGTAATGGGTTCAAACTTAAACAGGGGAAGTTTAGATTGGATGTAAGGAAGAAATTCTTTACCGTTAGGGTGGTGAGACACTGGAATGGGTTGCCCAGGGAGGCTGTGAGTGCTCCATCCCTGGCGGTGTTCAAGGCCAGGTTGGATGAGGCCTTGGGTGGCATGGTTTAGTGTGAGGTGTCCCTGCCCATAGCAGGGGGGTTAGAACTAGATGATCTTAAGGTCCTTTCCAACCCTAACTATTCTATGATTCTATGATTCTGTGATTGATTTTGCAAACACACGTCAGTGTGTACATAAAGTTCAGGTCTCAGCCCTTTTAGAACAGATATATATTTAGGAAAAAAAATAAAAAGATGGAAAAGAATCCCCCAAAACTCAAGACCATCCAATATTTAAAATACAAGTCCACAGTATATTAGTCAAATAAAAAGGTCATTTTATCCCCAGCTTCATTTCCAACTCCTTTTCAGTAATGGAAAGTCTTTCTGTGATTGCTAAACTAATGCAAAAGTAGAAACTTTAATTTTCCCAAATAAGAGAGGCCATTTGGCACACAAATGTTAAATAGTATGGCCTGACTTTTCCCTCATTCACCTCACACAACTTGCTGGAGAAGAAAGGCCCTCCTAGTAAAGTAATATACTACTGAAATATATGTCAAAGCAAAGTAAATCCTATATGTGCTCTGTAATCCCAAACAGTATTTGTTTTACTCTTTTAAACAAAGCTCATTTTAAATACCCGCCTCTACTGGGATAAGAAAATTAAGAAAAATTCATTACAATTGAAGATGCAAGTTGGATAGGTAAAACCTTCTTCTCCATACTAAAAGTTGTATCACCAATAAAAAAAGGTTATTTAATTATTCTGTAAAACAACCCTCACCTGTTGCCACATTCTCTATTGTGATCAGTTGTCACCTCCAGTAATGGTAGGCAGACTGAAGGTAAAACATCATTCCCCCTTTCAACTCTGAAAACGTTGAACTCCATCTATCTAAGAAATTAAAATATAGAATCATAGAATGGCTTGGGTTGGAAAGGTCATCTAGTTCCAACCCCATTGCCACAGGCAGGGACAGCTCCCACTAGACCAGGCTGTTCAAAGTTCTGTCCAACCTGGCCTTGAGCACTGCCAGGGATGGAGCATTCGCAAGTTCCTTGGGCAACCTGTTCCAGTGCCTCACCACTTTCACAGAAAAGAGTTTCTCCTTATATACAACCTAAATCTACCCTGTTTAGTTTGAACCCATTGCCCCTCATCCTATTACTACAGTCCCTGAGGAACAGTCCCTCTCTGGCGTTCTTACAGGCCCTCTTCAGTTACTGCAAGGCTGAAAATTACTGTTTCATTTCTCTGCTCTTCTTCCCATCCATATAATCTAAGACTGGATGCTCTGCAGTAAAAGTAGATGCAGTACTTGAGACTATTGGATCACAGAGGAAAAAAGAGCAATAAAATTATTATCATACCTACTGAAGGAGGTAAGAGTGTACTCTAAAAAGCAGAGACTTAAAGCAACAATGAATTGCCAGCATCAGCAGCATGAATACACCAGTAACCAGCGATTCCATGGGTGGACATCATGCAACAACAATGAACACTGCATTTGCAAGTGTTAATGGGGTAAGGAGGGGGAGGTAGAAAAATCTTCCTCTGAACCTCAAAAAATACCTTTTAAACTCTGGTCTGGCAGCTCTGAAAAAGAGTATGTGGCAGCTTGGAAACGGCACAAATTCAGGAGTTATATTAAGAAGTGGAATAAAGGTCTGCAGCTTTCCAACAAAATGAGTTATAGCAGTCAGACACGAGCTCTGGGTGTTACTCCTTTCAATATAAAACTTTATTCCACCTAATTTTAAACTACTCAGTCACGGAGTTTCCACCCAATTAAGTAAGATGATTGGACATTATACTATTTTTTTCAAGGGTATCTTATTTTAAAATTGCACAGCTTTGAAAAACTTAATGCCAAAAAAGGAGCTTTTCCAATCTTTTTACCCATTGATAGCCACCCTGATTTTGAGCCTCTCCTATCCCTGCTCAGGATCTTGAGGCAAAGGGGAAGTCTATGAACAAGGGACTGTTTGCTTTGCATAACCATCCCTTCAATATACAGGCTGATAGTTTCTGTTCACATAAAACAAAACCTGAACCATCTGATCTGAACTGTCTGCTGTGTGAAAAAGTGTCAAGAGACTAAGGTAAAGTATTGAACAACTTCATTTTCTCTCTTTCCCACTCTTCTGAGAGCTCTGTAGCAACACAGCACTTTCAGGATGCCTCTGCTTGCTGCCTGGTTATTTAAAATGTCTAGCTAGCATGACATGCACCTCCCTCCCTTCCTGCAGTCCCTAGTGACTCCAGTCAGTAGAACAAATGTCACTAAGGCTTGGATTGACTGTAGATGCTGTACTAAGCATACTCTGGTAGAGTGCAGCCCTATAAAAATGGTACTTTTTGAATAACTGCACATTGTTGCAATGTTTTTCAGGGGATTTATAGGCCTCTGGGGCACTGAAAACATGGAGCAATAGCTTCTTCCACAGATGTAAACATGAGCTTGAGTAAATAGTTAATTTATGCTGGTGTTAGAGCATTTGGCAGATGTTTCTAGAGTCATAAACAAGCTCTCTCCATCTTTGAAAACAAAACCAAAAACTGGATATTGATTTTCTCTATTATCCAAAATACCAGCTTGCTTCTTAAGCAAATTGGACCTAGTTCATTTCACAAATCTTTCTTAGAAAAAATTTAAACGGAAAGGAGGCTAAAATGTTGGTGTGTTAGGGTTATAACTATGCTGAACTCATATAAAAGATAAAAGGGCATAACATATCTGATGTTTTTATGGAAGACTGCCTTGTTTCCATTAAACAGCAAAAAGACTGCTACTGTTTAACTAACGAAACTGATGGAAAATCCTCATTACTATATAAACAGTGGTTTAGGCATAAAAAGTGTTTAGTTTATGCATCTGTGCATTTAGCTGAACTCTGAGCTTTTCTAAACACAATTTGGTGCCTTCCTACTCCCATATATTTTCACTTTCTTTCTGAAAGCAGGAAATCTGTGTCTTCTCATGCTTCAAAATGTAACTCCCCCAAAAAAATAACTATTTTTGTATCATGCGTTTTACCTAACCTACCAGAGAATCCCAGTATATTGCTCCTGGAGTTGTAGTTTCCTTTTAAAGTGTGTCTTTTCTTTTGTGGATTGTTTTGGTTGGGGTGTTTTTACCTTATTTCCAAGAAAGGCTTTGGTCTTCTATCACCATAAAAGACCTTATTGGTTACATCATCTACTTATGCTATTTTGAGATTTAGACCTCTTGCTTATTTGGTGTTCTATCATTCAGCTTCTTATACAGACCTAAAGATGAAGAAACAAATCTCATAGTCATGCAATTACAACAGAATGTTCTCTTTTCACTTCCCTTAGCTTTTAAGTCACGTCAATAAAAATATATACACAAACCATTTCTTTCAATGATGACTTCCATTCCTGGGTCCACAAATATCACCTCTTTCAAGCTGAGCTAGTTCCTATCAAAAACCTCAATATCAATCCCTTTCTCTCTTCAGTCACTTCCATGATGTCAGCCCTTCAAGCCCTTGACATAATAAAAGTTGTCTTCAAGCAACTGTTATCCAAGTTAACCTTTGGTTTTGTGAACAAAATTAGAAGACATTGATTAAGACAAAGCTGAGAACACTAAAAAATCACCAGTTATTCTTTCCTGGATTGCATCAATGGTGACCAGATAAGAAGCTCAAATTAACCATCCTCCTTCAACATATTAATCAGCATATATTAACATGCATGTCAAGTATTTGTAGATGGTGCTATTTGTAAATAGGATCTCCCCCTAAAGGCTACTAAATAGATCCACACTTGCTTACTTGCTTGAGTGCATTTTAATAGGAAAAAAAAAAAAAAGGCCTTTTAATTAGTTAAGAACTAATTCTGATTTTATTTTTTTTAATTTGCTTTAACTTGCACTGAGAGATAATAGGAGCCCGTTTCAGACAGTTTGATACTACTCAAAATTATTCATCGTTAATTCTCAGAGAAGGGACACTGTGAAGTCACTAATGGACGACCCTACTAAGCCTTAAAGTGAAACAAACAAACAAATACATTTTTATACTACTACTTGGAAAAGGCTAGAATTCAGTCAAAGATTGAAGAATACCTGCCTCAGCTCGGAAAGCTATTTGCCCAGCTAGGAGGACATTTTTTTATTTCAAAAAATGTAGAAAAAGCCCAGAAGCATTTTCTTTGAATGAAGGCACATATGCACAGAGAAACTTCCAAATATATTATTCTCTAGTATTAGTGCACGAGTGCTGGTTAAAGGGCCTCCCCATTATACTGGACAATGTATATTAACAAACAAAAGTTCATGTTCCTGATAGCTGACAATGAGTTTATCATATGCTGCACCTCACTTCCTTGTGGCAATAACAAACAAGTGAAAATGTTGATTGCTGCATCCCAGCTGTCATCCTGGGTGTGTAGGTTTTAAGAGAAGACTAAGGGAAAGCATCACAGCTGTGACACCAATTTGTCTAACTGAAAACAACAGTTCCTGTCTTGAGCAAGACTTTGATCCTTATTTGAGTAAGGTGTGGCAATAACTGACCAAATGTGTGTAATTACATATTGTTTTGCATATAAATAGTATCACATGAAATTCACATTTTAAATGGTAGAACTGAGGGAAAAGAAGGTCTAAACCAAGAATGAAAGTCCAAAAGCAACATAAAAATGTATATATAGTTCTCAGCAAATCCTTTCAAACTTTGGTGAGAAGGTAAGCAAATCTTTTGTGAGAGCTGGGTCAACAGATACTCAGGTCCCCTGAACTACATAGCAATTCAGATGCATTAACATCTGAAAGCACCAGGTTTTGTACATATTCTCTACATGATAAATTGGTAATAGGCAATGTGGGTAGGTTATATTTCTTTTATAAATGAGTAATTCAAACAGATAAAGAAATCCTCATACACAGAAATCTGACTTATAACTCCAGAAGTACAGTTAGGAAACAGGAATACAAGCCATAGTCAGCCATAAATGGTTCAGTGTGAAAGCGGTTTCTGAAATTTTTGAAGCATCATTGCAAATGCAAGATAACTATTTATCAGTAGGAGAGCTATGAAGTTCAGAGATTTATTTTTAAGCAACTCGTACGTCAAGTTGCCCAGGGGTAAAATGGCTTATCACTAGTTAGACTTTCATTTTCCTAAGTGTATTTAGAAAACAGCCATTCTGAAAACTCCCTTTGAATACAGGAGATGTTTAGGGAAAGCAAAATAATCTTTAAAACATGGTAAAATACACACATAGTGTATGAACATCATTGGCTCAAATACACTTCTGAAAACCTATTTACAAATCAGAGTCCAGTAGAGCACTCATACAGAATTTGAACAATAAATTGTTTCACAACTCCCAGCGATATGTGTGCTAAAAGAAAGAAGTGGTGGAAAGTGCTTAGAAAAGTTTTTATGCCCATTTTTTTCTGAGGAAAAATGACCTTCAGTGACCTACAATGCTATTCTGTATTAGTCATTTCTCTACATCTTCTGCTGCTACTGATCATCAAATTTATTTGTCCCATTTTTAACTGATTATTACAGGGTAGACCTCTCTCTCAGATCCAGAACCTTGTGAACATGGTGAAATATTTATAACATTCCTTTATCAAAGCATTCGGTATTTCTACAAAAGTAGTTAAGAACCAGTAAGGCAATAATGCTGAGATGCCAAAAATTATGTTTAGCTCCTCATTTACTTGAAATCAATATAAAAAAACCCATAGGACATGGCAGTGTTATATCCCATACAAATCATCACTTGGACAAAGCATAGCTGACTCTAGCCAGGACCAAAGCACTTGTGTGAAATGCTTCCTTCTCTCTAATGCCTTCTGCCTCATCTCTCCTCCTCCTGATGTGAAGGCGTGCAGGAAGATGCCCTTATCATTGCCTAACCCCCGCGTATTTGCCTGGACTGATTCTCACTGTGCTTAACTCTCACTCCAGATGATGCCCTGTCCTACTTGAAACAAAGCAGGCACCAATGAGCAGAATTTCCTAACTGATGTAATGCATATGCAGGTATTAAGTCACACATCCTGAAGAAAAGATTGAGTTGATACATAAACACAAAAGTAGTCTGCTTAGCTTGAAGATTCACATGATATACCACTTTCCTCTCCTGCTTGGCGCATTGGCTCTGCCTTGTAGTAAAGAGTATACCTCAAGGTCTCTCTCCAGCTCTTTAACCCTTCCCCCTTCCCCCTCCCCAGAATAGCTTGAGCAGCCTGGCAGCTTTTCTTTTCCAAGATACAACTTTTCCAAAGTAACTCTGTCCCACTGAAAGAATTATAAAACTTTGGAGTGTGAGAAGCTCATAAATGCAGAGGCAGGACTTTTTTCCCACCAAGACTGAATCTCCATTCCCATAAGAAAAGTATGGCTCCAGAATTCATGGCTTATAAGAGCAGATATAAAGCTCTCTTACTCTGATTTAATAAGTTATGCACACAATACAAACAAAAGCTGTGTAGTAAAGAGAGGAAGAAGTTAATTCTTTTCTGCTATATTAATATACAGAATTCATAAACATGACATCTTTGGGTTCTCGTAAAGTAGTTTAAACTCTGTTTATTATTTCAATTCATCACACAGTAAAATTACTTGAGCCAGCATAAATAAAAATAGTAACCCATTCTTGAAAAACTGGCTGCAACTTCTGCTCTGAACAGCTCCTGAAAAGTTTTGATGCTTGCCATTAGCTTGCCCAATCATTCCAAGCTTAGTTATATGTGACTAGATTAATTCTTCTTGCCCAATCATTCTAAACTTAGTTTTATGTGACTAGATTAATTCTTAGGAAAAAAAGTATCTTTCTGACTGGATTTATACTCTCTGCAGGATACTGGGGTTTGGGTCAATTTTTTATTGGAAGATAAAGTAAACAGGAAACTCCCAAGCATTTATCTGTTATAAAACTAGCTATCAAACCAAAGACAGAAGTTCCAAAGTTTTGAGTTCCAGGATGATTAAAAATGACTTGAGGATCCCATTTTAGCACTATCTCATCCTACTATTTTTGAACTGGAAAAAATCTGCTTCCTCACTGGATTCTTTACAACTTCAGATATATTAAAAGACTCAACATGGAAAGTAATGCCTTATTTGCTCAGTAAAATGTAAAAACATTCTTTACAGTTGTCATATAACTAAAATTCCTTGAAGTCCATGTAATGTAGAGCTAAGTGTTTAGTAGCCCTCAAATTTTCCTTCTTCCTGTAACAAGGTGCTTTGGCAGTTATGTAAATAAATCACCTAAGGACATAATCCAATAACCCTTATGCATATTTTATTCACACATCCTTTAAGGTATACCTGTGCTTATTTAATCTGGTGGATTTTTTCCCCTCTAATCTTTTTTAAAGATCAGCTTGAAAGTGGCAAAACCAGGATTCCCATCCATGCAGAAGGCTACATACTACCTTACTGATACAAAGATACCAGTATGCAGATATTTCTTCATGTGAACAACCATCAGCCTTTATTCTTAATAACAGGCCAAAAGTCTCTGGGAAACAAAACAAACAAACAGGAAGATGATAACTGGAGGTGAAAAAAAAAATAGGAAAAAATAAAAAAGGGAAAAAGAAAAACACAGGGCATCACCAGACTTTCTACTTCATATTTCCTCCATTCCCATTTGGAATACAGTATTTTAGACAAATTAAACTCTTCTGTTCCCTCTGATTCTTCCACTATTTTATTATTTGTTCCTAATGATCATAGATTATGTCTGTGATACATCAGGACCTAAACAGTTGGGTAGTTTCAACAAATATGCTTTTTCAGGATTTGAAGCTACCAAAATTATATTTTTTTTTTAATTTGAAAAATCATCTTTAAACACTTTTTCAGAGTGTGTATGGATTCATTTCAGGACATTTGAGCAAATATATTTTGGAAACTAATCCCAGTTTTATAAATAAGTAGTGTATTTTATAGGAATTGAACTGTCATATGCATGGCAGATAGATTTATGCCTTTATTTTACTCAATTTTGTTCTGTTATTGACAAAAACACTACCTATGTGGGATTAAACACGAGCCAGGAAATATGTATTGTCAACTGGAGCCTCAAGTTGTTTCCAGAAGTTTTCCATATTAGATCTAGCATCTGGCACCACAGCAAGTGCCACACTCCTTTTGGTTTAATTTTATACCTTTTTACTATGGGTCTGTTTTCACATCTTCTCATCACTACTGCAATCAATTATAAATCCAGAGAATAAGAAAGAAAGGAAGAAGGGCAGCCCCATCGCAGCTTCACGTGAGGTTGTGTGATGGGGTAAGCTCCTGGCTCAGGACACCTCTGGCTCCACACAGCGCTGTCTTTCTCTCCAGTTCCCTTCAACCTTCCAGTATCTTCTCACAAAGGAAAATAAAGCACTGTGCTGAGAGCGTGCAAACACGCAGACCAAGGAAGGAAAGGGACAGATACAGAAATGTCTCTTTAAGTCACTACTGGTAAAAACATGTAAATTTTTTTTAAAGTCCAAATTAACTTATAAAACTCAGTATATACACAAAGCATCAGAAAGCAATATGAATGCAGGGGTTAGAATAAGCATTTGGACAGGACACAACTGACGTCTATGTTTATGCTTGCAGTAATTGTAAGAATAGTTTCTACCCTATTGTGAATTCAAAATGTGAAGTATTAAATTTACTAGCAATAATAGAGAGTGGAATGTCAGCACAAGTCTGAAAATAAGTCACTTAAGAGGATTTGGATAAGAGCAAATTAAATATTTCATTTACAGGACTACACCAAAAAAAAAAAAAAAAAAAAAAAAAAAAAAAAGAAGAAGGATTAATGACTGGATTTAAATCCAAGGTAGAACTTTTACTGAAATTGTAGTAATGCTGTTTTCCAACAAAGAAAAATGTCACTGGAAATAGTGATGCTAAAACTCTTAATAAGCATCAAATTATTCAGAAACAAGCATAAAAAATTGAATAGATAAAGAAATGTGAAAGGCTTTTCAACATTATATATAAACTATGTTGCAAAGCTGTCCATTTAAAAATTTTCATTAGCTTTTTGTGGGCCAGGGGTCCACCTCTAATGAAGATTCATTAGATTTTCTTAAAAAAGCCATCTTTCTTCTATTATTGATTGTTCCTGTCAGGAGTTCAGGTTCCATTAGCAGTTTCTTGTAGTTTTCATATTCACAGATATTTGCACAAGTCAAAAGTCAGTTTTTATATGGAAGAAAACTTACAGCTACTTTGCTGAAAATAACTACACTTTTTTAACAGGAACATTTTCCCTCACTTCTATGATGAAGTAAGCTAACCTAGTTAACTTAACCTAAAAATGAATTATAGAATCTAAACCCAGGATTTTTTTCCCTTCACAACTAAACTCACCTGTCAGAAGCTTAACTTCCACAACCTTTTTCAGCAGTTGGAGTAGTTCAGCAGAGAACAACCAGAATGAATTAAGGACTTTACTAGCTTTTTCAAGACTAATTTTTCACGCTGAAGAGAGGTAAAAGATAAGACTTAAGCCACAGGCTGTTGGAAAACAGACATTATGGTGAAATAAATCCTAGCTCAACAGCAAAGAAAAAGCAGATGCAAAATTACATGTGAAAACAATGCTAAAGACAGTCAAGGCACAGAGAGGTGCCCTGTGGAAAGAAACACCAAGTGCAAAAAGCAGAGTACCATCTAGTTCAAAAAGGGAACCATACAAGTGTGGAGGTTTTAGAAACATGGCACCAGGCAAACAGCTGACACAATGGACATCATGGACCCAGAAGATACTCCTGGACTCTGTCAGATTTCCTCTGTTCTTGTGAAACAGGCTCTCTTTAAGTAGTTTCCAAGGGCCTGCAATTCATTTCTTGGCTAGGCGAGCTCACTTTCACTTGAACACAGTGATCGAAGGTTTGTTTGAATTCCTGCTGCGTGGAAATCTACTGTACTTTCTAGCAGGTGTGAGAACACTGAGGCTCCTTCAGTTGCAGCTCATTTCCACTTACTAACTACTTTATCTCCGCGGATGAAGCAAAAGTGACTTTTGTGTTTCCTGGCAGTCTGCTCCTTCAAAGAACCTAATAGTGATTTGTTTATTTCAGAGGAAATGGAGACCAGTCAGTGATGACAGATTTATTGGTTAAATGGACATCACAAAAAGTTTTCATGGAGCACAGGCTGGCTCTAACCACACTGCAAGAACTCATAGTAAGGGGTGATGTGCATTCCAGAAATCCATTCCTATTTAATCCACTCTACTCTAATATGTACATTTATACAGCACCCTTCACACAATTTCCGAGAGCTCTGTACAGAAATGTAATAACCACTGTACTGAAAAATATCCAGGTATATTGATGGCCCACATTTAGACTTGAAAACACAGTGAAAGGAGCCAGACTGTAGAATATCTCCTGGCAATAAGTCAGTCAGTGACAGGCAAGAAAAAGCTGGATGTCCAATCTCTCCCAATTAAATCTCAGGATAGAAGGGAATTACTTGGTTCTGGAGAGGCAATTCATAATATGGCAATTTCCAATAGCTCCTAGAGGAGGAGAATTTTACATCGGAAGAAGAAAACATGAAAGTGATGTGAAACTTTAGTGAGACCCAATATCAATTGTACAATATGACTGATCAAACCCAGTCCAACAAGGGTTTTCAGCAGTTGGTAAGTTTGCAAAGCATGGAGGTTTACTCAGACAACTGCGTCGTCTCCATGTGAAAAATAAAGACATTCTATAGCAAGGTGCTACCAAATTTGTGATGCTATAGTCTTCAAATGCTAACTGAATGTGATAATTGCATCTGTCAAAGAAGGTAAAATAGATTTATGGATAACATATTGGAACCTGTGCTGAAAATCCCAGATAACCTGACAACTGCTTATTTTCTGTAAGGGTGAGGAACACTGATCAAGGCAAGCACTGAGATCCAACCAGTCAGCAGGACATTTCATTTGATCTGAATTCAGTTTCAGAAAAATGTATGGCTGAGGCCGTGCATCAGCCAAAGAAATACACCATTTGGATATAAGCTGGAATATTTGTTGAGGCAGAGAAATATAACAGGACGTCTGTATATGGTTTGATAAAGCACATCTGGCTCGAAAAACCATCAAAATGATAAAAATGACTCTATTTTAGATGATAAAATAAAAGGCATAATTTATTCTTTGGAGCCCCACACCTGCTCAAAAATACCTTGACTGGTAATTCACCCAGAATTTAGTAACTGGAATTGCCGTTGCATTTTGACTCCTCCTACTCCCCAGTCTAGCCTGACATCCTGAATGGTTTAGCTCTGTTTATGCATAACAAACTGTAAGCCAGTTTTGCCCATTTTACAGACTGAAGATATGAAATACAGAATAACTACAGCACTGTGTAAAGATTATTGAAATAACTCTGAAGGAAATGAAACTAGCGGCTCTACATAGGGACTCCTGCAGGGAGTATACTCAGGGTGATTTGCCCAAAATAACGTACTTGCTTCTCAGCAGGGGCAGTTTGCCTGCCAAAATCATGATATTGACCTGCATGTGCTAACTTCCAGTCCTGGAGACAGCTTGGGTGCTTCTGGGCAATGTTCTAGTAGATAAATTTATACATGTCTGTGGCAGAGTTGGAAACTCAACTTTTTTCTCCTCAGTTTCTTTCCACTGTCTTATTTCAAAGCCACCCATCTTCTCTACTTTTGGGGTACAGGGTAACACTGTGGCTTATTTATTAAAATTTAGGCTTTGACTTTTACGCTTACTAATAGCCTCCCTCCTTTTAGTAATTATAGCTATATTTTAAAAACTCATAATCAAAGAATTAAGTCCAAAGATGCTTTTGAATCAAATACAGTATTTTATCCAGCCTGAAGCACAATAAAAATTCAAATGGAATTTTTACTGTGATGTATTTGTGTGTGTGTGTACAGAACTTGTGTAAAATCAACAGCTAATTTTCACTAACCTTTTTCTAACTATAAGAAGGTGCACTAGGTGCCTTGTTTGATCTTGATATAACCCAATTCTGCAATTACATGTTTATGATCATCTGTATATTATCAACCTTAAAGTGATTTGCAAGTATCCTATACACTAACCTCACTCAAGAGTTTTTCTAGGACTGGTAGCTTACTTTATAGAAGAAAGTGCACAGACCTGGTTTCTTTAAAATATGTTGTATTTTAAGGGATTGCCAGCCTAAAGCAAGCAAAAGCATATGAATGCACTGCTTTTTACGAGTCCACACATTGGTTAAACTCCTTCAAAAATGTATTATCAAGGCATTAGATGCAGAGAAGTAAGTCCTCAGTATGAAAGCAATGTGAGGAACAAGTTATTTTTAAACCTCAGGACACACTAAAGGGATTGCAGCCCTGCAATATTAATAATAGGTCTCTTAACTATAAGCAAATGCTTGCAGGATATAGATGAGAGACAGTTCTGGAATAAAATGTTTACAGTTAGAGTTCTACAGCCAGGAAGAGATAGGCTAAAGCCTTCAACACAAAACGATCAGCTTTCAAGAAAGCTGTACATCCAACTGTTACCATTTAGGCACCTAAATGAAGAACAATGGGGGCTGCTGGGTTCTGAGCTCTTTCAAGCATCTGGTCCAAATTCTTTCCTTCTATATGAATCAAAGCAAATGTTTAGGCTACCAACTTTCCATTGCCCTTTCAGTTTAATGCCAGCTTTTCTAGCTTTTAAATTCCTTAGTATAATAAGATGAATAAAACACTAACTTAGCAAAATGCCCTGTTAGGGACTATTTGCAACATTTTCTTTTTTATTAGTAGCAGACATAATGTTGGTATAAAGTCATTGTAAAAATGTATCTTTCAAAACAGTATCTTTTGGAACAAGATCTTTTTTTTTTTTTTTTTTTTTGGTTTAATACATTTTTAAAAATATGAATCTATCTTACTTGTTTATCAAAAACTGGTCACAGATTAACTCACAAATTTGAAGATAGAACAGACAGAACATCATAAAACAAAACACAATAGCACAGTCAGAAAATTACCACATAAATTATATAAGAAAACATACAGGAGATCACATCATAATATGGAAGCAGAACATGTGCTGTGCCACACCATGCTAAACGAAGTGCTAAGGCTACATAATTCCTGCTGCTCAGGACAATTACGTCCATCTTGCAGTCATGCAGAACTTGATGCAGGAGCTGCAAAGCTCTGCAAAAACCCAGGATACATCATTGTGCCTGGACCCTGATACATCCTGAGATGATTGAAAGCTGTGCTAAGCAGTCATAAGACTTTGTATTTAAACATTAGAGGGCAACTACTGAGACAGACTTGCAAATATAACTACATGGTACTGCCACACCTCTGCAGCTAAAACAGATCACATAGGAAATACACAGCATTACCTGATACTGACCCTGAAAGAGCAAAGGTCCGTTCCCAGTCCTCTTCCCACTTTGGGAAAACACATTCTGCAGAAATGTGCGAATTCAAACATTTTAAGAAAGTCTCTACTTAAGAATACAAAAATTCTGCAGGCTTATCACGGTGAATCCTGAAACATTCAACACTTTCAAGCAGGTTCATGAATAAGTAGGCTCCAGTGGACAAAAGTAAAACTATCCCATTTTAGATTTACAACACACACAGCAGCAAAAGAAACAGCGACTAGTGAAAACACAAAACCACAGATGGAAATCTCTGTTTTTTTCAGACTTGAATGAAAGAAAGCCGCTTCAAGAAGCACATAAACAGAGTTGGCAGGAAACATCTTTACTAATTTACATGAGCTAATTTAATGAAATATGGGAGACAGAAAGAAACAGAGTCCATTTTCATCTTTCCCTACACCTAATGAGCATTCTTCTCATCAGTTTTTCTTTTCCAAACTATATTTAGGTTTAAAGTTTCTACTGCTTTATGATTCTCATTTAAATTATTTTCTATAAGTGATACTATAATGTCTAAACAGCCATTATGCCAAAGTTACCTCTGACTTCCATCTATAGAAAGAACTTTCATTAAGAAAATAAAACGAAAAATTTGGAAAGAATGACTTGAAGGTAAGAACAAAGGCTCATCCCCAAACGGTTCCTGAGTGTAAGAATACATGAGAATTACCTTCTAAAGCTGGATGGTGAAGAGAAGGGATAAATTACTTAGAATTGCAGTACAGCTTGAGACAAGATTTGGAAGAAAAAGGTTTGGAGTATTTTAAGATGAGTATCAGGCCAAAATTCCTGCAAGTGAGATTTATTACACCATAGAGTCTGTTTCCTGAGACTGCTAATGAAGGCAAGCTATTTTTTAAAGTCCAAATGAGCACTTAATAAATGAGTACCACACTCACAAACCATATACATAACTCGTTTTGTCATACTGAATTGAAAAAAATCAACCCACACTCAAGCCTTTTAGTCACCACTACTTCACTCCATCTGTCACTCGTCTAATAAAAGAATATTAATATGGATTGCTGTTTGGCAGGCTGGTACCATTTCCCTGTAAATAGGGTTCCTCTAGGCAAATTATGTGTGACTTTTTATCAAGATTTCCTTTCTTTTTTCTTTTTAACCTGTACAGTGTTTTATGTCCTTCCAATCATTCCTAGGTCTGCACAGCTAGACTGCAATGTAATTAATTATCATGTAACTAATTCTCTCAGGGGCATTGTTCAACCACCATCCACTCCACCATCTGACCATATTCACATCCATTACACTGGAAATAATGGCATCCCTAATGGACACTGCAGTCTGTAGGTCATCTCCTTTTTGGAGCCAGAGAAAAGCTAAGCCTGGCACAGAGCAGAGAGAAGAGAGCGGAAGAGAAGAGAGAAGAGTTGTTTTTTCCATTTCATGAGGGTTGGAGGTGAGGTGAGGAAGGTAGCGATGAAAGTTGGTATGATTATGACAAAAAAAGCTTTCAGGTATGACATTTTTTCAGCATTTCCTGAAGGGGGGCAGCCTCTTGAACCTCTTTAATATCCTTATTAGTCTCCAGTTCAAGAAGTGTGTGTGAGGACATGCTTAACTCCCATTGAAGTCAGTAGTTCTTAAGCATGTGCTCAAAACTTTTCAAAAATCAGGACTTTAATCTGTTCCTTATGTACATTTAGGATTACAGAGAAGTCTTCTGTTTTTGAAGTTGCTGGAAACATCGGCTTGCTGGTGGAAGGTGGGGGAAGTGAATGGGACTCCATCACTTTCAAAAGTCTGCAACTTTCTTGCTAAATTTTTCTCTAATTTTGACCAGAAAAGTATCTGCTTGCCAATTTTTCTTAAATCTTCTCGAATACTACCCATTAGATTCCAGTGTGTGCTGCAGAAATGTGAGTTACTGACACAACACACTTCTAGGTTTTCATTGGTTATAAAGTCAAAAATACAAAGCTCAGCATCTCATTCCTTACCCCTTCCTCTATAAAGCTGATAGGACTCTTACCAAAAGCCAAAGAGATTTATTCCCAGCAAGGGGAAAGAAGAGTTTAGACAAAAGCTGTAAAACTGTCTCCGTCCTACACTGCAAATGCACCTTAGTTCTGGCATCTAGTGCTTTTGGCTATTTCAGTCCTGGAACAGAACCCTCTTCATTGAGCCTGAAGGTCGTGCCAAACTGTATGGCAATTTTTGTGATATGGAAAAAAACCCAGTGGAGACTAGCCAGAGAGCAGCCAATCTTGTGATCTGGTCCTCATGTGAATTATGTCTCCAGAGTGTCCAGATTTAGTATCTTCTGTAATTTTACTATGCACTCTATTTGCTGATATTACACTCAAACCCTATAGATATTGAATGTAACCGCACAATTCCCAAGCCCAAGCATTCAAAAGTTACCAGCAAGGCTCCTGTACCTTTCCTTTTCTCTCCCTGCCTGTAGCTCCGTCATCCTCCCCAGACTGTTTTTGAAACACATTTAGGAATAAAATAGCACACTATAACCAAAGTGCTGGTCAAGCCAAATCAAGTGGACTGTCTAGGTTCCTGTCTGCTATTATTTTAGATTTGATACACACATGCATGCACACAACACGTTCGTTCATGTCTATTATATCAATGGGATGGAATCACAAATAAAATATTGTACTGTTTTCAAAATTCTTCTTACAGAAGACTAAAGTGAAAGGACAAACTGCCAATGCTAGTTAAAGAGTTTACAGGCTCCTTCAAAATGAGACTTAACTTTCTTTGAAGCACATTCCTTCTGGCACGAGTAATTATTGCCTAAAATCTTGGAATTAAAAGAGTGCATTTTAAGAAAGTTATATTTTTTATTTTTCACCCATTTGGCTTAGTTTCAAATGTTGCCTTTTTGCATAAGGCTCTGCTCAACACTGGGTACATCACTGGTCTTAAATATTAACCATCAGCATTGCTATGCCTTGGTCGTGCTTGATTTCCAGTACATCTGTGGTACATACACTTATGAAGTTAAAGCCTCAAGAAGATAAGAAAGAGCACACAAAACATCTTTTCTTTCTTTTTTTTTTTTTTCCCTGTTTACTCTCAGCCTCACACTCTTTTCTTACACACCATAAATGTGTAGGAGAGCAACGACTGACCTACGGTTACCAAATGTAAGTTCACAGTAAAACAACTGATGGTTTGGCGCCAATGGGACAATAACAGAATATTGCTTCTAGATGTCTCATGCATGTACATGAGCCGTATGGAAGACAGAGAAGAGTGTGAATGGAAAAAGGAAGAACACACTTAAGACAGCACTAAGAAAACATTGAAGTAGATTAGAACCAGGATCCAAAACACTGGCTGAAACATTGGGCAACACCATGAAGGGAAATAAGTTTAACTCTGAGAGGATAAGCTGAAACCAGAAAGATTGTAGGAAGGGAATTTCAAAAGCGCATGACTGAAAGGTGGGATCATTTAATCAGCTTTGGTTTTGGCAGGGTTAAAATAGGAGCCAAGAGAGGGCCAGAGCAGGAAAACAGGATTCAATTTCTGCTAAGTGGTGCTAAGTCATTTGCAAAGCAGTCTGAAAACATGTTGGAGAGAGACTGGTAGAGCAACTTGCAAACTCATTGCAGAATAAGATCTAAACCATGGTTATAATTCTGTTCAGAACCAGCAGCAATCCATGGTCTCGTACTGGTGAAACCAAGGACAAAGTTGTTTTACCCTTGTAAAAAGGTGCTTTATGCTTTGTGAACTTTTTTTTCCTATGTCGGTGCATTCTTACCCTGGAAGTAAAGGAAATGCTGTCTGCTTTTATAAAGAAACCAACATTAACTGCATAAACCTACCTCTTAGGCTTTACAGAGAGCAGAGATATATGAGACATTAAATGACATGGTAAGGAAGCTGCAAAGGCTGATTAGTGTGACCTTCTTTTTGTGCTCATTGTGCAACATTACACACATACCCTGGTCTTGTTTCAATTCCCAGACTTGCAGAAATACTCTTCCAGAGATTTTTAAGGTATACGTATTCCTCCACCAATAACTTCCAAAGGCCCCATGTAGGTTCATCTGAACACCTCAGGTAAAAGCAGTACCTCTTGCATTTCTAGCTTGGTGTGGATTTCAGCTATGCCTTTTGTAGTAAAACTCTGCTGATACATTAACAAAGTCTTTTTAATTAATAGGCCATCAGTCACATATAACCAGACTCCACTGTATGGGTAGCATCAAGCTTTCTACTTATCTACATAATCAAGCCAACCATATGTTTCAAGGTTAACATGGATTCAGCTTTTAGTTTGTGTGTGTGTGAGTTAAGACTATCAATTAGCTGTGGAAACATGCTTGAAAAACACAAAGCAAGTCAGAGCCCCCATAAATAATATAATCATGGTATCTATCCATTTGCTGTGGAATTACAAACATTTCTTAGTCGCATACCATCAAGCTGAAGAAATCAATGGCAGAATAGCAACTGACATGCCTGTGCTTAACTTTTTCAATATTATGCTCTTAAATCCAAGAGAATTATGTGCAGTAACCTAAGCTTCGACAGGATTAGAGCATCAGTACACAGACTGGCAAAGCACTGAGTGACTTTTTGCAGGAGGGAAGAAAACTGCTTTCACAAGATCTTTGAATGATTGGGTCCTCCTCTAAGTTACATTTCACCAAACATACTTCAAAATCGCTGGACGCATTTAGCTACCGTACTTGAAACACACAATCTCCATCAAAAAAAAAAAGTGTTTGTCTGGGTGCCATGTCTGGCAAAGACCTCCCGGTGCATTTACAAATGTAAAAATATTAAATCTGATATTTCTCATGCCAGTGGACTGCAAACTTGATTGGTGCCTTCTCTGCATGTCTAAATTTCAGTCTGAAACCATTGAAATAAAGATAGCTTTATAGGGTTCGAATATTATTAGACCCTCATATTAAAGGAATAAAGATGTTTGCTTGTAAAGTTGTAGCAATGTATTAAAATGTAAAATGTAAAGGGCTCAGAATGAGTGAAGAAAAAATTAAAATGCAAAGCTAAATCAAATCTACAGGAAAGTCTGGCAGCTTATCTCTTCATAAGAAAACCAATCCAAAATATTTTTGCCCTTGCCTCCAGCTCTTTCTCCGGTGTATATTCACATAGTTAAAAGAAAAGAAGTTCTTCTAGTTGCTACGTTTAATGATATCGTTTCATAAAAACAAATAATACAGACATAATAGTCATTCTTTTTATTAGCCCAATAATATAATGTCTTAGAAGATCATGTGAAGTGGTGATAATACAAGAAAAGATAATGCTACAGATTTCAGACACCTTATGGACAACTACTAATGAAGCCTCCTATTCATATCTGAAACTGCTTCACTGATCTGTAACTGTTGCATCTTGCATTGCTTAACCAACCAACATTACCTAACAGTACTGTTCTATTTATCGGATCACTCTGGTTCTTAAGTTATTGTCAGTTAACATCTAAATGGAAATCCGATTAAAGTAAAGGATCCTGCGGTTTTGGAATGTTTTGTTTTGTTTGTTTTTTTTTTTATTTTGCAGTAAAGAAAGTGCTCATTCTGCAATAGTAAATGGAAATTAGAAGGATATACAGGCATACACTCCTTCAGAAATGGACTTCTATAAAAAAAGAAAGAGAGGGAGGGAGGGAGAGGGAACCGGGAGTGAGACCATTAGTGTGTATTGTTCTAATGTCCTCAGGAACTCAAAGACTTGACACACAGCTGCAGCTTGAGGTCATTGTGGTACTCCCAAAACAAGAATATAGAAAAAAAAAAAAAAAAAGAAGAAAAGAAAGAGCAAGAGCTAAATACTACTATGTCACTTCTGAGTCAATCAAATCAGTAATTCCAAAGTGCAAAGGACTTGCAATGTTTTCAAGTTCTCCCTAAGCCCTGTGTAAGGCAAGTCGGACTTGTGGACTTTCACTAGGTTTAAAGCCTATTTCAGAAAGTATCAATTCAAAAGCAGTGAACAGACCTTAGCCCCCATTAGACTGCTGTCTTCTGGCAGAAAATTCTGTTTGGCATTCTAAGCACAAAGCTCTATGCGGCATCTTCGAGTAGCCAACACCGCCACACCTGCCTGGGCTTCCGTTTACACTGTTTTTACCAGCTCATTGTACCAAAGCCTCTCAAAATGTGCTGACATATAGTTTAGTAACTCATCTGACTTCAGTTCTTTCACTAAACCAACTGATAATTTTCATTAATTTAGGAGACATCTTGTCACAAGAATGTTCTTACCATTCTTTTTACAGTAATAAGCACATTTTAACAAGTAGGTTTTGCTCGTCCACATATCCTATGAGGATGGGGCCTACAGTGTTCTGGTATTCTGCACCAGCTGGAAGAAAATGAAAGGTTTGAAAAACTAGGAAGATCAGTATGCCTGAGGAGCCTTACCCTGTAAAAACACCTCCTTCTAAAGAAGCCCCCATGCACGCTCAGTGTACACTGTATACTTCTAGACTATGCCATTTTTGGTTTGGCAGGTAGAAGACACCACTGTTCATTCAACTCTCTTCGAATGTATATTGTCAGACCACATATGTCCAACAGATTTTTTAGTATCTATTTTTAGAAGGACCAAAGTGAGAAACAACTTTTTCCATTTGGTAAATTAAAGTAACTAATGCCATCAGTTTACCAAAATGTGTAAACATACACTTAACTTCAGGTTTGTTTGTATCAAAGTAGTATGACTACTTCTGCTGTGAAGACCTGGCACCACTCAGTAGTTAGTTTCAGCACACTGAAGATTCCAGTCATCTCCTAACATGCAAAATTAAACTTATACTTGCATCACCATAGGACCACAATCTAAGAATTAAACTCACAATGGTGACAGAGGCTACTGAAGTGCATCTAACGCAGTTTATGTAAGACAGCATTCAATCAAGCTCACTTGCTAAAAATAAAAGATAGCTGTTAGAGATCTGAGAGAATGCAGAAGGAAGAAGGATTTTTAAAAGCCTGAAGTTATCTGTTTCAGTTTTAGTTTTTCATATCCTATTTGCTATAAAATAATGTTCAATCAACCAATTTTTCCTCTAGTCCAAGAAGGAGCTTTATAAAAATAAAAAAAGAGAGGGAGAAAAAAGATTACTTGGCTTCCAGTTAGGGTTTCATAATCCACTGGATTTTATTAGTTTAGTAAAACTATGCTCTTCCACCATAAAGGAAAGATTTGACTCATTCCTTCGAGACTTGTTTCTTCTGCTGCTTGGTCAATTATTTTGTTTCATTTGTTGAAAGATAAAAGGAAACATAGGTTCAAGTATAAAATAACTTTTCTTTCAAATGGCCATTAAGCTTTCATGTATATTTTCTTCTGTTCATGTATTTTAAGGGCCCCTTTTCCCAGTACTGCAGGGTTTATTCAGCACAGGTAATTTTTAATGCAAAGTTCAGACTGCGTTTCTCTTTGCATTCATCAAGAAGCACCAGTGATTTCAAACTGTGTAATATTTAATGATTATATTCATCATTAAGCAACAAAATATTAAGTAGCCAATTTCAAAATGTGATTTTTGTTTTTGTCTTTTGATGTATAATCACATGCCTGTTTAGTAATATGCACAACTTCCATTCAAGTAACTCACCCCCAAAACTATTTGGAAAATTCACAATTCTATATGGAAGATAAACTCACGTTCTGAATAGGACATGAGTTATGTTACTGTCTATATGAGGTATGTTGCAGTCTTCTGTAGGTCCAAGATGTCAAAATGAAATACAGCCTCCCTAATCTACAATGAATGTTACATCTTTAATATCATTGATGTTAACAAGTAAAATTTTGACAGCCTAAATTGTCTATCTATAATGTTTAGTAGAAGACTTCAGAAGCAACTTTTCATGTACGACATCGAGCTGTCTACTAGTACATCCCATTATATTAATAATTTTTTTGTCCATTTTGCATCACCGAGCGAATGCTAGGGATACAATGATGCAACTCTGCACTAGTGATATTGCAACTATATATATATGTATAAAATTAGCAGAGATTGAATAACATCAATGTGATTTAAATTTTTGTCTATTAAAACATGTTAAATGCACACAGTTTCGATAAACTTATCAAAGGACACAGATTTTGTAATATATATTAATAAACTAAAAGGAGAACAGTCACTAGAAAACTAAGACCGATGGCAGCAGTGGCTTTTTAAACAAGCATTTCTTTGCTTTGTTTGCTGCTGGAAGAGTATCACAAAAAAGCATAAGTCCAACACAGCTCACTGATCTATCTCCTTCTCCCAAGCTAAGCTACATTCATAGTAAGAGCACACACCTTAAAATCCGGTACTATCAAAAATCAGTGGTTTTGTCATCAGTATCTTCCAGGTGAAACTTCCCACAGCATGTATGCTTGAAAGTAATTTATTTTAACACTTTTTTTTTTTTTTTTTTTAGTGATTCCAATACCTAAAATGCATCCAAGACTTGAGTGTGTGCATCCAACACAATTACACTGGTCTATTTTTTTATTCAAACTTTCATTAAATACAATAGAAAAGCAGACATCTGGTCAGAAAAGACCTCAGACACCCATCCAAGAAGTCAAATGACTTCTTACTGCGCACACCTATGCAGCCACCCAAGCTCATGCTGGTGAAGGTGACGCAGTTGCGCTGCTGAGTAGTGGGAAGAAGGCTTTGCCTGCAATGTGACTGTGTACCATCTCGCTCCTATCCTGCCACCAGCAGTACTTGAGAAATGGTGATGCAGATCTGTAAGTCTTTAAAGCCTACTAAAAAAAGCTCACATGCACACACACGCACACACAGCTTTTCATTTAATAAAAGCTTTCAGTACTTTACAAATGGAAGGAAGGCACTGGTATTGCCATTGTATAGGTTGGGGAAACAGACATAAAAGGACAAGGCACAGGCTCGAGACAGATCGTGAGGCGAGATTCGGTGCCCAGCTGTGCACTGATGTAATGAAGTAGCCCCAAGCACTGTTTATCAAACTTCTCTAACACCACACCACTTTAGTTAGAAATCTTATTAGCGACATATGCAAGTATTTATATTTAAAAAATATGACTTTCCTTTTGTGCCCTTTCAAGTTACATTCTTAACTGTATTGGAACAAGAACACTGGATAAAATAGCAAAAATAAGGATTGAACCCAACCCCATCGTAACTACATTTTACTGATGGATTTAAACTTTGCTTCTTCTAGCAGATGAAACCAGATTTATTCCACTTCCTTTCCGGAGACTAGCAAAACTGCTTGGTAGAGTACGGTTTACTGCTGAAAGAACTGTGCTACAGTGACCATGCATACTGCTGTGTAACATTGTATTTGCTGAAAGCAATAATCCAGTGAGCAATATCAGGTTGTTAGCAGACAGCAGCAAACATAATGTTGGCATCTTCCCTTGAATTTCAAGACACAGAGCTCTATTCTACTCTTGAGGACTTCAAAGATGCAGCATATTGTGTCATTGCATAACTAAAGAATGAGTATTTCAAAACAGCAAACTATATGCAGATTAACAGGCTCAATTAAAAAACACTTATAATTAGCATGTCTAAAAAGGGCAACAAGTATGACAAAAAAAAGAATCTGAAATCTGATCACTTACTGTGCAAAATAATAGAGAAGTTATGCTAGATATGTTAGGACAAATTTTATCCTAGGATGTTAAAATCAATGAAATTAAAATTCAAGTTGTATGTATAATGCTGAATTGGCAATGCTCAAACAATCAGACAATCCTAATATTTTATCAACATCTGCAAGAATTATAAAGCACTTTCCTTTCCCTACCATACAACAACATTTTAAAAATTCTGAAAGGTGACTACAACGATGACATTTTTGAAAGGTTTTAGTGACATTTCCTCCAGATACTGCAAGGATATTTGGCTCTATAATCCCCATGTGTCCATATCTCTTTCTGCATTTGGTTTTAGTACCACACTTCCTATTTATCCAGACCCATCAGTGACTTTTCTTTGAAGACTGGGATCCTTGATAGGGCTTAATATCAAACAATAAAAGAATAGCATGCAATTACATTTCTCTGCTAAAGAGTTAAAACAGAGTAACAGGATTGAGCTCCAACAGCTTAAAAAACCTTGAGCACTTCAGCAGTTCAACTAGAATCAATAGACCCTCCCTCAAAAACATTTGTGCTCCAGCGAATGTCTGGATTGCGACCCCCATGTTTCTAAGAGAGACGACTGGGGGGGAAGAAGTGTAAATCCTGCTGAATGATATATATAAACAGAGAGAAATACATAATTAGAGGCCATACTTATTTCTGTCCACACAAAATTACTCTTTGGCTATGGGCAAGGAATTCTGAGAATGTATCTATAAAACACTGTTTAAAAAATTTACAGTTCTAGAAAAGTTCCTGATTTTATTTCCTGACAGCAAAAGTGAACATAGTGCAAATTTTCATCTATTAAACAATCCAGCAAATTGCCCATGAGGTAGCTCAACATTTGCTAAACAATCAGCCTTAAAAGTTTCCTCCTAAAACTATGATTATTATTCATTGGATTTTGAACTTGTTTCATTTATGAAATCTACTGAGGTTTTTTTTGTTGCTTTCTTTTAATAGTAAGTGATGCTTTGATTCTGGATACCAAACAAATTAACTCTTCCCAGAAAAACTCTGCTTTATTATGTATTTTCTCTTGCTTCCGTTTACAACCACGCTGAAAAGCACAGACATATTGATGAATCAGCTACACAGTTCTTTCTGACTACAAGTGTGCAGCTCATTTTTCTTACTGACGTGTTTCAGAAACCAATCAGAAGTCCTCAAAACCCATGATTTCTCAGTATTTATAATCATTTATCAAAATGACCTGGTTTTTAGAGACCATTTCAAACAAGCATGTATGATTTATGTTATTTAGATGTGTTTAAAATAAATTCTCTAACTTTTTACTGCTGCATTTTGAGAATAGACAGGTTATAAAAGATGCTATAACACTGGAAAAAAAAGAGGGTCGTTTTCTTTTTGTGTGATTTGCCAATGAACAAAACCCAGCAAAACAGCTTTTGAAACACTGGATGCCTGAAATGTTTTTGTAGATTTAACAGCAGTGTTTCTGTATGATACCATTGTAAATATAGTCAAAATTATGGATAGATGTTACTGCCTGCTAGCCTTGCCTTGGAAATTTGTGCCACATAAAAACATTTTCCCATGTCAAACTGAAAAAAAAAAAAAATTAGAAAAAATAAATAAAGGCTTCTTAGGCCTGGGGGCATGTGCTTAATTCCATTAGGCTTTAACTGGAATCAAATTTAATTATAACATATATTTAGCTATCGCAATTGAATGTTTTAATAGCTGAAGTGCTTAGAAGAACTTCAATGGTACTCAGCCTCCCCTGTTCTCTTCAGCATAGTACAGATATTCTTTTCACCATAGCATTTCAGGCTTCCTTAAGTCTACCAGATTCACTTTCTCTTCGTACTTCTCAGTAAACCAAGATTATACTTTCTATACAAGCATTAATCTGCTTTTGTCCTGAATGAAGTTTAGAGGAATTTTGGACCTGAGTAAGCCAACTTAGGCAATCGCAGTAGTAATTGTGCATTTGATGAATTCTGCATCGTCTGAAAATCAAAACCTACTCCATAAGAAAACAGAAAAAAAATAGTCCCAAAAAAACACAGGCGAGTAATGAAAAGGGGAAGCATTAGAAAAATCCAAAATATTCCATATAGAACAACTTGCACCACAAAGCAACAAAGCACTCCAATAATTTTTTTTTATACACTCAGCATGGTTTTCATCCACACCTCATTAGCACACAGATAATTCTGACCATTAGTGCATTTTAAAATAAAGTAATTTTATTTGTAACCTCTTCTCAAATTTAGTATCGTCTTTTTACGCCTACATCCTCGGCATAAGCCGAGCTGCGTTACAAAGGCAAGGATGCAAATGCCATTATTCAACATAAAATGTTAGCATCTAAAGATTTGTGCGCATTGCTTCTCAACTCACAGCCTAGTTTGCTGACCCACTTCTGGGCCTATGCAGCTTGAAAGGAATGTTCTGAAGATAATGGGAGAGCAACTACTGAACCTGGAGACACTGACAGCTGTATCATGCAGGGGTTGATGACAAAGTAAGCAGCATTTCCCAGTTCTTTACAACAAGAACAGCTGACAATTTCACCCTGTTCTGTAGCAACCTATTCAGTACCTTCAAAGGGAACTTCACAAACTCCTTAAAACCTGGGTTAGGGCAAAAGAAAGCAGTCAGTCAGACAGTTTAGAAAATTACCATGAAGGCACATTTCACCTTGCTTTCTCGATCCCGAAAGAGAAGGATATAACTGAGCATAGCGCAAAATATATCTATTGTCCCATTCCCCTGCAGTATGTTAATTCCAAGGAAAAAAGAGCAAGCACAGGGACAAGCACATGGTCCATCGTCCAAACTTTTGTTCACTCTCTGAAGTTTTCTTGATAATCTACAAAAATTACACTCCTGCCCATCGGAACAAGTAAGTAAAATGAGATATCTCTGCTGGTGAGTTTTCAGAGTATCTATAAGTCTAAGCAACAGTTACTAATTTGGGAGACAAATGATACAAGGCATGTTCATGTTTTACTCTCTTTAAACTATCTATAAACTCAGCTTTAATAATCAATGCTCCTGATCTTAAACATTGAGAAATAAAAGCAGAGTGGTGTGGGAAAAGGACAGCATAAGGTTAATTCAGCTCCAAAATGTGGAACAGATTCAGTGCTCAAGAAAACAGTGAACAATCTGTGGCTTTAAGTGATATGCTTAAGAAGAGGAAACATATCTGTAAATAAGCAAGAGCATTAATAATTCTCTCAGAATGCTGGCAGTGAAACTTAAACAGTCTCTCTTCACTTCTTAGTTATTTAATATTAGGATTTTATACAAATGCCTATTGAAGTAGTTCCAAGTGTGATGAAAAAGTCTCCAAAAAGTAGCGAAGCCATGGATAAAATTCTTTTAAGTGCAGTAAGTTGTTTAAAAAACACAGATTAATGAGAAATAAAGGGGATGATTTTTTAATCAAATAAGAGGCAATTATGGATGACAGATATAGAAATGCAGCGACTTAAAAGTAGTTCTTGCTGCCATACATTAGAGGAGCATTGAATATCAAGCACCAGAGGTCAGGATTAATAAAGGGGTGGGGTCAGTCCAAATGTTCAGTCCAAAACTCAAGCTTTTCCTGAATAAAACCCAAAGATACAGCAGCTACCCAGTGTTGTTGCTGACTCTTATTTTTACTTTGAGAGATTCATAATTGTATGAACAGCCATAATGCTTTTTTTTCTTAGGGTAAGGGAGGAGGAAATAGTTACCTGCCTTGATCTTCAAAAAGTCTTAGAAAGTGAGGTGTGGAGTACTATGCAAGATAAGCGTAACCATGGCTAAAGGCTTCAGCACTGGTCCACTAAATCCAGTGGAAAGCTCCAGTTGCTCCAGGGGAAGCTGGAACATTCCCCACTAGTGTTTCTTTAGTTTGCATTGCAAGTGAAATAACCAGAAAGCGACACAGATACTTCCCTGACAGTGAAAGGGACCAATTTCCTTTTTTCCTTCAGCTTTAAATAGACTGACAAACACAATAAATCCCAACACCAACAGGCATCCAGTTTTTTTCCCAGTAGTAACTGGGAAATTTTAGTATTGCTCATACATCTCACGAAATCAGAGACTTCCTTCTATCATAAAATGTAGTGAAGATGCAACAATAGATTTTGCCATCAGTGTTTTAACTTGATACGGCTTTCAGTCCTGGGACAGTTTTCAGCCTGTACACAAGTTGCGTGAAATGAGATTCAGTTAAACCCATGCTGCATTACTCAGTGTTTGTTAATGTAACAGACAATTAAGAAAATTATGGTAGCTTTGAAAGTTATTTTTCAAGATAGCTTCTGTTGCTTACCACTTTACCAAGCTCAACATTTACAGTGAAAGAGGTCACAGTTTCAGTTGTGAACTTCATATATATCTGGAAAAGCCTTTCACTTTCTCTTCCTCGATAACAAACAATTCGCTACGCCTGCTCTTGAGTTTTCAAGCTGTTGAGCCCTCTCTTTTTCAAGTGTGTCCTGCCTGTCTCAGTATATTTTTGGTGACTCCTCAGTTCATGCATGCCCTGACAGAAGTGCGGTCAGTCGCGCTGCCTTCACCGAGTGCCTTTTGTCAGAGTGGGACTTTGACAGGCTTTGCTGTTTTAAAAAGTGAAGATTATGTCAAGTCTTTCTGCACGCTCAGTGATGCCGAATCATCGCCCTGGAATGACTGTGGGTCTATGTTTTTTGTGCTCGCCTTTTAAGTAAGAAGTGCAGTGATTTTAGGAGTCAGACAGATCCTTCCTTCCCTCCGCCCCCGCCACCAGCAAGCTGAAGTGAAGCAGCCTACTCAGCCTCCCATTCACCAGTTTGCTTTCCAGCCCTGTAATGTTGTCCCTTCCACGCGTTCTGGGATTGTCTGCAGCGCATGCAGACCTTGTGGGGCAGCGAGGCTCCGGCACCTCTCCAAGCCCCACGTCCGAGGCCGAGCTCTGGTGCTGGGCATCGCCTGGGAGCTGCACTCGGCTCCGCGGAGAGGAGCGAGCGGGAAAGAGCGCGCGATATCCCGAATTTTGAAGCAGCGGTGGCGTGTCGGGCAGGGGGGAGGGGGTCGCGGGACCAGATGCTAAAATCCTCACCAGAACTTCTCCTCAACTGTAGGAAACTCTCCTCACACACACACCACCACCTTGATTTCATGCTCTATCACATGCTGGATTTTTCCTTCTTATTCCCCCTTCCCTCCCCCGTAACTCTACTAAAGCTGGCTTTAGTGATCGAGATCACGGGAGCGTGTTTGAGCCACCCGGCAGCCGGGTGTCAGTGGGCAGCGAGAGCGCCACGGCGGCCGCGGGCGGCCCAGGGCCAGCCGAGCCGGACCGCGGTGGGGGACCCGGCTCCCGGCAGCGCAGCTCCCGCCGGCACCCTCCTCCCTCCCCGCAGGGTAAAGCATGATCCGTTACCTGAGCTGTCGCTTTTCCTTTTGCCGGACCTCTTCTCTGTTTCCACCGGGGACAGAGCCTGCCTGCCATAGTCCCCCGGCGCACACGCGGCCCCCGTGGGGGTGTTAGTGCCCAGGCTGGAAGAGTTTGAACACAGGACGGGGGGGCTGCTGCCCAGCTCCGGGGGTCCTCCTGAGTCGGGCTGAAGGCAGAGGCTGTGCCTGGCCGCGGCGGGAGGAGACGACATCTGAGGAATGTGCCAGTTCGTCTGCAAAGCCTGGTGCTGCTGTTGCTGGTGGTGATGATGGTGGTGGTGGTGATGGTGGTGGTGCCCCCTATGATGCTGGCTGGCAAACATGCCCTCCTCATTGGGGTATCCCGCTATTATGCAAGAGGAAGAAGAAGAAGACAGATCAGGGTAGGACATGTGGTCAGATCTTCCATGCAGGGCAAGAGAAGACTGGGAGAAAGGATGCAAGCTCTGTGCAGTGGCATGGGGGCTGCGCAGGCAGCCAAAGAGTGTGTGATCCATGGCATGCAAGTCTCAGGTTCCACGCAGGAGAGTTTAGGAAAGATCCAACTTCACCACCCTTTGTCAACTTTCACTGTAAACAGATCAGGGTTGGGATTTTTTTTTTCCAAAACGGCAACGACAGACTTTGCAGCAGGCAGCTGAGCTCAGATAATCCAGGTCTTTAGCCCTAGTGGCCAGTCTCCGCTGCATAAACACTCGGACCTAGATGAGCCGTTCTCAGAGCTGCTCAGATGTCAAGAAGTGGGAGAGGTTGAAGCCAATAGAAGGTGGTCCCAGAGAACTGCTTGACGAGGGAAACAGCTCCGAGAGGTTATAAATACAGTAGTGTGTAATGTGAGCTGGGGGCTGGCTCAGCAACACAGCACTGACCACATGCAAACTCCCTCCAAAACGCCAGCGCCGTCCCCGCGCCGAGCCGCTCCGTCAGCGGGCGGCAGCGCTGCTCGCCCGCGCCCCGGGCGCCGCGGCACCGGGGGGGGTGGGGAAGGGGGAATCTGAAGGGGGGGGGAGGGCCGGCTCCGTGGGGGCGCAGCCCGCCTCTCCCTGCCCGCGGGCGGGCCGCGGGAAGCACGCCTCCCGCCGCGTAACCCGGCGGGGCTGCCCCAGGCCGCCGCCCACCTTCTCTTCCCTCCCCCTCCGCGGACCTGCGGAGGGGGGAAGAGATGGAGGGCGGGTGGCGGCGGTGCCCCCCTGCAAGTCGCGCGGCGCCCGCGGGGCCATCACCGCCCCGTCGGGGCTGGCGGGGACGCCCAGGGTGCCACCACCCCCAGGGAAGCGGAGGCAGGGGAGAGCAATAAAGACGTGAAGCGACACCCGCGAGGTGTCCTCCGGGGCGGCAGGCGGGGGTGTGGGGACCACCGCGGCCTCCCTGTCCATCCCGGGGGCTGGAGGGCGCTGGCAGCGCTTCACCTGCGCGCCCAGGTGGGAGGCCGCAGCGCGGCCATGCGGGTCCCGTGCCTCGTGCGGGGAATTGACCCTCCAACCGCATCCACAGCCCGTCCCTGGGGCGAGCGCGCCGCTGCCCCGGCCTCCACCGAGGTGTGCCAGCGCCCGCGCCCACTCTGCCGCGGCACCACCGGCGCTCACCGGCGGCCGCGTCAGGCAGGGAAAGGTCAAGTGTTCCTTCTTGCCTCCTGCCCATTCAAAACTACAACTAGCCTAAGTTTTATTCCTTGTATTTTCACTTTCTTCGTTGCGGGCTCTAGCGGCTCACGAGGGACAACCTAGGGAGCCCGGCATGGCTTTTTTCGGTTTGCTTTTTTAACACGCGTGTAGTGGAATTCACAGTGGCCACGAAGGCAGCTGTTAACTGATTTGAATGAGGGTAATGCACTGACTGCTCTAAAAATGAAAGTTAGGAGGAAAAAGAGAAAACAGAAAAAAAGAAAGGAGGACCACTGCGCTCCTGCAATTTCAGTCTAAATTCTTGGGTCCATGTGCGAAAGATGAAGTGAATTTCAATTGCTATTGGAAAAAATCAGCAATTGTATGAGATTTGCAAGAGCTAGTTTCTTAAACGGAAATTGACTCCTATTTTGTGGGAAATTAGTTTTGCAGACTTTCTTAAAAAAAAAAAAAAAAAAAAAAAGTAAAACTTTTGTTCAGCAGCTGCTCCACTTTTCCCTGCAGTTTCAGGCTGGGCTGGAACCTGCAGCAGTCTGTGGACGGTAAGATTTTCCCCCCTTTTCTGACATCTAATGCTTTTTTAAAAATTGTCTTTAGATTTACATATAACAACGTGGTATTTAAAACGCGAGTGGTGGCCAAAGCAGAAGTTGCTGCCTCTGTGCACTGTTCAAAACTTGATATTTCTTCAGAATAAAGGAAATATACAGTTACACCACTGATGAAATATTCTGTGCTTTTCATTGTGTTTATCGTTTCAATATGTGCTCTAATATTAGAGGAGAGGAGCACAAAGAAAGCTCCGGGATTGAACCTCGTGGGTTCGCTGACTGGCGGGGCTGTGAGGGTCCCTGGGAAACAGCAGTGCCATGGAGCGAGAGCTGCGAGGCCGCGGCCGACCCCAGCCCGGCTCCCGCCGGCAGCGGCAGCGGTCCGAGAGCTGCAGGGGCGGGCTGCGGGGCCGGGCCGGGCCGCGCGGCCCCAGGTGAGAGCGCAGGGAGCGGCTGCGCGGCACCCCCCGGCGGCTGCTCCGCTACCCACCGCACCGCATTGCACCGCTCCCCTCCGCAGAGGTCCAACCTGCTGCTGTCAGTCCGCGGGGGCCAGACGCCGTCGTGGGGTCGGGAGGCCGGGGCCGGGCTCGGGGTGGGGGGCAGGAATGCCAGGAGCTCTCCTATAAAGGCCGCCGCCGCTTAAGCCCTGACACCGCCACAGCTCCGAAGGGGCCGGGGAAGTCCCAAACCCAAACCGGTGTAAAATAAAAGCCTCCCCTCCTCCTTTTTTTTTTTTTTTTTAAAAAAAAAAAAAAAAAAAAAAAGTTGTTTTTTTTTTTTTAATTCTAGGGGATGGCCGCACAGAATTTCTCGCACAGGATAAAAAAAAATTAAAAAGTGAAATAAGTGAAGCACAATGAAGAAAGTGAGAAGGTGCAAGAGGGAGGGAGAAAAGATTAGGTTTCCAAGAGAAATAAGAGATGGAGCCAAATAGCACTTTTTAGGGAGATGTAGGACAGGCTCCAAAAGGTGAAGAAGAAATAAAAAAATAGAAGAAGGCAATAACAAAATTATAATGGTACGGTTAAGTCTGCCATTAACTTTGTAATCGAGTCTGAATATTCGGTACTGGGCTTCCTTGGGCTTCTGAGTCCCCTAGTGAGTACACAAGTCCTACATGAAGTGTTCTTACTGATTCCTTAATAAGAGGTTTCAAGCACAAAAAACTGGAAACATAGATCTCTGTAGAGCATTATGCTTTCATTTTAAACTATAGAAGGAGAATAGAAATATAGGCAACTAACGTTAATGCGAATAAACATCTTCAAAAGCCTACTGAAACAATTCAGAAAGTTGCTGTGCAATTATCAAGCAACTATGGCTCTATGATACCATCCTTTGTAAAAATTTGTGACTTTTCAGCTGAAGAAAGCTTCAGAGCAAAACTTCCCAGGGAAATAATTACTGAAGAAAGTGTAATCAGTTATTACCTCTCAATATTAACGATTGAATTCTTGTTCGCATTCTATCTCTTCAAAATGTGTGTTTGACCTACATGTGGTACAAAAGCATAACTTAAATCAATGCCAGCAAGTTTGACCAAAGCTTATAACATCAAGTGAAAAAATAGAATGTTTTAAATATATGAAAACAGTAAACGGTTTAACTCATAAAAACATCTGGAGCCAACACAGTTTGGAACATCATTTATATTTTCATGTACGGGCTAGTATTCGCATTGACTTTGTGTTTTTCTTTTTTGGTGGTGGTTTTTATTTTTGAGCTTACGATTTATGGGGAAAGAGATCATATAAAATTGACCTGAATGAACCAGTGTACAATTCCTGCTCTTCAGGACTTTTGTAGCCTTGCTCATTTTTTTTACGCTGAAAGAAGCATCTTCCGGAATATTTATCAGAATGTAAGTAGGATTCTTGAGCAGTTATTTCTAATGTGTGGTTTGCATATCTGCAACACGCATATTACAGTAAAATCAGACAAAGAGAAATACTTGGAGACCATGTTTTGAGTGGTATAAATTGTCATAACTTCATTGAAGTCAGCAGAAAGATGGCAGTTTATGCCATTGAAGAGTATTCTCCTTACTGTCAAAGAGAAAGCTTACAAATATGAATTCAGTTTATTTTAGCCAAAGATTTTATTGTACTCAAGAGCCTACCAAAGCAAAAGGACGAGCTTTTATTCTACTGTAATTATGATCAGTTCGTATTTTTCCATGGCAATTTGGTGAAGGCAGGCATCATTATTTAACCTTAGAGTCAATCCAGATTCACAACAGATGTATGTTTATTTT
Source organism: Psittacula echo (assembly GCF_963264785.1). Lineage (NCBI taxonomy): Eukaryota > Metazoa > Chordata > Aves > Psittaciformes > Psittacidae > Psittacula > Psittacula echo. Next base: position 29,488,773 of record NC_137737.1, on the reverse strand, counting down.
CAGACTTTTCTTTTTTTCCCTTAATTTCTGCCTGTTTAACTCCTACGGAAGCAATATAATTTGTTTCTCTTGATACCTGTGCTGCAATGGAAACCTACTGATACAAGCAATAATGAAGTTTGGGGATTATGCATCATTTCAAAGATGCTTGAGTGCCTTAACTGAAAATCCTTGCACAGAAAATGAATAATCTGTTGACTGTTGGCAAAAATACTGAATCCCTGACTATTGAAGAGTGATGGCAGTCACGTTTACCATTCCTAAACCTAAGGTATACCAGTATCTTCCCTGTACTTTGCCATCAAACCCACTTTTTTTGTGAGAAATGTCACTCCCACCGCACGTACCACATAACTTTAACACTGTATTTCTGTGGTGTACTTCCATTTCACTCTTTTTAATGTTTACATGTGCCATGGTTTAACACTTATCAGGCACAATTTTTGCTTTAAAAACTACAACACATCTATAAAAACTTTAAGCCTGAATCCATATTTTCAGCTACTTCTCCCGTATACATATGGATTCTGTTCTAATTTTCATGATCTCCAAGTATTACAAATTTTAAAGCTATGCCAGCAATTTGGTACATTACAGAAAAGTTGTGCTGAGCTATGAGGCCCTCACTGAAAATGATTTACAAGTTTGCATTACATCATTAAAAGTTACTTGAATTGCCAGCCCACTCTAACAGGCAAAATATCTTATGCTTCCTATTTAATTTAAATAAACCAATGAAATATTAAAATGGGTAATGCACTTAGGCTTCACACGTGAACTATGATGATTTTTCAGGAATGCTTTTAAGAGTTTAAACTATGGGAAACTGGCATTCCACATTAGAAACCCAAAAACCCTGGACAAGTTGTCTTCAAAACTTTGGTGTGTATTTGTTCTCAATTGATAATTTATTTGCAGACTGAACCATCTTACACAATGCTATTTGTTTCCCAATCTGCATGTTATATTGCAATTTAACAATTGTTTTATTCTTTCTAGTATTATCTCTCCTTAAGAATGCTGAGCTAAAAAACAGCAAGCCTTGCATGGTACTTTGTTAATACTTATCTTTCATTTGTATTTAAAAATGTATTCAAAGTGCATGTGCAGGCAAGTCAATGATGCCTGAAAAATATGTTTTCCATTTTGTTTTCTCCAGATCTTGACAGTTAGACACTACACCCAGTCCATTCTCCTATTAAAATTACTAATCACAGAGAAAAAAAAAGAGGCTTTTACTTTTACATATTAAGAATTTTATTATTTAATACAATTTTCATTGTGGATTTTGATCTGTGTATGTATTTGAACGACATTTTAGCAGAGCCCCCACTGAAAATACCGATACCATTGTGCACAGAAGAAAGTCAAAGTGTATTTTCAGAATCAAGCATTTTTAACAATGCTTTCTTCTCACCATGCTGCACAGTTAATATTTTACTGATTATACTTCAGATTTTAGTCACCCAGAATAACAAATACAGATGATTAAAATCTTTGTGCATCAAATGTTTCACGCTATGACTTACACCCGTTTACTGGGTAAATATGCAGTATCCTTACATACAAAGAGCAAAATAGAATTAAAACCTCCTACCATTACCTGAAATATTTATTGTCCCCTAGCTGACATTTCCAGGCCCTCGCAGGACCAGCAGCAGGGGGCATATTTCATAATTCTGACTCCATCAGGGGATGTTGGGAGAGTGATAAATCACTAATCTTCATCATCTCTTACACATTAATGAATAAAATACTAGTCAGAGTGTCTGTTCCTAGTCATGTCTAATTTTCTCTGTTCTGGAGGGAGAAAAAGACATATGCATATATCTATGTACCAGGAATAACTAACTACAAAATACTTAGGTTTTAATAGCTGCTGGGATTATGTCATTTACTTTGCAGGTGTGTTTCCTTATGATTTATAGTGTGATGAGCTCTAGACTTGGAACAGAAACCTGTAACTAGCTAGTGCTCGGAACAGAAAGATACTCACTGCCCTGAAGAGCTCGGGCTCTATTCATTTTGCCAGTTTCACATGGGAGTACTCCTGTGTTTTTACAGAGTCCTGTTTGCATTCATGGTGATTTGCCTGACTAGAAGCATTTGCAGGATTGGAACCTTAATTAATAATAGCTGTAGGAAACAAAGAGCTAAAAATTACATGTACTTTTTTATGCATGACTTCATCATGCCCATCAAAGCCTAATTTCAGATAATGCTAACAACAGATATTGGATGGGAGAAATTAAATAAAAAGTAACAATTTTTTGGCGTGATCATCTTAAACTGGGTTTTTTTAGATGCAGATATGTGGCTTGTGAAAGAATGAGAAAAGTTAAAAGTTAAAAAAAAAAAAAAAAGAAAAAATAGCAAGCTAGATTTCCCTAAAACATGCATGCCAAGCAACATCACCAAAAGAAAAAATCCTATCTGTCTCAAAGATTCTGATGAACGAAACTATGTTAAGTTTGCTGGCATCAATTACACAACTGACATTAAAAAAAAACAGACTAGTTATAACTATCTTGAAGAAGGGTCCAAGTGGCATACAGTAAGGAGACTGACACCTTCCAAACACACATTTGCATAAACTTTTTTTTGTTTTACTTCCCCAAAACAGCATGTAGCTTTATTGATGAGCTGTGAATATATTATACTACTTCCTGAAATTAACTTTTCCAAGACTTTTGTATTCATTAGGCATCAGACTTGCACGTTCTTTGATACAGTGCAAAGACAGGTCTCGAGGTGGGTTCAATAAACTATTCCAGTAAGAGTCTGTCTGAGGCACTTTCACATCATTGAAGTATACATACTGGACTTTGGAGCACCAAATCACTCAGGATCCACCTTCCCTTCTTCTTTGATGCCTATCTCATATATTTAGATGCCCACAATAAAAGTTTGGAGCCCATTTATTCCTATCCCTTCTTTTCCAACTGGAAAGTGCCTAGCACAGTGGGCTTGGTGGAGCTCAGCTGTGCAGCAAAGAAGAGGTGTATTGTTTGGCGTACTTTTCAGCGAGCTGAGACACAAAGCAAAATACAGCACATGAGGACACTGTCTGGATTTGTGTAATTCCCTCATAGACATTTTGTCCATGAACTTTACACGTTTGTGCATTTCAGCTGTAGAACATATCGCTTAGGGATTTAGATTGTAGTTAATAATCCAAGTATATTTCAATGAAGATGGTAAACTAAAAATATTTTCCATTTAACTGTTTTAAAATGCCATGTGCAAGAGAACACAACAAAATGGAATTAACTCATAACATATGCAACTCTTATTTGTGCAAGAGCGTTATATGCCCCTAAATCCAGGCTGCAGCATCTGGAGGCATAGCATGTCTCTAATGGAAGAGAAAGGCACGAGACATGTCAGCTTCTTGGCTATGTTACACTGAAAGCTGTGCATTTTCCTTCGTGATACCCAATGCAACTCTGATTATAACTAATAAAACAGACACTGTCCAGGTAAACTGCCTTGGAAGCATTTTGGATTTTTTGTCTCATTAGCTGTAGGCATGATTAATCTGAGATAGATACTTTCAATATATAAAAAATATCTTATCTAAAGCTCTTTGATTTGAAACAATCAAGTTTGAATGAAAACTAATATCCCAAGGTATGAATCATGCACTCATAGTGCATCCAAATATGCAAATTCCCATTTGTAGAAACAAGTTTTGCTGTCACCAAGGTATTCATAGTGTCTCTTTCTTATAACTGCTTTTTACCTTCTGTAGTATTACAAATAATGTATTCTTCATATACTTTTACTACTGTGATCAGCTTGGTAGAAACTTGGAAAACATTTTAGAAGAACAATTCATCCTTTAAATGTTTTACAACATGAACTGTCTTCAGACTTGACCTTGAGAACTGCTGAGTCTTTTCTTTTCCCCATCGATCTCGTAGGATTAACTTCATTGTTAGACTGCAATAGCAATTTTAAAAGTGCAGCTAAACATAAATGTTCTTACTTGTGGTTACAAAAAAAAAAAAAAAAACAACACTGAAAATTGCAAACATGTATGAAAGAGTCCTGGTGGATAAAATATTTTACTAATGCATTTTCAAATTTTGATTGCACCAAAAGTGTTAAGTGATCTGCTATAGAAGCTGAGATGTTTAATTTTAGATTTTCTTTCACTCACTTCTACCAGTTAATCTCTGTTTTTTTCACCGCAAGCAAGGGAGAAGTTACGCCTGTCTATTGTAGTTACTCTTATCTGCAGAAAATACAAGTAAAAACCGAGAAACCCTGTTGCTGCAAAGATACTAAACTTCAAAAACCCTATCATAAACAGCATGCTGGATGTATAAATAGACATATGCGTACACTAAAAGAGGGTGTTCAACCATGCAAAAATACGAGCATACCTCCAGGCTTAAAACTCTTAATGTACAATTAAAATAAATTAGGTTAGTCCCTGCTTTCTTTTAATAATAGGTAGAGTTCTTAGGTGCATTGTACAAAAATGAAAGCCTCACATTAAAGCAAATGAAGGAGCAGAAAAAGCTCTTTGCACAGATTACCAGACAAAGTTCTGACTTCGCTTCCTAGCAGAATAAAATGTTTGGGAATGTATCTAATCTAACACACCCTATAAAACTGTACAGTAGTCCCTGGTACAACAGTGAGCTGTGTGGAAGAAAACGTCGCATCCCTGAGCAAAATTCTGAGATTTCAGACTGCGATCCAAAACTGCCTGTTTAATTTCTAAATTGTGAAGTTGTGTGCCCATTTTGGAGAGTAGGTGGGTAGTGCTTCTGTATACATGTACAGTAATTTCATTATGTATGGCCCCCTGCAGCTGTGGTAATGAGGCTTTTTTTAAAACATACCTTAAGTTGATGATGAGCAAATTTTGCTCTAAAAATAAGTCATTAATTCAATTTCTAATATGGCAGGCATGGCGTGTATCCAGGGGTGCATGCAATAAGTTTACCCTGTACAATTTGTAGTCAATCAGACTTTGCCAAATGAAGTCCCATAAATATGAACATACATTGCTTGTTTGTTTTGTTTTCTTTTTTTTTTTTTTTTTTTTTTTAGTTTCCTTTATTGGTATCATAATAGTATGACCCAAATATAAGGAAATAACCATATCATATTAAACACAGGAATATGCTTTCACAGTCGTTTATTGTGCATAGCTAGTAAACATTTCCTGGCAAACAATTTAGAGAGTCCATAAATTCCACCCTAACGCTACTTCCGTAGCTAGATGCAATGCACCATACACGAGGGTATTAGCTCAGTCTCTCTCATCCGGAATGGGTGGATTGGAATTGAAAAATCCCCACCTCCCTATTATAGCACCATATGTCTTGAAAATCTATCCTCTCTCAGAGCAAACGGCTTCTCTCAGATCCGCCTGATGGATCACGGCTAAAATGCTGCTGTCCCTCACTATTTAATCTAACAGCATTTCTGAAGTAGCTATCAGGAGAGCACAACAAGCCAAGCATCCCTTTGGCATCAGTGGCAGTTCCCCACACATATCAGGGATATGGAATAGCAGAGGGAAAATCTACCACACCATGCCAATTTGCATGGAAAATTTGATCTTCAAGCTAGGAGTAGGGAAAAGAAGAAAGCCTCTTTAAGTCCAGAAAACTGAGCAGTACTCATGATTTCCCGGTACCTTACACAACCAGTTAACTGGTGTTAGTAGACCAGCTTTGCAGCAGCTTCAGAGGTACTCAGTCTATAAGAACGTCAATTTTCTCTAGTTATCTTACTGAGGTGTTTGTAGATTGAGGGATTATTAGGGGAACAGTTTAACCATAAAGACTTTTGGTGGATTAGATTTCTCCTTCATCTTTTTCAGTTCTCTTTCTGTGTGTGCATCAAATTATGATACGAAAAAAAAATCCTTTAAATGACAGTCAAACCATTTGGCATTTGAAAGTGTTTGTGAGAGAGATCATATTAAGGTAAAGTTCATCTTGCTGGTAGGAGAGACTAAAGTGATATATTTCCACCAGTTTGTGTCCTTATTACTGGTATACATTAATATGATTCCTGTGACAGGTATTATTTCCAGATTATTTTGGATTGAAAATGAAATTAGCAAAAATCTGGACTCCTTCCAAGTTTCCAAATACCAGCTTAAAAGCTCAGAGGGGTTCAGTCACCATGTCAATGTTCTGCTTTACGATCTTTAATTTTACAGGATATAATATTAAAACCTCTCCGCTGTAGCCCTTGAATCAGAATCTGAGGAAGGGTTGTATGATAGCAAAGGGCAGAAAGATTTTATTTCACTGTTTGTCAAAGTCTCTTTGTTCTTTAACTCCTTGCTTTAAAAATCCCCTTTCATTTATTTATATCGAATGGAACCACTGTTAAGCAACTAGTCCCAGAAGATTTATATTGCCAGCTTCTTTATATATATTGGATAGTGCATATATATTATCACTATCTTTCATCAAATGTGCTCTCTTTTGGAAAATTATTACGTGAACAACCAAAGGCTTTGGAGTATAAAGTACACTGGATTATTATACTTTTTGAAACAACTTCAAATGACCAGAACCTCAGGGCTCTAGAATTTTAGATTTTTTTTCTTACGTTCTTTTCCCACTGCTTGGCAGCAAAACTTGCACAAGCATCCCTCATTTTCTGGCTACTCATCTTCACAACCTCCCTGTACTTCCTCCTAGCACCTCTAAGGCGCTGAATTCAGCCACAAGTCCTTCAGCGGTACTCTGAAAAGAAGTAGTTTGTGTTCTGCAATTTGCTCAACTTATTGTCTGATGATAAAGCCCCTAATTCCTTTCCTGGACCAGGACCTCCACCAGCTTCCTTTCATTGTGCACTTGGGCAAACAGAGCAAGAAGAAAGATAACGCTCCGCTTGTTCAGCACAACTCCAGCAATCATTTGCTCTTTTATGTTTCCAGTGAATCTGATTTCTGGCAAAAGCTGCCAGAAAAAGACAAGGCTGATCAGAAAGAGCATGAGCAGGGAAAGTCCAGTGTCCCAGATCTTAGCCTCAAGGACCATTCTATAGCAGTGATAGAGTGTTTTAGCCTATCTTGGTTTTAGACTTGGCCTGGTCAACCTTGGCCTCTCCCAAATCAAACAAGTGTTTCTGCTCATATGAATGTCCCCTAATAACTATTTTGCTGTGAATACTTGCTTGATTGGCACAATATGCTATTTTTACATATTTAGCTTTACGCTCATGCATGGTTATTTGGATTTTTTTCCTGACTCTCCTCATGGTATAGAATACCAATAACAAATTCAATTCATGTGTTTTATGTACATTAAATAGTAGGAAATACATCTGTGTAGAAAATGTAGCTAGTTCCTGTGCTTGCAAAGTCTCTCTGGATTTATTGTATTGAAGCCAAATCTATTGTTAATCCATTTAATACTGATTGTATTCTCCAAATATGTTTGGTGTTTCCTTTCTGAACTGTCATATATGTAAGTCAGTATTATATGTTCAAAAGATACTGGCATAAAATCACTGAAAACTGGTAATATATTACATTCTTAATGATAAAATACTTATAACCTCACCAATTAATTTTAGATAGTGACCAGTTGAATTATTAGCAATATTTCAATAGGCTCTCTATGGAGATCTTGGCCTTTTTGCGTCAAGTGCTGTGCACTGAATGGGAGAGCTTTTCATCTAAATACACAAGATAAAAGAAATGAAACTGGATCATAATAAGATATAATATACCTAAAATTAGAAGTGTATACCATAGTCATTCAGTTCAGAAATGAACAATTTGTTTGATACACAAATAGAAATGCATTATTCCTCTTTAAAAATGTTTCTAGGGAATTTTGTAGCAAGAATTAGGAGATACATTCCCTGAAAGCATTCTTATTTAATATTATTTTTAATAGTTTTCATCCTCTTAAAGAATGAAATTAAATCAGGGTGAGGTAATTGGGAATTATGGTCCAGTCAGTGAACTTTACCAGGAAGCTAGTGGCGAGTTAAATCATTATAATATGGAACAGCGTTTTGTGAAGAAAACTGCTGGAAGTCTAACAGTTTGAGTGCTACTGACTTCAAAGAGACTGGAATTTCAGACCCAGTTTCCAGAATTTTATAATTTGCTGTAATTGTAGCTGAATTTTTGGTATGTTATGTATTTCTGCTGAAAGCATTGAAGTGAGCAATCTGCATGTGATACTGTAAATAAACACAGGCTACGAGAGAACACTGTGACTCCAGGTTCACACTTTACTCCTACTAAAAAACCCCAAACGGCTTCTGTACTTTAAATCTTTCACACCTCCCAGTAACTGTGTCAATATTTTTAAACCCGCACTCTATTATGAAGAAATAATTCAAATTGTAGTTGTATCAGACTGACATTTTCTATCTCACTTTTTATGACTCATCTGAAAGATTCTCATTGCTGTCACATTTAAACAATAAATTTAAAAGTCTGTATTTCTTCTGTACAGGTCATGAAATATCTTAACATGGAAAAAATGCTTATGGAATAATATTAACATGGGCTGGAAACCTCACAGTGTTCATAATAAAGCATCGACTACATTAAACAAATTAAAATGACAATATCCCTAACTGCATCCAGCACAGAGAAATTCTGTACTACACTTCGATATGACAGAAAAATCAGAGAATTAAAAATTAATCGGTTATGCGCATATAGCTACAACTTGATTATATTTGTTATGAGCAAATGAATTAAAATCCAGTTTTTCTATTTGTTGATATAAGACAGCTTTTAAAATGTTGACAGTGAGTGTGAACCACTTATTTGGAGAAAGTATTAAAGGGAAAAATTGATTGACAACTTCAGTCTGCTAAGTGCACTGCAAAGGGTACCTCAAAAAAGTCACACTCAAGAAAAAACCTCCTACACTTGTTGAAAATAATGAACACGTGAAGGCAGGTACTAAAAAACTAAAACAAAGGGGAGGATCAGGGGAAAATGTAGCAATTAATGTAACTTAGAAGCTGGGAATTAGGGAGCATTTAAAGAAAGCCAAAGGTCATAAAGAGAAAACCGAGATAAGGACAATATGAAGACGTTTTAAAATTATGAGTGGAAAACCCTAACAATTGCCTTGCTCCATTATTAAATGGAAATTACTAGGACTTTTTGTAATAAAGTTTTTGAAAAGAGGCACTCTCAAATACTTTTCTTCTATATTTTGGGAAAAAATCAAGTGATGTATTCATATCAGATGATTATGATGAAGCTCTATTTCAGTAGTAGCACAGGAGAACGTTAAATAGCAGCTAATAAAACTAGACATTTTTAAAATCAGTAGACCTGAATAATTTGCATGGTGGAATTTTAATACATTTGGCAGAGAACCTGTCTGCATGGTTAGTGAGGATTTTTAGTATGTTTTTGAGAACTAGAGAGGTTCAAGAGAACTATGCAAAAATTCTTGTGAATAGTTAAAAAAAATAAATGTGAGGACCCAAATGTCTACGAGCTTTTCAACCTCACACTGATCTCAAGCAAAATAAGGAATTGCTCCTGGCAATATTAGTTCATTTTAATCAAAGCAGCAAGAACAAACGTTCATGGAAAATTACTTTGCCAAAGCTAACTAGATATCATTTAATAACAGTATATATTTGGTAGGATGAAGGTAATTTTAGTAGCATTAAATATGCGAGGAATATTGAAAAGTTTTTCAGTTGTTAATCATAATATTTTTATGAAGAAAAAGATTATTAAAATCAATATTGTACCTATTAAACAGAGTCAAATCTTAGTCTCAAGCATGTAGTAAGTGGGGAAAAATAATCAGTGGTGTTTATTTTAATGGTGACCCACAAATGCATGGCTCTGTGGTACTGTTTTTCTATCTGTCACTCTTTCATCAATGATAAGAAAACATATTTGGAAAGTTTGCATTTGAAATTATTGGAAGATCAGTAAATAGAGCAAGCCAAGCCACTGTAGAACCCAGATTGCTCAGGACACTGTCCACAGTTAAACTGTAAATTTCGGTCCGAAGACGCTGCTCTAATAACAAAGACTCTGTGTCACTGTTACAAGGTAGTGACCCTGCCCACAAGCTGAAGTCAATCTGAGAAAGCTTGTAGAGCAGATAATCAGCTGGGAAGAACTCTGAGTACAAGACGGTAGACACGGATCTGATACAACCCATGGGCACATCACCAGAGAAACATACAATATTGTTGTGTTACCTCTGTCCTTGTCACAGATGCAACCAGTTCTGGAAATACTGTGTCCACAATTCAAGAGAGATTGTTGAAAAATTGGAAAAGGTTCAGAGGAAAGCAGTGAGAATGATGAAAGGATTGAAAAACATTCCTTGTAATGAAAGACTTAAGGAGCTCAATCTATTTAGTTTATCAGAGAGACATTTAAAAGGCTACTTGATCACAGCTTATAAATAACAATGTGAGAAACAGAAATTCGATAACACTCGAGTTTGCAGTCTGGTGACAAAGGTATAACAGAAGCCAGTAGTAAGAAGGTGTAGTTGCAGAAACACACTGGAAGGTTTAAATCAAGATCGAATGCTTTTCTCCATTAAAATCACATACACACACATACACACACAAAAAAAAAAGTAATTCAGAAAAGTTCTGGTGCCCGTTACACAGGAGGGGAAGACTGAGTAGATGACCATAATAGCCTTTTAGTTTTATAGGCCATGAATCTACGGCTTCAATTGCAGGCTTCTCTGCTCCGTATTTTCTTACACCATCATTGGGCAGATCCAACCAGTGCAAAGTTAATCGGAACCAGGTGGAGCCTGTTTTTCGCAGCACAAGGGAGCTTCCCCCTGAAGCTTATTACATTGGATAAGACCAGTATTTGGCCAGACCAAAGGCATTAATACAGTACTAAGAGCACGTGTCTATCATATTGATGCCCAACCTTTCTAATTATTAGAAAATATTTGAGTGAACATAAAACATTGTCTTAAGGGCTGAAATGTGATAAATTTTAATACAAAGTGATTTTAACCCCCACACGCACCTTATCAGCTCCAGAGAAATAAAAGGAAATAGAAAATTGCACGCAAACACAGAGGTCACTGTTTAAGTGAGGCAGAGTATAGGAGAATCAGCTAAATCATTTTGCCTGAGTTTTATGCTCTTCAGAGTAGCAGAGGTCTGAAAACTTTCCTTCCACCGCAGAAGTTTCTTAATTAATGTTTTCGTTAGGAGACTGCAGGAGGAGGTGGAGCAACAAAGGAAAGAGAAATGCTAACGGAAAAAACACATATAAACAACATACCATATGTAGGACACTCACCATATGCCAGCCTCACTTTTTTTCTTCTCTCTCTAATGTAGTCCAGTAATTCCAGTTATTCAGAGGGTTATTCACACTGTCTACTTCAGCATCTCATTTAGGTGCTTTGAATTGCAGCTGCCCCCCTTGCCTACAGGCCCCCGGCACCTCTGTCTCTGCCAGCTATGCAGGGAAGTACAAACACCTAAGTTTAGTTCTTAAAACTGTGCCTAAGTTAGATATCTACGTTAGCCTAAAGCTGTTGTATAAATACCACTCTTTCCTATAAATTGGAGAAAAAAAAATATCGCTATGGAAAAAAATTACTTGTTTAAATTACAGGGATATAAAAGGGCAGAAAAGTTTAAAAATTCAAGTCCAGCTCCTTAGCCGGTACAGTTCATATACTAGCATTCAAATAAACAGACTGATTCCCATTTGGCCTGGCAAAAGAGCAGCCTCCAAGTTGGTTTTACAAAAGAAGTTGGCCACCTGATCCTACTGGGTAAAGAACATACTTTTTCATCAAACACAGAAAAGAACATTTTACAGTGTAAGTCCATTAAGAAAAAAACTCAGAGGGGAAAAAATAAAAAGAAAAAGTTGTGTAGGAAATGGCAGCTACTGCTGTTTGCAGAAAGCACTTCTCTTATGAAAGCAGACAAAAAGTGGTGAGAGATCATCATCAGGCTCAATCAGGAATGAAATTAATGCATTTTTCTGCAGAAGTCTCTTACTTCCTTTCCTAAATAAATTGACATTTTATTTAAAAAACATTCTAAATGCTTTGCTGCCTCATAGTAGCTAATAGCTTTACTGTATGCTTCGTTTTTACCGTGTGGTACTGCAGCATGCCATAGTAAGCAAAGCTTGCAGATCTCAGCTCGATACAAAGCTAGACATTTCACAACAGCAGAAAGGTAACTTTATATAAATATTGTTGAAAGACAGTGAAGAGAGAAGAGGAAATTCTGCATCTTTAATGCAAGGTATTTAATGCTAATATATATCAAAACGTTCTGTATACTCCTGAAACCCTTCTGTTAAAATGTCTTTAACTCTAGGGACGCATTGTATGAGGCAGTTATGCACCATTTAAATGTGAAAAATGCACACTTTACTTGGAAAAAGATGTGTGATGTGAAGTGTTTTTAAGAATAATTGAATGATTTTGTGATTCATTAAATGCTTTTTCCTCAGCAAGCAAGTAATGGCTTTTCCACTAAGCACCCAAAGGGTGAAAAGTCAAACAGTTAGAAGAAGTAAAGCGTCCTTAGAAAGAGGATCATTTACAGTGTTTTTTGTTTTATTCCTTATCTGAATTTTTGTTCCAAGAGGAACAGAACTAAGAGAGAGAAAAAAAAAGTAACTGCATGTAGGAAATTAAAAAGATCGAATGCTGAGGACAAAAGGATATGTGACAATTGTCTATTCTTTGGTTTAAGAGGAAACAGAAAAAAATTGTGGCACCTAAGTTTTATTGAATATGGCTTCATGCACATATCGCTGCTGAGACTACAGGATCAGTTCTTTTATGGGACAAAAAAAAAAAAAAAAGAAAAAGAGCTGTTTTCATATACTCAATATATCTTTAAGCCAAAGTGTAAATCTTCAGGTTTTCTTAATTTTTTTCTTTTTTTTTTTTTTTTCCCCCTTAAAAAACAATGCACACCTTGACTCCTGCAAAAAAGATCTCTGGCAAAATCACAAGACGCCTGCTTAAATAATACCCAAAAGGTAACTCCGTGCATTCCACTGGCCAGAAATAATTCACAGCACGATGAATCCACAAGAAAGTCAATAGCATATCATAATGCTCTTAGGGGAGCTGTAGCTGCTAGAGCAATGTGAGGCAATGCCTTAGCATGAGCTATCACTTTATATATGTGCTGTATATACATGAGCAAGAATTATATTACAATATTTGACACGCTATGGCTTTTGATCTACTGTGACTTATGACCTCTGTCCTATTGTGACCTTTATGCCTAAACCTGTAGAGAATAGTTCAAACAATAGAACATACATGATAGATGACACTTAAATAGGATAAAAGTGTATAAGGAATCTAAATGCTTATGCTTAGGGCAACAGCTAACCAAAACCTGCCAAAGATTAGGAAGATACTTCCCCTGCTATACGACAGTATGAATTTTCCTGCACCTTCCTCTGAGAAACCTGGAGCCAAGCATACTAGCCTAGATGGACCACTGGTCTGATTAGCTGTGGCAGTTATAATATTTCTGTGAGCATATGCTAGTGTGGAAAACTACTGCTTATATGATTAATAGAAAGCTGTGCATAAGACAGGAAGGAATCTTTGACCAGTGATAAAATCCTTGTGAGCTTTCAGCTGAAAAGCCAGTTGAACTTTGTGTAGATTCTATTTCCACCCAGATCAACTGTGATTTCCAGCTGATTGCAGTAGGAGCAGAAGGAAAACTGCAGAGAAGCCCCAGGTATTCTCTTGTCTGTGGGAGCACTCAGACCCCACAAGCAATTGCATTTTATTTTTAATTAAAAAAAAAGAAAAAATTCCTGTAGATCTGGGGTCTCACGAGATTTTTCAGGTAGCCAGGGTTGGCACTTACTCCCCTCCACAGAAGGGAGAGTTTGAAGACAGACTTTTACAGCTCATCTTTATCATCCTCTGCTGCTGCCTTATTTTTTAACAGATCCTATTTGGTTAGCTTGTTTCAGCAGCTTCCAGCTGCAATCTTGGACTCCACAGACTGGCTTCCTGATCATTAGCTACCTGGCTCCACAGGACAGTTCAGGGACCAGGCATTCAAATGCAATTATACTGCTGTCCAAAAGAAAGCTGGAGAGAAAGAAATAGTGTTGGCATGCAGCAGAAAAGCAGGAAGACAAAGAATCAACTGACAGTCTATACAGCATGAGATTGGAGCCTTTGGCTAAAATGTGGAGTTATATTGCATCTTGGAAAAAAGTATGGACAAAAAAAAAAGCAGCCATGGAATGAAGGTATCCATAAGGCCTTAGCTGGAAAAGTTTTCAGTATTTTTCAACAGCTGCTTACAGACACGTTAGCAAAAATTTGATCATAAATCATATTTCTAATATTATTGTCATAACCGTAAGACCTGAAACTTACTGTCTTTTCATCAAACATAGAAGCAATAATATTTAATTAAGCTGATTTAAAAGCAAACAAGCAGAAAAAGACTTCAATAAGACTTCCAGTTTTGCTAAACCCAAATTTATTTTAGTGCAGCCCTCATTGATTAGTTAAAGCAAAACAAGCCACTGAAACTGTAGCCAGGCCTCACATGCCAGGATTTATATTTGTGTGAAAGAAATCAGTTTTAAAATCAAGGAAATTTATGCTCATATGGTTAGGTCCTATCACCTTCATCAGCCCAAATCTCAGCTTTGTGTGGATACTGCTCTTGCACCACTCTGTGGAAAGGGCTGAAACCTGTGAGTTCAACAGACAAAGTCTGAAGCTGCCACCTGCATCACTGCCCACTTGACCAGCTGTAGACTGGGAGGTACAAGGAATTTACACTGATGAAAAAACAGTGAAAACCAGAAAGATAATGCATTAAGCAAGGACTAGAGGTTGGCAAACTGCCATTTCTGCTGGAAAATTTACACATGCATAAGCTATTAGTACTATCATACATAAAATGAAATATATGACCCCTAGCTGAAACAAGCTTCACATGATACCTATGCACTCACACATGGATATTGCTGATGGGCAATGATACGTTGGGGGGGTGATGTGAAGTTGGAAGTTAGACATTGCAATGACAAGTTGTATGGATTGCCTTTTGTGATCATGCTCTCATGATAACTGCCCTTGAGGGGGATAGATACAAAGCCTATCAACTTTCTCTGTGTTAAAATTAGTGAAAGCAGTATTACAGAAGCTAGACAAACTAAATGAAACTGCTTTGGGATTTCACCCTCCTCCTCTCCCCAAAAAATATTTCTGTTTTCAGAAACAGAACTAGATATTGATGTGCTGGCTAAATAATACAGCACCATTAGTGGTGAAAAGATTCAGCATCCCGAACTGAGATTCACCTATGTAACTTAAGCCGTTTGTAGCCTAAATGACGTATGCAAACTTGCAGTTGGAAGAAGTGGGTACATTGAAGCACAACTCATCTGACTTATTGCAGATATCTACTTTATATAAACTTGAGCCACTCCCTAGGCTCCACTGTCTCAATCTCCAAACAGCTTATGGTAGCAGAAGGAGACAACAGTTAAGAGGCTGGTTATCTGTATTACATTTGAGGAGTACTGCTGTCACCAGAGTCCCCAGAAGAGACAATACTTCTCTCACTGTTTCACTATCATAAAACAAATGTATAAACGTGGATTGTCATTACATCCTATCGATAATCTGGTTAAAGGATTGAACTCTACTATTATCTAAATATATTAAAAAAACACATGGGTTGTAAAATAGTAGGATGTCAGCAGTACATGCCAATCTATTTAGCATGAATTGAGACAGAGATTCATTGCAGAGAGAAAGCTGACACCAGTGGAGTTTCTATTTCCCCTGTGACACTGAGCATAAACCTTGCCTCCAGACTCTTTGTCTTCACACTTCTCTGACATTGTTCCTTTCCCTGTGTTCCTTTTGTCTCTGTGCTTGTCAAACTGTTCCTCAGGCACCTGGGCTTTTTTTATAGATTTCCTACCCAGTGTTTTGGAACTGCGCGTTTTGATCTCACAGATGTATGAACTGAGACATCATATTGACTTTAAAGAAAAAAAAGCCAAAACTTAGTACATATTCAGAGCAGAATCAAATGTTATAATCTGTTTCCTGGAAAGTAATTACTCTGTGCAGAGAGAGGTTTGATTTTTTCAAGACAAACCAGGAAAAAAAAAAACCAACAACAAAAACCAAACCCAATCTGAAAACAATTTATTCTAGTCCCGTCAAAATACTTTTGTTTTCGTTTTCTCTTGCCCAATGTGAATCAATGTACACAGCATTCCATTGAAGCAAAATAGTTTATTTTCATGGTATTTAAAAAAAAGCCGAAGAAACAAGGGGTATGACTCACAGAACTGAAAGAGGACCCACACTCTAACTTTTATACAGACTCAGAGCTGCCATTCATATCAAGCAAGAAGTGTGTTTGATTCCCTTTTCATCACGTTAACAGGAGTAAAACCTGTATTAGCTCTGTTCAATGCCCCCTCTTGAAAATGCCTTCTTAGAGATGGACAGAAAGGCAGCTAATGTAATACCAAATACCTAGAAATTAGAGATCTGTGGAAGTGCAGGTTAGTAAACTGATTCTGTGGAAAATTAGTAAAAGCTATAATAAACTGTAAAATTAGTGGATAACTAAATTGAAATAATGTAGGGAATTCCTAAAACAAATAAAACGGGAAAGATAAAGCTTATTGTTTTAACAATATCTTCCACTAAAACCTTTTAAAAAACTGAACAGCCTTGTGATGAGAGGTCTTCAGATCTTAATTCAGTAAAGGGACAAGACAGAATTAAATGGTTAATTTTCAAATTGAAAGGAGGTCCCAGATCAAAGAAGCTATGATATACATATAAGTATGATAGATGCCTGTGGGATCATGAGGGGTGTGAAAAGAGTACATAAGTAATGACTTTTTCTTTTCCAGATTAGGAACTAGTGGGAATCAAATGAAGGTTGTAGGTACTAGCTCAAGAATTATCAGAGAGAGTTAGCTCTTCACACAAAAGCAGCCACAAAAGTTGTGGTGCTCGAAGTTTGCCAAGGTCACCAGCTAAACTCATGGCAATAGTCATTGACTATTAAATATGAGGAAACTGAGGTTCAGGATGAAAAATTTTCCTGAGCCACAAACTGCTGGAGACTGAGTAGTTTGTGGAAATATCAAATATGTGCTTTATTTGGATTTTTCCTTCACTTATTTAACTTTTGTCTGTTGCTGTCCATTTTCAGCAGTTACTGACTTGCAGAACATCTGAAAGGATCCAGTACCATTTCTCTCAGGGCAGTGCCTTATCTTAGTAGCTTTCCTGCTCTTCCAGGTTGACACTGCTACGTTCCATATAGAACACAAAATGTGCTGGAAACTTAACTGAAGATGTAACATCAGGGTTAAAAAAAAGAACAATAAAGATTCAAGATGGGTTTGGTTTTGCTTTTATTTGTACAAGATGATGAATGGATGGTTCCTGTCTGAGAGGACTATATGTGTCCAAAGTGTCCATAACAGTATACCACTATCTGCAGGCAATTACTGTGTCTTCCACAGACACAGACAGACCAGGGCTGGCATGTCTGGACCCAGAGCAGTAACTAGCTTAGGCATATGACAGGTGAACACTAATGGATTACTTGTATGGCTACTTCAAATCCAGAAGCAGTGTTAGCTCATTTCCATAATGCCACATTCTTACTGCTACTCAAACTTAACTCAGACGGCTCAGAGACCTATTTCTGTTGTGGAGAGTATGCAAACTATAACAAAATAGTGTGCATGTACTGAGTAGTCCACACTAAGTATAGTTGGCACTGAAGTGCTGTAAGACTGAAGGCCTCAAAAAGCTCATCTTCTAAATATTCTGATGCTGCACACAGCAAAGAAGATGCCAGAGCTGGTGCTGCACCCCAGTGTAACGAGCCCCACAATGATGCAGTGCTCTGGAGAGCACCAGCTCCACAGGAGGCCCCTTGGTCACAGGCTGTATTAGTGTTAAGCAGCATTTGGGTTGTCTTCACTGCTATCCACTCAATCTCAGCCATGACAGGATTCCATTTATGTAGGTTTATGAGCAATTTTGAATACTCCAGCCCCTTCAATCACAGATTACAGGAAGCTGTTGATTTAGACTTCTCATTTTTCCTGGTCTCATTTATCTTTGAATGCTGATAATCCAAAACTTGTTACTTCAAAAGTAACTTTGTATGTGGGAGAAAGGGACAAACTGCTTTTTACATAGGTATTTCTAAGAGCAGTTGAGACAGGGTTTTATTTTATCAAATTTTTAAAAAAACAGTTCTGTTTGTTTGACCAGCATGGCTGATCCAAAGCTCATGTGTGGGCAAAGAGCAGAGTGCCACAAGCACCACATTTTAAGCTAAGTAAATGGTCACAAAATGGAGAAAGTGGAAGTGATGAATTAAGTGAGAAGCTTTTGTTATGATTCTTTTAGGTTTTAAGGGTAAAAAATTGAGAATGGATCTCCTTGGAGAGGAAGGAGAGAGAATGGTACATCTAAAGGATGCAATCTATCATCCTAAACATCAGTAAGTGACATTTCCTTAGGCAGCTGACAGCTAAATACGTCTGAGTTTTTCAGCTTGTGCTGGTAGAAGAAAGAAGGAGTCTTATGCCCTCATTTTCAAAAAAAGTCATCTACAGTTCTGTGAGCATAGTTTAGTACACAAGCTACTGGTAGAGTTGTATTTAGCATACTCAGCTACGCAGCATTTTCCTGTGTAGATATTTTGGGAGGAAAGGAATTTGTTTGTTTTCATGTGTGTTTTATGTTTTAATTTAAGATGTCTGTGATGTGTTAGCAAGCATCACGTGTATAGAGGAACTGCAGCCCTTCCTGTAAATTCCACAAACTGGTATATGTTGAAAGCAACCTCTGAATGATTTACCTTTTTCACAAAGAAAGGTGAAGAGTAGGAGAGGGGTGGGAAAACAACAGATTTTTTAAATTATATTAACACTCACTACCTGGAAAAGCATTTGTAGAGAGTTATCCAAATCTCCTGTGGGCATTTCAGCATAAGTCCAATGCAGAAATACACCAGAAAGGAATGACTAGTTGATTGGGCTACAGGCCAATCCCAGCTACAACTGTATGGTATCATAAAACACCTTGGCCCCTTCCACAAGAAGATGTAATCAAGTCTCCATGATACTGTATTCCTGAGGAATGTGGTTTTTCCAGATAATTTTCATTTTCTGAGTCACTGTTAATTTTCTTTAGGCCTAGGTACAGTTCACATTCCTGTTACAAAGAGCAACACCTTAAGATAGTACTGAGATGGTCAGAAAACAGTAGGAAAAGAATGCTAAAAGCAAATACTTCCTCCAAGAGACACCCACATTTGCTTGGGTGTTTTAAAAATATGACAGGTTAGATTCCACCAGGAGGCTCAGGGAACCAACCAACACTCTCTGCTTGGTTTCCTCTCCAGCATGGAACCAGGAGATCTTTTCCAAGGCCTTCCAGCAGCGTGCACCTCCGCTCCACTCTATCCTCCTCAAGACTCCGTCCAACTGGGAATGAATATAGTGTCTTGTTACTAAAGTTATTGCTTTAAGACTCACCACCATTTCAAAGTCAGTAAAAACCCTCCTGATGACTTATTCTAACCACACAAATTTTCAGAAAAAAAGGACCTATATATTGCTATATGAAGTTGTTCCAGCAATTATTTTAATTGATTAAGAATGGGCACAGTATTATCTTCCATATGTTATTAGAATGCACAGTAGTAGTCCAGTGCTTACAAAGATTTACATTTGTGTTGGAATAATATTCATGAATTGGGAATTAAAAATCTCACTCAAACGTGCCTTCGCACAGTGGGCCAAATAAAGCAAAGTTGTTCAACAAGGGACTTCTGTGTTAGAGACCTTGAAAATAATGACTTAACAGTATGCTAACTTGTTGAAAAGAATCTCATCAGAGGTCTGTCCAGCTATGACATGTTATAGATTTACTTTGGACTGAGCCAATGGGCTGAGGTATGCCATAGAGATGAAGGAATACAACTTGAAAGATATATATATATCTGTTTTAAGTAGGAATGTTCATTCATTAACTCACTGCTTCATTCACTAAGCCATGCACAAACTGCTGCACAAATGAATGATTCAATACTCTTTAATACACCACATAGCAGTAATGAGCAAGGTGCTTGTCATCATGACTATCCTGGTGAGGCAAGGAAGCAATTTCTTCATGGCTGCCCTGGGAGGCAGAAGCCTAGAAACGGAAGAATACAGGCTATACAGGGCAAAGTATACTTTAACCAAAAGTGATCTCTACATTAATGTTCTCACAATCCTCCCTCATGTCTGCAATGTTATGAATTTATTTTAGGGGAGCAACGGATAGAAGAGATTTGAGACCCAGTCTGAGCAAAACTGTCCAGAACAGCAGCTCCAGGGGCCACTAAAATAATATACAAGCTTTCACGGTGCAAAGTATGCTAAAGTGGGTCATACAGTTTATTTCCAGATGTTCCCACCTTGGAGTAGTTTCTAAGGATATAGATGAAATTGTTAAAGACTTTCTGTATGAGGCCAAATCTGCTCAGAAATGAGCAAAACCTTTGCAGAATAATTTAATGGGATGTAAAACCAGAACAAGCAAGCAAGTGAAGTGACAAAGTCACTACATTTTCACTATTAATAGAATAATTTATCAAAGTTCACAGAAAGCCTTTTTTCCTCCTCAAAAGTTTCCAAGCTCAAATTTAACAAATTCCAAACCCTGGAAGAAGAAGCATAAGTGAAAGCAGAGAAAAAACCAAATTATGTAAATGATAAAGTTCTTGGGTAAAGAATTGTGAAGTGTCTGCCTATTTGAAGCAGCTTTCAATTTTAACACTATCTTTTTGTTGAAGTTGTAAATTGTCTGTAACTAGGACTGTCAAGAAGTCATTTTGGTAACCAGCCCAAGAAGGACACATGTCAAACCCACTATTTTTTTTCAGCGGTCACTATACTTGATTTGCATGCTTTAAACTTAATTCAGACTCATTAGTATCAATTACAAAGCAAATTAGACTAAACTGTACCTAGCAAAAATTACTTGAATTGGATAAAATAAGGAAATTAGAGGCAGATTTAGTGTGGTCTTTTAATTGTCAGCTATGCATTAAAAAGTCATACTTCTGTCATTTAACATGATTTTCCCTTTCCACTGCATTTCTCATTGTGACAGTGGCATTTGTAATAGAATGTGCTTTTTTATCCACAGTGCACCTTAGTTACTTTTTCCTGACTGATTTTATAGCCAGGATATACCTTTTTGTCTTCTAACTTCATCAGCTATATAAATTAAAGAACAGGACCCAGCAATTTCTGCATCAGCCACAATATCTGCTCTAGGCTGGGTGTCTTTCTGAAAGATATGTTACAGCTCAAGTTAAGAACTGCAACAGATGGAAAATACAGCACATCGTTATGTCAGAATTTGTTCCAAACATTAATTACTATCACTTGATATTTGTGCTCTGTTTCCAGCTCAGAAATGTCAAAATTAAATTTCCAATAGTTTCATTCTTATTATTAATTGGATAATGTCAAATAACAACAGTAACTGAAAAATAACAATTAATTCTAAAGACTTTGTTAGTTAACTAAACAGAACTGTTCAAGAACATCTTTTCTGTAAAAGGTCTTACAGACTGCGAGAAAGTCTCCTTCTAAACTTAAGTAAACTGAGCTTCTTCAGTGTCTCAGTAAAACGCAAGTTTCGCAGACCTGATACCTTTCCTGCAGTTTTCTTATGAGTCCATTCCGGTTTGTCAATGTCTTCTCAAAGCTATAACTGAAAAGAGTATTCCAGGAATGCTCTCACTAATGACATACACAGAGTATCATCCTCTCCATCCATATTCTCTTACTCATATATGAAAGCATTGCACCTGACAATCATAGCACCATTCTGGTAGCTTGATTTAAAATAATTATGTAAGTCTATTTTAGAGTGCATGCTCTAGAGGTTTCAGTTCCCCGTAATATGTGTTATATTTAGATTCTTTATCTTTTGGCCTCAGGTTTGGCCATGCAAAAATACCTTGTTTTGATGAACCTGTTGTAATGACCACTCATTACAGATTAGCTCATTCTCCTTTCATCGTCATTAATTGTTCATCAAATGATTTTGTCACCTGCAAGTTTTGCTATTGATAATCTCACGTTTTGCAGACTTTGTTAAAGATATTGAATGGCATTGGAGAAAAGAACAGATCCCACAGAACCACACTAGAAAAATTTTTGCTATATGAATATTCTACACCTATGTTTATTTCTTTACTACCTATATTTTAGTCAGTCTTTTGTGTGATTTTTATCAGATTTTTAATTGCAAACCTCATTAATAAAGTCTTCATCAATTTCCCCCTCATTCTGTAATTAAAAAATGATTAAGTGCACTGAAATAAGCTACCTTAGCTTGCATCATGGCTATTATCTGATCCTGCCAATTAGTAAAAAAAAAAAAAGAGAGAAGTAATAATATTTGTTCAGCATTGTTTCTAGCTACCGGTGGGGTAGAAAATGCTGCTGATTACTTCAACATAGAAACAGATCTTTCTGTCTTTTTCTAGAAAAAAAAAGAGTGTATGAGCACATCTGCCTTTTGTACATCGTGATCCATTTTTTTACTTGCCTTGCCAGGTACTGGATTTAAACCATTACTAAGATCTCACTTTATATATATATATATATATATATATACTTATTGTTTACTATTTTCCTCTGTCCTCTACAGAGTTTTGCAAAGATACTTTCAGCTTCATGTATCAATTGTCCTTATTTCCCTAGAGCCAGTTTTAAACCCACTGCTATTACTCTTGGTTTTAGTTTTGTGAAACAACATATTTTTAGGCTGAAGATGTCTTTTAAGTAGTGCAAAATAGTGCCTTTTGGCACTGAATTTATCAAATCTGAATTATATTTAATATTTTCATGTTTAAATGTTTCCTGACACATAATTTTTTTCACAGTTTTTCTCAGCCTTGGGAAACCAGTTTCTAAAAGTAGAATATTATACATTACTAGTAATGTATTGCCAAGGCAGATATTGGCAAACTACATAGATTTTTTGATGGGAAAAAAATAACAATCTCACTCTTTCCTTCCTCCAAATACACATCAAAATAAAGTTCGCTGTAGGAGAATTCTGGGGTTTGGGTTAGTTGGGGTTTCTTTACTCACCAAATTAAATTAATAATATTTTCTCTGCTTTTCAAACAAATATTTAACAGTTTAATTCATTGTTTCTACTGATTTTTCCTAAGGAAAGACATATACTAATTTAGAAGTTAATCTTAAATGTAGGACCGTATAACCTGCTCTGACTCAAGTTGTCTGTGATCTGGAAAAAGTCCCTTAGTTTCTCTATGCTTCAATTTCCCATTAGGAAAATTGAAACAACAGTTTTCTAACATAGATAGGTATTATGTACAAATGCACAAAATAATGTGATGACCAGGAAAGCATGCTGAAAAAAGTATGTAAGTATTGATGATTTAAAACCAAAACTACTAAATGGATCTGTATCCACCAATAAAACGAAGTGCAGAAACATTGTAAAACAGCATCTGGTGTTCCTTTGTTATTTTCATTTTGGAAAGGACAGTTGTGTCTTTGTTCCCCTTCAGAAGTTCTCAACCTCTTCATTTTAACATTATATATTGCATACACATGCGTAAAGCCAATAGAACTAAGGATTTTTGTATTTCCTTCTGCATGAATGTCTGTGTAGCACTGTAATTCACTTAGGCATCTGTGAATTCTTTGACTTTTCAGTGAGTGTCACAAAAAGCAATCTGAGTTTGATGTCTGGATCTTTAATTTAACCAAAGCATGTGTTAAAGAGTCCATATAGATAGACATGTGACAACCTTGCTAAATAGGCTGAAGAGCATAACTTATTCTTTCCAAAGTCAACAGTGAAATGGTATTAGAGTCTTCCAGAATTAATGGCCCAGAAATAATTTATGTGTTTAAAAAAAAGAAAAAAAAAAAATCACTTGGGGCCAAACCCATACTGTCTCTTGGAGATTCACCAGTGGAACTGGAAATAAAACAAAAAACCATGATCTTCACAGCATCATAGAAAAAAAGTGAATGTAAATGTGAAATACTGGCTGCCACGAGCCTTCAAATTCTCAATTTTATAGCTGATCTGACAAGCAAATTTGTCTTTAGAGGTTTAATTAAAGTGTACACAGGACAAAACCTAATTGTTTTACTCAGGCCACCAAAGACACTTCTTCTACTGCTGCTTCAGAAGTGACTTGCTCAGATTTAGTTCCTACATCATGATCGCTATTTTTTGTTTGTTTGTTTTCCTTTAGAAAGAGAGAAAAATTATGGAGACACCTGACACACAAGCATTCAGTTTTGAAAGGAAAAAAGTGTCTTATTTCCTACCAATTGCCACATATTTCAGTTCAGAACAGAATACACAACATCTACCTCTAAAATACACAAGAAAATTCCAGCCCCAAACATCTTAGACCTTAGCATCTGATCCAGACTTCAAATGCTGAAGCGCTAACATTTCTGTTCCAGCTTGAGGTTCTGTGCAACGAAGAACTGGGAACAGAGTTCACAGGTGGTTTTGCATGTGTATGTGTGTACACTTAACCAATTTTCACAGGGCTAAATAAAAACTGGCTATAGAATCAGGAACTTGGTTACAAATATCTACACTTATGAATTAGCCTGTTTGGCTGAAAATACCTTATTAATTTTAGTTCACTAAAACATAACCCAGCTGTAACTTGACCTGTTTTGAGTAGCTATACTTAAACCAGTGTTATGTTTTTAGTACTAAAGACTGATAACTTGATAGCTCCCCAGGGTTTGTTGGCTACAGTTTAAGTACAGAGTTGACATTACATGTTTTTTTCTGAAAATCCCAGCAGTAACATTACAGATGAGATACCGGTATTCAAAGATATATTTGATGATTAAGTTAAAGTGTGGATATCTTCAAACACACAGCATCATTTGCTAACCTGCAATTATATTAATTTTCAGATCCATTTAATCTTACGAAAATTGAATTGTAAAACAGAATGAAAACAGCAGTTTAGGAGTATTCTTTGGACTAAGACTAAACCAGCCTGGATTCTGTAATCCTTCCTCACAGTGTACAGTAGGTTACTCTGTAAACAGCCTTCATTATTTCAATATGAATAAAGATGACCCAATTTGGTGATTAGGGATTACGTAATAATTTTTCATCTGCATTTCTCAACTTCTTTAGAAAGCATGCCTCATTCATTCTTGTTTCACAGTTGGGAAGCTGTATAAAGTTAGATCAAATGAGTTATCCTATATTGTTCAACAAGACAAAGGGAGCCAAGAACAGAACCTCATTTTTACTTCTGAGCAGATTTCAGTAGAACAGGGTTGTATTCTATGAGCATTTCTTTCTGCTTCACCATTTCCCAAAAGCTACATTTCAAAGAAAACAGAGACCTGCTATATCTGTTTTTATTACTGTCATTTCTTAGCCCATCAATGGATGCAAGCAATGATGCTGTCTGATCATGAGAAACTCTTATTCCAAATGCAGAAGAAAAAAATTACCATTGGTAACAAATCTATGAATCTGAATGATTTAAGGCTTTCATGCAGATTAATGGAGGGGTTTATTCCATTTCCCAGAATTTATGTGTTTGTTTTCTCATAATAAAGGAAGTTTCTAGCTTCTGGTTGTGAAGATAGCCTTGACAATGTAAACCAACATACTTTCATCTTGTTGAGTCCTCATCCTTACCAGCTAAAACAATAGCATCAAGCGAATTTAACTTCCCCCATTCATCTTACTGGATTGTCAGCCTTGAAGCATAAACATGCACACTTAAGTACCAACGCAGTTAACCAATTCACTGCTTATTATCAGATCAGAAATAACTAGTCAGCACAATTAGAGAGTGGCTGGATGTTTGTGATGTTCTTGACATGCCAGCACTTGAAAATGTTTAGGACACTATTCATTAGAAAATAGAGAGCAATCTATAAAGTTTAAGTTCTACTTTTAAAAAATAAGTATCTGTGTAATGTTGCACACTTAAGTTTTTAAATGCTTTTTTAAACACCTCCTTCTTTTACATGCCTAAAAATCTCCCAAACAGTGACCAGTTGCTGCCTGACTGCCAGCTTCCTATGCCGTATCAGGGAACTTCATATTTATATTCAACTTCTTTGAGAGAATGTTAAGGAAGACGCCTTCAAAATTGGCCCAGCAGCAGATGGATGCTCATTTATTGTGAACTGATTGAAACAAGCAAGCAGAAATTAAACAAAACCCACATTAACACCATCCTTAGAGTATTGCAAGGATGAGGAAGGAGGCAATGGAACCACATGAAACCTCTCTTCTAAAACACCTTACATAAAAGTAAACAATGCCCTATTATTATACATCACATTTTCTCTCTAGAAAGAAAAACCCTTTACTGATTGCTTCTGCAGTGCTTACTGCATTCATTTTAGAGCTGAAGAAACTGAGGCATCAGGATGAAAAGGTCATTCAACCGGAGAGCAATGGCAGAGACAGGAAAGGGTGCAATGTTCCAAGACAGCTCTCAGTTTATTAAATCACTCTGCCTCTACTCAGGCGGCATCTTAAGCATGCATTGCAAACTCTGTAAACAGCTGCTGGGAAAAAAGCTTATCTGCCCTCTGGCCCCCTTACCTTGAATGTCTGAATAATAACATGAACCCAGAGGCACAGCATCAAACACAGTCGGAATCCTACGTTTGCTACAAGAACGTAAGCAATGCTGCTATTCACGCTTCACCATGCTACCAGCCTGCCAGAGGACAAGACTGGTGGAGGAAATCTCAAAAAACTTCATAAAGTACCCAAACAATGCAAATGGACTGTAACAGGAACCAAAAACATATCACTGATTCCTCTGTCAGTATTGTTCAGTGTACTTTGGTTTGCATAAGGAACAAATTAATCTCATTAATACACGCAGCAAGTACCTGATTCCTGGAAGTCTATCTGTGTTTCCCACTAGAGAT
Organism: Psittacula echo; assembly: GCF_963264785.1. NCBI lineage: Eukaryota > Metazoa > Chordata > Aves > Psittaciformes > Psittacidae > Psittacula > Psittacula echo. The sequence goes on along the minus strand of NC_137737.1, from coordinate 29,461,781 downwards.
TTTCCTTTTCTTCTTACCTGCATTCATTTGCTAGACATAAATTTATTGGCAGCTTTCCTCATGCCTTTTGTCTGCCAACATCTTCCTGCCTTTGCCTCTTTCTTGAAGCGTCTTTCTGATTAACAGTATCCTGGGCTGCCTCAAAAGGAGCGTGACCAGCAGGTCGAAGGAGGTGATCCTGCCCCTCTACTCTGCTCTCATGAGACCTCACTCGGAGTATTGCAGACAGTTCTGGTGTCCTCAACATAAAAAGGACATGGAACTGTTGGAACAAGTCCAGAGGAGGGCTACGAGGATGATCAGGGGACTGGAGCACCTCCCGTATGAAGACAGGCTGAGAAAGTTGGGGCTGTTCAGCCTGGAGAAGACAAGGCTGTGTGGAGACATCATAGCAGCCTTCCAGTATCTGAAGGGGGCCTACAAGGATGCTGGGGAGGGACTATTCATCAGGGACTCTAGTGACAGGACAAGGGGTAATGGGTTAAAACTTAAACAGGGGAAGTTTAGATTGGATGTAAGGAAGAAATTCTTTACTGAGAGGGTGGTGAGGCACTGGAATGGGTTGCCCAGGGAGGTTGTGAATGCTCCATCCTTGGCGGTGTTCAAGGCCAGGTTGGATGAGGCCTTGGGTGGCATGGTTTAGTGTGAGGTGTCCCTGACCATAGCAGGGGGGTTGGAACTTGATGATCTTAAGGTCATTTCCAACCCTAACTATTATATGATTCTATGTTTCTATTAAGATTTTTTACACTTAAAATGTAGTTAAACACCAAATAATTTAAAAAGAAAAATGCTGCAGTATGAGGAATTAGGATGTATTCTTTACATAATGACAGTGAAAATACTTGGAGTGGGTATTTTTTAGAATAAAAATATAGTTTCTTTTCTGACACCGTTCTGAGACAACACCTATGCTGCTGTGTTTATTAAGCAATACTTGACATACATTCATTGAGCAGCCATCAATGATAGCACTCAGTTAAAGTCCATGTGGCTTTAAATGATGGGTAGATTTTAAAAAAAACCCTAAATTTCAAAAACTCTGCTTACTTTCCCTGACAAGTGTTTATCTATTGCACAAGGATTCTTTCTAACTACTTTTATTTAGCAGGCACTTTTCACTTTCAAAGCAATTAAGAAAGATTCTGCTAAGTATTACAAAAGTTGCACAATTATTTTGTTGATGTATTTATATTTAGATACCTAGAGGAGCGTATAGAAGCCTCAGTTTGAGCAAAAAGCAGGAATGAAAGCAAGAGAAGATATCAGACTGGCAGTAATCCCAAGATGCTCACACACTGACGTTCAGGACAGCACATGTGGGTGCCACATGACCAGGTGAAACTGTGATTCGACATGTGTGGAAGGGAGGATAATAATTAAACAATCAGATGTGCTAAGTGCATCATGCTGGGACATCACTACATTTCATACGGGTTGTGAGGTTTGAAACCAAAGGTGCTAACTCAGGAAGTGGGCACATTACAGCTGTAATCATAAGATTTTCTGCTTGGTCCCTGGAGTGCCTTGGTGCCAGTCTTGTCCTGACAGTTCCCGGTAGCATGCCAGACGCTTCACAGCCTAAGGTGAGCGTTCGACATCTTTCAGCTGCTAAGGCTCTAAGACTTTCACTCTGGATATATTCCAAAGCTCCTCTCCTGCGTGCCTGTACAGGCTGCAGCCCTCCCTAGACACCATCTACAAGATCTCCCCCTGCCGCCTGCTCATGGGGACGGCGACTTCCTTCTTGCAGCGCGGCGAGCTCGGCTGGCCGGGGCAGGGGCTGGGGCTGGGACCGGGACCGGGACCGGGACCGGAGACGGGGCCAGGGCCCAGCGCTGCCCTCTGCCGACTGCCCGCCGGCCCGGAGCAGCCTCAAATGGCAGTGCAAAGGGTCCTAATAAAGGCCAGGGACAAAATCTGCCCTCGCAGGGCTTTATGAGCCGTTGAAAGCTTTCGTTGCATTTCAGTATGGCCTCCTGCATCCTGACATATCCTTCCCTCTCCACTTTGACTGACAATCTTTGCCTGGATGGTTTAACTATAATGTGACAGCTGAATAATAATAATGTAGTAATAATGGCAATGGCAATTGCAATAATAACAATATAAATATCGATGACAATAACAATAATAATAATGTTATTATGTCTTTTGAGGTAGAGGCTATACTATCTGGATTTACTCTTTGCACTGTAACTGAACTATTAACCTGAGCTGCATGTAAACACTACACCAAAAAGCCATACATTTGTTCAGCTGGTTCTGGCCCTTTTTAAAGCCAAACCGGGGTAGTTTCTCAAGAAGAGCTACAGCAGGGGGTCACAGAGGGCACCCGCCCCTCCACTCCCAGGCCCTGACCTGAGGAGCACCATGGGGCCCTCCTGCTTCTCCTGTCCAGTGCACACACAAAGCTGCTGGGGAGGACCTGTGTGGCTGCATGGTCATGTCAGTGTGCGGCTGTGTGTTTCCACACAGTCTCTCCACACACAAAAGTTTGAAGGGTAAACAAACAAACATAGCCTCCTGCGGACTGGAAGTCACAGCTCTCAGCATGGGGCTCAGGCTGTGGAACCGCTCCTCCTCCACTGCTGCCATTGGCAGTTCTGTGACTTCCATAAGTTGCTTCTCTCAAACGTCTGGTTTCCTTTCCACCATGTCTGAAGCATCTGTATTTTAAATTACAAGCTCTTCTGCATAAAGATAATGTCTGTCTACACACTTGCAGAGTGTTTAGTACAACAGCCCTGATCTCTTTCATTGCACCTAAGACCTACCGTCATACACCACTAGCAGTAAATGCACATTGACTAATATTTTTACTCCACTGTCTCCATCTGAATACAAAGAAGTTCAGAGCTTTGCCTCTCATGATAGAAAACTTGCATAGCATGAGCTCAAGCTATTTCACAGACCACCTGCCTTTTCTTAACCATGTGTAGAATTGATTACTAGGATTCCCAACGTGTTTTATATGTTATTAATAAAGATAACATTTCTAGTAAATACTACTCTCTTCTGGGATTCTCACCCAACCCTGAGAGTAATAATCAAGAAAAAAACTTTCTGTCACATTATTAAATGTTCAGTTGTAACACTATAGAAGACTGGTAGCATAATGCCATGCTGACATCTTTCCAGTATGGGAAGTTCTTTCCATACTTTTTTTTTTTTTCAAGTCAATTTGTTGCAAAGCAGTTGCTTTATGTAATATCACAGATTTATCCAGAGTTTACAATGCAATCATTGCTCCCTGCTATTGGAAAAGATTTATTTAGCCAGTTTTGGCTTTGATTCCAAAAGGCTGAATGCCAAATCATTACAGTGTATCTGGTGTTTTGTAGTCAGAAAATATGATCTAGCATTAAGATACTACTCAGAAACTCTAAAAGCCAAAGAAAATAATTGTGGTAAATCAAAACCTCATAAATACTTTATAAAGTTGTTTTTAATGTCTGTTCTTATGTGTGACAAAAAAGTACCAGTTTGCATGCAGTGAGAATACATGAGTTTGGAGGCTTCATTTCCTATATTGTTTAAGTTTTAAAACAATATTAAAGTCTATCCCGTATAGATGGAGAAGTCAGGCGGTAGTTGTCACATTATATTTTCTGGTACTACTGCATTTTAATAATCCAGAAGACAGCAAACTGCTTTTCTAGACTTAACTCCAAATGATGTATTTTCTTTTTTTTTTTTTTTTTCTTAAGAAAAAGACACCAAAAGGCTAAGAGGCATATACATGGTTCTGAAGCTGAAGCCATAACTGTGCAAGCACATAGGCAGTGCTCAGTGTGATTAGAGAAAACAACATGCCAAAGACTTAGGAGCAGCTGGCCCCAAATTTTGGCCTCAACACACCATATGAAATTGAACATATGCGTGGACTACGTTTGACTCCCTTCAGATGCTTTTGAAACCAAATAATATCTCACTGGGTAAGAAAGCTGTTCTGTCTTCCAAACTACCTATGCCAATAACTTTTTATTTCTCCACGAAAAAATTTTCCTGTGCAGCACATCAATGTGACAGATAACAGTGATTGCCAGAAGTTTGGAGATGGCAATATATCTGGCATGGATATTAAACTGAGTCTGTCTGGGAGCATGGGGGAGCAACAGGCAGAATAATAAACTCAAGCAAAGATCATGTCCAGATCTTACCCTGTAAATATTCCACATACTTATTTTTGGAGCACCAGAAATCTATCAATAATTTAAGGTTGTAAAATTAGACAACCTGTGGGCCAAGGAGTCTGCTACTTCACGTCATATTGCATACAAATTCAGAAGCAGCTAACCAATGCAATATGGGGAGGTGTCTCTTTTTTGCAAAGAGGAAACCACAGAGGCCAGGAGGTAACACTGGATTAAGAAGAGGGGCTGAGCTTGCAGGTAGCACGCAGCCTCATCTGACTCAGTTGCTTCTGAGCAGTTTAAACAATGGCCATATTCCAAAGGAAGACAGAACTTATTTAAGCACTGTTATGCATCACTGGTGGAAGAAACTGAAGGTAGTGAAATCCTGCCAAACTCTGATGTTCATGGTAAACTATAGAAGTAACAGCAATTTTACCCAGCTGGGGTTTTTTTGCTAGTGGGGAAGGAGACTGATTAATATGTTCTGATCTGTCCAGTACTTTTATGGGCCTGGCTCAAAGGAAACAGGTTTTCATAAAAGAGGTGTTGAGCATGTTCTGAATATTAGGCAACTTTGACATTGTTTCATGTTGAACACTCAGAACCTGACAATATTCAGAGTCTTTAATCAACTTTGAAAATTCTGGCTGTCATATGGACCTGTTCCTGGTAAAAGCAGAGAGCATCGCACCAAGAAACCCAGATCGAGGAAGAAGTAATCTAGGGAGCATATACCATCCATCAGAGCTTTTAACCCATCCTAATTCCTATTATATCAGAGTGCTTTTTGAGTAAGTCAGCCCCTCTGCTGACACTGCAATGACAGTCTCGTTTTTAAAAATCTCCCAGGGGTAGTAAGCCTTCACAAATCTGGAATCAAACCCAAGTTCTGAAAGAGCTTGGTTTTGAGCTGGATATTCCAATTTAGCAGACTGCAATTATAATTACAAGTAGATTACTTCCAGTTTACTAGGATTATGGCACAAGAACTCTTCATTTGGACACTGTCTCGAACAGTCATTAAATGGCCTCATAGTCTGATGGTAAGGCTGAAGTATAAAAAGAAATTACTGGTAATGAAAAAGGGAAAACATGCAACATAGAAGAAACAAAGTTTACTCCAGTTAGATTCATCTTTGAAGAAATATCAGGCTTTGTACCAACCACAATTCTTTTTTACTGAAACATCCCAGTCAACATACTGCTTGTATCCACTTAAATGCATCCTTCAGTGAAAGCACTGAAGGTTCTAAGAAGTTGAAGTGTCATAGCAAAGCAGTCAAAATACAAGACCTCTAATATTGCTGCCTGAGCAATGTTAATTTGGTCCCCTTAAATATATACATGATGATTACTGTCTTGCACTAGTGTTCCCTTGCTGTATATTTCTTTCTTTCTCTTTGTTTCATCGGGGATATTCCTAGTAAGCATGTAGTGAATAGTCCATTTCATCCATGCAATTCAAGGTGTGACTTCATGTCACGTTTCACTACAATTGTGAGTGTTGAGTGGTTCTGCAGCTTGGTCCTCCATAACCTCTGCTATCAGACACCCAGAAAATAAATAACACACCATTTCTGAGTGCCTTTGAGAAGCCAGTTTTAATGGTCATCTGGCACCACCTCCCAGGAAACAGAGATAGGGAGAGAGCCCAGATCATCACAGCACCATGGAGCTGCTGTACATGCAAAATGTTTTTTTACCTTCTGCAGTTCCTGACTCATTCAGCATGCCTTCTAGCCTCTGCAACAAGCAAGAAAGTGGCTACAAAATCTTGATTCAACCCCTAATCAGTTCATCCTGTAGGATGAAATTTTCTCCTGCTAAAAGAACAGATAAACGTGAACAAGGCCTTTTATAATTAGAGATGCCAAAAGAATACAGGTTATCTCTTTGTGTTCCCCAGAAAATTCTGCAGTTAAGAAATGTTGAACTTGCCCCACAAATCTATAAAGAAAACCTCTCTGAAGCTGATCTGTTTGTCTTGATTTCAAATTTTAAAACCTTGTAGTTTTTATATTGTATTTAATCCAAATAAGAAAGAAGATCACAAGAGCTAACAAAGCATTTCATTCTGAAAATGGGGAAACAAAATCATGCAGCAGAATCAAAGCACCTTTTCCACCCCTGCCACCAATGGAAATCTTTGAAATCAGCAGATATAAATATATAAATTATCTGCAGCCTCAGTTCTGGCACAACCAAATTTTGGAAAGTTCAGAACCACAATATTTATGTTGCTTGTGTATGTTATTTTATCTTAGAAATGCAAACTGGAAAATCAGCAAAAAACCTGTCAGGTCAAGTTCCAAGCAGCAAAGTTTTCATAACACCCTCATAAAGATCATAACCTATATCTCTAACTTACAGAAACTATGAGCAAAATTCATCAATTATTCTCCTTTTTTCATCTTCCCTGGTCAATGAGAAATGTTAGGATGAGTACAGGTTGGGGGTTGACCTGCTGGAAAGTAGTGAAGGGGAAAGGGACCTGGGGGTCCTGGTGGACAGGAGGATGACCATGAGCCAGCAATGTGCCCTTATGGCCAAGAAGGCCCATGGCATCCTAGGGTGCATTAGAAATGGTGTGGTTCGTAGGTCAAGAGAGGTTCTCCTCCCCCTCTACTCTGCCTTGGTGAGACCGCATCTGGAATCTTGTGTCCAGTTCTGGGCCCCCCAGTTCAAGAAGGACAGGGAATTGCTTGAAAGAGTCCAGCGCAGAGCCACAAAGATGATTAAGAGAGTGGAGCATCTCCCTTATGAGGAGAGGCTGAGGGAGCTGGGTCTCTTTAGCTTGGAGGAGACTGAGGGGTGACCTCATCAATGTTTACAAATATGTAAAGGGTGAGTGTCAGGATGACGGAGCTAGGTTTTTCTCAGTGATGTCCAGTGATAGGACAAGGGGTAATGGGTGTAAACTGGAGCATAGGAGGTTCCATGTGAACATCAGGAAAAACTTCTTTACAGTGAGAGTGACAGAGCACTGGAACAGGTTGCCCAGGGGGGTTGTGGAGTCTCCTACACTGGAGATATTCAAGGCCCGGCTGGACAAGTTCCTGCGTGATGTACTCTAGGTTACCCTGCTCTTGCAGGGGGGTTGGACTAGATGGTCTTTTGAGGTCCCTTCCAACCCTTGGGATTCTGTAATTCTGTGATTCTGTGAGTAGACACTTTCACATTATTAGAGTCCATACTAGATTGTGATTTCTTGTGGTGGTTTTCAGAACACGTAGCTTCCTTGTGAATTTCCTTTAAAATACTATTTGTCTTGAGAACTACTTTGTGTTCATAAAAAATTAAGATCAAGTTCAATGAACCCACTATAGACTGAATATTTGCAACTGTGTGTGAAGTTTTACTCCATTGTACATTCTGAGACAGCAACACTGACAGCAGTTGGGCTCCAAGAGTAAAAGGCAAACCTATCTTTCACACCCCCTGTGGAAAAAAACAAAAATCCATTATTTATAGATATGAACACATTGGCCAATTGTCCATGCCAAAGATATTTTTCCTAAAGCTGTCAAAGCTTCTAGGTTTTGCAAATCTCTTTACATGCTAAAACTCCACATGCTAAGCCTTAGAAAATAGTTATCTTGTCAATCAGCATACAAAATTCACAATTATATCATTTAGATTTTAGCTTTGAGGAAGCTTATATTTTCATAAAAGGATATCTGCTGTTCCTTAAACCACAGTCCTATCTAGAGCAAGAAACAATAGTTAATAAACACACTATATAAAACTATCTTTATTTTCTGCCCTCAACTTGGATAATGAAAACTTTCATGTGGGCACAATATCATCAGGACAGATTAAACTTTATTTCTACTTCAACTGCTTTTCATCCAATTTTCAGGTTTGAAACTCTATTTCATAACAGATGTCTGTTCAATGATGTTCAGTGAAAAAATTAATTTTTTATAAAGAATTTTAGACAAAACAGGGAAAAAAACCAAGAAAACCAGAAACAACCCCAACAAACAAAAACCCTCAAAAAACCAACCAAAAACCTAAGCCCTCCCTTAAAAAAGAATTGCCATGACACATTGTAATAGTAGTTTAACACTTTGTGAGGCAATAAGAATATGCACACTACTAAGGCAACACACAGTAAACAGAGCTTCAATTGCCACACTGCACCTAGCCCAAGGTTTTCAGACAGCACCATATGTCTGCATCATCACCTAAGTGACATGGTGTAATCAGGTATTCTGGCCCACAGGATGGAATGGAGACACAACATTTTAACATTTTAACATATTTTTGTTCTGTACCACAGAAGGAAATAATAAGATAAGGACCAAATTGCAAACTCCCAGCTGAGGGAATTCCCAGTTTCTGCTTCAGTCATGTTTTGAGGGTTTTGACTGGTTTACAAAAGCTTCCAGGAAATGCCTATGAAGATAAAAATTGCTTTTAGATGTTAATTATCAGTGAATATTTCACAGAGGGGGTGGATGGATGCAGAATGAAGAAAGAATGAAAAAAAAAGAAAAAAGGAAAATAACATTTTCAGTTAACTCATAGGTTTTTCATTTCAGCTGGCAATATTTGAACCACTATTGTACTTTTACACAAATCTGATAGGATTATTATTACCATGCTTTGAAATACTTGGGTTTGGTCGAATTCTTAATTTTTAACCTTACAAAAATTCCCTGCAAGATCTTTCCAAACACAATGCTCTCAATCCAGAAGAAAAATGAGTACTAACACAGTAGGTGGTCTTCCCACTGAATCACTATCAATGCCTGCACCATCTGGGTTTTCCTTGGAGGCCTCCTATCCAAGAACTGACAAGACTCAACCTTAATTTATGGGACAAGATCACAGCCAATGGTGATGTGAATGCAAGCATGTATAGTAACGTTCGTGAGGTTTGCAAATATTGCATGAAACAACTGGTGTATAAGTAGGCTTTTAGGGTCATTATCACACCTTTACAGAATTCTGTGTCAGTGAACTTTCATGGCCTACTCAGTTTACACACTATTTGCCTGGGAAAAGTACACAGAGAAGGAAATAAGATTTCATTTTTGTTAGAAAACATACAAAAATTTTCTTTACTACACATGGATTATGTTTTGAAAATCCAGTGCGTGCCCAATTTTTTTTTCTCCTGCAGAACATCAAAAAGTGGTAGTCAAGTGGTAGCATAGTTGCCTACATAAATCTAGTTAAAGAATAAAACAGAGTTTATACAGAAATTAAACAAAAATTTTGTGTACAAAATCTTTATTTTTTTTATTGCAATTTAATTTTATCCTGTTCAGAATTTAAGAGAAAGATGTCTATCTATATCTAAGGGACTTTAAAGAAGAAAATCATATTTTTTAGACTCTGAAAGAATTCACATAGAAGAACTTAAACTAACAAACAGAAGCATATAGGGATAAAGAACTGTAAATGGTAACTGAGAGCAGCAAGCTTTTCAAATCTCTGAACAGTATAGCTGAGTCACATATCCCTGATATCCCATATAACTCAGAAGGAAACCTATATATTTAATGTTTAACAAATTCTTACCAATGTCCCAAAATAGAAAGGTAGTGGAAAATCAAGTTCAGAAGTTCATATCTAGGTTTAATACAAACTGAGCTGAATTACAAGTCACTGTGGTTCTGACCTCCTACTCATGAATCTTGCATGGTACCAAAAGATGTTCTTCCTACCCTTTTATAGTTAGTAATTTGTCTACTTTCCCAAAGAAGCATTTTTTCTACTAACCTAAATATTACTCACCAGATTCTTTTTTTTTTCTTTGTTATTTTCTCATTTTAATTATTTTGATTTCTTTTTCTCTCTTTTACAATAAAGAGATCCACTATGCAGACTTTCACAGTTCCCTAGTATATGCAATAAAGAGACAATGGATGAAACTTTGCAGCCTATGTCCAGCAACAATGGGCAAGTTTTCACTTAATTTCCTCTTAATATCAGAAATGCATCTGGCTTGTCTAGACAAAGACACAGGATAAAGACTTTAGGCACCCAACTTAGGAGCACTAGCTCTGTGTAAAGACAGGATGGATGAAGGGCTCTGTAGTACCTACAACTTCATGGTGAGAAGACTTCTCTACTGTTCATCCAGGCCTTAAATGATGAGAAGCAGCTGTAAGACGTATTAATCCAGTGGTGTTAGGGATGACATTAAAAACTGGACTGAAGAACTGGGAAAATCCATTAGCAGCACTACCAGCTGCTTTTGGCAGCTAGCTACTCTCAAACATGCCTTCTTGAGAGCAGTTGCCTTGTCAGCACGGATTTACAAAAGGCAGGTCCTGCTTAACTAATTTCATCTCCTTCTATGACAAGATGACCTGCTTAGTGGATGAGGGAAAGGCTGTGGATGTAGTTTACCTGGACTTTAGGAAAGCCTTTGACATCTTTTCCCACAGCATTCTACTGGAGGAACTGGCTCCTCATGGCTTGGATGGGTATACACTTCACTGGGTAAAAAATTGGCTGGGTGGCTGGGCCCAAAGAGAGGTAGTAAATGGAGTTAAATCCAGCTGGTGGCTGGTCACCGAGGCAGGTGTTCCTGAGGGCTCAGTACTAGGGCCAGTTCTGTTCATCAATGATCTGGACGAGGGCATTGAGTGCACTCTCAGTAAATTTGCAGATAACACCAAGAAGGGCAGAAATGTTGATCTGCTGAATAGTAGGAAGGCTCCACAGAGGGATCTGGACAGGCTGGATCAATAGGCCAAGGCCAACTGTATGAGGTTCAACAAGGCAAATTGCCCAATCCTGCATTTGGGTCACAACCATCCCATGCAACACTACAGGTTTGGCGAAGTGACTGGGAAGCTGCTGGGCAGAAAAGAACCTGGGGATGGCAGTTGACGGCCAGCATCTCGAAGTCAGCAGATCTTATTACCCTCTAGAAGACTCTCAGTTTAGCTCAGGTGTTGCAGACAGTTATGAAAGCACAATTCTTACCTGCCTGCAGCATACAGGGGCAGTTCTACTGACTGCAACAGAGATGATCTACAATAGCCTTCCAAGTCTTAATGACTATTGCCTTCCCTTCTCCATGGGAAGAAATTATACAGCAAAACAGATGACCCCTTTCTGCAAGCAACTAATTTCCTATAGGTGAAACCCTGTAGACCAGAACAGATGTCTATGAGAGGATGACAACATGAGTCATGGACTCATCAGTCACTCTGAGCCCAGCTCAGCCACAAGTACCCTCTCAACATATCTGATGTTTTGCAAGGTCTTTTGTGTGTCTGGATCTTAGCGTCACAGATACATTTAAATTTGAGCTCTCATGCATGAATTTTCATCCAGATGTAATCCATCCACTTTTCCTTAATACTACCGCAGATACTTGCCTCTTCTGTTACAGGCTTAGTTATTTACAGAGCTGTTTTCAATAATATGGATTGTCCTGTTTCAAAACCTACAGTCTATCAGAAAGCCTGAACAGCCTTTTTTAGTTCTTAAAAGGCTATTAAGAAATCAAGTTCTTAACGGCTTAGGTAAGGGGACAGAAAAGTACATACGGAGTCCCAAGCAAGTAAAAGTCCGTGTGTTCATTGCTAGCAGATGTCAGTGGACATTTTGTTTCTGACTGACATAGGCACTGCACAAAATGCAAGTTCAACTTCAGAATCAGGTTAAGGTTAATAGTATAGTCTATATAATATTTAAAAGAAATAAAGCACTGTTAGTGCTAGAACACTTCACATTTAAATGAATCTTAATTTATAGAAATAAATTCTCTAAAATATTATTTCTCTCTGTATTCATAAAAGAAAGCAGGTAAGAACTCCAATAGAAGTTATGTCTTCTTTACAAAGGTAATATGACCTGCATTATTTAAGACAAGGGTATAGAAAGCAAAGCTCTGCTTCTCTCAGATATTTTCCTTAGTTAAGAATTAATAATCAAATGTAAATTGTCTAGCCATTTTGAAGTCTATGAGACTTGCAAACAGGCAACTAAAGACCATATAAATTTAATCACACATTTTCAGGGAAAAGCAGGAAGGCTGTTCTGTCATCCAGAGAGGAAAGCAAAAGATAAATACAGCATTCACCTTTTCATTTACTCTGATATATAAGAAAGACTTAAGAAAGAAATTCTTCACTATGAGGGTGGTGTGGCACTGGAACAGGTTGCCCAGAGAAGTTGTGGATGCTGCATCCCTGGTAGTGTTCACGGCCATGCTGGATGGGGTTTTGAGCCTTTGTGGCAGGAGAGTTGGAACTAGATGATCTTTAAGGTCCCTTCCAACCCAAACTGTTCTATGACTCTATGATTCTATGATTTTCAGGTATACTCAGAGTAACAAAATTGCATTTTGGAAAACACGGTTGCTTTAACATGAAAGTGAAATGCAGCTTTTGTTACTGAAAATACACCTATGCATTATGGGTATCATAACCATGTTGCAGAGAGTGTTGCTTTATGTAAATGCATATTCCTTCCTTTTGCTTCAGTCCTAGACTGATTCAGACATATGGTCTGCAGAATGCTCGCAACTGTCTCATTTTTGGCACTTCAAATACAGGAAGCAATACGTTATTTGTATATTCTGTTAGGGACTAATACAATACAAAGCCCACTGAAACAGCTCAACTTTGGATCATACCCTTCAATTCTCCCCTGACTAGTCTACATTGTTTCCTGAAAAGTCATCACTTAGATTTTTTTATAAAGGTAGTTTGACGGCTGCTCTACTGATTATTACTAGTATTAAGGCTTTTCCTGCATTATTCTGCATTTACTGTATTTTTTTTCCACCACCTCTGTGTTAGGCTCCAGACCTGATCTCACTGAAGACAACAGGAATCTTTCCATTACTTCATGACAAACAGTTTGGCTTGGAAAGTGAGTCTTGCCCTCTGGGGTGAGAAGTGAATTGCGTATCTTCCAGCTGGAGAGGCTCGAGTCTGCATCAGGACACTTGGCTATCTCATCACACCCTAATTTCTGAGTACTTATAGGAAAGCTACAGATTTGCTGTGTTAGCACGTTAGGCAGCAGTGTCTTTAAAACAAGACAAAAAATATGTTTCTCTAATTCAGTGTCGATGAAGTTTATGTATAATATATCATAATCCAGTTAAATTTTGTTCTAATATGGCTCAAATTAGTGTCATTTAATTACAATTTTATTTTTACTGCCCTTGTATTTCAGTCCCAGTGAGGTTGCCTTTGAAAACTCTGAGTGATCACAGAGATTACAACTATACGAAATATTACACCTTAATCTTTTCAAGCAGTGCGTATGGTCATTAATTTACCCTTTGTAAAAGGACGCTTTTTTCAGTTCGGTCTTCCAAGACCTACAGTAACGTCTTTTCTTCTAGGAAGAAAACAGGTTAATAAATAATCCAAAGTCTGAGGTTTATTGGCCTTTTTTGTCATTTACCTCCAGTGGGAATTATAGCAAGGAACAGTTGCCCTTGTTAACCTGCAAACATTTTTCACTCAGTTAGGTCATTGCCTCTGGCTCAAGGGTCCAATTTTCCTTTCATTCATTAAGCACATTGGGAAGTGGAGTTCCTAACCCTTTCCAGTCTAAATGTGGAACAATCACATCCCCTCACAATCAAGTGCCAATGTGCTGGGACCTTTACGTTTCACTGTGATCTCTCAGTGACGCAAGTTTTTAACAATTGAAGGATATTAAGTCAAAAAGTTGTTTTCTAATTGGAGGAGCTCTGGGGATTTCAAATAATGAACTCTTATAAACTGGAAGCTGGTACATGTGCCTTTCCAATTATTTTTGTTTAAAATCAGGCAAGAGGGCACTGCTAATCTCAGAAAGCAGATTCCAGAAGTTCTACCTAGGAATTAAGGCCCTGAAGCGTAACAGTTGAGCAGGAATAAACCATTATTGCTTTGGGGAGATGAAATGACATAGTCTCATATGTCATTTTACCAGATGGTGTATTAGCTAAACAACAATGTAATTCCAGTTTTGAAAAGTGTATTTCTTATTCCTGTTGGAGCACTCAGAAAGAAAGAGGGGAGAATGACTGTTTCCTACTGGTAAAAAGCTTTGCTGCAGAGAGTCTCTGGATTCAGAGATGGATGAATGATGGATGCAGTCTGATAATTAGGAGTGAAACACTTAAGTTCTATATAAATAGACTTCTCTATCCTCATCATTGGCTGTGCCAAAATAAAATGAAAATCTTATCTCTGTAATAAGTTAGCATCAGTGTTTAAACAGGGCCAGCTATCTAAGATAAGCAGAAAAATCACTAATCTTTCACAGTGGTATAATTGGAGATGTTGTGAAATAGAATATTTTAAAATGGGAACAAAATAGTAAATAGGTAAGCTCTGTAAAATTGCTCAGGAAAGTCTTTGGGATATGGCAAAGGAGACGACAACTGAGTGAGAGAAATGAGAATATGGAAAAGAAGATTTTGAATTTCACATCTTCACCTGATTATTACTCCTCTGAATGGTCAGAGGAAGTATAGGAAGGATTACTCAAGAGCTATATGTAATGATTTCATGTCATAGTGTGGAGGGGTATACTGGAAAAGAATTGCAGTTAGGACATGAGATAAGCACAGCATGTCCCAGAATCTTGGCAATGGAGAATGAGGGGAAAGGGACGCAGACTGAAGACTTAGAAGAAGGAAACAATACACAAGGGTCTGGATGTTTGGGATGCATGTAAATAACTCAGCTACAGACAGAGGATGAGAAAGGTTGACATTAACGTTGGCGTTAAACAGAAAAAAAAAAAAGAGTTGATGGTCAGAAGCTGGCAAAAGAAAAGCTGCTGTGGATTTTCATCTTGAAAATATTGAGCTTACTGTGGTCTGTATAAAGATTTCCAGAAAAGTTAGCAGACATGACAGGGGAAGCAGAATATTGTTCATTAGGGAGAAATGAAAAGGGAAATTTGGGAATTATGTCTTGGCCAATAGTTGAAGAAATTGGAACTGATTCAAATTTTCAAGGAGGTTCCCAAAGAGAGGGAAAAGCAAAATTAGTTCTTTTTGAAAACACACACATCCAGCTTCCTTCTTACTCATACAATTTATGTGTCAAATGTCAACATTTTGTTATTTCTAAGAAAGGAGGGAAGGAGCAGATTTTGTCTGAACCATGTGACTGCCTACATGCAGATAGCAAAAGTGAAGCCTTCAGGTCGAAGAGTGAAAGGTAGTTAGACACACACATTTTGAGATATTTCCTGAATAAGTTACCAGTGCAGACAGGTTATTCTGCTATCTTTACACTCTCAAAGGCTCAGAAATAGGCAGGAGACTGGTCAGTAAGAGGGTAAGTCACAGAAATTCAAAAACTTTTTTTTTCCTCCAGTTGGGATTCTGTCAAAATTTAATTCTCAAAGTTTATATGCATAAGTACATTTAAGTATATATGCAGAGTGACAGAGATATCAGGAGAGATCTATACCAGCATAGTTACAGAGACATAATTTCCATCTGTTAATATTGTGCCAGATACCAGCTAGGTTCTACAGCAGGCCTTAGTCTCCTGTTCAACTGCTTCTGCATCCAGCCCAGCAGAAGCACCCTCAGGTGACTCAGGAGCCAGAAGGAATAGCTGGTGGATCCTCACTCCCACACTCCCTGTCCCATAGGGTTCAGAGCAGGCAGACTTCCCTATGAGCTGGAGCTTCCTAAGGTTTCCAGGCTACTATTGACTACAAAACAACTTAATTTTTTTTCCCTGCCTTTTATTTTTTAAACCAAACATGAAAGTCTTTTCCGTACTGGAATGAAAACAAAGCTTCTCAAGTTTGTATGTGTGTGGCAGATTTATGCTGGAGGAATTCAACTATCTCTCACACGGTGGTTATTACAAAAGCCTGGGACATCAGAGGTTGAGATTCTTGCTCTGTTATAACAAACAGTTCTTCATCCACATAACAACACAAAAATCTGAGTGGGACCTATGTCTTTTGTCCAACCTGGACCACAGATTTTTTTTCCTCTTCTCTGTTGCCCCCCAAAAGCAACTGAAAAAAACTGACAGGTCTCTAAAAGCTTCCATTTTGAGAAAACACTATACTTTGGAAACTCCCATGCACTGACGCTTTTTTGATTACTCTACCCAAAGCTCTTTGGAGTATTTAAAGAACACTAGGAAGCCAATGCCATTTTCCAAAATGCTCCCTTTGGATATGGATTTCAAGTACAGTGGTTTGAAGATGAGCACACCATTCCAAATAGAATGTCTTAAATTTAGTTTTGCATGAATGAAACTAAATTTAGAAATATCCAAATAATCTTTGAAATGGGGTTGCTGCTTTCTGTTCAGTTCTAGCCATACACACAGGTTTTACTGGAAGGTTTTGGATCTTGGCTAGCGAATAAACTGAATGATAGGGAAAGAATGATGTTCTGTCAGCTCTCATCCTGAAACCTGTAATGCTGCTGCTGCAGATTACGCACTTTCAATGTCAGCAGTTACTGTAGCAGCTGCTATTTGGTGGTGTTCCTGAAAGCCCAGCTTCTGGAATCTTGCATAAACATATGAATTTAAGAGTAATTTTCCCCTCTAAAACAGATTTAACTTTGTGCTGGCTGCAGAGAAAAGTTTTAAATTATGAGTTAAAATGCTCAACCATCACAGAGGAGATGGAAGGACCCTTCTTTTCAATACATTTATGCTTAAAGTTCATGAATTTAAAGCAATTTGCTAAATTTCTGGAGCACAATTCAAAATGTTTGAGAGCTCAGGTTTGGCAATGCTTGATTTTTTCTTTGCCCACACACAAGCTGATGCAAGCAAGTCAGGAAAAAGGACTGAATGTATCTAGTTATAAGGCCCTGCCAAACCTTTGTTTGCTGACAAGATCAGCATTTTGGAAAGGCCTGAGAAGTGCTGAAAATCTTTTTGCCAGCTTAAAAAAAAACCCCAACAAGTTGCACCTCTGTATTCCAGGCCACACAGACTGAAGTAATTTCTGAAATGGAGATTACCCAGGAAAGAATGTTCTCATATACATTTGTTAAAGCACTGAAATCCAAATGCAGTAGTGATTCTTTACATTATAAGTCAATGTTACAAGACAAATATTAATTCTGTGAGTGTATATGGCAATAACAACAGATTGTACTAGTCTGTTCAGGAAGAAACACTTTTAGGTTAACTTCTTGATCACATTGAGAAATTATTTAAGAAACACTGTAAAAGCTGTTTACACTTCCCATGTATTATACATAAATATTTGTTTATGGAGCAACTGTGTGGTACTTTGCCTTTGTCAGCAACTGGAAATTGTTACTAATAATGACATTTAGGGTTATAAATGCCATAACCCCTATCTGACTTCATGCAGTACTTTCCAAGAAATTGCAAAGTGAGAACTCTGGCCTGGGCTTCAATGAAAAGTTATGCTGAGATACACAAATGCATTCTATGAGAAACTTGTTAAGTGCTTTCCATACTCCACATTACTCCCATCTCCACAGCCATGTAGAGGACACTCTGGAGCTTTACGCAAAGGTATATTTACAATGTCAGTTAGCCAGAAGTTTGAGCCCACTGTTAAAATCAGACCTAATCCCTACCATACACTATAATATCACATCATTCTTCTCTGTCATCCAGTTCAAACTTCTTTCTTCACTAAGTACCTAAATCCCTGAGCTAAACAGCTCTGTAGACACTACTGACATATACTCTTAATAGCAGAGAACTTTATCCTCCTCTTACATTTCCATGTTTAACTCTTAGTTCACTCCATTCAAATTTTTAATTTCAAATAATACATGTCGCACAGAAAGAGCAGAAAGTCTGAAGTGTGTGTTTGTGACATGTCAGTCATCAGTTTAAAGATTTAAGGATGAGCCAAAATGGAGCACAATCAGAAAAAATCCCTTCTTGTATCCCAGATATCAATATCAGACTTGCGCCAACTATTTAGGTACTAACAGAAAGGCCTAGGGATAGCATTGTGTCCAGCTTTAAGACATCAGGTCTTACTACATTACCTTGACAAATGAAAGAGAAACCTTATGAAACAAGATAGACAAATGAGCTCAGGAAAATGTTCTGGGCTTTCTGCTGTACGTAAGGTTGCGATATCCTCCTTCAATAAGCACAATTCCCAGATTCCAAAAGTTATCCCAAAGAAATTAGTACAGTATTTGGCTCATAGTTAGCATACTATGCTTAGCAATCTCTAGCAAAGAACAATACCCAGTGGATTTTGTGGGTTCAGCTTTCTACAAAACTATTTTTTTCCTTTGCACAAAAAAGGACAAAAAAGAAGAAAACACACAGGCATGGGAAAGTAAGTTAGGCAGGAAATAAGTCTGTATTCACATTTGTTATCCACAAAAAAAGTGCATTTAGAAAAAAAAAATCTTCTTTAAAAAGCTGAACATTTTAGCTTAATTTTAAGTAGTATTTATTCAGGGTCTTGTGGGAAAGAAGAAAAAATACTGTATAACATATATGATGCTGGAAAGCCCCAAGGATCCTCAAACTCACATTAATTAAAGTAGAAGCTGGAAACATGCAAACTGAAGGTCCTGTTTTATATTTTTGTTTGTAAATGTAATCTAGGCCACAATTTGATAATAGTTAAAATAGTAAAGCATTTGGGAATTTAGATCAAGTAAGAATTCCTAAGAGAAGAATCCTGTATGTTTAAGTCTCTGGAAGAGATGAAAATCATGTGGTTTAACAGACTCTGTGTGTGGTTAGTATGCTTAAAGCAATTTCTTTGATACCAATTTTGTTGTAAGTAAAATTATTCTAGTTTGCATCTACAGGACCAATAATGCAAATGCAGGGATTATAGTAGATGTGTCTCAGTTTATCTTACCTGTCATTAGGCAAGCCATTTCAGAGTAGTTCTGTGTTAAATTATATCACTTAGAAAATTCAAGCAACAAAAGACAGTTCACAGAATTTGGGTGAAAAGTAACTCAATCCACTGATGTTCAGTTCATTCTTGTTATACTTCATTGGAACCAAGGGTATCCTGATAAGTCCTCATAAATCAATAAAAAAGCAAATGACATATGAACTGACTAATAAAAGTAAGAAACACCACTGTTAAACTCATCCATATTTCTTACTACTTTTTTATTAGTAGGTGGTTCTCGGTTTCTTATTGGTAGGCACATTAAGTCAAATAATAACTTTTGAGAGTCCTCCAATGACAAATCATTCAGGCTTTTCCTCTCCACCATATATTTTCCCCCAAGTCTTCTCACTCTAGTTTGAGAAACAAACATGAATTCTCACTCTAGTTTGAGAACAGCTGTTCACTATCATTAAAGAAAAGGTGAAGAAATTCTTCATGGTCACTCCTACGTTCTGAAGGCTTCTTTTCGGAAGAGGGGTTGTCTTCAACAGTAAACATCATCTCATCCCTATTGGCAAACCCCTCCCATTATTATAATCTTACTTCCTGCACCACATGTCACATTTGTTTTAAGTTTGACTGACAGCTTTTATCCTTCAGAATCCTTTTTTTTCTTTAGATCGTACCACACTGCCCAGTACTGGCTGTAGTTTCGAGAATCAGTGCCACATACTGGATACTTACATTTCCAGAATTCAGGCTGGTCTGTAAAGTCAGGTGCTCATGATGTACAAAACAGTCTCTAGTTTTTTTGCACAATCCAAAGTGTGCAAAGAGATTAAATACTATTACTTGACCTAATGAAGTGGTGGAAAGGTGCTATGCACACATACTCCAAACACATCATTACATTTCTGAGCAGTTTATGTAGTAGACTCTCTGGTTTGGAGAGGTTACAACACAGATCCTACTATACTGTTAATGAAAAGACTGCAACTAGGAAAAAGAGCTTCCTCTACATATATATGTGAATATATCAGTGTATATCTGAAAAGAAAGGAAGAAGAGTTCCATTAAATATCTGCTTTATGAAACTATGGCAGTGCTGGCAAGATATTACTAAACCAGTGTGTTTGGTTCTATGAGCACTGGCAACTGTTGATGTTTAGCTGGAAATATCTTTTTCTTCTAGTAGGGTTTGTCAGGAGGAGGGTGGAACTATAAAGTTCAAAATATTTCCTGAAACACTTGTAAGTTTTTAAAAATGAAAGGCATTCCCAGTGAGTAGGAAACTATTTGATACATATTTCCATTAAAACAGACTTAAGCTTTGAAAACAATGTAATTATCAGCCTACAGGCCTATTCTCCAAACCTTTATCGGAGTGAAAGGGTAGAAATAGTGAGTTTATTTTTCTTGTTGCTCAAAATTATGTTCTCCACCTAATTCTGGACAAGTGGGAGGGAAGAATTTGGCAAATCCAATTTCCTTCAAGTAGATTAAAAAAAAAGCAGTTCCAAACCTGTTTTTATGTATGTCCCACCAAACTCTAAATAAATTGCATTAACCATTACCCTGGCTGTCGGATATTTTCTCTGTTTCAGAAAGAAGATGCAGCCTTCATTTAAATCTGCTTAACTCACTCACAGTGAGCCTGTTGTGTGAATAACAAAATCTTTATCCTGTCCTGGACAGGATACTTAATTAAGTCCTGACTTTCAAATATTTTCTGAATTCACCTAGAACACACACTGAAGCCTCCAAATGCCTATCTGCATTACCTTGAAAGGTAGTTAGGTTTTGGATTCACACAAACTGCATACTTACAAGGTTTTTCAATATCAGCTGCTTCAGGTTTCCTCTTGAGAATTTTTTTTTATTGCTTCGATTCATATAATTCCAAAAGTCTGCATTTTTCCTTATACTATTTTCCCTTTCCAGCAGCTGTTAGCTACCTTTGATCTGGCAACATAACTTGATAGACTAGGTTCCTCTTCCCAGTACGAGGGGGTCAGCCATCCACATGTGCTTACTTTTTAAATGCCCAAAGGTAAATAGCCATAATTTTGGCAGTCACTCCTCATGTTATCTTTCAGCTCTATAACAATTGGTAAAGCTTTTAGATAATATTCTTAAAATCAAGGAACATTTTCCTATTGATATAACAAAGCCCAAATTTTTCTAAATTACTGTCACTGTCTGTATTTCACACTAAGTGTCCAGACCTTCTTGAACACAGGAGAATTGGATAATTTTTAAGCTCCAACCCTATTTAGTGTGTATAATTTTGTACCCACTGTCAACTGTGACTACCAATTGACAGATGTCGAAAAAGAGCATGAGTGTCAAACTTCAGTGTGACAATCTCAGAATCCTGTCCTTTGGGATCAATCAGTCAATCAATCAATCCCAACTGTGAAACACCTGAAGAATGGGTGCCTGGTTTCTGCTGTCTGGAGCCTTCATGTCCTGATCACATCTACTTATTTCTTTCCTTTTTTGTTAGGCTAAAACTGAAGTTATCCTTTCTCATTCCCATCCAGTTGCCTTTTGTACAATATATTTATCTCTTGTCTTTTGTGTTTGCATAAGAATCTTGTAGCACTCAAGTACACACACTGAAAAATAAAGATTAATCACGTAAACTGAAAACTCAGAAGAAAAGAATCAACTGAGCTGAAAACGTTTAAAGTCCTGCAAGGGTTTAAAAGGTTACAAACTGAAAGGACAAGGGTTTCTGAAAGCAGACTTATGAGTAAACAACCTCACCATGACCTTGTGCTCATATAAGGAGTGAAGAGGAGGCGATGGACCCATTAGGCAGGAAGTTACAAGAAATCTGCTGAGCTAAAAAACAGCACAGAAAATAATATATGAAGGTCTGCAGTTGAATTTGAAGAGGAGGAATCTCTAAGGACTAACTGGAGAGAAGAAACTACATTACAACATTTTCCTGGCCTATAAGTCTAAGTTAGGAAGTAAGCAAAGCCCAGACCCGGTGCCAGATCACTAGGATTCACTGAAGCTTACTGCATGCCAGAACATCCTCCAAATTGAACAAGAGGGAACAGAGACAACAATGACCCTTTTTTTCATAAACTTTCTTAACTAGGAGCTGTAAAGCAGCAAAACCTAGGGACTGACCTGGAGATGGTCCACATGAATCTGCTGAGCTGTCCACAGGAAGAAAACTCCCAGAACAATGCACAAGAGGGCTGAGAAAAGGGATTTAGATGGCTATCTAAATGTTGAGAAAGAAGTTCATCTTTCCTACCAGACAGGATACTCAGAAATATTTGAAAGGAATTTCTGCAAACTGACATTATTTTTCTAGTGTGAGAAAACATGCAAAGTACCTAACAAACAAAGAGACAATACCAGTTCAAAGAGCATCTGACCTTAATATAGCATGACACCAGAAGCAATGACTACGGAAAGAAATGACTGGAACAGCAACTTGTACCTATTTATATTCAACTTAACTGGAAAGGGGGATGAAGTGGTACTGAGGAAATACAGTTAGTGGAGAAAGCATTATGATAAAGTAAAAAGGAAGTATGAGAGCCAGGTTAAGAAAGAATAGGAGCTAGAATGAGTAAAGAGCCTACAAGGAAAAAAGAAAATGTTGTTGCAAGAAACCAAAAGGTGTTTCTTTTAGAGAAAAAGCAAAGAGTCAGGGAATGGAGATCCAGTCACAAATCCAGTTACTGTTTTAGGGTGTAGAGTTCCATGATGTATGAATTTGTAAATAATTAATATAATTAAATAAACTCAGCCTCCTCAGAGTAATGGTTTTCATAGGTGACCTAGACACATAAAAGTAGCTGTACCATGTTCCACCAGAGAAATGTATGGATTCCAGTCATCCATTCCTTACTGCAGGTATTATACTATAGAGGGCTCATCCAAAATACATGCAGTGCCATTTATGCCTGTGCTTTCTATGCTGACCAAAACCCACTTTGCTGCATCTTAATATAATTTGAACTTGTGGGGAAAAGGAAGGGATTAACAAAAGTATGGGATCATACAGGCATTTCACACCACATACCTTAGCCTATTTAGGATTCTGTCTTCCACCCTGAAATTTCCACAGTGAGTAGAGAGGGATAGGCAGTTGTCAGGCAGTTTTTCAGAAGTGGTCTCTAGATGTGTCTGTATCCTCCACTGAGTACCATCTAAGGAGTTTGGAAAGGCTAGTCTTCTGAGCTGGGTGCTTCAGTTGAGTGCCTTATCCCAGTAGTTCAGAGATTAAGGTAAAACAAGGCTTCATGAGTCAACTCTTTATACAATCTAATTCCTCCAGCTCTAGTCTGTACTTTATATTATAACTTTGAGGATGGTTCCTATACATAAACACTACATAAGGTCAGCATTTATGTCCTGCAAATGAGTCCCTTAAAAATTCTCCTGTGCTCTTGAATTGGTTTATAGAAATATTTGTTCCACATGAACATTTGCCTCACCACACTTGTCCCAGCTTGTTATGCATTTCTTTGTTCAAAGGCCTGGCTTCTCATTTCACAGCAATCGTTAATATAAAATATAAATATAAAAGCTACAGGGTGTATGATGTATAATTGCTTCCCATTCCTGAATTTCCAGGTTTCTCCCCCCAAACATAGTCATGGTGCTCATTTAACAAAGAGATAAAGAGAGAAATCATCTTCT
This sequence comes from Psittacula echo, assembly GCF_963264785.1. Classification (NCBI taxonomy): domain Eukaryota; kingdom Metazoa; phylum Chordata; class Aves; order Psittaciformes; family Psittacidae; genus Psittacula; species Psittacula echo. The sequence continues at coordinate 29,438,202 of NC_137737.1, read as the reverse complement.
TGGAACATTGCAAATGTCACTGAAGCCAGTCAGCAAGACAGACGGGCTGGTATGAGATAAGAGTGGAAATAATAACCTCACAGAGGTAAAGCACATGGAAGCTGAATGGTGGACTTTTGTGGGAGAGAGCTTAGTGAAGCTAATTAGGGTGTGAGTGGGTGAACAGGTAGGCACAGCATATAAAGGCAGTAGTGTGTGTGTACACATACACATGTGTTTGTTTATGGTAGATGAAGGAACAGAGTGAATTCAAAACTCTATAACTCAACATAAAATGAGCTGAATTCATAACACGTATTTGTGTGGCAGCCTTTGCTGCACATGTCATATCTGCAATAATCTGGGGTCCAGATGGCTGGATAATGAGAGCCCATCGGCCTGTCCTGGATAAGGTTCCCAAGTCTCTTCTCACACGTGTTGACTCAGGGAGCTGCAGCTGCTGTGCCAGTAGGCACACTGCAGCGTGAGCTAGATACATCTATGTTTGAAACAAGCACGACCTCTGTAAATTAATCCATCAAGGCCAGGTAGGGCTGGAATAACACAGACTGAAGTAACCTTCCTGACAGTGACATTATGAGGAGGAACTCTTCTAAAGCAAGTTATTTCACTGTTAAGACTAAAAAATATGTTATAGAGTTCATAAGAAAACTACACTCTGAATTTCAATCACCTGTTCTCTGTGAATTACCAATAGTTGACTGCTCAGCAGTCAAAACCATATCAGTCAGTACTTGGGTACTTTAACCCCATTCATTCATTTTCAAAAGTGCTGTCAGGCTGTTGGCTCTGCTACAAAAATAGTAAGAGCTAAGGAAAGACATGTGAACTCGAGCCTGAAGCAGCATTTAAAGGGAAACAGACTATACAAAGTATTAAGGCTTGTGGTGGTGATGGAGACACATAAGCACAAATGCTGAGTCTATTGGCTACTCACGGTGTAGGTGAAATGAACTCCAGTCAATTATTAAAATTATTAATTCATTCTGGATCATCCCTTGTGCCAGCTCCACCTATCATTCACACTTCATGGGAAGTTCAATTAAAACCACTAACAACTGCCATCTTTCTAATGTTAAAGGAAAAGAGTTGTTATAAAGGAGAAAATAGCAGCAACCCGTATCATCAGACCACCATAACATTGCACAGCTTGGCACAAATCTTGAAGTCTCTGCTGTACTGAGGCTCTGTCCAGACCACACACAGAGCCTGAAATAGAATATAAATCATAAAAAAAAAAAAAAAGGATAAAAATAAGATGGTATGTCTTAATCAGAATTTGTAATATAACCATCTGCTTTGCCTAATCTTTAAGGGGCATAGCTGATCAAAAATGAATTTTCCACCCTAGGGGAAAGTCAAATATTCTGACGCTTGTTTTTATAATTAACTGGGACAAAAGTTAAAAATTTCTCTTTATTCTTTTTCAGCTTTCTAGTTGAATTATTTCAATATCCCTGAATCAACGTATTTTATCTGATCTGTCAAATCCAAACTGAAATAAAAGGATCCGTTCCCTCTGCTAGCATGAATCCCCAGGGACTGACTGCCATGCAGTATGGAAAACATAGTCCAGATGCACAGCATCTTTTCTGTTGGGAAGAAAAGCATGAAAGATCCAAAGCAACAATTTCTACATGTCCTTACTAAGCTTATGCTGAGGCAGAAATTAAACATTGACAGACCTGAAATATTTCCACCTCCTTCCTGTGAAATCTTCAGAAATGACAAAAAAAAAAAAAAAAAAAAAAAAAAAAAAAGCTTTCTTATGAAAATTTCCATTCTGACAAAGCCACATTTATTGATATGGAAAATTTTGTTCGAATTTCATCACCTCACACACTAAAATTACTGTCAAGTCTATGTGAACACAAAGAACAGCCACATCCAAATGTGCATACACATACCGTACAACAAAATAAAAAAACTACACAAACCCACCCATTCTGGCAGTTTCGACATCACACATACAGCAGTTAAGAAATCTGCAAGTCAAGCATGCCTTTTCAACTGTACTACAGTTCTCCTGTGCTTGTACATTAGGATACAATCTTTAATTACACAAAACACATACTATTTTTTCCACAGACACCTCCTACCTCCCACCCCCTCATCCCCTTTCACTCCCCCTCCCCGCCCCAGCTCATTCACTGCACAGAGTGAAAGGTGATGCAGAAATGAATCAGTGTTCTGCAGTGAATGAGCCCATTGTCCATCAGTCCCTCGCCTCACTCGCTGCACAGCTTAGAAGGTGTCCAGTAAATGAGGCAAAAGGCTACAGGAAGAGGATTGTTCATCCTGTGCTCAGTGTGCCTTCTCAAAGTGTCATTACAATTATGCCATTAAAATCCTGGTTGCAGTTCTTGTGCACAAGGAGACCTAGTTGATGTTATCTATAAAAACATAACTATCATTTTCTAACTTTTGAAGAGGTACATTTGCAATGTTCATTTATATGCAGATCAGTAGAACTTCTGCACTTGATATCAGACTTTTTCTGCAGAGAAAGAGAACATTCAGTGACAAACTTTAATTCACAGATTTCCACCAAAAAAGAAAAGAAAAAGAAAAAGAAAAAGAAAAAAGAAAAAGAAAAAGAAAAAGAAAGAAAGAAAGAAAGAAAGAAAGAAAGAAAGAAAGAAAGAAAGAAAGAAAGAAAGAAAGAAAGAAAGAAAGAAAGAAAGAAAGAAAGAAAGAAAGGAAGAAAGAAAGAAAGAAAGAAAGAAGTAGGGGGAGGGTTTGGAATAAATTCCTGTAATACTTGAACAAAAGTTACTTAGCCATTAAAGAACATGAAAACCAATTTATACCACTGCTACTAAGAGGGCAACCATTCATTTCAGTATCAGAAAGCTTGTTATGCTGTGTCAAGCTGATGTTGCTAAAGACTACTGAAGTGCTGATATGTGAACCTAATTTGGAGGATTTGCAAGCTGTGGAACTAGTAAGATCACAGATAACAAGAGGATGGATCTATTACACACTTTCTCTGGTTTCATCATGACATAATGCTCCAAAAATCAGAAAGTAAAATACAGAGTTGGCTCCAGTCCAAGCATCCCAATATGTTAACTACAAAGCTGGATTTGTGGATGCAGTATCCATTAGTTTATTTTTTAAAAACAATTTAATTGACAAAAATAACATAATCAACAGTATTGAAGGCTAGAAGTCCTAGAAGTCCTTGTTAAACACACAAAGCAGGCTTCTTCCTAGGGGTAGGCTGCAGGGAAAACTCAGGAGGGCTATAGCTCTTTATCTTTCCTTTTCCCCTCCAGTTAGCATCATTTAGCACACCACAAACTCTGGGTCACATACAGTCATATGGTTTGCAGAGCTCCTTCCTCTCTTCGCATCACAACTGTGCTTAGCCCCTGCCTTCTGCTGCAACATACCTCTGGCCTGAACAGAAAAGATAGTTTCAAGCAGGATATTCTGGCTCAATGTCCATTCAGGCTTTGGCTGCTTTCGTGAAACTGACAAAAACTAATGGAAATGTGTTGCATTTACTGTAACGATTTTTGTGTTGTAAACACTTGGTCTTGATGGTTCAGATATTTGGTATAAGCTATATAATGATGATTTAGGTCACTGTTGACTCTCAACTTTGAACATGTTACTAACAGACTATTGAAGGTTCTACACTAGAAGCTGGGTGAAAAGAATATTTTCATAGCAAACAAAAATTTCTGAAGATTTTCCTATGTAGTGTTTGGATGAAACAGACAACTTTTAGTGTATTTTGAGAGAAAACAGCAAGACAGTGTCACCAAAATAATCAGCGTTCCTTGATGATGCAAAAGAACCAAGCTCAAATCACCATCCTGAATCAATGCAACACAAATTGAGCCTTTTTTCCCCAGACTGAGGGTAAGCACCCCAAACAGTTAGCCGTCATCATTCTGGGTTGGGTTTCTGTAACTAAAAATTCCATCTTGAACCTGCAGAGCCTCTCCTGAGAAAAAATTCATTGAAACCAGCATGTTTCCCTGCAAAGTATGATTTGGTTTCTGCACTTTCCAATAAAAATAATAAGTCAAAAGTATGAATTGCATTATAATTTATATCTCATTTTTTATCTTGGCACCCAAATTACAAATGAATTTATTTGTAAGCATGAGAATTTCTCAATTCAACTTACCAGTTTTCTCAGCAGCCAAACTCCTGAGTTTTGTCTGATTTGCAGTCTTGAATCTGATGACTTGGACCAACAATATGAAAAATAGGACATTTGGCTTCTATTTCCAGTTCTGTCACTGAGTCTTTGTTGCAACTTGGATAAGTCATTTAACCTCTCTGTCCAACAGTTACTTGATCTACTAAATATATACAGCAGTATGCAATCTGAGTGTGTTATAAAACTAAATTAAAAGCCATGAACAAAAGGTTCTAAGTGTCACTTCCCCTCTTTTTTTTTGCTAGTTATAAGATCAAAGAGTACGAGAGGCAATGTATTGTGTTTATAAGCAGTGAACATCTGATAAGTTTCTTAGTCTGTGCCAGTATCACTATAATGCCCTTTAAACCTACTGTCCCCAATTACAAAAATAATAATAATAAAAGGTCTTGTAATCAAACAACAGTGCAAAAGACATTCCAAGGTGCAAAGTACAATTATGCATATTCTTATCCCAATAACTTTGGTGGGAGTGTAACAATTGCTGCAAGCCACAGCAGGCTTCCCAGTCCCCAAAGTTTTCTGATGATTGCCACTACACAAGTTTTCAGGGATTGATGTAGACTCCCTGTTACTGATCAAAATCACTTTGCAGGACTCCATTTTTAGGTTTCTTAGATTCGTTAATCCCTTCCAAGACTTAAGGGAAAATGGCAGCATGAGCGCACTTTTCTTATATTCCAAATGTAATTGGCTGTGCCATGCCATATATATGCTGCAGTTGTGTATCAGATTTTGTAGCTTCACACACAGATGGATAATAAAGAACATTACTACCAAATCTGCATGGAGTTATACAATTGAAAATTGTTCCCGTACACACTTCCATCTCTGATTTAAATGTTTGCCTTATGTCTTTAAAGTGCATGTCAACAGAATCTGGGAACATACACTTATTCATATTGTCAACAGAACACTATCATGTCAGACATATTCATACCTCCACCAAAATACTACATGAAATAACCTTAGATGTGTTACTCAGCACAAGCCATTTCTCCCTTATTCAGCACTGCTACCTGGTGAAAAAGCTTACATTTTTGTTTACTGCTGTGGGCGCAGTGTATTGGACAGTAGAATAAGTCTTTAACTGGAAAAGTCTTCCAAAACTTACTTTCCTGTGGGTTTTCTATTTCTTCTGCATTGTACATTCAATTCAGATGCCCAGTCCACATGTGTTTTTTCTAAATTTTTATGCAATCTATACAAATATCTGTTCTTTGTCTAACCACATTGATCAGTTTGGACCTGGCTAATGTGGATAGCAATTACATGATTATCCACAGGTTCTGGCCTAATTACTGTGGTATTACAATCTGGTTAACACTTTTTGCTGATCTTATTTTTCAAAGTTTATCTGATTTTTATTTAAAGGCAATCTTCCTAATTTATTCTTATCAGAAGAGCCAGCATTTCAGTATTAATACATAAGGGTCTCAAACCCATGTTCAATCCAATGTGAATTTGCTTTGACAACCAGGAAGTTACTTCCACTTTTGTTATGCCCCTATGTTTCCACTTCCTGCAAAAACATGAACTCCAACTTAACCCACTCTTTGGACCCAACATGATTTATAATACCAAACAGGCCATCACTTCTTATGATGTTCAGTAAGTGAGACGCATACTCTTCCAACTGAACCCATCATGATACCATACTCCTTTCCCTATATTATAGTTCAAAATACCAAGAGCAGTCAACAAATATTAAAACAGAAATAAGGCACCAGACTCCAAACATTTATCTTGTGTGATACTCAGGGAAAAGGGGAGAAATGCTGAAGTCATTGCTGACTTACTGATCTTACTTATCTGTTACTAGAAAACAACCTAATTCTTTGGGAATTAGATTTTGTGGTATTGCCTATATCATTGATATTTGGAAACATAATAAGAGCCTAAGTAGCCTAGGCTAAAAAGGTAGAATGTGGACAATTAAAACAGGTCAAGAAAACGGCAGAAATTAATTCATTTTCTCAAACATCAAAACTGTCTCAAAGAAGACGATACTGTTCAAGACGAGAGTCAAATTTTAAACATCTTTATGAATGTCTAAAGACTGATTAAAAAATTCACTGATACGGCTGTTGCTGATTTCAGCTAGATCATACTGAGAGATTACAGTGTAAACTGGAAGGGCCAATACCGAAAAACTCTGTAAGTAACCTCTTTGCTGTCTTCACTAGGATCTTCAGGGCACCTCTCCAGCCCAACTACATTCTCAAGTCTTTTACCAACACATCTTCACTCTAAATACACAGTGAAAATACCACCTTGGTAGCAGCACCAGCATAAGGCAAGTTTCAGGCATAGAATATGAAGTCCCCATGAGGAAACTCATTATCACAGGTCATTACATCAACCTCTGGCCTTGTCTTCCAACATCCATGTCTCAGGGCATTTATAAAACTGCTTCAAATCTGGGGTTAAGACTATGTTTAATAACTGTCTTCCTCTGGAAGACTGTCCAGCTCTCTACAGTAATTAAAGTGTTTATCTAGGCAAGAGACAAGATTTTCTCACAGACTTTTTGAAACTCTGAAATGGGCTCACTCATCAAGTAATAAACTTTAGAAGTCTCACCACCTTTTACTCCAAGATCAAAGCATACTTCCATTAGATGGACTTGTAAAACGGTAACTGTATCTATAAAAAGTGAAGAACAAATCTAAAGAAGCTCTACCAAAATAAATATACACATCATTTTCCCTATGTGAATAAGATCTGAAAAGCAAATACCTCATGCTATTGCTCAGCATCTTACTGAGGGTGCTCACATCCTGAATTAAGGAATGTGATAAAAGAACTGGTCTGAAAGCATACACATACAAAGGTACTCATACAAGAAGAGTATCTCAAGGTGAAATATGTGTAGACTAGCAATGCTCACCATTTAACCATATTTATTGTTTGACCTCTCACCCCTAGGTCAAAGTTCTGAATAGTTAAAGATTTAAAAGTTTCCAAACAAAACAATTCAATATTACATGTGGAAATACCTTTTCAAATACTCTCACATACATGAATGCGCTCTCAGTCATTTTACTGAACAAATCATACACCCCAGATTTAAGCTGCGATCCCTCTTTAAGAGCTTTTTTATTTAAATTAATATTGCCTGATGGGTTTTTTTTTACTGCATCTGGAATTTGCAGGGTCCAGACATACTTTTTATTGTAAAAATCCTACACCTAGACTAGCAGGGATCTAGTAAGCAAAATTATTATGTAATTTCTATCTAAAGATTCATATCAACTCTAACATCATAAGCCCATCTGCTTCATTTGACTTTATCCCTTTGATTTTCTCTGATGGTGTTGTAAATCCCCTGTCATTTTCTGTTTTCTGCCACATGTCTACCATATGTATTGCATAAAAATAAAGGTTATTTTTTTACCTCCCACCTATAAGGACTATTCAGGTACCAGAGTGTGCTGAAAATGATTCTTAGATGTTTACTCTAAGCAGCTGGCGAAAAGCCAATCTACAATACACAAGAAGAAATCCTAAAAGTTGGCAAATGGAAGATAACCACTTGACCAAACAAGCATGTTATGTATTACCTACCTTGGAATGAGAATCAGGTCTCCAGAGCTGAAGGGCTAGGGCACTAAGCCCTGATTCTGGGGCTGGAAAAACTATCTGCCTCTGCACGTTGTTTATTGAATTTCACCCTTTCTCTGTTTCCTGCTTGTCCAAAATACAAAGCACAATTTGGATCTACTGGAGCACTAAAAGTTTTTTTCTTCAGCTGGAAGGATTCCACTTAATGGATGTCACATTTGTGTCGATTGACGTTATTTGAGGCAGTGGATATATTCATTCTACAGTGTTCCTACAACACACTGGATAGCACAAAACCAGGACTATCTGTGATCTCAGATTTCCTATCAATTCCTTCTTTGAAACGTTCGTACAAACACGGCGTTTAATATTCTGCATTAAAGTACAAGTTCTAAGCATTGTTTCTTAAAGGTGTCTGTTGCTCACTATAAGTGTATTCAGAATACAGAACTAAAATGCATGATTTCTTTGGGTAAGCCACTCAAGAAGTATTTTTTTGGTTATGTCCTGGACAGCAAGCTCAGAAGTGTGCAAAACCACAAACAGAGCAAATTCTTTAAATAAGAAATGTGTACATTTTTTGTTTGTATGTAGCTCTTCATGTCAAAAAGTAATCCTCTTGCTTTGGTGAGATAAATCTGATGACACAGTCTTGAAATATATTTTTGCTCTATGCCACTTTTATCTCCTTTGTAGCATTCTCTAATGTGACTGCCAGAATGCTGTTCTAATTTGGAGGATAATTTTCTATACGAGAACTGACAGAATGAAAATAAATTCAAAGTTCCAGGAAATAATGAGTTCCCGATTATGTGTCTGATTACTGTCAGCTCAAGGAATGTACAGACTTCAGAAATGGAGGAGATCACTTTTGCTTTCACCAAACTGGGAGCCTTGATTTGATGGCAGAGAGAGAAGGTTTTCAAGTACTTTTAAATCCTCCCCAGTTCTACATGAGAGTTATTTTGAGGTCATGATCACTTTTCTAGACTGGATAAGATTCTCTGGTAAAGACATCTGAGTCTTATCTGCCTATTTCTGGCTTTGTTTGAGAATGTTTATATTATTCAATGTGGGAGACTTGAACTCATGACAAGGAACATGATAAATTTTCTTAATCAAACTGGGTATCAAGAGGTGGTCTGTCATCATTTCCCTTTTGTTGCACTGTGAAAGAAAGCAAATAAGGAGCATCTAGTGTGATCCTCACTTCTGTTTCAAGTCTCCCCACCAAATCATTAAACGTTTTCTGGCCTTTGTCAACAGCCTGGTAAACATCCAGAGAGAATCAGAATAAAATAGTTTATTTAACATTCCTCTCCTCCAACTGCTGATTAGGATAAATAGTTTGGATAAAAAGCCTATCTGATCCAAAAATCACAAAAAGAAAGGATTCAGCTATCAGCAAAGTTTAGATTTGGTTTCAAATATTTTTAAACAGCAGAAGAGTTTTTTGTGCTCTTTGATATTTTCTCAATCCTCAGCACATCATGTTAGCACTGTGTCAAAGCAAAACATCAACATCAAATGATCACTGGGTAAAATCCAGTGAACTGGAGTGAAAGGCTGGAGGCTGAAATTCCAGGCACAATATAAAATTTGGAAAGGTGCCAGAACAGAGTTCTTTTTAAACTCCCTAAAAGGCTGAGGAATTGATACCTAGCAAATCCCTTCATTGACCTAATAGTTTGGCAATTGCTAATTCTGGTCAGACTGATGAGCCCTTTGAGCCAGGATCATTTCCTCTGACAGGGAAAAGTGTCAAATGATTCAAAGAAAAACATAATCTTCTTCCTCTGGCCACCATTGTGCTCATCCATAATGAAAACAAAGCAATGCTACGCCTAACAGAAAGCATGTACCTAGCACACAGAAACTTGCATTCAGCTCAGGAAGTGAAATAGAAGGATTCAGAACTTGTTACATTTTAATCCTGGACAAAGTGATTTTGTAATCCTGATCTCCTTGCATTAAAATATTGGGGGGTGGAATACTCCTCAGCAGTTAATTATGTGCTCTGAAAATATTTCTTTTTATCTATAATAATATTGTTGCCATTTAAGCTTGCCAACTGTCCTACTGCTCTTATATTATACCACAGTAAACAGAAACAGCCAGATTATCTTAACAACCTTCAGAACTATCATGTCAGATGCTTAGCTGGCACAGGTTAGAATAGCTCTTTTGCATTCAATCATCATTTTAAACACTGAATGACTATGAAAGGCTAAACTGGCTATTCTTTGTGTTTGAGTTCCGTAAGAAACAGTCAATCAACAGTTACTTTTTACTGTATGTTTGATATGTTTAATATCCTTTAAACATTGGGTCAGATCATCAGTTAATATAAATCAGCAAAGCTGAAGTTACTGCATCAGTTCACACAACTTAGAATGTTGCTTGTGGCTTTCCCGCAGTAATAAAGTTAGACCACATACCCACTTTGGTGAAATATTTGAAAATATCCAAATGATCTGCATCCTTAGCTCCCTTTAACAGGAATTAGGGATAATCTTATCCATCTATCTATTGGGTAATTTCTATTTATAAATCACAGTTCCCCACAGTGCACATACACACATCAAAGTGATAGAAGGCAAGAAAATTCCACAAATGAAGTCCACAAAGGAATGGTTTTATATATATATATCCTTTTATCAAGAAACTCTAACCACAGAATGTGATGACACTGTGACTGAACTTAAAATTGTGAGCTCACTTCTAATTTTTAAAAATATATACTTTTAAATTTCTCTTGAGAAAAAGTTTCATAATTTTGGCACATTAAATAATACATAGCTTTAGATTTCATGGTTAATATACTAGTAAAACATAATAATAGAACAACTTATGAGTCAAGAAGCAGACAAAAATAGGTCAATTTTCATTTTTACTATTGTCCATGAAAAGAAAATTAAGATAAACTTTTTCAAAACCACTTTTAGGAAGAGGCTACATACCTGTACCAGTTGAGTGAAGCAGAGAGTTTATCCCTAAATTCACCACTGAAAATAATTATATTCTTAAAGTAACTGTGAATGCATGCAGCACAAAAGATCTAATATCCTACACCACACACAGAAGTGGAGTCACTTTAAAATCTTACAACTTTATCAATAGTCTCAAAAATATTCATGATTTTACTGAAAGCTACAGCTGGTTTCTCTATTTTATTAGGTCCCTCTTTCTTACACAGTTTAGGAAAGCTGGCTGAAAAGGTGATCAGAACAAACTGACCGAACGCTGGAACCAGAATCAGAGACAGAAATGCCTTCTCCTAAAAAGTCATGTTTGAAAGACAACCATTCTCGCAACACCAGGGAGCGCTAAGGAGTATTTCACCAGGATGGAGAAACCAGTAACTGCTGGCTACTTCATGCAAAGAATTTCGTGCATGTAGTTTAAAGTAAGGCCTGTTAAGTACATTTATGAGGGCAACGTATTCTCATTGCAATGAGAGTATGCATTAAAGACCCATTCTGTTATTTTGACATCAATTCTGAATCAGAGTGAAACCAGAAACATTTTTCAAGAAATAGGAAGTTTGAAACTTCTCACTTCAGAGTTGCCCTCCTGTACTTCAGCATTTAATTTCACAAACTACTGTAAGACTGTCCCAAGGCAGCTCAGCCACATGAAAAGAGCATAGCATATCACATGAGGATGGGCTGGGCTGGCACAAAGAAAGTGAGGGAACTCCAGCTCATCATGACAGCTCATCCTGGTGAACTGGGGAAACAAAAAATAAATAACAGAATCTAACAAATTAATAAGGGGAAAAATAAACCAAATTATTTATCTTTCTTCTTAAAACAAAGGAAAAATAATTTTTCAGCATTTCTGCTCTAACATCTCAGTGTTGACCGCTCCTACTCACCCTCTTACAATTGAGACTTTAACAATAAACACTGAGTTTAAAAACTGACACAAAACTTCCATGATCATATGGTTTGTTTGCATTTTTTCAGCTAGTACCATTCATTATAGTGGACCTAGGAGGAAAAAGAAGCAGTAGCTGTTTGCTGCCACTAAAGGTGAGGAATGCCATGATACAGCAGTAACACGCAGAGAGCAGGAGAGAGAGAGGAAGCCAGATATCATTTCTTATCTACAGAGGTCAGCCTGGAGTTGGATCTCCTGGATAACATGAAAAAAGTGCTTGGGGTTTTTTTTTTGTTGTTTTCTTTGTTTGTTTTGTTTGTGGGGTGTTTTTTTCTCTTTTTGCAAAAAGGCAATATGGTTTGAACACAAAAAAAGCTCTAAGCAGCAATACAGAAGATGCTAGTGAAATTTGGTTTGTCTAGTTTGGAACTGGTAGCCTGGACAGAGTTAATTTTAAATTGTTGAATGCCATTTGTAAAATGATTACGTATGCATAAAACAACTTTGGGGAAAAGGAAAAAGAGAGAAGAATTGACCAGTGGAATCCCTTGTGAAAGTATGCCTAAAAATACTGAGGTTTAACACAAACCAAAAGAAAAAAAAAGCCAGGAAATTCTAACTTAAACCTAACAACTCCATCCTGAACCCATGCTGCTGAGAAAAATAAAAGGAACAATGCTGAGATTTCAGAACAGATCTGCACCTTTAAATGAGCTTCCTGATTCCTCTCCCTTTGTTAAACATTTCTAATGTTAACATTTAAATAGTTAACAGAATTTATGAGTGCTCCTAAATAATAAGTTTTGCAGCCGTACTATAGGGTAAATTCATTTGCTGTAGCCAAACCACTGCATTTAAGCACTTTTCATGATGTTTCTTGTGTAAACAAACATCAGTGAAGCTTTGTGAAGGTTCGTTTTTATGGCAGCTTCTTAATATCATGCCATACCTAAGTAAATGAGGGGTTTTTCCAGGTTATCTCCTTGGGATGATGCAGTATTTTAAATATTATGAAAATTCATAAAATCATTGAGTAATAATTTTATTTGTCTGCCAAAATTATAATCCCTTCATTATTTCTACTTAGTATGTTGGCATTTTCAGTTGTTAGTGATTTGTTGTTTGATCCTGGATATGATACAGGCACAAATGTCCTCCTGCAACGTGCTTATATGTGATATTTAGATTACATTTATGATACTGGCATTTATTTTGCAGAATATTTGTTTTCTTTTCTAATGATTATTTCACACTCAGAGAAAAGAAAGCATAAAGCTTGCTCAATCAGATGAGATGTGTATTTTAAAATTGTCTAATAAAAGTGATACTGCTCTTGCTCATATTCTGGTTTAGAAACACCACACATACAGTCAGAAGACTGATGTTAAACCATGTTATTCTTCTGCCAGTCAAGAAGAAGCTATATTATTATGCAATATGAGTTTCCAAATTCAGACTGCACACTGTAGATTGGATTTTATTTTATCAACTAGATACATTTACATCCATCTACAAAAGTCCACATCATTTTCTTTGGTATACTGAAAGCATAAAATGACCAAATATTACTTGTCTGAATTATCTGCTGATTTGCCCTCAACTCCCACCAGGGGCTAAGTCCTTCCCACGAGACATGGATTGTTTCAATAGCTTTTTTCCCAAGGCACATGTCCATAAAAGATGACTTTTAATTACTCTTTGATCAACATTGAAGAACCTGAATATTTGTTTGCTTCACTCACTGATTTTTTAAAAACTTGTTTTTCTTCGGATTTGACCACCTGTTTGCTATTATGCTGAGTTCAGTGTAGGTCTCAATGAAAACATTTCTACTGTTGGCTGACCAAATGGACACTGATTGTATAACAGCTGCAGTTTGATAGGTGCAGGAGATGAGCCTGTGGAAAATGTGGCAATGTGTTTTGCAGACTTTAAAAAAAAAAAAAAAAAAAGAAAAGAAAAGAAAAGAAAAAACATAAAACAGTGCTTTGTTCAAAAGCAGGCACTCAGGATTATTATTATTATGGTTATTTATGTTTTATTCTGATAAGCAATGTATGGATATTTAGCATAAGAAAGTCTCTTTACTGAAAGCAAAGTAGGCAATATAACCCTGAAACAGGGCAGAATGCAGCATTGGAGGCACACATCATTTCAGTCCCGTGCTTTTGGAAGGACTGAGTAGTTAAGACTTAAGCTAGGTAGGAACTGAGTGTAGAAAACAAAGCAAATAAAAGATGATAAAGGCATATGTGAAAAGACTGTGAGAGGATAGGAGGAAGCAGGAGAAATTTGGAGCTAACAGTCTATTTGCTTAGTGAGAGAATCTAGTCAAAACCTTGAAAGCCAAAATCGTCATCTCTGTTTTGTTAGGTTTTCTTAGTCAGTAAGTATGAGCAAATGCTGCTAAATTGCTATACTGAGGAACAAAAATATTTTCAGATACAAAAGCCTCACATCTATCTACCTCCAAGTGTGGGACAAATATGATCCGAAGGTGTAAAAAATTCCACAAAGGAAGAGAGAAATTATACATTCCAGAAGTCTTTCAAAATATCATAGTGGCATCTAGTGAGCAAAGCATCAGTTTCTATATTGGGAAGAAATTAAAATGTGGTATTGAACACTGAATTAGCTAGAAAAGCAACTCAGATGAGCTAAAATCACCTCCAGTAATTAAAGGGTGAATCACAGTTCCTACCAGAAACTACATCACATGAAAAATTAACATGTAGATTTCACCATAATAAAGATCGTAAGAAATGGAAACACTCCTGGGCCACATTACTTCTGCTGTGCCAGCAAATTATATACATATAAAAAAAAAAAAAAAAAAACAACCAAAAAAACACCATCTCTTCCACATTCCCAGCGGCTTGTTTTAGTAACTTCTCTCTGCCTACATAGAGAAAGAGGACTGTATTTTCACAAATGGAAATAAGTGACTCTCTTCTGCCAGGATTTGGCAACTGCTGCCCCATATTGGAAGATCTGGGAACTCTAACTGCAGCAAATGGTGTAAAATGTATGCTATATACAGCACAGTTTGTCTTGTAAAGTAGCAAGGTATTCAAATAAAGGGAACTGATCCACGTAACAGTTTGGAGAAAATTCTACAACAGCTGCAAGTACTGGTTCAGATCTCTTTCTCAAAATGCTGAAATATCAGCACACACATTTGCATGATATTATAGTTAAACATGAGACAGTGTAGTGAATATGCAGTCTTCCTGAGAATTTTTATTCATCCTTGGACATTTGGAGTCCTGAAGCTGCAGACCCACCCAGTTCCATGTGAATATATAGAATTATTCCATGCTTATGTACTACAGCACACTGATTGAAATGTGCTTTTCAGTTCCACCATATTGACCATATTATGCAGATGGGGCGATAAAAAAAACATTGCAAACCAAAAGCAAAACAGAGAGTCTTGCTGTAAAAATGTACAAAATTACAGGTAGGGCTGAGGGCTTACTTGAGGTCCAGATTACAATTATATTCCTTTCTGCAATAATTGGAAGGATTTCTTGAAAATAAAGGAATACAGTTATTCTGTAGCAAAATGATGTAAAAAGTATTTCTTTTTGTGTTCTGCCAGTGGTTTTCCAGGTATTTAACAAACAATTTATCAGCTGCCTTTTACACACAGGGAATTTAATATGAACATCAGCTACTTCCTCAGGGTCATAACACAGAGTTTTGGCAAAGCTGGAATCAATTCCCATTTCTGCTTTCTCCCTTTGTACTAAAGTATGACAGTGGTTGACCTGGCAGCTCATCTGAACTAGTCTTGATTATTTTTTTAGCTTTTAGTTTTTTGTTTTTCTTGTATCTACTGGGTTCTAGCTCTTCTTTCCTCCTGGAATCAGAGGAAAGAAAGCAAGCAACTAATTAATACAAAAAAAAAAAAAAAAAAAAAAAAGCAAGGAAACTCTAAACATATCCAGTTACCTTTCTGGTTTACATCACCCAACATGTTATCATTCTGCTGAAGGTCTGCATGTGAAGGACCCACTTTCCTTTCAGCCCTGGGGCAATGACTGAAATATAATGTACTCCTATGAGCAGAGCACACCTTTGGAGGTTTTGGAATAGCTATTCTGGAACTTCTCATTTCAATCTATTTTGAATAGATTTCAAACTATAGAGAATGAGATCGGCTGTAGTAACAGAAGCTCTAACATTCCCCAGGTGGAACACAGGACTGTAAACCTGGAAAATTGCAAACTTGCCTAACATCTAAATACAAAGGATGAAGTCTGTGCCTTATTGAGATGGTTAGGAATTTTTGTTGTCACAAAAGATATTCTCAAGAGCTTAATGTCAGCGTAGCACAATGACGAAAAAAAAAAAAAAGAACTTTCTTTGGATGTCTAAAACTGAGAGTATTAAGCAATGAAGAAAGAGTAATCCAGCTTCTGTTTTGCACAGCACTAATAATAAGGCAAGTACTTGACCGTACTTGTGTCTGAGCTCTGGGGACTGTGTCAGATCCTGGAGTTCAAAGGAGGGTCACAGAAATGATACAGGGCTTGAAAAACAAGTCTTCTTAATCAAGGCTTAAGGAGAGCTGAGCTAGTGCAGGCTGCAGGAACACGCAGGGAGAAATTTGGCAAAGTAATAAGAAGCTTTTCAGCCTTTTTCACAAGGATTTTATAAGACCTTTTCTGAACACTCACTTGAAAAAATTCAATCCCCAGATATGACAGTAGCTTAACAGTGAAGATAATTAAACATAGGGAAAGTCAGCGACTAGGGCATCAAGTTTCTAAGGTGAAACTAACTCTCTAATAAAAGTTTTTGCTTCCATTGAGCTTTAAGGAAAATTTCTTTGGCTTCTTCTTCCACAGACAAGTATGTTCATATAGAAGAAGAGGCAGTGAGAGGAAACTGGGCCAAATGGAAGTGCAGTCTTTTCAGATGTCAGAACTCAGATCTCTTACTTGGAGTATTGTGTACAGTTCTGGTGTCCTCAACATCAAAAGGACATGGAACTGTTGGAGCATGTCCAGAGGAAGGCCACGAGGATGATCAGGGGGCTGGAGCATCTCCCGTATGAAGATGGGCTGAGAAAGTTTGGGCTGTTCAGCCTGGAGAAGAGAAGACTGCGTGGAGACCTCATAGCAGCCTTCCAGTATCTGAAGGGGGCCAACAAGGATGCTGGGGAGGGACTCTTCATTAGGGACTGTAGTGATAGGACAAGGGGTAACTTAAACAGGGGAAGTTTAGACTAGATATAAGGAAAAAGTTCTTAACTGTTAGGGTGGTGAGGCACTGGAATGGATTGCCCAGGGAAGTTGTGGATGCTCCCTTCCTGAAGGTGTTCAAGGCCAGGTTGGACAGAGCCTTGGGTGACATAGTTTAGTGTGAGGTGTCCCTGCCCATGGCAGGGGGGTTGGAACTTGATGATCTTAAGGTCATTTCCAACCCATTCTATGATTCTATGATTCCATAACTGGTAGGAATGTATCTCCTACATCCCCTCACCTTAGGTTCAATCATAGATATTATGCCTCCACATTACATGACACATTTAATGGTTTGAGGTTTCAGTCCCTTACATAAAAGTCAAGAAGCAAGAAGAATTATTTCACTTCTCCTTTACATTGCAGAATTATTATTTTTTTTTATCCCATCCCCCGTCCCCGTCCCCCCCCCCCCCCTTCTCTTCTCTGAAAGAGAGAATCAGTTATGTATAATTTCAGGGCACTCAGCAGCCTTCAGTTCCTAAACGGGGTCTACAAGAAAACTGGAGAGCGACTTTTTAAAAAGGCAGGCAGTGATAAAACAAGGGGGAACGGCTTTAAACTGAAAGAGGATAGATTTAGATTAGATATAAGAAAGAAGTTCTTTACTGTGAGGGTGGTGAGGCAGTGAGCAACACATGTTCCCCAGAGAAGTTGTGGCTGCCCCATCCATGGCAGTGTTCAAGTCCAGGTTGGATGGGGCTTGGAGCAATCTGGTCTACTGGAAGGTGTCCCTGCCCATGGCAGTGGGTTTGGAACTAGATGAGTTTCAAGGCCAGTTCCAACACAAAACATCCTATGATTCTATGATTTGCTATTTGTGCAGCTCCTTTTTCTCACAGCTTTGCTGCTGAGAATCAAAACATTTTGTGCAAGTGCTGTGAGGGGATGAGTGAGATCTATGGCAGTCAGCACTACCAGTGCAAGGCCAAAGGAGACCTTATCATGATATACTCCCCATCCTTTCTCATACACCTCTTGTGTTCCACACAATAGCAGATACATTTTGAGTAATTATATAACTGAGTTAAACCCAGAAATTTTCTCACTGGATTAGTCAGAGTCTGTCCACTTAAATGAATGAAATGCAATAGTGTTTGTAGTAACTTCTCCATGGATGTTTTTAGCATGGTCTGAATCCAAGATGATTCTGCTGTTTTACAAAACAGAGTCCATACACAGCTGTTGCAGGGTAATGGTGATTAGCGACAGACTTGCTTGGTGAGAGAAGTCTCAGGCAAACTTTGCATTGCAACTGTGTTTAGAGCAAGTAAAGAAAATAGAAATTTAGTGGGAGGATTGAAAACATAGGCATCCCTGCCAGATGGTTCATGGAGAGCCAAGAAAAGAAACAAGATTCTAAGCCCCTCCTGTACTAGTCAAATGAACAGTTCTGGCCATGAAAAGCAGTTGCTTTCTTTCCTCCATTTGTTGGGTGACACAACATCCTTGCTCTAAAACGCGCTCTGCCAGAGTCCCCGTACACTTAACTAAAAAGCTTCTGAGCACACATATCACCTCTTATCAATAAGTCGGCCAGGTTGTGGACCCCGCTTAGCTTCCTACTGTCCAGAGAAACTGGACATGGCAAAGATTAACCAAGTCATCAGTCTATGTATATGAATAAGAGGCAACAATTCAACAGTTATTGAAAGGAAGTTGAAAAAGAACAGTCTGAACTATTTGATTATGAAACCAGTGATGGTCTGTCAGTTCTCAGGACAACTCTGTCCTAGTTTACAATATCCAGGCAGGTCCAAAGTATGCACGCCAATCACGGTGCCCAGTGGGACCTGTTTAAATTAAAAATAAATTAAAATAAAAATAAAATTAAAAGCCACCACTTTGTGAAATCTCAATTTTAGCTTTGGCCTCAGGGAGCTGAAGCTGCCAAGGGAAGTCCCATCCAGGCCGCATTCACTGAGGCCAACTTCCAAAGCCCTTTATACAGCTGCAGTTTTTCAGGACCTGTTTTGATTCCTCAAAGAGTACATGAAATCTCAGTAGTGCCCCTCTCTTTCCAGCCTGAGGATACAGACCAAGAAGCTTTAAAGTACTCTTAGAGAACAACAGACAAAAAATGCTCCTGCTTCTTTAGCTATCTTTGTTCCAGAGACTTGTTAAAAAGAAAACATACATGAGAAAATAATGATTAACTAATAAAATAAACCAGCTTTAAGTCCTTTTCTGTCTATTGAAACCTTTTTCCAGGCTACTGTTAGGCATCATGTAGGCTGGTAATCTCTGTCCAGAGTCAAATACTGTATCACATGAAGTGAATTACTGGCAAAATGTGACAGGGAGCACAATGGAAACACTGAAGTTATTTTAATTTGTTTTTATAATCTAATTTCCTTTGTTTCTGTAACAGTCTAAGAAGCCAAAGGAAAAAAAATGTCACATTTGAAGTGTGAGAATGACTCATGATTTATAACTTTTTGACAGCTATCACAGGGAGTCACAGGAAGAGAGAAGATTGAAAGTCCTGATACCTGGAAAGATGCATATAAATAACAGCACTTGCCAAGAGGCATCTCCTTAGGCTTCTACTCGTCTTTCAACCTCCTTTATTAATTATTGCATGATATTATCACTCCTTGGAACACCTCCCTCTAACTAGTATCAGCAGCATAGACCTTTTGGAATATATCAACCGGAAGCCAGGAAGAGGGTCACAATACAGGCCAAGCCTAGGTTCCCCACTCTGTTCAAAGCACAGGATAACACTTTCATTAATAAATGCCTTTGCTACTGAATAGTTTAATGGTCCCACTTTCATCTCAGTCTTTCAAATTTTAACTATCATCTTCCTTTTTCCTCTGCATTCCTTTTTTTAAAAAGACACAGAGAAAAAGCATACCATCCAAACCAAACTTGTGGCTATACAAAATAAAATTGAATCAAAAGGCAGGGTTTGAAAGGAAAAAAAAGATGAACCCAAATATTTCATTGAAAATAAGTTGTTAAAATAGTTCCAAAGTTCTCGCTTTTTCTTTCACTTAATAGAAAAATCTTGATTTTTTTTCTCCACACTCAAGTTTGTATCACTGTGCTATTTCATAAGGAAAATAATGGAGGAAAATGAACAGGAGCAGAAAATGTCATTTGTGTCTTAGTTCAAATATAGAGAGGAAATATCACAATGACAGATAAGTTTAGTGACCTAAGATCTTATTTATCACACTTATGTACATTATAGGGTCTTTTTTTTTTTTTTTTTTTAAGAACCAATGCTCCTTTAAGAAATAACAGGGAATTTCATCCTAAGGATGAAATCACAAAGAAACCTCCCAGTGCACTATGGTTAATTAGCTTTTTTCAGAAAGCAGGTAGAATCAAGATTAGACTCTAGGACTAAACATGAAACAATAGCTTGCTTTATTCCCAGAAGTTTTAATGCATGGAGATAACAGTCTCTTCATAAATGTTTCAGATGGTGCTTCCAAGCCCCAGGTTAGAGTTAGAGAAAATGAAAGAATGGGTAAATCAGTGGCATTCATATGCATGCCCTTTGATTTCATGGCAGTTGCCCACAGATTTGCAAATACTAAGATTGTATAATCTTTTCCATGGATTGTTTTTGTGGTTTCCAGTGGTAGCTACAGTCACAGGAATCACAAATAATGCTCCTGCTGGAGACCTGTGGTGGAAAGAATCCACTGCTTACTGCAAAGTCACTGTCTAGTTTTAGTATCTGAAGCATGTTTTTTGCTTTTCAGCAGATTTCAGAGTAGACTGGAACCAATAAAGTGATAAATTAGTTCATTGATCAGAAATAATAGAAGGATATGGAATTCCATGGATGAAAACTAAGACAAGAACCCAAAAGGGTGAGTTAGGGAGAATATCGAAAAGGACATTTCAACAGACACTTGACTCTGGGGAGGAGAAATTAATACAGCACTGTGCTGGGATCCAGGGAATCTCCAGTTTAATTCTAGCCACTTATCTGCCAAACAGTGTGGTTTGACTGCCTAAGATTCTTGACCTATAAAATAGTTCTTAAAACAGGATATTTCTGTAAATTATTTTGAGCTTTTTAAGTCAATATTCTATCCAAGGGTGACTTATTTCTGTCATAGGCAAAGCTATCAGAGGTGAAATGTAGTCCACGCACAAATCAATCATGGTTTGCCAAAGGTTCAAATTTTTGTATTTGAAATTTACTGTGTATGGAACAGTGCTGTATTTGCAAGCTGGTTGAAAATTCTTTTTCTGGTGTGTAATTTTTATTGTTCACTTCTATTTATTTTAAAGGAAATAGATTGTGTTGTACCAGGCCCAAAGGTGGTATTAGCTAGTAGGCGCCTTTGGTATTGAGGTAATAAATTATCAGGTTTTTATATCAGCTTTACTAAAGAGGCAACTCTATGATCATATGCTGAACAAATGGAGCATTGTTTTAGAGGAGAGATTCTGATTCAGAAGGGATTCCAAATTTAATTGCACGGAACTGATAAAAGAAACACTTTCCTCCCTTTATTACCCGATAATACACAATTACACTAAGAAAAAGCACACAGAGCTAGACATTGCCACTGGAGTATTGACCTGAAACAGACAGGAAATAGCTGAAACATCTATATTTATACTGTCACCATACATCTACATTTCATTTAAAAACAAATGTTTCTAATGGCATTGTATTTAGACCCCTTATTAGCAAGGCAATGGACACAAAAACTATGCTAAATTAAATCTTCTACAGCTTACACACTGACTATGCTTCTTTTTTCCTCTCACTCTTTGGCCTGTGTAATTTTGTTTCCACGCAAAGAATCTGGCCCTTTGGTGCATTACAGAGAATCCAAAGGACTAACCTTCTGGTGCTGGGAAACAGCTAATGTTCCTGCCAGTGAGCTAAAGCTGGAGTATCCCTTTGTCATGGCCAAATTTATGACACGGATCAAAAACTATAAAAAGCTGTGTTGCATCCTGCCATTAAGGAGAATTAATATTTTCAGTGGTATGTTAACCAAAGTTTTCCAGTGTCTCTCGTTAAAAGCAGATTGTTGACTTTTCATCCTGGTGTGCCAAACATTTTCACTGAAACTCTAACAAGACTTTCATCTTACAACCATTATTTCTTAATGGACTTGGATAGGGGCAGTGTAGGGGAATGGATTTCCTTTTTAGCTCTGCGCAATGGCCCATCATTAGTGTGCTGGGTCTTGGAGAACCATTACACATGCAAACATTTAAAGTATTTCCAGGGTAACTACTTTTCTTTCCTGAAATGCAATTCATGTTTTATCTATTATATTTAAGCAACATTTGGTTGCATTTCACCTTTCAAGTATCTCTACTATGATCACTTCTCATTCTGGTGCATAGTAAAACTCATAATGACTGAGCTCATACACAAAAACTTTTTTTTTTTTTTAATGGAGTGGATTTTGTAGAAATTTCCCCTCATCTTGGGCAATAAATCTGTCTCTGAAAACCACGAAGCCCAAATGATGACCATTTGACAAGAATACTGCATGACAACATCACTTGCCACTTACTCCTTATTATTGGGTAGATTATAGCATTCATAGTTGGGAAAAAAAAAATAAAATCTACTGTTTGCCCTTTTAGTGCTTCTATTTTTAGTGATTTTCTATTCATTCCTGTTTTCCTGCTGGTGATGCCCTGATATCTGTCACCAAACAGCATCCACTTGCTCTGCAGGAATGTATTTTATTTTTTCCAAGCTGACATGAGCGGTGTCAACTGCTTTCCAAAGTTGCCTATTCCTCCCGTTAAGCCCTCTCATTCCTAATATGTACTTCTAAAGATTCCTTAACAATTACATATACAGATGCAGTTTTGGAAACTTTCAGCCTTTGATGGTATTTTGAATCATGGCCCTGCTGGCAGCAAATGAACTCAAAGTTACAACCCTGGAGTGTGATACCATCAGTTCTAAGAAGCTGTGTAATATTTATATGTCTTCATTCAGACTTTATATCAAATATAACAGGCTTTGCAACCTTCATTAAGATAAGCTGGCACCCAGAGGTTACCATATGTTCCTCTTTTTAGGCTAGCATTTAAGTGCAGATGTATATTTATTTTTCCACTCTACAGTCCACCCTGAACGGTTCTTACTGCAAAGCTAATGAAACCATTGCTTTAATCCCCTCTGGCCTTCAGGGTACATCATATGGTCCTTACTATTTCAGAATTCTTTTTAGTGTGCTTTCTATTTCCTTGCTTCTGCAGTATTTATAACTTCCCAGTTCAAGAGGCTTTGGTTTTTCTACGGGCGTCAGGGAAACTAAAACCTTCGGTATACACTGAAGATGGAACTGAAGCCAAATCTGCTTAAGTCAGATGCAGAACAGTTCTGCCCTCACACTTCCCTATTTTCCCAGCATCTTCTCAATTAGTAGAGCCATCCAGGATGACCTTCCTTTATAAATAGACTTATCAGACATTTTTAGGTTGGACTGCTAGCCATTCTAGTCCAATGATCCTTCTTGTATTCCAGATATTTATACAACATAGACAGTTACAGGAGACTCCTACATTCTGAACCCTTATTACTTAAGGCTTTGTGATAGACACTGGCCACTCTCTTCACAGCAGATGAATGTATCTAAAATGTCTATTATTTCTCTTCCTGCATTGTAATGTTTCCACTTTTTCTTCAGGCCTGATCCAAACACTATCTGAATTAGTGAAAGCCTCACAAAAATAGTGGACAATTTTATTTATTTTTTATAAGGAACAACAGCAATTCATTTGAATTATGAACCTCATCCCACTGCCTTGATTCACACTGGTAGCCTTCAGTCAGAAGAGCACAATGGAGGCCTTAAGGCTATCGCTGAAAGCAACGGCTACAGATTTGGCCCCATTTTCTTCTTTTTCCTTTCTGCAGTGGATGTTTTGCAAAAGATGAATTCCTCTGTGCTTGATAGTAGTCTATAAGATTAGACTTTTATACTATATTTTATACTTGAGCAAATCCCACTGAACTCATTCTGGTTTATGCTTCTTCTTAGAGGAGACTATATTATATGTAAGCTGAATCTCTTAACTATATCAAATCCAATATAAACACCCTCTTTATAAGACACACCTCAGTCTAATGCTCAGTGTGGAACTCCTAACAAAAATTATAAATGGAGGGCTTTGTTCAGGCATTTAACTCTTTCATTCCTAATATCAAATCACAATGTGTAAGCTGTTTTTATTTTGCACTTGAAAATAAATATAATTGGAAGCCGTAACTTAACCCATATGATGTGATTGAGCAAAACTGGAAGAAGATTTTAACAAGCAACAAGAACCTAGGATGTGACTTCACCGAAGTTTTGAGGGGTTTTAATCTTATTTTTTGGAAGGGTGTCTGGGAAGGCGTGGGGGGAGGGGAACGTGCTAAAACTTTGCTAATTGTTGGAGAATTCAAACCTGTTTCCATTTATTTGAAATTATTACATAATGGAAGAGGGACGCTATAATTCAACCCAAATGGATGACTTCAATAAGCGGGTGGAAATGATTCAGTACATTAAAGAGAAGCTGTTTCAATAACAAATCTTTATTATAATCAGGAGTGAAGTGGTTAATTTAAGTTTTTACTGAAAAACAGGCTGGCAAAAATGTTTCCAGGGATGTGGGGATTTTTTTCCTTTTACTCAGTAGGGGTTTGGAGAGGAGGTTTGGAAGGGAAGGAGGGCTTCGGTTCCAGGATCCCCGCATTCCCACGAGTTCCATTAAGGAAGGGGGAAGGGCTTCCTGCTGAGGCAGCCATCTGCAGCTTTCTGTGAACAGCAGGAACCAAAGGCCTGGTAAAAGGAGAGTAAACCCAGGGTGACAATTTTGTCTGCATTCAAAGTCAGAATGTGGCTGATCTCTTTCCATTAGTTGTGTTGTTACTACTACTATTATTAAGGAGGAGGGAGGGTTTCTCTGGCAGAATTAGTAGGTCTATAATGGAATATTAATTAAGAGCAAACAATAGTGTTACATGCAGAAAAGTGTCTAGCACAAACACACCCTGACAGCCTCTCCTGGAATGTGCCGCCGACAGCAAGCTGGGATTGTCATCATCCAAGCTACTGTCGCTCCGCTACAAAGTATCTGGAGCCTGCGGATGCTTGTCTGAGGTCCCCTTAAGTTATTGCTTTCTAGGCTAGAGTAAATTAGACCTGGATTTTTGTAAAGTGCTGTCACTTAATACCTATTTTATTAAGGTTATTTTTATGCCCATAATTTGAGGGTAACACATCTGTTATTTCCTCTACTGCCTGGCTTTGGTGAACACTGCCTATGGAAAGTAACAAAGAGTGACACTGGAAAAAATAACAAGGGTGTTTTAACTTCCAACATCTGGAGAAAACAATATTAAGGAAACAGGAACAAATAGGTACGGTAGCCTACAAAGGAAAAGTCCTCTTTTTAACAACGGTGCACAGTTTATATGGTACAGTAGATTTTTATGATTTTGGTCTGGGCAATCTAATACAAAAAGTAAGGTTGAAAAATCTCATTAAAGAAGCAGCAGCTCCAGTTCTTGTTTAGGTCATCCTAATGCCAAAACCCCAGGTACAAAGGGAGAGAGGGGAAAAAAAAGTTACTAATATCCCTTCCAGAAAAGAGTTTCAAAATTCCATCACAAAAGCTTCCTGTTACGTAGCTTTCAATAAAGTTTTATCACTGCTACATATATGTCCCTGGCTGCTACCTACAGAGACACAGAAAATTCTACCGTATCATATGAAACTTCAAAACTGAATTAAGCATTCCAGTGGAATGATAAATATCAAGATAAAGAAAGTGGTGGTAATTGTCCACATAAGAAAAAACAAAAACAAAAAACCAAAACCAACAAACAAATATAAAACCTCTTAGTATTTGCATTCACATTATTGAAAAAACAAAGTAAACTGTTAAAGGATCGAGTAAACTTTTAGGAAAAGGGATGCATTTACCATACAAATATCTAATTGGAAATGCCATATTTCAATACCACTATTTTTTCTTTTTAAATTTGATAGATTTATTTTTACAATGTACATTCCTAAACCCTCCCATTTGTTGTCTGAATTCCTGTTTGTGACCTTGGAATTCCAAATTTGTTATGTCATCCTCTGCCTTTTTTTCTAAGGGCATTGTATTAGGAAATAAAATCAGCATGAAAATACTTCCCTGTCCCTTCACACCCTCTCCTTTTCTCCTGTTAATCGGCATAGCCCTGGCATCCATTTTAAAAAAAAATATTTCCTCTAAATGGAAAGGTAACTTATGGTACTCTGCAAAATAGCAGGCCTATCTTTGTTTCACAAATATGACAGGATGTGTTTAGCAGAAACTGCTTATTTCTAGCTACTGTTTTGGGGTATAGGGATTTCTGCTTTTATTTAATATTTTCTTTTAAACAAAACATAATACTGATTTGTTTCAGGTTTTTTGAGTTTCTGCCTTGTTTTTCTTTAAGATCTCCAAAAGTAAGACTCTGCTTCCAGTGGCACATGATTATTTTAGCAGTTTTCCTTATATAAAGGCTACATGTAAGTAAAGACTGTTTCTCCTGCCAGTAATGAGCAGGAGACGGCCGTTAAGAACAGATGCTCCTAATGACTGGACCACTTCTTGTGACAGCAAAAGCCAGAGGAAATCATTACACCTCTAAACAGTAGATGTGCTTTTACTTCTCAGTACAAATAACACATGCCCCGGGTCAGTAAAGGACTACTGCATTTGAACAAGTTTGGTTTCCATGCAAAGCTGAAGGTATGTCCAGGTGTTTTTTAGGTTTTAGTAGGTTTTCTGTCTGGATACATAAGAGTGACTGCAGGCACAGGTGAAACAACTCAGTGAACTGCCTGAATATCCCGTCCAGGCTGCAAAACGACAGGGTGCAGTGCAGAAGTTCCAAGTCACAAGAAACTACACTTCCAAAAGATATCTGATTAAAACCTTTGTGCAATGTGAAAGCTGATATAATGAATGCCAGCCTAACCCAGAAAATTCTCCTCCTTTTAATAGGTGTTACAAATCCTCAGCACCTCACAGGTTTAAGTTCAAAGTCACCTTTATAAATAGCATTTACTTCACAACCCCAAAGTACTATTTTTTTTTCTAAAGAAACTTCGGGACTCAAGCCCACACAAATCCAATTTAAAAAAGAACAGCCTGCTTTAAACATTACTAACTGAAACCACAACGTTTGCACACTATTAAGAAGAATATGAAGACCTGTTTCTGTCTGTACATCGGAAAACATTATTTTGCTCAAATGAGGCTGTAAGTGTAACATGGCTTCCCAATGCTGAAATCAAAGTGCTGCAGCAACATAGGTGTTGTCCCATTTTATCACAAGAAATCCCAAACGAACAGGTTTTCCCCACTCCTGTCCCCCACAGCAACCTCCTCAAAGCTGCTACTCAACATTCAGGGATGTTTCCTTTCTGGAAAAACACCAGACACTCTCACAGAACTGTAGATATTTAATGTCATAATGTAGATTGTTTCTTGTAGATGCGTTTATATCAGCTTCATCTGTGATTGCTCTGTATCACCTGGTGCAGAAAACTCCATGTGTTTTAGTGGACTGAGAACATAGTAGGTATCATTGATGAAAGGTACAACATCTGTTTAAATAGCACATAGTTTTTTTCAGTTGGTTAACAGCGTAATCACTTTAGCTATCAGAGGAATGCGGTACCTATGGGTAGCACCTCAGAACAGCATGCAGGTATAGTGCGTGCATTCATAAATGAATAAAATTTTTCACTGAATATATAGGTATCAAGAGACCTCTTTTTCACTTAAGTCCTCAAAGTAAGGCTCCAGTGAGATTTGAAAAATGTGTGGGCTCTTTTCCAGCCCTGAGAGGTGAATTATACCTACTGAAACTACAGATCTGCCTGTGCAGACAGGTGCAGGCAGTTTCCTCAATTCCTCTGTGTCTCTGGTCCCAGGCAGCCGCAATCCAACTCCAACGCAAAGGCTGCACAGGCATGCTTAGCTGAGAGATAGGGTGAATCGGCTTGAGCACACTCTGCCTTCAAACATGCTAGCTAAGAATCTACCAAGTAGCTTATGAAGTGAGATTTTAGTTAAACTTGTTTTGTGCGCAGAGTGCTACTTAGAAAACAAATTGAAGAAAGTAATGATATCTTTCTAAAACTCTTTCAAAAACATTTCTAAAAATCATGATAAACAATAAAAATAGCTTGTAAAATGTAGCTTGTAAAACTGTTCACAATGTTACCATTTGGAAAAAAAAAATCAACTGAGTTTGTTTTTAAAGGTATGCAGTTGCATCCAGGATTCACTGTAAAAGAAATGAGATCAAGAGGCCGGCATTTCTTTTAAATTCTGATATCCTTCTTCATTTATATGTGCCATAAAATGAAGTGCAAGAGGTAAATGAAGCAGCAAGCACATAACAGCTTTACTGACAGCTTTGGTAGTACCAAAATAAACCACGCTGCATTTTTATTTATATACTGGGAATTCACCAGTTCAATTACTGACCCATGACCCTAGTTCTGCAAAGTACCCAAAAATGTATTTAAGCATTCTCTGAACGTGTAGAATAAAGCTTAAAGCATATGCTTAAGCAGTTTGCTAAGTTGGAACTTTACTGTTCTCATAAATTGCAGTTGTAAGGCAAACAATTGTTCTACAAATTACTCTGAAGTTATTCTAAAAGCCTATCACAGAAGTCTGAGCAATTCATAATACTGGAAAGTCAACAGGAAGACCAGTGTCTGTCAACTGGTGTTTGGAGCAAGATATTGATTCCCAAGTGGAGCAAGGTTAAAATGTTATAGCAACATGATCTGGAATGATTTTTCAAAAACTTACAAATGAGGGAAATGCACAGGGTATGCACCCAGGGAGCACTAGGCCGTGATTCTGAGAAGGTTGGAGTTAAGGGTAAAACTCTGAGGAAATCACAAACAAAAAAATATCATGTCTTTCAGTCCCTGAGGGTCTGCCTATGAATTTATAGCCAAGGGCGTGAACCTCTAGTTTACTTGTGCTTCAGATCTGTCAGAAAGAAACCTTCCCTTATTCTTTTCCACATCACAGATATCACTCCTCCTCGTAAGCCAGTACTCTGCTATTTCTATCAGATCTATTGCAAATAATAAAAAAAAAAGGAAACTCAGTCTTTATTCATCAGGAGGAGACAGGAATAAGGTCAAAACAACTTTAGCCCCCTTTGCTTTCTAATTTGACTTTGAAAGAAAGTGAGATAAGCCAAGAGAAAAGAACAGAGGAAGATTTCTGATCTGAACCTCACAGGCTCAGCCAACTAATCAAGGGGAATTTGGAAAAGCTGTGTCAGATCTGAAGAAATTAAAAATATTTACTAATATTTACTAACCCAAAGCCTATCATCCACTAGAGCTCTCAGCTAAGACTCAGTGATTCCCTTCTCACGTTCTAGTGTGATAACAACTCACTACAGAATAAAACCACAGGAAAGGTAAAGGTCATTACTTGGTTGTTTGCATTAGACCTGGCTTCTTCTTGATTTTAACATATGAACCCTGAAACAAATATCCATTTCCTTTGTACCATGGGAAGAGGAGGTCTTTTAAAGCAAAACAAGTAATTGAAAAAAGATATTTTCTGGTTTTAATAAGAACTAAGCCAACATGATATAAAAAATCCCTATGTTTTGCAACACCTGTCACAACTTCAAAGAACATAAAAAGTGGCCATTGCAAAAATAACAGGTGTCAGCCTGGAGACATGAGGTCCAATGCGTGGCAGAAGCACAGTAATTCAGGCAATTGCTGTTAAAAAAACACACAATCCAAACCCCCCTCAAAAAGCAAAATGGAAAAAAAAAAAACTTTATGAGCCATTAGAGGATATTTTTGAAAGTCTAAGTTTTCATACTATCTCATAAGTAATATATCACCAAAGTATGCAAAAAGATTCAAAAATAGTTTGGAACAAACTGAGGTTGAGAATTCAAGCATTCAGGGCCAGAAGAGAGAGAAACAAAGATTAATGTTTAATTTTATATTTTAAAATATGACCTTGCAAATGCTGTAAATAGATAAAAACAACGCAAAATGGATCATCAGATGTAAACTGATAAAGCTTGCATGATCTGGGAGAGACTCAGAATATTCAGTTTCCTGGTCATAAATGCATCCAAAAACCTCTAAAATGATAAACCTCTTATACGGTCCTGAAAACTAGACAGAATTTTCCAGTTAGTCCAAATTAGAACATGTTGAGTGGCAGAAGCATTGGAGGTATTACAAATCTGTTCCTAAACACAAATTACAAGTGCAACTTTCATAGGAGGCCTTACAATGTGCTATGGATAAAGGGACCGTAGCTGAAATCCCAGGATGGCTCATTTATTAGAATGTTTATGATTTCATATTTTTGAGTCTACTGCCACTAAACCTCTGCTAAAAGCAGGAATTAAATTTGGGGGGGTTAACAATATATAATTTCCTTTTCTTTCTTTCTAACTACCCAAGAGGGACAGAGAGTAACATCCGATTAGGAACCAAGTTTCCTCTGTGATGCTAACTGAAATATGTAGCTGGCCCAGAGTATTAACAGGGAGTTATGTGCTTGAAGCATAGAAACAGACTGGGTTGTTTAAAACATAGCAACAGACTAGGATACAGGGTCCTCTCTCACTGCTACCTAATTTGGCTTATTCAGGGTTATTCATGATCTGGGTCTCTGAGGAACTGTCATGGTGAATCATCTAAAGCCCATATCCGGTGTGTTTATCACCATGCTATTGTATATAAGAATAGAACATCAGTGATAGGCAGATGTGCAATTGATGCAACGTTTCTGGAGTAGTTAAAGAACTTGGACATTTACTCTCATTTTTTAAAAAATAGAGCTGAGCAACCTATTTAATGGTAAAGCCAAGTCAATGAGACACTTTGGAGATCCTTACCCTGCATTTCCAAAAATAATTGTTAGTTACAAGATTGGAAAGTGTGAATCTATTCAAGAGATGAACAACTGTTTTCTTTCCATGAATAAGAAAGCACCTGAAACAGTGTCTGGGACCAGTTCAAACCACCAAGGGTACATTGGTGGTTGGTACTCCCAGAATTAAGATGATACTCCTTAAGGGTACCTCTACGTACTCCTAGAATTAGGTTGGTACTCCTAGAATTAAAATAGCTTCTTACCATTTTTAATAAGCCACCTTTTTCTCCTTTAGTGCTATTCCTCCATCTTTTATCATACCACCTTTTAATTATCACCTTATTTGAGCTAAAATTCTAAAGATACTAGTTTACCTAAGTGTTACCTCTTCAGGCTGATGGATTCTTATTTTGGGAAAAATGAATGAGGGCATTCATTGTTTTGTCCTGTTTTTCAGGAAGTACAATGCTGATTGCCAGCTGGATGAACATGAGAAGAAAGCCTTCCTAAGGTATCACAACCCTGTCAGGGACTGCATTTTTGTTCCGTGAAGCTTAAAGCAGCATCCATTTCAGACAACGCTTTCTACTGAATAGACAGTGCCAGATGCTCTGAGAACTTAGAGCTGTGCCCAAATAATCCAGTTAACTTTGTTCTCAGATGCTGAGAAGTGAATGCTGTGCCCAGTTAATTCAATTAATTTTACCCCAAAGGTTTAACTGCCAACAAAACCCCCCATCTTTGAAATACATATCTGAGTCAACATAGATAGAATTTTCCCAGTACTCTGCAGCATACATGGCAATTCCAAAGTTAATTTTTATTAAGGTCTTATTTTAACTAGTTCAGAAAGTCAAATGTCCTATAAAAGCAGAAAGAGTACAAACAAGACCATATTTGTTAAGTAACAGCGGTCAAAATCAACTTCCTTCAAAACCCCCATTCAGTGTTTTCCTTTAAAATTATGTTCCATGATTCAAGCTCTTGAGAATTTAAGTTCTTTGCTCCTGTGCCTGGCTTAGCCAGCTTAGTCAGGTCTTTGTCAGCAGCTGGGAAGGATTGCACATACATAGCTACCAGCTCATTTAGGACCAAACTGTGGTACAGTTATCTATGATGAGCAGGAACTTACTCTCCTTGCATTAGTTTTAATAGGAGTTTACTAGGAGAAAATGCTGCAAAATTCTGGTGCTTAGTTGACAAATTGATATATTTACGAAATATCAAACAGGACTGGAGACTGCAAAATGCAACTCCAAAACAAAAGTTTCAGGTTTCATTGCAGTAGCCAAGAAGGTAACATTTCCTGATCTCTTGAGAGGAATTCTCATCATTGTTTGCAACTTTAACTTTTTACCTAATAGTACCCCAGAAACTGTAAAGTATCCCAGTTTTGATGAACAGAAAAAAAGAGTCATGACAAGCGGATATCTGAAGACCAGCTTTCCTGCTAGCAGAGAAATACCTCTTCCTTCAGTAATGACTTCCTAACAATCTTTCTCTCTATTTCTCTCATGTGTAAAAAGAGGAAGATAGACATAAAGAGAAACTTTTTACTGAAAAGTCATTTGACACAGGCTCCTCCACGACACATACCCCGGAGAACTTCCCTGGCAGTGAAACCCAGAGAGGAAACAGGTGTGGGAATGAGCCATGCACACACTTCCCTAAACAGTGGCCACAAAATTCAGACACAACAGGCAAACCCCACTACTGCAGAAGTAAAGTCTGTGTCAGAACATCAATTTAGTGTTTGTGGTACAATATTAGTAGTGTGAGGAACCTTTCAAAATATAAGATAATGGACGGTGAAGCAGTATTTCTCCAGAAGAGAGATGATGAGAGAAAACAAGTAAAAGCCTGCAGAACCAAAGAATACCACCCGATAATTCTCAAAGTTGGTATTTAGTTGCTGTGTGCAAAGTGCTTCTCTGTCTAATGCAGAACATCTCTGATGTTATATATTTGATAGTTTTGACAAAGCCACTAAGCAATCACTCAGTTGCGTTCACCTGTAAATGACAGAATGCCTTAAGGGTTTTTGATATGGTTTTTTATTTCCACAGCATTTATCAAAATGGAGTCTTGCTTCAAGAATGGGTCTACAAATAGTGACAAAAGCCAATCTACAAGTTTTTCTGCAGTTACTGATCCCTAGTTTTTCACTACCATATCTCAAACTGAAGGGTTTCACTTCCATACGTTTCATACAAGTTGTAAGCAGTTTTTAAAAAATATTCACCTACCACTTTCTCTTTTGCTGTAGACTGAAACTGTGCAAGATGTTTTTTCTAGTTATTCTAATCACTCTATAGTGCTTTTTATTTTATAACCCCAGCTAATTTTTATTAGTGATAGTGTTTTCTTCTTGTCCAGCATGCTTCTTCAAGTATACCTATGCATAACCTTGACCTTTTATTTAAAATCAACCCCCATCACCTACAGAAAATAACTCCCAGAAAATCTATGTTCTTTCCATATTTTGCTTTGCTGAGATCCTCTCAGGCACACACTGCCAGGTTTTAAAATCAGAAAGGATATGGAGCTTCTGCACAGACTGTGGTTTCTAAGCCATAACAAATTAACTGACAGAATTGTGTAATATGCTCTGCATTGCAGTATTCACTCCCTACACGGTGATATTCATCACCGACCCTCTTCCTTCCTCCACAGACTCTCAGAAGATTCACACTACATCCATTTCCAGAGCTTCTCTCAGATTCCCCAGGCAAATGCCAATCAAAGCTTCCTTTGTTGGCGATATGTACATTCTTCCACGAGCTATAAAGGGTAAGCATGTCCCAACTTTCTACAGGCTATCATAGGCACGTGCAATATTATTGTCCCATAGTTTATCTTACCATACCCCAGAGAAATCTCATCATCCTGTTTTCTTTATATGGACTACAGATGTCTTAGCCAAGCTTCCTCACCACTGAGTCACAAACCAGGATTGTTTACATCTTCATAATGAGTCACCTTCAGGATTTGGCTCACTTTCAGTACATGGGCTGACTTCATCTACTCTCTGTTTTGTCTCATTCTCCTTCATCTTGTCAACGTAGCTGTACCTGTTGGGAGTACAAGCACAAAATGGCTCCCTCCTACTTTTCCTTTTGCTTTCTTTATGCCACTTCATGTTGACTGATGTCACTTTCAATCTCTAGATTGACTGCTGTTCTAAAACTTTGACTTTCATGTCATTCCAAGTTCCTGTGGCATAGGAAATACAATTCATATTTCTTTTTTTGCATCCAAGAATATCAGCTGACGTGCAAAAGTGCCGCATCTTTGCTCAGATGTCAAACTACATTTGTATCTTTCATCCTCCTCATTTATAAATAGGAATATTGTTAATATTGAAAATATCTAGGATGCTTTAGAACTCATATTGCCTTTTTCCATATGATATGTTCTCCCTTACTGGAATGCGTAAGTGACTAGGAATTCTGCTGGCCTGAGAGCTTTCCTTTTTGCACTATCCACCACCTTGAAGGTCCATTTTATGAATGTTCTGTATTTATTAATTCTTTCCTTTTCTAATCACTATGTTTAGTATGTCCACTCCTCACCTAACTCACCCTTAGAACTAAACTCCTTGCAATCAGTGGTTGGCTGAATGCCCGGAGTCAGTATCATTTTCTGGTTTACCTTCAGGCTGTCATGTGCTGCTTCAGAGCTATTGTAAGTTATGTTTCCAAAACAGCAGAGTAATATTAATATTTTCATTATCTCATTATTTTCTAAATGTATATTGTAAATATGTTTTCATATTACTTTCTTTCCTTCAAAAGATTAAAAAAAAAAAAGATGAAAGTGCTTGATAAGGTCCCTTTAAGAGTCTTTCACAATTCCTGTTTTTGTAAAGTTGCATTTGCTTTGTTGCATAAAAAACCTTACGGCAACTAAATTGGGGTGAAAGGTAAAATACTGCCATGAATTAGAAACAGCCTAAGAAACCAAAAGCAAGGTCAGAATTAATAATCAGTTTTCGAGGGAAAAGGTTAACAGGAAGGTGACCAGAACTGAACCCAGTTTGTAGGTGGAGTAGAATGTAAAGATGTGAGTAAAAACATTATTGTGTTTAATTATTACTAACAATATATAAATAAATCATACCAAGGTGTTTTGCAACTAGATCTGTGGAAATTACATGCAAAATTTCTCCTGTAAGTGTTAAGTCAGTAACTTCCAACATAAACCTGATTTTTATTTAAAACCACAACCTTTGTAGATAGAAACATGCCCTTATCTTGTTTTTAAATACCAAAGTGGTTGTGTGAAGGGCAGAATATCTTTGAAGAGTTCCAATCCTGTGTATACAAGACGCAGCTATACTGAAAAGTGAATCAGTTATTTAATTCTTCAACTTTATCTACTGATCTTAGCTACGTTTTTTCAGGCATACAGAGTTTAACCAGACCCACCCACCCAGAAAAAGATTTCTGTGTCTTCCAGTACCAGTTCAGACTAATGGCCAGCCCTATGATCCTGTTTATTTTTAAATCAACTCAGATAAACAAATCTTTTCATTTGTCATTATTGTTTCTCTTTTTATAATTAATCCTCTGAGAAGTTAGAAATTAAACAGCACTTAGCCAAAATGGAAACTTCATATAATAGTTTCTTTCATAAAGCGCAAATCAAATATAAATTCATATTTTTTGAATATGGAAATACTCATAGTGATGAAAGTTATACTTAGTACATGTGGAATGTGTGCTTCATTTTTTAAGTGTGGTTTGTTTTGTTTTGTTTTTAAATAACAGTGATGCCAGTGAACTTCAAGATGATGAAGTTTAATGTGCCCTGGAGCCTGCTCAGATCTAGCTGCCTCAGTCCAAATGCTAATGTGCATTCAGAACTGTGAGCAGAAAAACTCTTGAGTCTGAAAGACTCATTGCCCTGGTGGGAAATACTATTTATGCCAGTGACAGGAGCCACTGGCTGCTGTATGTGAGTGAAAGATTGAGAACATTGGCCCACATGAGGTGTATCTTGGTTGTAGACAGGATTCCACTATGAAACTTTCCTTGATATTATGACTGGTTTTAGATGAAGCCAAGAATAGATGAGGCAAGACTTCTGTTTGTATTGTTTGAGCTGCCTTAGGTACTAATAAAGAGAGCAACAGGCACTATGCTGGATTCCAGAGGTGAAGAATGACCTAATAAGCATTCTTTGTTTACAGATGCTGGACCTCATTTTGATATTTTTCCTAGTGTGGTTCTGGGTAAGAGACTTGCACTTGTAGCCAGCTAGCTGTTTGTACACTGACACACACAACTGTAAAAGAAACCAGACTCATTATGAATGTGACAGAGCCAAATATCCCAAATTCTGGGGGTTTTCTATTAAATTGCCATTCAGTGAGGATCTTGACACACTCCTGCCTTAAAAGAAATGGAAACTTGTGAACTTACACTGTTAATAACCAAACAACAGCAACAAAATTATATTCAGAGTGGGGAAAACACAATTTACTGTGGGCTTGGCTCCTCTGACAGTGTAGGACAAGATAGTCTCAGCCTTGCAGTTCAGCCGAGTGTTATGCTATCCATCAAAATCTGGGATCATACATGTCCAAATGTGGAACATCTGTATACTGTTGAGATCCTCAGCATAATTTTTAATTAGAAGATGTGTTTTGAATGTTTTCTCACTTAATGTGCTAAATAAACCAGCAATTTTAAAAACACAAACCCCAAATTATTTATGGGCAAACCAATGAAATTTGCATTCCAAACTCGCAACCAGCCCAGCATGAATGCTGACCTCACCTCTGCTACTACAACTAATAGGAAAACTGATGCACCACTTAGGCTAGGCATAATTAAGAAGATAAAAAGTCTGCCAATGGATGTTTCTATTTTTTTCAAGACATCTGCCACAGAGGAAAATGCCAATCTGGATTCTCTTCCTAGGCCCAGTAACAGAGTGTCATCTCTAAGTAAAGCATACGTTAGCATGAAGCCCAACACATAAAAATTGAGAGAGCATAAAAATAGAGAGATTAATGTGTAAAATTGAAATAAAGGGTCAGGCTTGAAGTAGGGTATGAACAGTTTCCCAAGGGATTGCTTTTGTTTACTATTCTGATTGATGTCCTGGCTCTAGAACATGAGAGACCCTGCAGATGGTGTCTGCAGGCAACACAGAAAGACATACATCAATGTACAGGAGGACAAGGAAAACCCACCAAAAGAGCTGGATATTTGTGAACTGAAATAGATGACATTCAGCAGTGAAAGTAACAAAACATGAGTTGAAGGCTAAGAAGGAAAACTCTCATTTGGAAAAGACTCACTCTGGAACTACCAGATGACTGCAGGAGGCTACAAAAGCAATGCTTTTCTAAGGTAACAGTAGAGGAAGAGTAGCAAATTCTTAGTGTCCAACTGTGCAACCTTCAGGAGACCTCATCTACAATACTGGGTACAACTTGTGTTCAAGGAAAACTAATTCATCACTAGCAAGTGTAGAGATGGTACACCAGGCTAGCCAGAGGTATTAATAATCTATCATGTGAGAAGAAGCTAAGAAAGTTCTGCTTGTATAGCCTTACAAAATTAATTTGAGGTGGACAAATGAACATCAGGAAAGCAGAATAGTTATGCAATCCAATAGACAGGGCTGGCAGGATAATAAGTCAGAAAGCATTGGTCATAAATTACTTGAGGCTGGAAATTGAAAGATGGTGTCTAGCAATTACAGCAATAACCTTCCAATGGAAGATCTGTTCCAAAGCAGTGAGGCAAAAATCATAACTGTTCTTCAGAGAAAAACTTAATAATCCATGAAAATACATGGTAACTATATTAAAGAACTTGAACAGATAACTCAAGACTTCACTTCCGTTCCAATGTTTCTGTCTCATAAATTCACCTGGAAGGATAAATGCCCAGCTGGACACAGTTCTTGGTTCTAGAGGCCCATTAAGGAGAAAAGCTATAGTACGAAAATAGCTTTTTCATTGTTATAGTGAAGTACTCTGTAAATTAGAGGTGGGAGCAAAAAAATAAATAGGCTGACCATATAAATGTGAGGCAAGTATGCAGCCTTGCACACCAAAGGATG
Organism: Psittacula echo; assembly: GCF_963264785.1. Classification (NCBI taxonomy): domain Eukaryota; kingdom Metazoa; phylum Chordata; class Aves; order Psittaciformes; family Psittacidae; genus Psittacula; species Psittacula echo. Next base: position 29,400,384 of record NC_137737.1, on the reverse strand, counting down.
CCACTTTACCATCCAACCCAGCTAAAAATCCATTACCTGTCAGTAGTTTTAACCTTGCAAAAGAAACTCATGTGAGGTGTTCAAATCTGAGGAACAAAACTCTCCTTAGGCTGTCTGAAATAGTGCTTGACTGGTCTGAAATGAAGGTGAACTCAAAGTTAAAGAGTCATACTGGTATAACTGAAAAAGTATGGAATTGAGGGTTCAACTTCTTGTTTTATACAATTTTGGGCTCCTTAAATGTCTCTTAAGGCTCTTTGTAAGCTAACATTAGTTTTCTACTTAAACTCCTCTGACAAACAGGTTTCTCAGGTAATTTAATGTCATATAGATGAATATGGCTATAGTTAAGCAGGATCACAGAAAAGTGCTCTAAAAGTATTTTCATCCAAGTGTATTTGATTCTGCATGGTGGGATACATTTGGGAAATGTCTTTGAAGAAGACAAACTGTAGCAGCCATCATCCCTACTGAAGAATATTATTTAATCCAAAAAGATGCAGGAAAAAAGCAACCAGGATAAAATGATGTTTAAAACACATTGTATCAATGATAGAAACCATAACACAAGTCCACTTTCTTAACATTGTTAAAGAAGGGAGGAAAGTCATTCCCATTCCACACATTTTAGCATTTTCCTGTGCCTAATTAATTCATTAAATTTAAGAAATAGGTTCTGGCTGAAATTTCCATATTTTCATTTGAACTCCTGAAGAAATTCATCACAGAAGAGCCCTTAGATCTTACTTTGCTAAATTCAAGCAAAGTCAGGATTCCTTCAAACCCCACAATTCCTTTATAAGCAGTGGATTAAAAATATAAACAATGGCTTATTTCTGATCTTCTGTGTTGCTAATACTTTGTCCTACATGCTCAGATCATTCATTCATTCGAAAAATGCATGCTTAGTAACTATTTTAAAAGTGGATTAAATCCTTTGGCACATTATTACTGCACTGCCTCAATAAGTGCTTAGTTTACCAAAAAGGTTATTTACTGTAAATATGGTACTAGAACCAGCTGCATCACATTTACACAAAAAGAAAACATACTGGATGGTTTAGAAAAAGGGGCATAATATAGTGGTGATCACTTTCCCTTATACTTCTGAATTAAGAGTTTAAAATACTGTGCTTGAAGTCCCATAAAGCTTGGTATGCCTTGGGAACAGCACTCCTAGCTTAATTTGGGCCAGGTTCCTTTTTCCACTTTGAAGGAACAAAATGAGACTTTAATAGTTCCAGGAGCCTCTAGGTAGTTGCGAACTGAGGACTCTAAAGCATTCACGTGGACAGAGCTTAGCCCATAGCAGAAAGCATATTTTAGGGAGACTAACTTCTAGAGCAAGACTGGACCATCTTCCTTCCTATCAATGAAGAATAAAAACAAATCACTTTTTTTCCTCTCTCTCTGTCTCCTATACATATTTTAAGATTTATGAGACTCGTCTTGAAGTAATATATGTAAATGAATCGCAGTTGTGAGATTCATGTCATTTAGGGATGTTCATGACTGATAAGTCAAAAAAAGGAAGCATTTGGAAAACACAGGATAAGACATAAGAGTACAAAGAGTAAGTTTCATCATAAACATTGCAGAGGTATGCAATATTTACGTACAAAAGGTATTTAGATATAAAAGAAATAGAAGCCACCCTTCCCCTTCATTCATCCCCCAAAATAATAGGGTTTCCAATCCCAGTATGGAGCATTTTCAGAGATACATGTCGTGCAGAACTATGTAGCTCAGGGCTTTTAGCCAGGAAATTCTGCAAATTTGTCTTCAGATTAAATGGTGCCATGCAACCAATCACATTACAGCTTTACTTTGAATGCTTCCACTTGGCAATGCCTCTGGCTGAAGATGCCTTGTATTTTGGCTCCTTCAGAATTTGTACTAGAAAAACATTTTGGCACAATTGCCATCTACTGTTTAATCTTTTAAAAGGGTATGGGAAAAATTCCTTTAATTGCTCTTAGGTGTGCACATGTCTCGAAAGGTTTAAGACTAGTTTTTATAACATGAACTATATACACAGCCTGTACTAACTTCCTATCCAGCCAGGATGATCTTTCTCAATCAAAGATGAGGATTCAGAAAGAATGCAATAAAATCGCATCAGACAAGAAGCTTACTGTCTGGCATTGCTATGCAGGGGTTAAAGACATGTCTACACGACAGCCAAGAAGTACGATTTAAAGCTTGTTTGAGGATGTGTGCACATGCTGCAACTAGCTGGTCAAGTGATGATAAAGATACAGCCTTAGCAGAGCAAAGTGCGGACTGAAAACTTAATCTGAAAATTTGGGCAAATATTTAGGAGGCTAAGCTGCAGTCAACTCCAAGCTGCAACAGCTGACACCTTAGTTGTAGGTTTCAAATTCCTATCTAGCCATAATGATGTAAAAAAATCTGTCAAGACTTTGTTCTAAGTATATTATGAATTCAAATAGTGGGAGTAAAATAGGCAATTGGGGTGTCACTGGACCTTTTAATCTGAAACTCCATTTCATATATAAAACTATACTGCTAAGTTCCCATGCTACACATGCTTCTAGCAAAATCTCTACCTTCTCTGATTTGCTGTTGCAGTTGCTGTATTTGGAAGAGTGTTGTTTGGAAAGTGTCCCTGGACTGGGGTTTTTCATGAGAAATTTCAGAGAATAGTTTATATGTGCTCTTCCTTAATTGACTGGATCCATAGACTGAAAAATAACCTTGAAAACCTGGAATAATAGTGCCTGCTTGCTTCAACAGACCCACCCATGATTGTGTGCTTTAATTTTTCAACAAGATGTGGAGGTAGGGACTGAGGAAACCCATAAAAATGTTTGGTTTGGCTTTCTGGCAGTTTTCCCTAGCAAGAGCACATGAAAAGCACTGAGGATGCAAGATCCTGTCATGGAGTGCCTGACTTGAGCACCACAGAACATTCTGTACATCCCGGAGTGGAGGATCATATTGCTCTGCTCACTCTGGGGACAGCAACAAGCAGCAGCAGCAGCAACAGCAGCAGCAGCAGCAGGTCATCAACTGGAAGCTGGAAACCCGCCATCTTTTAATTAGTTGCTCTCTACTTCATAGTAATCCTATTTAAAATCCTACAAAACACAAGGTCAGGTTTGCTGTGCAAGCTCAGATAATGCCAAGCCAAATTTTTAATCATGTAATTACCCAGAAACACCTTTTTAGATGGAATAAATATCATAATCTCATTAAAACTAGGGAGTATAATACATGGCCAGGTTCTGTTCTTTTCTGTTCTTAATCATTGTCCAGATGAACAACAATGTTTCCCAACTGACTCTGGATTCAAGAACCACTTTGTTTTAACTAAAGACAACTGCTTCCTATACAACTTAACTTGGATTTGGTCTCAAATTCCATGTAGATAATCTTGCAGATACGCAAACTGAGCTCTCATTCCTTTTACACCTTATACAAAGTTATTTTAAACCATTCCAGGTTTCAGTGATTCCAAACAAACTGTTTTGTGAGCAACCACTGGATGCATTTTAAGAGCAAATAATGCTACCTCATACAAACTGTACATAAGACCTTAAAGAAAAGCATATCAAAAGCATCAAAGTCTTATCGACATTTCACAGGCTGTTGCAGAACTGAATAGGAAAGATTAAGTGTTACTCAGGCACATAGCAAATCAGTTCCTGACTCAGAAACAGAACATGGGTCTCCTGACTACTAATCCGATAGCATGGAGGAAAATGTTGTCCTCATCTGGAGCTAAAAGGAAGATTTCCCACTTCTGGACCCTTCCCCATTTCCACCATTATACCACTTCACTACTTGTCCAGGATGCCATGTAGAAATGTGGTCCTTGCTGTGGACCTTGCTGTGGCATTAAAAAAAAAAAAAAGGGGAGGAAAAAAAAGTGCAGCAATTTACAGCGGGTGGGTTCATTTAAATGCAAATTCATACATTCTTCTGTAAATATGCTGCAGTATATTGTGTAATATAATATAATCCTGGTAATCTGAGCCCTTGTTACAGCTCTTTGCTACTAAATCATTGCTAAAAAGTGAGGAAAAAACTGCCAACCTTACGTGCAAATTATGAAGTGTGTAGATTCACAAGATTCTGTCTTATTGACAAAAGTAAACTCATTTTGAAATAGACTGATTTAGATAGCTGATTTCTTTAAATACATTTATTTTACCTTGCAGGTGTCATCCATTTGGGCAGGAAATTAACTTTTCAGCCAATGATCTTTTTCAAAACACCTCTTAAAATTATATTTTTGTATGGAATACTAACAACAATAGCTCTGTATGAACATACCCCAAGAACAAGTTTCCAATGCTTGACAATACCCCAATATTTCAGTAGGTGCAGAGCATAGAGGTCCTTGGCATTGAGACAGAACCCCAAGCCACAACTCACAAAACAGCACAGAGCTGCATGCTTAATTTGACAGGTCTGGGGCTTAAACCTCACCCCAAACAGGCAGACAGGCAAGCAGCCAATCTTTCCAGAACTACGTCAGGCTGCTGTAGATCTTCCCGCTCTCAGCCTCAACCTTTCATCAAGCACTGGATCATCCCTCCCCTCCAGTGGTTTCTGTTCTAATGGGATATCTTGGGGGATTCCTCTTGACACTCTTCTCACTCTTTCAAGATCACTCTTTACTTCCACTCCTCTCTACAGGATCCAGCTCTCCCTCCTCCACCCACCCTAGGGATGAGTTTGAGGCTTACCAGCCTTAAAACAGATTTCTTTCTCAAACTTAGAACATTCAGACCTATTTATCTAACCTACTACAGCTTAACAATCATGACATATAGCATAAGTGTTGCCAGTGATGATCAGGATTAGTAAATAGGGAGGAAAGGGAGCTTGTTACTTTTTCCTAACGTGTTCTCAGATAGGGGCAAAATAGAAGCACTTCTACTACACCTGGAAATGATCCCACACCAAGCCACTCTCCCAGCTCAACGTCACCTCAACTCTGCACTCAGTTTTAAGAATTTTTCTCACTGTGCAGGCTGTGTCTGTGACAGGATCTTCTCAAATTTGTAATGGAAGAATTCTCTGGAAAGAGTTCACTGTTAATTTTTCCAATGAAAACTGACCAAATGGAATACACTCATGGAAAGCAGTTCTAGTGAAATGCCTCCCCCTTGCAGCACCCTGCTCTCCTTTCGTTTGCCATAAAACAGTACGATTTTGGTAAATGCTGTCAGTTGTTTATATTTAGAATAAAAAACAGCTCTCCACGAGTAATTTGTAAAGCCAAGGCACAGGTTGGATTTCAAAATTTGGAGGAAGTTTGGGTATTTATTTCCACACTTCCCATAAAAGCTTTGTTACTTGTATGTGTTCTCCCTCTTATTTTCTATTAATAAGCAAAAGCAATGACATAAGACATTGCTAACGATTCAGCACATAAGACCTTGAACACTTTTATACCCAAAGAAAGGGAAATGAAATGCAAACATTGACAAAGTGAGAAAGCAGCTATAGCTTGTTTTACCAGTGTCAATTCTAATAGAGTTTTCACTTGTTCCACTGAGAAAAATAGATTTTCTTATCATCCTTTCTTAGTTCTAACACATTTGCCAAGAGGATTCTTTTCATACTAGAAATCCACCTTCATTTTTCTTTAATAGTGTACTGTGAAACCACCTATATTCAGTATCCTGAATTGGTCTGTCTGAAAGGCAAGAAACTCTACTCTTGACAGGAGTTTGTGAACTGCTTTTTCTTTTCTTTTTCTTTTTTTTTTTTTTTTTTTTTTGCAGATTCCAAAAGATATAAAGACATCCTAAGATGGTCTTACTAACAAGTGCAACAAACATACATGACAACAAAGCTAAACTGATGCTGCTTATGCCACGTGATGACCAGAAGCCTAAAACAAACCTAAGGATCTGAAAGAAGAATTAAAAATGAAATGCAAAAGATGGCTGGCAGGCCAAGAATGAGACACAATGGTTGTATCTACACTAGCAATTTGAGCATGCCAGAACGATCCTGACTGCTGTAAACAACTGTCGTGTCCTGGACCATAACCATATTACTAAATTTTTTTCACCCTGCAAGCACAGTTCAAGCATGTGTCAGCTCATGCACAGTGCTCTGAAAGCGACCCAGAGCTAAAACCACGCTGGGGCAGCCATGGCAATTTAACAGTACAGTTCATCAAATACCAGCACCCAGGAATGTTGCCTTGACTTATGAGTATGGGTGGAGCCAGTGAAGCCACGCTGATCATTTATAATAGATGTGCAATGTCGCACTTCTCTTTCTGTGGAAACCAGTAGCAGTATTTCAGAGACACAGCCTGTTGTATTACTAGCTATTTTCTCTTTAGTATATTCAGGGAAAAGGGCAAGTCAATGGAAAGTTGTTGCCTGAATTCATGGAATCACTGGAAAGCAAATAATAAACAAAGGAAGCAGAATTGAAATGTGAGTTAAAGATGTCACTTTTCAGTTTTCTCCAGGGCTGACATGGAAAAGGTTCTTTTTAGCATTATCTTTGTAGTCCTATGTAGTACTGACATGCCTTTGCTGCCTTTACAGTTATATATTAAATGTATAAGTACAAAACCAAAATACAGGTTTCTTAGGCATTCCTTTGCAAAGTCATGAGTTTTCTTAGCTATTTCCAAAACTTGCTTGATTTAGGATTATTATAGGGCTTCAGTAGAAATGCCGGTTTTCCTTTTAAGCTTATAGCACTTTGTAGATTTAGCAAAAGTCATTTTACTGGTTAGGAAAAAAAAGTAATGATGGATTTTAACTTATGGTTATATCATTAGAAATATATATTTCAGGCCTGTGACCTTGCAGCTGCAAAATATAGAACTGCTTTTACTTCACAAGCATTTGTCCAAACATTTTCTTTCATTTTGATCCAAATAGCTTCACACCCACTGAGTTAGATTTTGACTTTCAGGTTCGAGCAAACTGAAAATTTCAATCAGCTCCTTAGCTAGAGTAAATGGGTGTAGCTCCACCACTGAGCAACACATTGACTTCAATGGAACTACACCGATTAACACCGGGTGAGGATCAGATCCTGATCAAATTGAAACTCAATTGAAATCGCTGTGCTTCACCTGGTGTTTATTCACACCTCACATCAAAACCATGCAAAGCTATGAGTTTTGCATGATTCTGATCCAAAGCCACACACCATATATGCTTAAAATTGAGTTCAGATCAGTCAGGATTTCCACAATGCTAAGCAAATCTTTTGATAAATATGGTTTGCGTTACTAGTTTGTAACAAAACTCCACACCAGGTGACTTTTGTGTGGTCTGGTGTTTCATTGTGAACATTTTGCACTGCTCTAATGAAACATGATTTCTGAGACAACCATGAGATAAAAAAGTGTTTCTATTCAATGTTTTACCCACAAGTTGTGCAATATGCACACAAACGGTGACCATAACATTAAACTCCTAATGTCTACGATTTGAAACCTAATTCCTTATTAAAACACCTAAATAATGCTAAATAGTGCTGGTGTGATCTTCTAGATACTCTGTGCAATGGACTGCAGGTCTCATTATTGGTAGAATGGCAAGTCAAACTACTTCGTCTTAGGTCTTTACACAGTGTGCGATTTCATCAGAGCTTGCAAAGCTTTTCAGAGGCATTTCTGCAAAATGTACCTGAATGTGCTGGTGGCCACCTAGGGCTTCATTGTAGGCACTGGGCTCTTTAGAAAGGGACAGAAAAGGCCCTGTGTGTGAAGCTCACCCAGTATCAGCCAAGAAGTAACACCCTGACAGGAGCCCTTTCACTCTCTGAGGAGCTTTGGTGACAGTCGCAGCTCTGAGCATGTGGGATCATGAGCCTGGAAAATTAGGTTGTTTAACCTACACAAAAGTATTTGCATACGCTCACATGTTTATTGCACGTACATGAGTCTGCTGCCTTGCATTTTCCATGCAGGAAATGTGTATGCCACACGCACAGTAGGCCAGATGCCTCCAAGAAGCTTTGAACTTGTATTTGCCCTGGACAGCTGATTTATGCATGTGGGGTAGATTCTATACGCACAAGTAAAATGCATGTCTGGGATTCCTGGATTACTCCATACAAAGTCTTCAGGTAGAAAAAGAAGATATAGCAAGGGAGACTGTGACAAATGGCAGCCTTATGCTAGCGAGGCTTCCAACATTGCTTACAACTTCTTTTACTGCACTTAGTAGAAAACAGCAAAGACAAGACAAGGCCAAGTATTCCCATCCACATGACTCCACAATGTGCTGAGCAGCAGTAAATCCCTTCAGGTGAGGTGAGTATAGGATGTGGATGCTTCCCCACGGGAGAGAGCTCTAAACCACAAGTTTCTACATGCACGCCTGCCAGGCCGAGCCTTTCAGAAGAGATGAGAGAGGAATCTGTTGTTTCATACTTCTAATGAAGCTTTGGAGGAAGATCAGTTCCCACCTGCTCAGAGTTAGGCAGGTGCAGCGATACAGACAACCAAAATTCTAATGGAAAAATTAAAGTCTGCGGTGAGAGGTCATTGAATTTAGGCCATTATGGGTTATATGGCACTAAAAATGCTACAATCTCCAGATTTCATGTGGCTCAGTTCCATGCAAGAAATTCCATAATCTTTTGCTGAATGTAGGCTATGATATATTGTGCAGGATTTAAGAAAAGTTAAAGTAGCAACACTACTGAAGTGTAAGCTGTGCCCTTCCCAAAATGCCACCATTTTAACATGGCTGAGCCCTGCAGGATCTGCTTGTACTTGCACCTCAGTATGCTAATTCAACTCAGCATTGCTTTCTAAAACACATAATTTGGCACAAGGCTGAACTCCACATAAGACACAGAGCCAAGGTGGCCATCTTAAAAATCCTTACTGTGAGAGGAAATGTTATATTTTATATATAGTTCACATCACTCCCAAAGTACAGGATGCCTGAGGGAAACCCTTGCCTAATCTGTAAAAGCTTGAATTTATATATTTCATCTTTTAGCAAAGTGACAAGCTATGAGAATTCTGCATATTCCTGTCTCTTCATTTAAAGATGTATCAACATGAGGTTCATTAGATGAGAGAAGATAACCCAACAGCTGCATTACTCCCCAGCTACCAATAAAGATAAACTCCTGGGAAAGAGCAAACTAAGGAAATGAGTCCACTGTCTTTTTCTCTCCAATGCCTTTTGAATAACCCTGTGTGGCTCCTTCACTGGGATTTTCAGATATGCTACTTTGTGTCTTTGAGAATCTTGTTCTTTGCACCCAGTTCCTATTGGATCTTGGTGATCAGTGGGTTTAAATGTAAGCATTCACATCCTGGCTTATACACTGATTGGTTCCACTTTATTACAGTACTTTGAAAATCTCCAGTGGTGATCTGACCATTAAACCAAGCTGTAAATTAGGTAGACTCATAATTAGTCACTCATTTCTCTTGGAAGCATCTCATGCTCTTTGGATTGTAGCCACACTGGTACATGACGCTAATTTCCACTATTTTCACAGAAGAAAGTCATGCAGGAACTGGGACTCGACAAGATAAAAATAGCTAAGGTTTCCTCACTGAAATTTCAAAATGTGAGGAATGGAGATAATACTAGGGAAATATTAGTCCCTCTTTTGCCAGCATCAAACCAACGTCTTCTTCTGTGGTCTAGTGAAAATGCTTCTCTGGGTCAAAATTACTTGATGAAAATATTTATTTCCAAAGGCTTTCTATTTTAGTCTTCAGTGTGTTCATTTACAGAACAGCAGAGCCCTAAAAATTTTGCATACAGTGTTTAGTTTTACTTAGGCTACCATCGCTTCCCAGTCTCATAAAAAGGTTTACATACAATAGATCACAGAGACCATAAACTAAAGACAAAGACCTACACAATGCTGTTGAGATAATCCTTTGTGCTGTGCACATACCAGTGCTGTATAATATTTGAGGAAAAGCACAATGAAGTATTTCAGACATCTGTTTTTAAGGTTGCAGAACACTACAATGTAAAAAGCAGACACTACAAAGCACTCACATTTCCACCAACTTCAAATGATCCTGGATATTCAGTGGAGAGCACCAAACTGAGTAACTGCTCTCCTAACTGACTACAATAGCATGATGTTAAATGAGACAGATTCTCGTGCTGACAGTATGTTGTACTGTCATGATTTCTTTGCTCTCCATATGATGAAATAGGTGGTAAGTGGAGTTTGACAACCATGCATTTGCCTCATCATATTCACTGTTAATTCCTATTTGGTACTATATCAGATTTCAGTGCCTTGTTTCAAAAAGCACAGCATCTGCTTATTAGAATTTATGCCATTATCTCTACTCAAGTCAACAGACAGAATAAATTCTAAATAAAATTGCTTACTACAGTTATAGCTCTGTGATTTCTTCCAATATATTAAATACTTTATCAAAAACCAATTCAGGGATAATGTCATAATGAAGCTGAAATAAAGCAGCTTTCAGGCAGCTGCGCAGCATTCTTCCTTCTGTCTTGTTTTCTTTTCCTTAAATAAAACGAAACAAAGGTTCCTGTTTGCTCTCTAAACCTCCTGCCCATAGCACAGCATCCTCCATTGCAAGCCAAAAGCATAGGGCCATCAGCAACACAGCTGGGATTTGGTGAAAGCAAATGCTTCACTAAAGTACCTTGTTCCTTTCAGGCAAGTAAAATAAATGTATTATATCACCTACACAACTTTATAATAGTCAGTCAAATTCTCTGTCATCTCAATTAGCTTGCTTAAAAAGCCTTTTCAAAGTCCACATCTGCAACTTCTGGAGAACACATTGAGATGAAGATGACTAGTATTTTTGGTCCAAAGAGGTCTAATTTTCCCTTAGTGAGGAGAACTCTAAGGCTCTTCAGCTCCAAGAGACTTGCAGAGAGATTGAAAATGTTTGGTTTTTTTTTTTTTTTTCTGCTATCACTTTCTGCTGTGTTTTCTATGCTCTGGATCTGGAGTTTGTGCATCATGGAAAAGACTGCTGAAAAAGTACTCCTGGATTTTTGAAGGCACTCTACCACCTACAAAGCAAAGATATTCTTCAGCTCCTGTGCAGTATATGGCTCTGTAGTGGGATTAAAGCCAGAGCTCTGCATAGGAATCTTACAGCACTCCAGATCCTGTTGTGAAAACATTTTGGGGTTGTTGTTTGGTTTTGTTTTGTTCTTCTTTTTTTTTTTTCTTAAGAGCTTCTAAAGTATATTCATGAAAGAGGGTCTGGTTTATGTTTTTTTTTTTATACTCAGAAAGCATATAGGAAAAAGCACCAAAACCTAGCAAAATAAAGCAATACCCACTATATGCCCAATTAGATGAAAAAAAAAAATCTATATTTTTTTTAGCTATCAAAGAAAACCTGCCAGTGTCTCTTTTTGTGTTATAAGTTTTCAGTCAACAGCCGTTAACAAGCTAGGTCATGGGAAGGTAAGGCCCTACATACTGTATTCCTTCAGCTGAGGATAATAGCATTTAACTACAGCCTAGGTTTTAATGCCTGAAACCTTGGCTTGATTAACTCTTGTTCTGGAGATTTAAGTATGAAGCTAATGTCTGGAATGAGCTTAGGTCATGGCAATACCCTGGGTAATTTGGTAGTGAATAAGAATGTGGTTTACAGCCTACTCTCAGGGCTCATCTTCTGCCCAATTAAATGACTTGGGACTTTGTAAAAGACTTCAATATAAGTTTTGCTCTGAGAATACGCTTAATCAATGCATGTTCTGGTAACAGTACACCTGTGTGGGGACAAATCTGCCTGCTGCCGTGTCCCCTATCTTTCCTCCCATGCATATACTCCTGGTCAATAGCAGATTGGAGGCAATGGCAGTTCAGAAAAGTTTTCTGAGCAAAGTTGCCATTCACAAGACTCACTCGCTTAGTTTTGATGAAAACCTAAGAGTAATCCAGACGTCAGCTTAACACTGGGCTAGCCTGGAAAGGACCCAATGTCTTTATGACCAATTACGGTCAAAGAAGCTTTTGTTTTGATAATAGTGGGTTTGACGATATCTCTCTTCAGAAGGAGGATGTAATGTTTCCTATATGACAAACCTTCTGTATTGTTTCTTGTTTTCCTGTGTTCTCTCTTTTCCAGGTTCTATTTGCCTCTCAACTCTTTTCTTGGGTGATATCCCTTTTTTGTTTCATTGCTTTTTGTCCTTAGAATAGAAGATCATTTATATTATGTGTTGGAAAAATGTTGGTGTTATGAATGTTCTGTCTGCCTCCTGTGCAAGTAGCATATGAATGAATTTACCGATCTGACAGAACTTAGACTAAAATGTAAAGGACTGTTTTAAACAATCAACTCAAGTGAAAACAATCTATTAAAGAAACCTTAGATGTATGGCACTAGGCTTTTTCTTTCTCAGTATATCTAGCTCTCCATATGGTTCATCATGAATATTCATTTATATGTCAGACAGGGCATTTGTATCAAGGTTTTTCTTTGTTCTCCTCTAGGTATTTTAGTATTCATATAGGCTATATGTACCCAGAGTACAGACATACAAGAGTGGTCACTTACATATTCTGGAGGGGGAAAGTCAAATATGATCTCCTGCCAGCTGGAGCTACCTTTGCTGTGCCCAGAGGAGGTGCTGCAGTTCCATTGTAGCTGCTGAACAATCACTACCAGCAAGGAGTTAAAGGAGTTACCTACTAAGAGTGTCATGACAAAGAGCAGGTTGTGCCTAGCAGCCAAAATGTGTCTAGCTATCAAAGCATCTCTCTGCAATTCTGCCTCTGCAGGGTACAGTCCAGGTACACAAATACTTCACAGGCAATGGAAGAAAATCTGCATGAAGCAAGGACGCCTTTCAAAGTCCATACATGTCTTTCCCTTGAAAAAAAGCTTGTTTTTCTGTTCATTACAAGCTCTTCAAAACAGGTAACCTTTTCCCACGTGCAAGTATTGGACCAGACACAGCCTTCAGCTGCAACAGAAAAGAGGACGGCTGCACAGCCACATGGATGCAACCACACCATGGCACAGTTACGTACGCCATCCAGCCAGTGCTTATGGATAGATCTCTTTCGAAACTTCTCTACCCATGTCATTCAATCTCTGTCCAATTGCATTTGGAACAATGTGGTCTTGACTGAATGGGGATCCTCGTCTCTACAAGGCTGAAATCACTAATTCTTCTGTAGGCAAATATGGATATGTCAGTAAAGAGATTGGTTTGCAAAGCAGTAAAGGTGAATATAAACCTGTGACAGTAATCATTCTGCATGAAGCAGACTCACATGGATGAGAGTTGTTCGCAGTTCATTTCTGTTTGATAACCTGAATTAGTCAAATGAAGCTGCAGTAAGGGGTTTTGGCCCTCAGGCACCACTTCTTACCACTGCCTCGGAGCCCTGCTTTGACTATCTTCCCAGCATGGCCAGACTTTGACATGGCATGCTCTCCCTTTTGAACAACTGGCAACTTTTTCCAGATGTTTCCACTGCAACTGCCACAGCCCAGAAAGTTGGACAGCACGGGTAGCACATGAGATTCAGGCATGTTTGTACCCATGGGGCATCCTTTTTTTACTGCTTTTATTGAATACTTCTATATAAAGAACATATTTGTAGGAATCAAGTTTCATTTCTGAATAATTACATATATAAAAATGAACTGAGTAATTGAATTCCAGTGAATAATTCAAGCATCTGTAATATTTGAATCTATAATCTGCCAGAGTGTTATATGATCTTATTTCCACTTGATTCCTGAGAGGAAGTGCCTTACAAGCACTGGTACATAAAGTTGTCTCTAAACACAGACACCATCCATCGTAAATGTTTAATGTCCAATCATGAATTACAGCACCTGTTTTAAGTGATCAGCTACTAAAGGATATATATAAAAAAAGCGAACGGAAATAGGGGTTTCTTTCCAGGAAGATTATTTCCTGCTGTTGAATTTCTACATGTCAATAAAGTGCCAAATTCAGTCTTTGTTTTTGCAACATCTATTGTGCATATAGCTGAAAACTGAAACAAAGATCTTAGCATGGAATTTCAGTTACAACACAAAATATTTCAACCTCATTTTGCATGTACAATGATTTAAAGCCTTGGCTATCTGTATACATGTGATATACTACAAAACAGGGCCCACAAACCTTTATTCACTTTCTTAGTGATTATTTCATCAATCTTGTCTACTACTACAATTGGGTTTAGTATTCCTGATAATTTGTAAAATGTCAGTTTTATTATATACGCCCATATTCACCTGGAAAAAAAATATATTCAGTGGATCCTCCATGAAAAATTCCTTCTAATTAGGATAATACCTTAAGAGTTAAGTGACATATAATGAATAATGAAGAGTCAGCAATTAGTGGTAAAATAAGTGCCTTACTAAAAATAAATAGAATACAGAGGAAAGTAAAAATAATAGGATATAACAGAGAAGGGGGGGGGCAACCTCACAGACCTTTTTGGAATGATTCACATGCAGGAAAACAGGGAAAAATTCACAGTGGATCTGTTTCTCAAGGAGTTTGGTCCAAGCCTCACTGGCAGGAGTGAAGAGGGAGACTTCAGAAATATGAAGTAGGAGAAATACATAAAAAAAAATGGAGCGAGGGGAAGGACTTCATGCCACTTTTTCCTCTTGGCCTTTATACTCTACACACATTTTCCTTACCCTTACTCATACTCGTTTGTCTGGGGAAAATGTTGGGATTGGGAAGTGATCCATGAGAATGAAGCAGCTTGAAAAGCATTATATTAGTCTGTGGAATAAGTAATACTTCAACTAAATGAAGTAATGGAAACCACTTCACCCAAGTCATTTAAAATTGGACTGAATAAGGCACTGGAGATTATGCTGAAGGGAACAATTCTGCATTGGCAGGAGTATGGACAAGATGACTTAATAGATCTAGTGTCCATGTGCCAAATCCTGAGATCCGGATCCAGTTTTTATTACTCTATCGTTACTAAAGTTGAACTTCCATTCACTTTATTGGAAGCTCACCCTCACCCAAGGAAAAAATAACCAAGAGTTTCAGGATTTATGCAAAAAGCCACAAATAAAAACTACTTCTGTGCCAATTAAAAAATTAGCTTGCTACATATTAGTTATAAGGTCTGAGTGTAAAAATAATGCTATAACATATATAGAGCACTCCAGAGCACTCCTAGAATTATTCCTAGCAGACTGCTCAGAAAAGTTACACAGGGTTTATCTAGTTCAATTGGTTAGGACTTGCCAGAGCCAGTGAAAACCCTGCTGCTCACTTGAAGTAAGTCTCTGTTTATGTTACGGTGTTCCTGAATATATCTGTGAACAAAATACTGTAATGAAAATTAAAGTTTAAGTATGCTTTGCCATTTAAGCATGGGAACAGTATTAGAAGCTTACATTAAACCCCATGTAATTTAAATATAAGCAACAGCATTTTTTCCTTTTCTTCATTAAATATCAGTGGGGCATTTCAATGTAAATGGCAGAAGGTTCAGGCTAAATGGAGTCTGTTTTCCTTGGTGTAGAAATGTACATAAAGAAATCAAGGCTGTTCAGAAACTGTGCTAAATTCTGATTTGTTTTAGTTTTAAAACAAAATAGAACTAATTAAACCAATATTAGTTCAGAAATGCTATCAAGATATTGAAAATGAGAGATTTGAGAGTGACCTGGGGAGAGAAAAGCATGCCTTTGCATGTGCACAAGTGTTGGTTTAGATGCAGCTAAGTAGTTCCAATTTTCACTCTATTTCATTCACACCATCACTTGTTGCCTGCTAAGGTCATTCCTGACAAGGAAACACTGATTCAGTTCCTCTGGCACACTATAGAATGATCATACATAGAGAAATCAAAACCATATTATAGAATCGTAGAATAGTTTGGGTTGGAAGCGACCTTCAAAGGTCATCCAGTCCAACACCCTTGCAATGAGCATCTTCAACTAAATCAGGTTGCTCAGAACAGCATAAAGCCCGGCCTTGAATGTCTCCAGTCAGAAAGATAGCTGATGTAGTAAATTCTTTATTTTGTGATATAGAGAAATATACATTAGTTATACTAAAGTTAAAACTTCCCAATAGGGTAGGGGATTGGGAACTGTAGGAGTTCCAGTATTTAAACAGTGGCTACGAAGAAGATGTACAAGAAGTGACCTAATGGGTACATGTTGCTCCTGGGGAGATTCTGATTGGACACAAGAGGAAAATTTTCAAAATGAGAACAATCAGCCATTGGAATAACCTCCCCAAGGAAGTGGTGGACTCCCAAACAATGGACATTTTTAAGATTCGGCTGGAAAGGGTGCTGGGACATCTAATCTAGGTCACAGTTTGCTTAGAAAAGTTGGATCAGATGATCTTTGAAATAACTTCCAATGTGGTATTCTATGGTTGATTATATGAACTATAGGACAGTAGAATTTCTTTCCTTCTAATAAAAAAGCTACATTAAAAGTCAGTTGGGGTCTTATTAATGATTTTTATACTATATTGAAAATTCATTTGAGAAATTTTCTAAACTTTGTCTTTTTAGGAATTCTTATCTGTGCTTATAGCGAGCTCTAGTCTGCATGAAGGGATGAGGTTTTTCTCGTATCTTTCTAGAGTAAGGTTACTGCCCAGCACTATAAGGCTACAAAAAGTTATGCGTATTCCCAAAATCAGAAGAAAGAAAATCTAATTTGATAATTTCTTTTTGGTTTTGTTTTTGGGTAAGGTTTTGGGTTGTTTTTTTTTTTTGGTTGGTCGTTTGTTTTTTCTGGTTTGGTTTGGTTTGGTTTTTTGTTGTTGTTTTTTTTTTTTTTTTCCTAGCACTGGCTCTTCCTTTGCATGTCTCTGCAAGTGAGGACACATTTCATAGCTTCTTCCTCCATGGTCCTACATGTCCACCTGGCAAGGGTACGGCATTACAGATGCAATACAGAAAGAGGGGCAATGCCTTCTCCTGCTGTGTTCCAAGCTCAGTAAAAGACAATCCCTAGCTTCAACTAAGCCTCAGCTAAGCTAAATCCACCCACATATGGGACACAGTTTCCCCCTTTCACTGGCACAATACCATTTGTGCCAGGTACTTGCTGGACACATTGAAAAACAGTCACATGCCAAGGACAAAAAGGTATTGAAAAGACTAAGGGGAAAATACAAGTGGTCTGACTCTACTGCTCTGACAGAACGAGAATCAGGCAGCTAACAGTGATTGCACAATTTTAGAGGAGCCAAATACTGCCTTAATTTGCATCACCTGTCTAAGCAGCTGTGGTTGACCATGGGCACAGGGAACAAGGACAGCAAATGCACAGAGATAGATATTGTTAATATTCTATTATTGAATTCATACTTTACAAAGACTGAAGCATGTATTAGGTCTCCCCAAAAGCAAGAGAAAAAGAGTCACTGCTGCCTAGAGAGCTTACTGTCTATACAATGACCAGAATTGCAGCATTCCTCCCCAGCTTCAGGTGCATTCTGCCGATGCACCTGATTGATTGCTTGGACCATCATTATTTTTAAAGCAAGTAAAATGCCTTTCTGCTTCTTTCAGTATGGAAGGCATCACTTCCACAGTATTCTTCATCTGGAACTGTATTTAAGTAAACTCAAGAGAGCATATTCTATATAGGCAATACAAAATCATGTGTGATTTTTTTGTTGTTATTTCAATAGACAGGGTTTGAGTAATGTCAGAGTTTATGGCTTTTATTTTATTTGGAGGGTCTACTTTTTAACGGAAGCAGGAAGCAGCCCTTGGACACAGTAAGTCACAATATATAAATAGCTCTACTGAGAGTATAACAAAGGTTCTTTTGTGCTTTTTTACCAGCATAGCCAATCATACATGCAACTTAGTAACATAAAAATACCTCATCCCTACTTATGACACTCCTACCTTATAAAAAATTATTAAGATATCCATTTAGAATGTCTATCAAAAGCACATTACTTTCTGTGCATTCCTTAGGAAAAATCATACAGAAGTTGAAATTATTTTCTTTAATAACTGTAGAGAAATTCGAGAAATTTGCTGTTGTCTGATTACTAAATAGAACATACAGATAATTTATCTTGAATTAGAATATATTTGTGGAAATATGCTTTTCCATATGTTTTCATATTTATTTTTGCAAGGTGAATACAGTGTCAGGATTTTTTCAAATTAGACTATACATTTTTTTGTTAAATCAAAACCAGTAGATTCCCTACATAGCAAGCATTCTGGACCTCATTTATAGCCATTTGAAGGAGGTCTGAAGTTTATTGGATTTTAAATATATACTTTTCTTCATTGAGGGTCTTTTAAAGGATAGCTTAATCTGTCTAATTTACATTCAGGAATTTCATTTTCATGCCAGGCTCTGGGACTGTCAAATCCTTCAGCTTTTCCTTCTTATCAAGCATAATAAAGTGATCATATATAACCAGTAGGATGAATTTTTTTGATTTTTATCCAAATGCCATTTTTAAATCCAATTTAGGTCCTATAGGTTGCCAATTTTATGCAGTTCAGAAGTTAGATGTGTTTTCCAAAGAAAGATTATCAGTAGTAAGTATAAACATATGTCAGTCCATTAACTCTTAAAAAAAATATCCAGCACATCAGACTTCATTCCCTGCTACATTTTCAAACAATACAGTAGGTCCTACTTGAGACTTTGTAAGGTCCTGATACAAAGGCTCCCCAAAACTGTGGAAATCTTTTGTTTTCCCACTGGGGTTTGTACTTAGGCAAACTCCAATACTTGTGAACATTTTATTGAGTGGGCCTGATCACATCTTGAGGTTTGAGACAGATAAGGGCCCCAAGCAGCCTATTCTCGCCACTGGGCAGAACAGCTTCCAGTGAAATATTATCCAGCTGCTCCATAACTTAAAAGACTTATTATGTCCTACTTACAAGCAGAGACAGAAGTTAAATTTGCCTATTGTCAGTCAATCATCCCCTCTTCCCCCTCTCCCCCACAAATGTAATACTCCATTTTTACCCTTCTAAGAAAAGAAGTTTTTCCCCATTTGGTTAAAATCAATACAGCTTCTATACAAGGTGTTGATTTGCATTTCTTACTCACCAATATTTTTTCTTCAGTGTTATGATAGAGCTTAGGAAGTATTTTTTTCTCCCTGTACTTTGAAAAAGAAAGGTTCTTTTATTTCCAGCTTTAGGAGCAACCAAATCTAAATCCATGCTAATCCCTAAAGTCAAGTAAATTCTAATTCCTTAGAAGTAATACTAATGTTACCAATTACTTTCTTCCTCTGCTTAGCATGATGCAAATTGATACAGAGCAATGAGAGCAGGTTTGATTTCCCTGTGCAAATGAATTAGATGGTACACCGAAAGTCAGTAATATACCCAACCTGGATTATGTGCTAAATATCTTATTCCTTGTATACACAGAATATTTTAAGATTAATAAAGTATTCATATATTTCTTAGGATTTGTGAAAAAGTGAGTATCTTTAGTGGATCTTTGTACTCTAAATGGGGATAGATGGGGATTCTGCCAAATCTAGTACACAACTCTCATTAACATAAGCCAGGTGAAGTTTCACTATTAGCTAGAATTAGATAAAAGTTATGAGGTCAAATTTCTTGTCTCATGTACATAAATGTGTTTGGACATACAAAAGGAGAACAATTCCTTCTTTCCTCAGTCTTCAAATAGAAGGCAAAAGAGATTGATGACTGACTTATTGTTGATTCTTCAAGAAATTGCTACATCATTATGTCAATTTTCAAGATTTTTTCCAATATCTTTCTCTGGAGACAGAAAGACATACAGTACCCATTTGGTCATGAGCCTAGTTGATTCTGTGTCTTACGATGATAATGAAAAATCACTTAGAAGTCTATACTACTTATTTTAATTCAGGGATAGCTAATAAAAACATATATATGCACTTCTCAGCACCCTCTCACAAGAATGGAGCACAATTTTCAGTCTGCTTTGAAAGGAAAAGGTGGATAATAACTCAGAGGGCTAAGCCTGTCCCACTAACATGGCCCTATGAGAGGCACCTCATAGCAGCCTTTTCCCTAGGGCAACTTGGAAAAGGAAGTAGGATTCAAAATTGTTCCTGAGTCCTTCCATGAGCAATTAATCTGCTCCCCCTTGAGCAAGTCAGCACACTAATCTTCATGTTAGCTCATTTGTATCAACTGGTTGCTATGGTTGTACACTGAAACCTTTGCTCACCTCTGTTTGCTGTAAGCCAACTCCTGCCTCAGCTGACAGAGAACAAAGAAAAGTAGGCACCCAGGTCATATCTCCTATTGCCTGGCTTGCACAGCGGCAGAGAAAGCCTCAGTATTTTTCTCTCGGTGTATCCCAGAGTAAAGGCTGTTAGGATAGTGTAACATCAAACTCCCTTCAGAGGCTATGGGCCAATATATATCAAAGGTATCGCAGTAAGTAAAAGCACAATCTAGACTCTTAATCAGTGGTTTGGAATCCTCAGCAAACATACAGGGCTAGAGAGAAAGTGCTTCCCAAATATATAACCTGGGATTTTTGTATTGCACTTCCTGAGTATAAAAGTGTTTGACAAGATTTATAAAACTGAATACTTCAGAAAAAGAGAACATATAGCTTTAATAGCATCTGGTCAACAGTCAGGTCAGAGAGACATGAAGTCTTGCTTGAGATCACAAGGTAGGTAATATCCACAGTTCCTGATTTTCTTTCCAGCAGCTATCAGTTAGAGAGTCTCTATCATCTCCATCAAAACAGAAAGTAAATATAAAAAGAATCACTCCCGTATCCCACAATATCCTCACTTCCACCAGCAGGTATAAGATTCATTTTACATTCACACTTGAATTATTGTTATGCAGCCAATAAAAACAAAATATGAAGCCCCACTGAAGAGCAGCTTTAATTTGACAGCATTTCTGAAGCATTTGGGAAAATCTGCTGTCTATGAATGCTGCATAAATTCTGCTGTTGTTTTTTACAGTACCGCAAAAGGAGAACTTCCAAGTGTCACTCATAGCAGGAAATGCCTTCAGCCTATTTCTACACACAACCAATAATTCTTAAGTTAATATCTGGTGGGGCCCTCCAAGCATTTCAAAATAGTATGCTTTCTCATGAGGACTGTATAACCTACAAAAATTGGTAGCATGACTTGTGCCATCTCATACAGATGTGTTCTCACATCAGTTTTGTTTACTATAGAATCATAGAACAGTTAGGGTTGGAAAGGATCTTAAGATCATCAAGTTTCAACCCCCCTGCCATGGGCAGGCACACCTCACGCTAAACCATGTCGCCCAAGGCTCCCTCCAACCTGGCCTTGAACACCGTCAAGGATGGAGCATTCACAACTTCCTTGGGCAACCCATTCCAGTGCCTCACCACCCTCACAGTAAAGAACTTCCTCCTTATATCCAGTCTAAACTTCCCCTGTTTGAATGTGAACCCATTATCCCTTGACCTATCACTACAGTCCCTAATGAAGAGTCCCTCCCCAGCATCCTTATAGGCCCCCTTCAGATACTGTATCAATGACGCAAGTTGTGATTAGAAGAAAGTTAGTACAGTGATTAAAATAGGTGCTCTTTTTAATTTTTATGCCTTTTTCCTCTTTCTTTGCAGAAGAAAAATAAAATAATCCTACCCAGATTGCTGCTTTCCTATTCCTACTCATCCTTCCTCAGATCCTTTCATCATAAAGTGTTGACCATATTCATCGAAGTTCAGAATACAAGAATGGAATTTTCCATTCCACTGCATTATCACTTATTGCTGCATTAAACTTGCCTCCCTTTCATAAAAATGTTTCATTCTACCTATTTATCATATTATTTATTATATGACATCAGACTTAAAATAACCCTGTATTTACAAACTTTTCATATGCCATAAGACTAAAAGAGCTGCTTATACAGCATCAGACCATAAGTTCATCCATTCTGGTAATAGTAGCTAAGAAGTGATATCTATGAAGAAATATGAAAAACCAAGGCATGTGTAGCATGTTTATACATTCAAATTGATATCACAATGCTCACAGATGATAATGAAAGATGCACTGATCATCTCATTTTCATCTTGTCAATCAGGTTTTGCACCTTTCAAGCTGGACTATTTCTATTACTCATATAGCTAAAACTTGAGGTAAGTTAATAGCTGTGACAATTTATGACAGCTGAGTTCTAAACTTCTAGCTACACCTCATTTAAGATTTAAAAATGCAAATCCTACCAAATAAATCTATTTGATATTATGAAAAGTGGATTAGGAAACTAAATTTGATAATTTCTAAAGTGTTTGGGTGGATGTTTTTAGGGAAAGATGTGTGCTGTAAGATACTTTTATTTATTGAAAAAGAAAGCAAGAAAAACATTTTTTCAATGAACTTTTTAAGGTTCATAGAAATAGCAACACAAAGCCCACAGAGTAAAAGATAGAGCATTAACATCTCATTGTGGTGTACACCAGAGTTATTTGGATGATTATGTGAAAAATTAATTCTCAAACTTCTGTCCTGTTCTTTACATTTTAACATCAGCTTCAGGATTATGCATTTCAGAAGCAGACAATATGCACTCAGTTAGGAAAAGATTACTTGAAGTCTTCTTTATGAAAAACTGGGTAGAAGTAGGAACCTTAAGTTCACAGCTATGTCTGTTTTAACTGTGCTGACCCTATTTGTGTTTCACAGCTGATGCTGAGAGCCTTGCTCTGATTTGAAAAGTCAGAGGTTTCGGAAGCTATTTGTTATAGACTGCACTCCCTTTTCTGGCTATTTGATCATCACACTTTTTAAATGTTCACCAAATACACCTGTGTTTAAATTTTTCTAATTCCATTCTTTAGAAAATCATCTTCTTTCAGTTCATAAGGCTAAAATAGTCATCAAAATACAGAAGTACAATTTCTCAGTATGTCTGCTCTATCCTTATTTGTTCCATTTTTTTAGTGACTGAGTATTTGATTCAGCTCAGGCAGCCACTCCCAGTTCCTGAGCCTCAGCCAGGTCTCTCAGGCCCATTCACAATTCCAGCACTAACTTTCCATAATTATTTTATTTCCTTAATCTTCCCAATGGTTGGTTTAGCCCCAGGTGGGCCTCATTCCTCTCCAAGTTCAAGAAGACAGTCTCTTACTCCCTCTGCTCTCCTGTCTCCTCCAATTTTGATTTTTGCTGGCAGCTTCACAGTATCTCCTCTTCTCTTTTACACA
Organism: Psittacula echo; assembly: GCF_963264785.1. NCBI lineage: Eukaryota > Metazoa > Chordata > Aves > Psittaciformes > Psittacidae > Psittacula > Psittacula echo. The sequence goes on along the minus strand of NC_137737.1, from coordinate 29,377,256 downwards.
CACAAACACACATGTGCATGCACACACAACAGCATGGGAAATACCACAACCATTTGGAGAGAAACAATAGCAAATTGTAATTTTCCACACTTAGAAAAGAAGGGAATGAATCAAAGGGTGATCCAAAAAAAGAGTGTGAGGGAAAAAGAGGACCATAAAACTTTAAGTAAAGAAAATTGAAGGAAAAATGGAAGAGTTTTAATATAGTATTAGAAGAATGGTGGAAAAAATCTTACTTACATATATAGGGATAAGAAAAAAATCTAAAATATGTTGGAGATGAACAGAAAATGTAAAACCAGAAAAAAACTTAAGCCCCGAATAAGCCAAAGCTCAGTGTAGCTACTGCACTTTCTACCTATCTGCCCAGTATCTATCTCTAGAAGTGTTAAAAAAGATGCAAAACACCCCAACCAGTTTCATCTTACTGCCTCAGGCTTAGTTTATCACAAAGTAATCCCAAAGTTATAAATGACAACTACTGGAGCATTCCCTTGGCTTTTTCCACAACATGTTAACCCGAAGTGCAGTACATATCACTATGCAAGTGTAATGCTGCGTGCTACACCCTTTTGTAGCATCTAACTGTACTCTAGAGGCTAAGTCCGTCAGCTGCACCTTTATAAACTCTTTAAATACATGGCTGATTTAAAGCTATGGCTATGTCTAACCTGTGGAATCCAGGCATGCTTCCTACAGCAGCGTGTGTGTGTGTGTGTGTGTGTGTGTGTGTGTGCGCGCCCCAGCTGCACCCTGGCTTCATGCTAACTCCCTTCCAGCCTCCACCCCCACGCCCGGTTTCCGGCCCAGCCAGGTCCCCCCTGGATGATCAGGGACATGGCTATGGCACACACCCCACAGTTCAGACGGAGCCTCTGGGAGTCATTGAGTGCTATGCTTGCAGCAGCCTGAAGCAGAGCTCTGACTCTGGGTAATTATTTTGTGAGCTGAGCCTTGTATGAATATTGTCCGCTAATAGTTTTGCTGTGAAAAAGCATATCTTTTCTCACTCTCAAAAGCTGAAGTAAGTTCAGTTCATTTTTTAAAGAAATTACTTTAACAGCTTGTGCCACAATTAGTCGAAGCATACAGCAGGGCCAATCTGGTAACAAAGACATGCTGGCTTGGTAAAAGCAGCCAGAGCATTCACATAGCCACATCTCCATGCACTGCACTGAAGTGTACTCCTAGGTGTCAGTAGTTCATTCTTGGCCATCTGTATTTTGTCAACAATAGCAATTCACTTTTTAATGAATGTTTAAAATCTCAGTTCCCCCAGGAGTAACAGCTATAGAGAGCATCAGCTATTGCTGAAAGAAAAGGGATTCTGGGAATAAACAGAATGTTGTGGAATGGCAAACTGGGAACCAGTGACCTCATTATTCTGGAAAATGTCTCCTTTTGAACCACAAGGAACTCTGACAATTGTAAAGGTTTAGTATTGAACAATGGAGTTTCGCAGAGATAGAGTGAAAGCAAAATTGAGCCCCCTGTGCACTTATGGCAGTTCTTTATTATGTGCCATATATTATCATGTTGTGCTGTGTTTTGCTTTATCGTTGTTGCATCTTTATTAAAGGTGGGCCAGAAATAAAACACAGATGTAAACATACCTGCACTTCCACGGCACTTGGCTTTAGGTAAGAACGTGGCAGCTGAAAGCCATCCTCAGCACATTTTGTTTTAGAAGGTTTATATTCTTCCTTTAAAATAAAAAACAAGGAAAACATGTAAAATAGCAAATAAAGTCTTACTGTTGTAAAATAATTATGTATTGTGTTATTTGCTGTAGTTTAAAGGAATCTGATCATGCAGGTATAGGAAATGACAAATGACTCTGACTTTACAGAGAAATGGAGGAGGATAGCAATTTTTCTCTCTAGTCTGCAGAATACTAATACAGGACACATTCTTGTCTTAAAGTCAAGGGATTTCCTTTGTTTAGGCTTATTAGGCATATTACAGACTGGTGTCTTGCAGGCAGACACTGAGGTCTGCAGTGGATTATTGAGTTGTAGGACACAAAGCCATATAAAGCAAGAGAAGTCATTATTCCAGGGACAATGAAGGAGAAAAATATCCACTGCTGACAGGCCTACTCACTCACAAGTCCACTGGTGTCAACATACATAGCAGTAGAGATAGAATAGGTTAGGAAAGAGTTTTTTACATCTGGATAAAAGGGGAGTGAGTGTAAGAGCTAAAGGGATGCAAAATACTGTATGTCAAGATTTGCCCTACTGAGGAACAGCAGACACATACTGGAACTGAAGGATACCATATATAAAGACATAAGTAACCACATGTATTATTTCAGCCCTGTGCCCCAGCTGTAAAACATTATTTGAAGTTATAAGGTTATAATAGTTGCACAGCTGTGGGAAGGTGAGGGTCATCCATTTTACATACACATTCAAACTAAGAACGCAGGGTTGCTGGCACAGAGCAACAGCAATGATACAGCCTCAAAGGTAGGAATGTACAGAAAGACAGTCAAAAGTCTCTTTTCATTTTCTCTTTGGAGGTGGATGTCAACTTTTTCATTCCTGTCTTGGTTACACACGACTAGGCCTGAAGATGGAAAATGACGACCAACCTAGGTATTTGAAGTACAGATTCACAGAAAATTCAGAAACCCAAGTTAAAAAAAAGTATCATACAAAAAGGCCTGATTTACACCTAAATCAGGTGGTGCCTAAATGCCCTAAGTGCTTTCTTTTTCAGTATTCAAATGTGTTTCTTGAAACACACATCTGTTCATAGCAGAACTGCCCTGGCTACACTTTCCTTAAGCCCCATCTGGATTCAGAAACTAGATGTTTCCTCATATGAATATGCCTGCACAGCAATACACAGGTCACATGTACCTCAACTGGCTCTTAATGAACTAGTCTGGGTACCAGAAGCTCATAATTTATCACTCCCCACTGAGTAATTTATCCTGTTATGATATGTCTTCATGACCTTCCACTCACCATGTCAAAAAAAACAGAGTTGCTGAGGTTGGAAGGGGCCTCTGAAGATCATCTGCTATGAACCCCTGCTCCAAAGCAAGGTCAGCTAGAGCAGGTTGCTCAGGATCATGTTCAGCTGCATTTTGAAGTATCGCCAGGTATAGAGACTCCACAAACAGGGCATCCTGTTCTACTGCTTGACTACCGTGACCACAGCGAAAGTGGTTTTGCTTATGTTTAAATGGAATTTCTTGTTTCAGTGTATTGATTGCCCCTTGTGCTGCTGAGACTCAGGCTCAGCAAGCTTAAGATTCTGCTCTAGGCACACCTCCCAGCTCTTTGTCTGCAACCAGAACACTGAGCCTTTTCTGTAGCTGCAGGTCTGCAAACAGAGCAGGAGTCATTTGCCTGATGCCAGAAGTCAGAAGCTTGCAGCCTTCACCAACAGGTGAGGTCTCTGATACCAGTGGTTCTGCCTTCTTCTCACTTTGTCCAGGTGGAATTCAGGCTCTTGCAGCTACAAGGTCTTGGAGAATATCTCATCAAACTTCTTTTCTTGTCTGTGATGCTATGTAGCCTGTAGACCTCCTCCTGCAGCTCTTTTACTTGGTGACACAGATCCTGTATCAGTACACAGATTTTGCAGCCCAGGACACCATCCTCCCCCAGCCCTAGACACGTCACGGTTTAATCTGGCAGGCAGCTAAACACCACATAGCTGCTCACTCACATGTGCTTCAGTGGGATGGGGGAGACAATTGGGAAAAAAGTAAAATTCATATCATGAGTTTAATAGGACATAAAGAGGGGAGAGAAGTAAGAGAAGGAGGGAGAGATGGGAATTAGTAGTAGCAGCAGTAGCTAGTAATTATACTAAATAATAAGAACAACAACCAAAATTATAGAAGAATTAGAATATACAAAACAAGTGATGCACAAAGCAATTGCTCACTACCCACCGACCAATTTCCAAACAGTTCCTGAGCAGTGGCCCCTGGCCAGCTTTCCCCCTAGTTTATATGCTGAGCATGACATCATATGGTATGGAATATTCCTTTGGCCGGTTTGGGTCAGCTGTCCTGCCTCCTCCCAGCTTGTTGTGCCCCCCAGCCTAAACACTGGTGGGGTGATGTGAGAAGCTGAAAAGTCCTTGCTTTAGTGTCAACACTGCTTAGAAATAACTAAAACATCAGTGTGTTACCAACATTACTATCATCTTAAAGCCAAAACAGCACTATACCAGCCACTAGGAAGAAAGCTAACTCTAACCCAAACAAAACCAGGACACCTCAGTGAGGCATCTCTCCACTAACAGACCTGCAGAGCCACACCTTTCCACGGGTTGAGTTGATGCCAGAGCAAGTTGCTTTCGTTGCTGTCCTGTGACAGGTCACCACCACGGCTGAGCATGTGTACACCATCCTCAACAGAATTTCTGCCCTTCTTCTGTGCACCCTTCTGTGCACCGCACAAATTGCCACAGACTGGTACATCTCCTGGTTGCCTCTGTTCACTGCACTCTGTCACACATCTGTGTCACACACATACGCCTGAATGTCCTGAGGGACATAACCCAGCTGGTTCTCCTAGCATAAGACCAGCAAGACCTGTCTCTAAAAATACAGTAACAGATGCTGTCTTCAACAATGCTAACTGAAACACTGGAGAAGTAATTTTTTCCCTGGGATCTGACATAATTTGCTGCATATTGCTACAGTTCTAAGCATGTTTCAAAAGCACAAATTGCTATCTCTTATTTTTACTCCAGAGTAGTTTGAAACACTCAAGTAACCTCTGCTCATATCATCAAAAGTAGTTTAGAGGCATCCTTTTGACTTTCAGGAAATGGGTACTACCTATTCACTTGCTATGGGCAGTTCACTGTTTTGCTTTTGACTTTAGGTGTTTCCTCAGTCAGCTAGTTAACTATTCTAGAACCTGGCTTGAAGCACCTATGTTCTGGGAATCTGGATACCTAACTTAGGGTACTAGATTGTCTCATACACAGCAGGAGAAAAATACTTAAAAGTAATTATAGTTTTAACCTATTGAAATTTCTGGAATATAGATCCAGAGAGAAGAGTGATGTCCCTAAATGCTGCTGATTGATAGTATGAATCCCAGGTCCTTAAATATCCAAGGACTAGGCATTCAGATGCTCAACACATTGGCTCAATGCAAGAATGACTGCAGAGTCCATTGTGGCGCCAAATGAGTAAGGGTTGGGAAGCTAGCTCCTGGTGTTGGATTCAAAATTGTTCAGCACTCTCCACGGGTGAAATTCGGTATCTCTCTCATTCCCATTCTAGCAAAGGTGACAAATTAGTAACTATTAGCTGCAGAGAAGAAGGATTTAAGATCTCTGAGAAGCAAATTATACTTTTAACTATGGCAAAGTGAGAAAAGTAAATTGAACACCACTATCATGTAATAACCTGTGGTTAAAAAGGGATAAAGATAAACTAAAAGTAGTGTCAAGATCAGAAACTCAGTCATTCCCTCTGTACTGGTAATTGTGAGACTCTTGAAAATAGATCCACCAGAAAGAAATTGTATAATATTATACATAATAAATTGTATAAATTGAGTTGGTTTAGTTCCGTCTGGTAAAAAATGTCAAAGTCTGTAAAAGTAAAATTTAATAGGCAAAAGACCATTCTTTCCTAATAAGGCAAATAATATGGAATGGACTGTGTATATACATTCAAACCTTCTTTACTTTCCAAAACTGTCTACTGAGCACAAACCATGGTCTCTGCTAGCTCCCAAATCATGCCAAGCTGCTTGTAATTGTCTCAGGATAAAAACTTGCAGGAGACTATTCCAACAGTTTAGTAGCACAGACATTCAGGCACTCGTAACATTTGCTGGATAATTTTCTAGTATAGACATGACCTTAGAAACTGCTAAATCTAGGGCTGATTTTACACTTAAAAAGAGGAAAATCTTTTTTAAATCTAAATTAGTTTTTTTTATTATGGGATGGGCTTAAATACGTATATTTTTGAATGGAAAATCAGTATTTCTAGTTAAATTTTCCAAAACCAAACTACCCGCAATAGTGCTGTTTGCCTATCCATTTTTCTGTTCAACCTGCCTGTCAGTTCTACTTTCAAGGAAGTAAGTGAACATAGAATGCAAATCCAAAGAGTCAGACTTCATTAATATTCAAAACAATCCTTATTCCTTAAAGTCAAGCCATCATGTAAGATGTGATTCACAAGAGCTTCATTTCAAAGAATAATTCTAGAACTTAATGTCAGAATTGTAATTACACAACAAGATATCATTCAAACATTGTATCTGAATTCAAGGCTGTAGTAAAAGCAATCACCCTGTAAAAATCACAGGTATCCTGATTGGAACTTGGTTTGTCTCTTACAGTGCACTGTGACTCTTGGAGGTGCATAGCGTGAGGGCAAGAAGCAACAGGTGCAAGTTGGAACACTGGAAATTTTTTCTAGATATAAAAAAACAAACAAACAAACAAAAAAAAACCCACAAACCAAAAACCATTAGTTAAAAAAACCCAAACCATTATAGTTGCTCAGAGCGTCTGCGAAGTCTCCATCGCTGATCTGGTCCCTGACTGGATCAGGCCCCGAGCAGCCTGCTCTAACTGGACTTGCTCTGAGGAGGAGGTTAGAATGCACTAGTGAGGTAGGAGTTGGTCTCCTCTCCCAGGTAACAAGTGATAAAACAAGAGGTAATGGCCTCAAACTGCGCCAGGGGAGATTAAGATTGGATATTAGGAAAAGGTTTTTCACAGACAGGGTGATCAGGCATTGGAACAAGCTACCCAGGGAAGTGTTCAAAAAATGGTAGATGAGGTCCTTAGTGACACGATTTAATGGTGAACTTGGCAGTACTGGGGTAAAGGTTGTACTTGATGGTCTTAAAGGTCTTTCGTATTATTCTATAATACACAATCCCCAGAGGCTCCTTCCAGCCCACAGAACTTTATGGATACTTACATGGAGTCTACAAGCAGAAAAGGAAGAGTTGGTGTGAGAATTTAAATCAGCTCCAATTAACTCACAAAATAAAAGTAAGTCTTGAAATCAATTCATATTTCATTGGCAACTAACATTTATTAAAGGATGTCTATATATCTTACTGGCTTGCTTTGATACTATTTTACCTCTGTTCAGTTGCAGTCATTTGACTGCCCTATAATCTTCATTTTAGTAAACTCTGAATTTTTGGATAAAACTTACAAGGCTTTCAAAGCTGTCACCAATAGTCTATCACTGATCTATATAGCCTCTGAATACAGCAAGTTAAGTGAAGCATATATTCGTGTGGAGAGATTCCTGGAAACAGCAGAAAACAATACTCAAAGACAAAAGAAGATCTAACCCTAGGCAAAGTCAAATGGACCTAGAGATTCCTTGAATCTAATGCAGGGTTGAATGACTGCCAAAAGGTATCAAAACAAATAAGAAACCAGAAGTCTTTAGATGAAACAGTTACAAGACTGTAGACTTAAGAAGAAAAGCAGAACATTTTCTGAGTGACGAAAGCAACTTGGATACTGCAAGTAAGCTAAAAATATAACTGGTTGTTTCTATTATTTTCTTAGGAAACAAGATTTTGTGCACATCCTTTACAAATAAAAAGAATTGTACCAAAATGGGTGTTGTAACTGACCTGTACTGCACTTCTGTAAATTGAAACAAATCTGCAGGGCACAGACAATGAGAACTAGAATGAAAGAAATGGCACGTGCAATGCAATTGCCAAATGTGTATTTTGTGGAATTTGAAAACCCTGAAGATACCTAGTCAGCTCACTAGCTGTCACTCCAGAAAGACTCAAGTTTTCCTTATCTGCCAGCCCCTTACAGGTATCCCAGGTACTTTATTGTCTCAAATAGCACCATCTATGTGTAGGCAAGTGAATTGAACCCCAGGTGTTCAGACCGAACATAAAATTTGCGTAAATCTCATCCCACTTGCCAGTGCAGAAGCTAGAGCTGACTGTTTTGCAGTCCCACATCATATTTCTCTTCTCAACCTCCTCACTCCTCATGTTATGGTGGAACGAAATAAGGGCCTTTCAAAGAGAAAAGCAAAGGAGGTCTCATCAGTCATTCCAGACAGCAAGAAATAACCCAGCAATTCAGGCAGACCTGACAGTCCTAAGATTTTTACTTCCAAGCCAAATGTTTCATGCTACAGAGGTGATCTCAGACATTTCCATCTTTCTCTTTGGGTGTTAAATGGTCTTCTTTGTTTTAAGTAATATCCACTGAAACACTGGAAGAGGTTACCCATGTATTCTATGACTGAAACACAGTCTAGAAATAGAGATATCAATTAAAAGTAGTGGTTGGTAAGCCTGAAGTAGAGATCCTTCATGTGAGACACCTCATGCAAGGTACTTGCAAACTTTGTGAAGACTTTTTACAGGATGTTGGCAGGTGCTATAATTTTATAGTGTGAAAAGTTATTAGAAATATTAATTGAAAAATTATTATTATTATTAATTACAGAGTTAGATGGCACAGGACTGACTCCAGTTGGCATTGAGTCAGAACATTTCAGTATATGTTCAGGCTTAAGCAGGCACATTCCTTAAGCATGTGCTACTACTGACTACTGTCAGGCTGCTGGGCTGGAGAGGCCTTTGGCCTGTCTGATGTAGCCATTCTTGTATTTTTAAGTCCTTTACCTGAATGAAGCAGAGCTGCACTTTGCAACAAGAAAAGTAGAAAGAGAGAATCCAAAGTTAACATATGGCTCTATGATTTTGAGAAACACCACCCTGCAGTTGCAAAACTTCTTCTGAAACTTGTTCGTATATTCCCAGCATTGTCTGATTAAAAGAACAATAGAAAAGAACACTTTGCTTTAAAAGTCTTAACCAGCTCCTCTGTTATCCAAACCAAAACTCCACACTTCCCTGAGGTTTGCCTGCCAGAACCGCAAAAGACATTGGCACGTTCCATATGCTCAGGCACCAGTAAAATCCAATACCTATCTAAAGAAGACTGATTGCCTATCCTTACTGCAATGATTTTAAGGCCCAGTGCTCCACAGGGGAGAGATACAAGACAGCCAGGAAAGACATTGTGAAAACAGACTGTGAGCACATAAATCACCAGTGCAATTCAGACATGGAAACTAGGAAGATATCTCCTTTTTAGAAGATTAACTACCCTGTACATGCTAAGGCAGAGCAAGCAAATCTTTTGATATAGATAAAATGCAGAATACTGTGAGGACAAGAAAGGAGTCATCCTTCTGCCCCCGGTGGAAACATTGACTTTATTGAGCCAGGAACCAGAAAGGGTTATTTTTTCCTCATGCTGAAATACAACCTCCAGATCATAGCTGCGAGGAGGATCAGGGCACTTGCCTACAATGATTCAGCCTAGTATGGAAAAAATATATGTTCTTATGATGATTTTCTAACACCAAAGAATTTGTCTATTTTAATAAGTCCAGAAAACCTAGGTGCTGGTGATTTCTTGTCATAAATCAGGAGCTCATTAAAAGGGAAAAAATATGAAAAGAAGGCAAAAATTCTGGCAGGAGTCTTGAGAAAACAATTGAAAAGCATTTTTTTAAGTTTCCTTCATTTTGTTGCAATATGTGCAAAGGCCACAGCTCTGAGCACTAGTAGTTCTGACATCTGCCAAATAAGTACCTAAAAGCTCCTGAATTTACTGAATTTTAGACCATGGATTCAGTTTTCTGGCTGTGTCTGGATACTGCCTGCTTAGAATGAAGCACAAAGCTGTGGCTGTGGGAGGGAGGTACAGAAAGTCATGCTACCTGACCAACAGGAAATTCAAAGTGCATCAATTGTAAGAGTCCAAAGAGCTGTTGAAAAGTAAGATAAGGTTCAGAAGGGGATTACCGTATCCTAAATGTGATATGTTTATTGAGAGGGCAGTGCTTAAATTACACTTTTATGAGCCAGCATGGCATACCATCACTTTTTCATTTTACTGGGAAGCTTGCTGGGACTTCTCTGGTTCACAGCTGCAGAATGGATTAATTTTATTCTCCCCTGAATGAGATCTTCAGTACCACCATAGCTTCTAACTTGGAAGCAACATCCAAAGATACTATAAGACCAAAATTATTACATCGTCAGACAGTGTAGAAGAGAAACAGGAACAAAAATGGATAAAATGCTAAGACTTGATTTAGCAAAAGCATTTATGTGCATATTAGCCTTAAGCATCCCTATTTAGTGAAGCACTAAAGCATGGTCTTGGACTTCATTGAAGTAAATGGGATTTACACAGGTCCTGAAGGTAATCACATGCTTCACTGCTTCATTAAATCAAAATACAAGTATTATATGGCAAGTTTTATCCTCAGGGAATTCCATTGAAATACAGGGTGAAACAAACCTATAAATCATTTTAAGGTATTTATTATTAAAATGCACACACAAAAAATGTGCTAAGAGGATTGTAGGTTGCATGAGAGCTCAGCCTCAGAATAGCACTTTGTTTAACAAGATATCTGAGACATTAGACCTGTTTAAGTGTAAAATCAGAAGTAACTACAGCAAAAACAAGGCCGACGCAGCTGAGATCAATATTAAACCCCAGAGAAGGGGATTTTCTAAAAGTATGGGGGGAGGGGAAGAAAAATGGCAGAACAGGTCCCCAGAGAACGTGATAAATGATGATGGGTTAGGCAATATAGTTCTGCTTCCAAAAGCCAGGCTTAATCCTCACTCAGGAGTAGACATTGTGCCATGCATTTAATCTATCCCTTAGAGAGAGTCAAAAGGATCAAAAGCATCACACAGATACTTAAAGGGAAAGGTCATAGTCCCACTGAGGACTAATGACTATATCCGTTGCCTGCAAGCATGGGGATTTCTGGTGAGGGAGCTAACACTGCAATGTTTCTAGTGTTAACTCTGGCTATAGGGTGTTTGTTGTCACATCAGCTTCTTGAACCCTTCCCCTTTGCTCCAAACTACCCTCACGCTGTGAGCTAGCAGCTCCCCACGTTTCTCCTACAGCTTTTCCATACCTTTCAGCAAAGGGATTTCTTTAACAAAACTAAGCTCTGTGATCAGATCACCCGAAGCCACTGCAATGTCTCAAAACTACCAAAGCCTTTGTGGTTACAGAAGAATTGTAGAGAGCTGCTATAATTTAAGAGCAGGGATTTTTTTTCCACTGTAGTGGTTCAATGTGTGTTGTGCGCACACATGTGCTTCAGCACAGATGGAGAATCAAATGAATATCAGACCCTTTGGTGTGAGTTCAAATTTCCTGAAGGTGTTGGAATGTCTGTAAAACATCAGATGCCCTTTTGGTTGTTTTTTATAAATACATTTTAATTCTCTGCTGATTTGACATTTCACTTTATTTAGGAAAAATGAGGGAAAAAAATGATAACATCTTAAAAAAAGTTATTACGGAAAAAAAGAACAGGGAAAGGGAAGGAGGCTTCTATGTCTCTGGCAGCTACCTGCGTTTCTTGTGCAAAGCCACCTATGATTCTTCTACAACCACAAACAAGCCAGGTTTTCTTTGTGCTCTGTCCAGAAAGGAAGTTTAAAATATGTATATCTACTCCAAAGCTATTAATATTTTTTACAAGATTATTGAGGGGAGTAGAGAACCATTGTCATCTTTCTTAAAATAGATTTTCCCCAAAGCTTCAGGAGTCTTTAAAGTAAAGTTTAAGATATTCTTTTTTTTTCTCTCCTAACATATTCTCTTAAAAAAAGTTACTTTAACACTGACTAACTTTTCTAATAATTATATATTTTTTTCTGTTTCTTGAGAAAAACAGGAAATATTTTCCAACCTACTGCATTTAGAGCCTTGCATAGATGGCATTAGTTTCAGCTTGCTACTGCCAACCCAGACCCACAGGACTGGATAGGCTGTGCATCCTCAAAAGCTGAAAGTTAGGTTACATGAAATAGTTTCTAAATATAAGAAAAGTAAGAATAAAAAACCAACAATCTCTGAATCTTTAGATTTTCCAAAATGGTTTCAAATGCATGTTGAAAGTAACATAAGGCAAAAGAGCAACAAAAATCAGAGTCAGGCCCCTAAACAAATGTCATCACTGCTTAGACTTCATTCAGGGTGTTAATTATTATCACAAAGTGAGGAAACCACAGAATTGTTGGATCAAGTACACGCTTCATGTGGAGAAAGTAGTACAAACAAACCAAAAACACATCCTTTTCCACAGAGCACAGAGAAGATCCATCTATTTATTCAACAAGCCTTAGGGATCCTCCCGCTGTACGAACTATCTAACCTACTACAGTACAGCTTGTATCCCAAGGTTACTACAGCCTTCCATATGCCTCTAATTTATTCACTATCTCAGCTATGAGATTACAACTGGAATAATTCTGAGTGCCATTAAGAAGGAGCTTGGTATATAAAATCTACATCCATTGTATTATGACACCAACACTGGAGAAACAACCTTCTCCCATATTCTCACATTTGCAATACTTTTAAGTCTTTTAAACTAAGATACACAATTATTTCACCTGAGAAATAGTGTATATGGTCTACCCTGTGGCTGAGCCATGCACATGGTGAAAACCATGTCCTTTTCAGTGCAATATGGCATAGGGAGCAGTGATACATATAGTTCAAAAGTTATCCCGGAGAATGACAAATACCAGGGACTGCACATTAAGGCAGCAGAAAGGCCACAGTAAGTAGTTGCTGAAGAATCTGTCTAGAAGGTATTCTCTTTCTCCCTTCTATCTCAAGATGATTTGTTACCTGAATCTGAATTTAAAAAAATATACCATATCCTAGTATGCATCTAATAGAGGAGCATTATATAGCTGTGCCACAGAGATTTTATTATTAATGGACCAAGCTAGCTATTTACAATGTTCAAAGCAAAACAGAGATTAGGAAGTTCACTGATCTGTTCTCTCAGAATTAAGAAGGACAGATCCTTTCCTGGTATTAACTCACCACAATGAGAAATTTTTAGAGCATCTCCTTGCTATATACTGATCTCATATATGATAAAAAGCTAAGCTGACAAACTTAGGTTATGTCTCTATTACCACATTTACCTGAATCATAGACACAGTGCCAGATCTCATTTTTAGATTGATAACCAATAACATTTTACAGATATGTACAGACAAAGCAAGGAGAAATCTGCCAAGTGCCTTACAAAGGCGACTGATAGAAAAAAAATCACAAATTAAAACTTCCAGTCAACCTTACTGAAACCCTGGAAATTCCTACCAACAAAGCCCTAAAACTGGTGTACTGAATGCAGTTGAACTGCTTTAGTTAAAGTTAATTAACTGAGGTCATTTGGCATTAGCAACTTGAGGTAACTTGCCTAGCTTAACTTAAACCAGGCTTAACATGGTCTAGTTTTTCAACTGACCCAAAGCAATTCCATTCCTATATTTTCTAACTGATGTACAAATTAATTATTTTAAATGTCTCATACTTTGAAATTTGCAAGCAAAGCCAGTGCCGCACAAACCACACCTTTCCTTGAATTTATTGCCATCTTTTTAGAAAGTTTATTTAAAAGAGTATAACCCAAATATGTGCTTTTCTATGAAACATACTTCTCAAGTTCATTTTGCCAGAGAAAATACTCATTTTCCAGAATGGCATATTTCATTCGCTACCAAAGAGGAGTGAATGTAACATAAAACTAGTGGCTCCTTTAGAAGAAAGAGAAACAATTTGACATGGTAGGTCTGGTATCCTTCTGCGATATCAAATGAAGCCCTATATTTTCAAAATGATGCATGGGAATTTAACCACGTGGTGCCCATTAAAGGCAATGCCAGCTCTCATGGTTTATGAGGTCACCAGAAGTCCTTGATGGAATTACACCCTTGTCCTATATGGCTTATTCTCTTGTATCACAGACAGGGTCTGAACAAAAGCCTATAAAGTCAACAAAAATGTCTGCAGTCAGTTTGGTTGGGTTGAGATCAGGTATTTCCACTAGAAAGAGGGAAATGAGAGAAAAAAAAATACTGAAAAATTGTTAGTTTAACAGTGTGGCATGGGTCCTGTTCTGATACATACTCCTGTATAGTAAGGAGGAAATAATGTCTTCCTGTCGTCGTGCTGGAGGCATCTGATGGAAAAGAGAAACACTGAGGAATATTCCTTGGAAAAACAAAAGGACATCCTGTGAGAATGCAATTACAAAGTCATTCTTTAAACATACCTAACAGCTATCATATAACAAACACAATATACTTGAGGAATAAATATTCTGGGCTCTTTGTGCATCACCCGCGTATTTAGAATTTGCTGTATTGGTGCACATCTGTCAGTTTTGTATTTACCGGACTGAATCTTTTAATAGCAATCACATACTAATAACATTCAACTTCTAAAAGTGAAACATAGCACCTAATTTGCACAAAGACTTTGCACATTGTTGTGTTTTAAAACACTCAGTAGTTAATAAAATACTGTGGTCTATTGGTATATTGATTTTCATATTCTCTCAGTTGGAATATGATCTTGATTTAGCAATAAACTGATATGTTGATTGAACACTTTCCAATTCTCTAGTTTTCAGGTAGTGTTCCTGGGGTTATATCACTAAAAAACAGTGACTTGCTATAGTCTCCTGAATCTATGTATATAAGATATAGTGATTTTATTCAGAAAGTAAGTGCTTGTCATGCTACATGATGATATTCAACATTAAAAGATGGGCCAGCATGTTTCTAGGAGTTTGTGTGCCTATCTGACATAGTCAGGATTCTATCGGAGTAAAAATTGTGCTAAGCTAGTTAAGAATCTAGGGAGCAATTTGTATGCACACACACATTCATACACCCATACCTCGCAAACAAAGGTCTAGAAAAAAACAGCATGTGTGGTATAGTTAGGTTCTGGGCTATCCTGGCCAGCCAAAAACATAGACAGTGCAACACTTATTTTACAGCAACCCACAAAATCAAATCAGACAGGAAAAAAAAAAATAAGCTGATGCATAACATGACAGCTCTCTGAACTAGGGGATATAGATGACACAAATATAGCTGTACTGCTTCTGTATTCAGGTGTCTTCATACTCAGTGCCCTATCTGTCCACAAGCTGGATAGGTCACCTACCAGAGAAGTGTGAATTAACCATACAGGGAATGCAGCGCTGTATCAAATGAACTTCTGTAGCAGCTGTGGAGGCTGTGGCAAAGTTTCAGAGCCTTTGAATGGCTGATCCCAGTGGTACCATGGCTTTTCATTTTCCAAGAAAGATTCTTTTAACACAAGCTGGAGTATATTTTCTTGTGTCTTTTGGTTTAGTCTCTTAGTATTCTTTGGAAAGAAAAAAAAAATCAGTAAAGTTCAGAGTGGGGGCAGCTTTTTCATTACAGAGGATTGAATCACCCGGTAAAGGACAAAGTTTACGGCAGGAATCCTGTGAAAGAAGCATTGTGTACATATGTTCACATCCAAACCTTATGATATAGCCTGTAATATTTTACCTTTTGCAGCCAGACTGCTTTCCTTGCCTTTGCTTAAATGAGCAGTCAGAATACACACAGCTGGCCTGGGTTATTCCTTTCTCCCATCATCTCTTTACCCTTCTGAACATCAAGCCCCAGCTAAATTTTACTGGTAAAGACAAAACTATGCAGAAGAAGAAATATGCATTCTTTGTGCTGTACATCTGAGCAGGGCTAATAAAATGTCCTGGGCAACAACTTAGAAGGTGTAAAGGAAAGGGTAGTGCTGCAGGTGGTCCCGGGAGGGGAAGGATGCTGGCTGTGGTGAGGACGTGTCTGTCATTGAGCTGAAGCCGATGCCAGCTGTGCTGCATGGTTCGCACAATGACACCCCGAAAGTGACTCCTGATTCGTGCAGTGTTTGACTTCCATCCAAGGGTGTTTTGTATGAGCTGAGGTGAAGGTTGTTTGAAGTCTTCTTCTAAACAACATAACTCAGGTATTTGGCACGGACAAGTACTTTGTGAGCAGCACAGAAACACTACTTAGGAAGCTGCAATCTCCAATGCCCGATTTCTGAGGCAGTGTTCACAGCCCTGATACAAAGGCTGGAGTATGACAGACATGCAGCCACAGCGCCCAGGCTTTTAAGGTGTTTGCGTAGAATGAAAAGACTGAAATCAGTATTGTAGGGCTGCCCCTTGAAGGAAACCTTCCAGGTCTTCCCCCCTCACGCCGTGCACGGCCCGTTGTACCGGTGCCCTCGCCACGCTCCCCGCCGTGCTCACCCGCAGCGAGCTCCCGGCAGCACAGGTCACC
Organism: Psittacula echo; assembly: GCF_963264785.1. Taxonomy (NCBI): domain Eukaryota; kingdom Metazoa; phylum Chordata; class Aves; order Psittaciformes; family Psittacidae; genus Psittacula; species Psittacula echo. Next base: position 29,361,072 of record NC_137737.1, on the reverse strand, counting down.
AAGCAGTCCAACGGCCAGCTACCTCAGCCGGCCGGTGCGCAGCGCGGCCGCTAGGAGGAGTCCCGCTTCCCGCCACGCGGGCCGCGCGCAGAGCGGCCGTTGCCATGAGGGCAGAGCAAGGCTGGGGCTGTGGGGGGCGTGTGGGGCGCGGGTGTATCTCCTTCTACCGGACAGTCCTGCTGTAAATGCAATGTGGAAAATGTTAGTACATCTCAGCGTGGAGGGCAGACTGGTTGCCATTCAAACCGAAATGGTTTCCAGGGTAAAATCAAGCACTCCATCAGCACTTTTTGGAGAACACAGCAACTTGTGCAAGCCATTGCTGAGGATACTGCATTTAAAAGATAATTAGAATAACCCCTTCCGTGCAAAATCTCCAAGTTGCAAACGGAGTGGCTGTGAGGAACACTTGTTGGAATTAAGCAGAAAGCTAAAAGAAAAATGTAATTCACAAGCAAAAATGAAATAGCTGAGGAAAGGTTGTTTTTTTTTTATTTTTTGCCCCTGCCATTCTAAATCCATGTTTCTTTCTGAAAAGTATTTATTATTTCTCATTCAGTATTTTTAAATTAGTTTTACAATTTTTTCTGCTCCAAATAATTGACTCAAAATGGATGCATGAAAACAGACTGATGTAAGCTTTGAGATTAGGATCCCAGGGCTATAGAATAGGAAAAACTGAATTAATTCCTCAGTGAAAAAAAAGCATAACTCAAGAAGATATGATTTATTAGGAGGAAAAGTAACTCATGCTTTCCTGTTAAGTTATAATATGAATGGTAGCATTTTGAACTCTTGGCCTAAAATAGTTATATTGAGCTTTGATCCTTAGGACGTTAACAGACAGGAAGCAGAGGAGTGAATTGGGGTGAATTTAATAGTATCCAGAGATAGAATAATTAACTCTTATGGTGCCTATTAGCAGCTAGGGTCTGAAGGAAAATGATTTACAAAAATAAAACCAGGAAGGGAAAAGAGGTATTTCTGAATATTATTAGGTATATAAGTTTTTGGAGAGAAGATTATGACATCCTTCCTTAATATGAGTCATGAAGTGAAGGCCAAGTTTGTCTTCTTTATCATCCACCAAAGAGGATATCTGTTTGCAAATAGGCTGAAAGGTTGTAGGCCACTGGTTACTGTCACTGCTCATTTCTTGAGACTTTATTCTCTTCTTACATTAGTGAACTTTTCATTAAATGTACTCTTTTTACAACACCAATATGAGTACATGGAATAACAAGAGTTCTTAAGTCATAAGAGCCGCAGATGATCTCCTTTCTTTTCAGCCTTATTTGTAAACTAGATCTGAAATCCTATTTGGTTGACAGAGACTAGGCCTGTGTAGGTTGACCAGGCAGAGGACACAGCAGTAGTATACTCCCTGATTTACTTCCAAATGTCCACATCAGTTCATGCTGCTCAATGTAGCATGTCTTCCTTGTTGTAACAACAACCTGAGCTCAGGCTGTCTATAAACACAACATCTTTCTGTCTCTTCGGTGGTATTATGACCCTTCTAGGAAGGACTCAGAGTAGCTAGCTTTGTCCAACAGAACATCAATAGGTTTCGGAAGGGTGTGTGGGCTGCAGCACAGATAGGCTCAAGTGCAGGTTCAGACCTATGCACAAAACACAGGGTGGCTGTGCTCATGTCTACCTTCCTGTTTAACTGCTATGTTAAGCACTAGTTTGTTCCCACAAACAAACATCAAAAAGTGCCTGAAAACAACATGCAAGACAACATGCATATTCTGTAGCTAACAAAAAGCCTATAGACTAAGAGGTAAAATAAAATGATTCCATAAAGACTGGAGAGATGTTCTTTACATCAAAAGAAGCAGCACTTCATTTTTCAAAGGTTAAGACATCAGCACAGGTGACAACGTCTTTCAAAATGTGGAGTAGAAATTAACCCACTTCACTAAAGCGATGCAAATACTCAGAAAGATGTACTTCACGTGATTATGCATTATATACCAAAGGGGAAAGGAAGGAAGGAAGAAGAAATCTCCCCAGCCTTTCTGCAAATGCATACAATAGAAGTCATTGAAAAGCCTCCCAGTATTTTGCAGTACTGGACAGTAAATCAATGTAATCTGCATTTCTGCAGTAGCAGGAAACTTTCCAAATGATCGCTATAAATGAAGCACATGTTTTACGTATAGGTTACTATTTTTGGCAGTCCATCAAACCCCTTTGATCTGTAGACAGTGGGGCTTCATCCAGCCAGCAGGACAAGAATAAAAGGCCCATATTCTGCCTTGTGCCAAGATCCACTCAGAACAGGAGATGGGGAGCCAGCTCTGGTCACACAATTCAGCGGCTGCTGAGCTTGAGCTGCATCAGAACTACATAAGCTTAAAAAACTACATAAGATTATATAGTTCAAATCTACCCTAATTAATCACAGTTCATTTCAGTCTCCAAGATGTACCCATTAAGAATCGAGAGCACTCTGTTCTGGGTATCTCAGTCATTCCCTTTTGCCAGCATGGGGACAGGAATTGGCACGAGAGCCATTTATACTGCCTTGCACTGGCTGCATGGCTGCCTACACAGGGAACATTCCCCAGGGGCCAGTTAAGTCAGTGCTTTGCAACACCTGCACAATACAAAGTGATGGAAACCAGCACAGAGAGTCTGGCCCATGAGTCCTCAAAATGGAAAAGGACAGATGAAAAAAAACCCACGCCAAGGCAAGGGAAACCAGGCAGCACAGGAGGATTAGCAAGAAAAGACCAGAATGAAAATTTATAAAATGGAGCAAATCACTTCCTGACTGCAACAGACCTGAACTTCAAATGAGATCCACTAAGTCCACAGTGCTGCTGCCCAGGACGAACAGTGTGTCAGTGTTCTCCATCTCCTCTGGTTCCTCATCAAAGATGACATCAAGATATGCCTTCCTTTTGGAACAGTTCTGGGAGTTCAAACTGGGCCTCAGTCCATTACAGCCCCTGTATAAAGGAGCAAGCAGCAAAGGCCACATGTGATAATGCACTGTGGGACAGGAGTGTCTGATATCTGTGATTTCATGGCTCTCCAAGTTGATTGCAACCATAGGGAGCAGTCAGTGTTGACAAAGAGAATTACGAATATCTAATTTGCCCACTACATTCTTTTTTTCTTTTCAACTCCAAAATTCATTACACTCATGGCATATATATAAAATACATTTTCATTAGCCCGTCATCAAAGCACGCAAATCTTAACACCCCTCTGCTGTCTGAGTGACACATTTCAGGAATAACTACTCAGAAATAAATGCTGTAGATGTGTCTGGCTGCTGAACATGAAAGTATGGGTGCTGCTGACTGCCTGGCAGCTGGCCCAGCATTTAACCCTGCTGTTTTAAAATGTCGTAAAATAAGCACAATTTAATCTTTTGAAACCTTTTGGTCAGTGACTGTGATTTCCGCCAAATATGACTTCAAAGGAAAGACAGGCACCTTTGTTGATGCCTTTTTAAGCAGTCATGAGTTCCAAATTATTTTAAAAAAGGGAAGCAGAAACCTCAAAGTGTGTAACACCTCCTCAGAATTAGATGCTGAAGCGATACGTAAACTGCGCTGTAAAAATCGATCCTCCACTAGCGATGGGGTTCAGAATGATATAATTAAAAGATAATGTCAATGAAAAGAGAATATCATCATAGACTAATGGGCTCCTCCTGACATATAAATATTGCAGCAAAGCCCCTATATTAATGAAAAAATACCATTAAGAAGCCAAGTTATTTTATTTTCAAAGCAGGATGTGTTGAAAATGTTCTATTTCTGTTGCTATATTTCTGTTCTGCCAAATGTCTGACACAGAGTTAACACTTCCACCTTGCAGTGTTCATGTAACACACAGCATTCCCCTGTGCCTTGAGAGCACCATGCTTTACCTGTGCAAAAAGCAGCCTACTTCTGCAAATAGTGATCCTTTTTGTTAATAAGTTGCAATCTTAATATAGACTGAAGGTTTTCTTTCCAAACTTAGATGTGGGGAAAAAAAATGTCCATATATAATCATTTGACCTAGATCCCATTCAACTTGATTTAGGGAACATGGACATTACCAGGCATGAAACCATTTAGGGATGAGGTGACTATTTTTCACCCAGTCAAAGCTGAGTTAAAAATTCCCTTTAAACACATGAGAGAGTGGACGTGGAAAAAAAGAATGTGAAGATATCAATAAATAAATAATGAAACATATTTCCAATCTACAGCAAATTACTCTTTTTACCTTCACAAAAAATAAATAAAAAAAACAGTAGTCTTTCTTCTCTTATTCTCAGATTTGCTTTGGAAGAAATAAAGAGTGACATGAAGAGCATTTGATCCACCAGAGTATGCTGGGATGCACTGAAAATGCCTACCACATGTGGCCTTCAAAAGTCTTAGGCATCTTCTGCTTAGTTCCTGGCTTAGACCAGTCCAAGGAAGAACTGGCCAATAAGCTGCTCAGACCAGGCTGATATGGACATGATCTGGTCAACTATTGTCACCTATAGAACTTTAAAATCAAAAAGGGAGGTGTCTTGTGAGACTAGGCACCTCCAGGATTAGGCAGCAGCAAAGCATGGGTTTCTAGAGAGCAGTTTTGGATGCTGTTCCACATACATCCTTCTTTAGGTGCCTAAGCTCTTTACTAGAGCTAGCCAGAAAGGCTACATTCCCATTGAAGTCAAAAGAAGGATTTACATCAACTTACGTAGATTGGTTCAGGCCTTAAAATGAGAACCATGTGTACATCCTTATGAAGAATCTGGTCCCTTCTGTTTATTCATTGTGACTTCTTGCTATATTGAACCATTCACATGCATTAATCCACAAATAATATGTCAAGAGACATTCTGGAGAGTAAGAGAGTTGTGGATGTTCATGGCCATAGTTTGCTACTCTCAGCGGTTCTGGAACCATGGCAGCCATCCTGGCTAACAGGCCAGTCAAGCCACATAAACCATTCAGGTCATGCATAAGCTTTGATTGTATTACTTGGTTTTGGCTCAATACTTTTCCATGGAGCTGAAGGAAAGGAGGGCATATGGAATAGAGAAGCAGGAAAACTAATGAATGAGAGAATATAACTTTCAGGGTTCTGGCAATGTTTTCAATCCATTTTTTGCTCCACTCCCTCGAGGTCACAAAAAGCAAATGGCATATTCATTTCCTTCCATCTGTGCTATTCTGAACAGCAAACGGGAACTAATATCTAAACTTTCCTAATAAGCAGAGGTGGGAGGACAGCTGGGTAATAGTTAGCTACTGGCTAGCAATGCCTTGTAGATTATGAGACTCTCAGAGTGTGTTCATGTAGATGTATTTTTCTTCTTGCTTTTCCTATTTTGCAATGCAGTGACACTTTGAATTCAAAATTGAAAAAAAACCAGCTCCTACCCATCTCACATGAAGCAGCAGGAGCAGACTCGCACAGAGCCAGGCCAGCACTGTCCCATTTTCTTTTAAAATACATGCAATTCCCTGTAAACACTGGGATGAGGTGGCTGGCCAGGAAGCTCTGGTGATGTCGGATGTGTGGCGATGGCCCCCCTTCCCGAGGGAGAGGGCTCAGCTCCAGCTGCAGCTGCCTCTCCCCGCCGCTGGCTCGGCAGGAGGGGGCAGCTGGCAAGGCCTCCCCGCCGCCTCGCCGCCCCGGCAGCTCGCTCCCCCCGCCCTGGCCCACAGAAACCAGAATTTAGTGACCTGGCGATGCAGCAAATAAATAAATGAATGGAGCTGGAGAGCTTTCTGGAGAGGGCTGTGGACCGTGCTTCCCAGAGCGAAGGAGAGGAAAAGCGCTTCTGTAGGCGTCTGGCTGGCTGGGTTCCTGTCAGAATAATGAATTCAATGTTACCGTGATTTCACCGAGCAGCACGCTGGGGCACCTAGGGTCTTGGTAGGGAATTTTTTACAGTTATGAATGTAAATAAGGCATTTATTCAAATTAACCCTCTATTATACAGAGAAAACATAAGCTGAGAGGAAGCATTGCCATTTGACTACCAGATTGCTATGTCTGCATACAGCAGGGACCAGGACAGGTCCTGCACATCACCTGGCCAGCACTGGCAAATATTTGCATTTAAAGATGGGCTCAAGGACAATAATTCTGCCACTGACCTGGTTATCAAGGCACCTCTACACCTCAACTTCGAGTCTATAAAATGGGCATAATGATCATGCCCCTATACAAGCCTCAGAAAAAGCTAGATTCCCATTGAAGCCAAGAGAAGGATTTACATTCACTGAAGTGGATTAGTTCAGGCCTGGATGATAGGAAAGCGCTGGACACACACAGGGCAGCAACCAGATTTCTGCTCCAAGACAATATCTATATTTCTGAGGAAAAATGACTACATGAAAAAAAAAACCAACAAAACAAAGCAAAACCAACCAACCAACCAAACAAACAAACAAAAAAAACCAAACCAACCAAACAAACAAAAACAAAAAAAAAAGTTTTGAAAACCTGAGATACTTCTTTAATGAAAAGTCTTCACCTAAGGAGCATTGTACTTATCTCATCCTAAAAGATTTCATGTGAGAGATTATTTACATTTTTTATGCTATGGTTGGTTTTTCTTGCAAAATGCAAAGTAATTTCAAGCAGGATGTTATTTATTAAACGGAATAAAAATGGAAGGTTTTGATCAATAAAAAATTCTTCCAGATTTTTCACTTTTTTCAAAAAATGCATCCAAACGCTTTTCTGTGGGGAAGTTTCATTTTCAACCAACTGGCATTTTTATAAAGCTCCATTTCATTAAATGTTTTCAACCTAGCCTGGTCCAGTAGCACTATTTTGTACCCGAGCACTGCCAAACCTCTGCTGGGCTCTACTCTGATTCCCAGTGAGCTGAGCTCAGTTCAGGAGGCTGTTTTTGGGCTTGATGCATTTCTGCCAGCTCCCTGATGCCTAGGAAACTGCACTTCACTGCTATGGCAAAGACTGCCTGAGTTTAAAATAGGGGCGGTTCCTCCCTTTGGTTAGGCCACTATTTTTTTATTTTTAATTTTAAAAACATTTCCCCTTTATTTTCATGGTAAAAGGTATTTGCAATATTTTACAAGAAAATACTGAATGTCCTCATTAGCTTTAGGCCATAAATGTCACAAAACAGATTTCAAAACTGGAATAAGCCCAACATAAATGCTTACTGTTGGTGAATATAAGGGCATACAAAACAGGGCAGTAAAGTCACTATACAATAATCAGGAAAACCATTAAAAAAATCTGGAAAAGCATCAAGATGGCTGGCCTCTTTGTAGTTTCAGCACAAAAAAAAAAAAAAAAAAAGGAGCCTTATTTCTAAATATTTTCCCTAGTGGGAAATAACAGCTTGAAAATAATCCCAGATGTATTCATTTGTGTAACATTTTTCTGCTTGCAACATATAGGCATGGAAAAATTATTGAAGGTTTCAGTTCTGGACTTGCATTTTAAAAATGTCAAGCTTTTGAAAAACAGCATCATTTTTCCTTAAGAGCTATTCATTTACCTGGAATGTTGGCCAGCAGGCCTACATTATGGACTTGGTTTAGTTAAGATTGAAAAATTGCCCAAAGGCAAAAAAAGAAGTAGGCAATTTTTGTGGCTCAGACTATATACCAACACAAAATACAGCTGAGTTGATTTTTGCCCTGGCATAAAATAGAATTTTGCAAATATGGGATCTTAAAAGTGATCAAAAGCTATCTGAGGTTTTTAAAATCTCTGGGGTTGTTTTTTTCCTGTTGTCTTCTTTACAACCAAAATCTGTATCATGAGGTACAAACAATAAGAAAACTCCTATTAAATGGCTACTGAAAACAATAAAAACAAAAGCCATCTAAACCTATAAATAATCATTTACAAAGAAGAGCAGATGAAAGTATGTTTGTGATTGCTCTACAAAACAAGTTGTTTACTAAAACATTCCCTTTTTGGTGTTTGGGGTTTTTTTAACCCAACACTTACAATCAAAGCTTCAGGAAGTTGCTTTGGTAAAGGATTCACAATTTTCATTTGTGTCATACAATCTAGACCATCATCTTGAAAAGCTATTTGACTGGATAGTACTTGCAGTCCAGTGTTTTCTGTGAGTCATTTTCTATGACATACGAGTGATGTTACCATGATATAGGGAACATTATAGGCTACAAATAACTGTAACAGGTTGGACTTACCAGGGGCATATCCCCTCTATGCATATGAAATCTCCATTTTTATGCAGGGAGACTCTTTAATTAATTCCAGGAATTATGTTATTACTCAAGAGCCAAAGGTACAGATGTGGGCACAGGTATAGTGCTTAATCAGTGCACACCAACCTATAGAGCTGAAGAAAGTGCCTGTACTACTGAAAGCAGGAGTTCATGTTGAACCAGCCAGCTCCTTACTCAATTACGTAAGTTAAGTAAGAGAACAAGGCTGACTAGTGTGGACATCATGCTGTATGGTCAGAGCTCTGCTGACTTGGCACGGGTATCTTCATACAGTTTTGCTGTCCTGCACAGCTGTGTCAGCCTCCCTGGAGCCTGCCTGAGGAAGCCAGTGCGACAGATGTACCGCCATAAGGAGCATGATGGTCCAAGGGCATACAGTCTATCCTGTTCCTGCAGGAATCATTGCCAAAACTTTTCTGGGTTTCTATGTGAGAAGAATCAAGTCTTTAGAGGGCACCATAAAAGGTACCCTTCAGGAAATGTATCTGCTAAATGGCTGGCAATATCTAGCTGGTTGGTTATTCCATGAAAGATGATCCCTTTCCTTCTGGGGTGCAGACTGATGCTACATGTGCAGTCTTCCTCAAATGCAGAGCATTAGGAGGAACTTCAGACACAGCCTAAGCTCAGCTAGAATGACTTAGAGAGCTCCTGGACTTTTGGTACATCATGTCAGCTTTGCCCTTATGGAATGAATGTCCATGCTCAGGTAACATTTGATACTGGAATGTGGTCCATGCGCTGAGGGAATGGTGGTGGGAAGTGCCATAAAGCATGTATTCTCTCTCTTCTTCACTAGATGCAATACGTCCTCAATGACAGCAAAAATTATTTCTTGGATACTTCGCACTGCCCTCTGTATTATCCTACTGGCAACAAACAATGGCTTAGCCATAGTGCTCTGCACCCATGTGCTTCAAGAAGTATTTGCAATAGACAGTCAGACAAAGTGGGGAGAGAGAGTTCAGGGACAGAGCTTCTATACCTGTAGAAGGGAATCTAGATTTAATGTGAAAGGAAGGACTTCTGACATTTCTCCCAAACACTTTTTCTCTTCCTTAGCAGAAGTAGAGTCCTCTATCTCAAGAAAATGTGGGGAAGACATGCTGAAGTTTCTGTACTACTTAGCTTTCCACCAGTATATAGTCAGAGAAGAAGAAAACCACCTAAAATGTACAGTCAACAAGGTCTTCATGTACAGCTGGTGAAGCTGGCAGTGAATCCTACTTGATGCCCAGGAGAGCAGTCAGGCCACAAACCTGAGACCTGTAAAAATTCTGGGTGCCCCAACTCCCAGCTGCAGGCAATTAGCATATCTGAAAAGTCAGATCAGTACGTATCTCATTGCAAATTACAGAAAGAACTTGTTGTAGACATCACTGTTGTCCCTCTTCAGGGCAGTTGCAGATGTCTTGGCAGATCAGGGAAATCAGATATGTGGCCTGTGGTTATATTCTAAGTGTAACTTCTTTTACTTACACATATAAATATGTCCTGGAACAGAGATAATCAAACAGCATGCAAGCAATTCCCCTGTTCAGGAATCTCAGCTCATTGCTAAAACTGGGATTACAAGCAGCAATTCCACCTGAAGAACAGTTTTTTAATAACCCTTCCAATAACACAGCTCCCTTCACACACAGCGGTATATAGCGCTAATTAAAAAAATTAGTATAATCTTACTTACTTGCATGCTTAAATAAAATGAAAAAAAAATAACAAGAGTCTGGAAGATTGAAATGGCAACACCTGGTGACACCTGCTGCATGGTATGAATGGATGCACATTAATACTCATGAAGCTACTTGTGCTGTTTGAAATTTTGTTGAATAGCCGGTGCATGATTGTAAAAGCCTCTAACAGAACACAGTTAATTAGCCACTGCTTTTTTTCCATTCTGTTGCTATAGCTTGCTGTAAAGACAATTGTGGACAGGCAGGCAGATTCAGATACTTCATTCAGAAATTACCAGAGTAAATCAAGTTATACATAAGACTCACCTCACTCTAATTTATAGTTCAGCTCAGACCATTGAACTTGCAAGTAAAATTTATGGCGGAAGAGTAATAAATTAAATGGCAGAGAAACATAATTTTGTACTCCAGTTACTTGTACAGCCCGATTTAACACGTTAAAAATTGAGTATAATACTAACCTGTTAATAAAATGTGCACAGCGCTGACATGTAAAAACAGTTTTATAATTGGTTGGTCCACTCTGTTAGCCTTGTTGACAACACTAAATTTTCAAACCCCTACATTAGTAACATTGAGCTAACATTATAAATACAGAAAGCTCATAAATGCATGCAACAGAAATTCATTTGGCCTTTGATTTTTTTGTGTGTGTCTTTAAAGTGAAAACTGTAAAATTACCACATAATAAAAGCCAGTACACTGAACACTAATTGCCCATTTATAAAAAGCTCTTTTCCTCCAATCACATAGGTGTGAGACATAAACTTCTTGGGTTTTACGGAGCTGCAATTTATACTTTCAGTTCTGTTCTCTCTACTGCATTTCATCTTAAGCTTATAAAAGACGAGCTGGATTTTATTAATCTGCATGAGCATTCATTGGACATTAAATCTACGAAGATCCCTACAGGGTTTTAATTGTAGCTGAATTGCCAACAATAATTGGGCCTCTGACTAACCATGGAGAGCAGCCCACCCTCGCTGCCGGGCACAACTGCTAGCTCCAACACCAGTCACGATAGCCCACTTTGTCAGCCGCCTGAAGGGAAGTTGTCAAGTCTGGGACCCTGCTGCTTTATTCCTATAACTATGTTTTAGAAACACCTCACAAGTGGAATTGTGGTTGCCTCATCCTGAAAATGTGGAAAGGATTAATGTGGCATGTAAAACAAATCACTCCTGAGCTCAGCTGAGAAAGTGGGTATTAAAAGCACTCCAGTCAAAAGAGCTTTAGTGAAAGGGTCATGGTGATATACAGTCAGCACATGTTGGGCTGGTAAAGCTGCAGGGTGTTTGGAAATGGTAATGGTCCATGGGTGTAAATTCTTTCAAGACCTCTTAAAGGCACATGTGTTTCTTGAGCATGTTCTCCAAACAAGGACCTGTTATAGGTTAGATTCACTGGAGCTTTTAAACTTTATTGATTGGTTTGTGGTATTGCAGGTTCGCTTACTGGTTGTTTTTGTTGGGTTTTTTGTTGGTTTTTTTTTTTTTTTTTAATGCTGTTGATAAACATAGAAAAAGATCCTAGTTTAATCTAAAACTTATAAATCTATAAACTGTATGGTATGTAGCTTTACTGTAACATCTTTCAGGATGTGTTACTTCTTTTCTTTATGCCAGTAATCGCCAGCTTCACAAGAGTTAAGAGTCTATCGATATTTCTCTCGTGAATGTGGGTTGGTTAAACTGTCTTTAGTTTTGAGATTAAAAAAGTCAGACCCTTAACTTTGACATAACATTTAGCGTGTCTTTATGTATGTTTGTAACATTAGTAACATAATATTTCCTAAAGTTATTAAAAAGACGGCTCGTGGCAACTTTTCTTGTAAAGACAGGAAGAGTTACAGTGCTTAGCGAAAGCAAGCAAGTTGCATTATTCCTTGTTCTTGTTTTCATTAGGAGTTTCACTGTGATTTAGCATAAAGAATAAAAAAGTGATAGCATATATGTGCCATGGAGCCTTTTTCTACCCAAATAATCACTACTACAAGACAGAAATATCCAGAAAGGGTTTTTAAGCACCAGCTATCCTTGACTTCTGTCAGAAACGGAATATTACATCAGTAATTTTGTAAATCTGGCCTTCTGTGCAGGGATCACTTCACTTACATTTGAAATGGAGCCATTTCTGAGAAGCACATCAGGTGTTGAGCAGAACACAGACCTATCTTTACACAGACTGAGTGGCTGAGAACTGGAACTGGGAAGAAAAATAAAATAAAAAAATGTATCTATTTGCAATGGTATTTGTCATGATATAATTAAAATCACGATATTCACCATTCAGTTGTGTACCCATCCCTGCAGCAAATGGCCTGCATTCAATTCCAGGGAAGATTACCACAATCACGGCCCAAGAGCCAGTATTTTAGGATTTGGCCAGCAGAATACTATTTTGGTTAAGTACACTGGAGATTAGGGGTTTTCAGTCTCATTTCTAAATATGTTTGCTTTTACACACAGCCACTGTTAATTATTTTATGCGGTCATGTAACCTGTGCTCACTATAACAGACTTGAAAGCAGAAGCACAGATTGCAGTTACATGATGTGGTAGGTGAAAACATTTGTTCTGAATAATTATATTTAATTGAAATTGTGTTTAAAAACGCCAAGGAGTTATTTTCTCTCGAAGCCTGTTATGAACAAGGACCATGGTTAAATGATCAAAACCCTACTTAGTCATGTTAAAACAAATAAATAAAATAACATGTAGCCTTGGAAAAGTTTGGGTTCTATGTAGGTTCTGGTTCAGTGCTTCTGACTTTGGCTCCAGCTACAACCATGACTACAAATATTTTCTCACAGACTTCAGCAATGACACCATTTGTTACTTTTGCTTACTGCAGCACTGGCGAAAGTCAAGATCAGTTGTTCTCCTGCAACATTTCCACCATGCAATGAAGTTCCAGCCATAAAGCAAAGGGACACACGGTAGATATGATGTCACTGTCTGGCATCTTTATGGAAATCAGAAAGATTTGGCAATGCTGAATTTCAAAATTAAGTTTCCTGTCCTCTTCCCTTCAGGAAGGTGAAATGTTATGTGCCTGTAACCTATCTTGAAACAGATGTCTTGTAGCTACCTAGGTAAACAGCTGAAGTAACTGGCCAAGGCACAGCTCAATGTTTTGTGAAGAGACGCACAGTTTAAAAAGACCAAAAAAAAAGTTAATAGCAGATGTGGGTTGTTGTTATGTCACTGTTCCACATCACAATAATGTGCAGGAAACTGGACAACACCGTGATCTGTAAACCAAATTATTGGTGTTCTGCCCAAAAATTTAAAACCCAAACACCTGGAAGGAGCAGCCAAATACTCTGAACAGAAGACTAGTCCTTCTGGGGTCTTTGACCTAAAAAAAAAAAAAGTAAATAATTAAATTTTAGGCTTAGAAAAAGTTTTTCTTTAAGCTTGCTAAGCTACAAGGCATGAACAAAGGCTTTTTTCCTCCAACACTTGCTCTGTCAAACCAAGTAAATGTTTCCTGTATCTAGGAAAAAAGGCACTAGACTTTTGTTTCAATTCTCATTTTATAAAAGTCTTGCTAGTCTTCATACTAAAATCTTAAATCAGTTATTTTGCTGAAACACTGATGCTGGTTCAAGTTGAAGTCTTAAGAGGATCAGCTTTTTAAGTTGAATTCTTCCTAATAGCATCATCTCTCCAGGTTCGTTTAATTTTAAAAAGAGCCTGCCATATCTCAGATCTAAACTGTAGATTCAGATTCAAAGACATTCATCAACACGTTCACCATCAAATCTTCAAGACCATTCAAAGCTGAAAAATCAGCTAGAAGTAAAAAAGCAAAATATTACAGAAGCTCTCCTTCTGTTGTTTTGGTTTGGTTTTTTTTTTTTTTTTTTCAGTCAGTGAGGCTACAGTAATTTAATTTTAATTTAGTATTCATTCATTAAAAACCCCAACTCTCCTTTCTGTTAGAAGACAATCCAGAAAATATCCACTAAAATAATATAAAGAGTAAGTAGATTTAATAGAATGTGGCCTTCTATGATGAGGCTACAGAACTGATGGACGGGGCGGAGCAGTCAATGTCATCTACCAGGACTTGTGCAAAGTGTTCAACACTGTCCCACATGACATCCTTGTCTCTAAATTGGAGAGACATCAATTTGATGGGTGGACCACTCGGTGGATAAAGAACTGGCTGGATGGCTGCACGCAAAGAGTTGTGGTCAATGGCTCAATGTCCGGCTGGAGACCGGTAACGAGTGGTGTCCCTCAGGGATCGGTGTTGGGACCGGTCTTGTTCAACATCTTTGTCGGTGACATGGACAGTGGGATTGAGTGCGCCCTCAGCAAGTTTGCCGATGACACCAAGCTGTGTGGTTCGGTTGATACGCCGGAGGGAAGGGATGCTGTCCAGAGGGACCTCAACACACTTGTGAGGTGGGCTGATGCCAACCTTATGAAGTTCAACCATGCCAAGTGCAAGGTCCTACACCTGGGTCGGAGCAATCCCAGGCACGGCTACAGGTTGGGCAAAGAAGAGATTCAGAGCAGCCCTGCAGAGAAGGACTTGGGGGTGTTGGTCGATGAGAAAATGAACATGAGCCAGCTTCAGTGTGTGCTGGCAGCCCAGAAAGCCAACCGTATCCTGGGCTGCATCAAAAGGAGCATGACCAGCAGGTCAAAGGAGGTGATCCTGCCCCTCTACTCTGCTCTCGTGAGACCTCACTTGGAGTATTGTGTGCAGTTCTGGTGTCCTCAACATGGAAAGGACATGGAACTGTTGGAACAAGTCCAGAGGAGGGCCACGAGGATGATCAGGGGACTGGAGCACCTCCCATATGAAGACAGGCTGAGAAAGTTGGGGCTGTTCAGCCTAGAGAAGAGAAGGCTGCGTGGAGACCTCATAGCAGCCTTGCAGTATCTGAAGGGGCCTTACAAAGATGCTGGGGATGGACTATTCATCAGGGACTCTAGTGACAGGACAAGGGGTAACGGGTTCAAACTTAAACAGGGGAAGTTTAGATTGGATATAAGGAAGAACTTCTTTACTGTGAGGGTGGTGAGGCACTGGAATGGGTTGCCCAGGGAGGTTGTGAATGCTCCATCCTTGGCAGTGTTCAAGGCCAGGTTGGATGAGTCCTTGGGTGGCACGGCTTAGTGTGAGGTGTCCCTGCCCATGGCAGGGGGTTGGAACTAGACGATCTTAAGGTCCTTTCCAACCCTGACTATTCTATGATTCTATGATTCTATGATTTATGTCCTGAAGATGATCTTTTTCTTATCCAGAGCCAAATCTAACTGTGCTGTGTCAGTAACCTGATGTCCAGTTATGGCAGCTATGATTTATCAGACATTTCACTGCTTAAAAGACTTAATTTGAGCACAAAAGGAGCCCAAGGTAGAGAGGTAATGAGCTCTCTGTACAGCTCCTTACTCAGCTGTTTCAGTTCTGACCCAACACCCTCAGCCCCCTGAAAACTGAGTGAAATAAAGTGAGGTCTAAAGCACCAAGTTCTCCCTAAAATTATCCTTCCTCTTACTCTTCTGCAGAATTGCCTCGAACACTAGTAAGGATTAGGGCCTTGCTATGCTAGGAGGTGTATAAACGTTAAGAAAACAAATATTACTTGCTTTGAAGAGCAGATAAATTTAAGGTCTTTTAACAACAGTCAGTGAGCTATTGCTCTCCCAAATAGGAGATCAGGTAAAAGAATAAAACAACTGTGAGGTTTATTTACCTCTCAAGTTAGGAACGAATTTGAGATTATTTTGATCTATACCTAGTGAGCTCCATCCAGTTCAACAAGGCTTTGATATGGGCAGACCAAAAGTCAAGGTTGAATTTTGGCAGACCTGTGAGCAAAACCAAATGATACTTAGATAAAAAATAAAGAACAAAATACAGCAGCGAGTATAACAACAGGGCAAGGGAAAACCAGATGGACAGAGAAGCAAAAAATTCTTTAGTAAAAATTATTAAACCATTTTTGCTTGGAAAAATATGTATTAGGGGAAAAAATGTTCTCTGTATAATTTATCAAAAAATTATCAAAATGCTATGTTTCAGTAAGGCCTCGTGCTTCGTTTTAAAGAGATTCTAGAAAAAGATAAAAAAATTTACAAATTAAATTTCTTTGAATTTTAAATTTTTGATTGTACAATTCTTCTTTCATCTTAATTTTTCATATTAATAGAGGAAAAAAGGCAAACCCAGGGAAGTGTTCACCTAGAACTAAGAAATATCCTGTAATCCTAATTCCCCATATGTATGTAATTCCCCATAAACTGAGCAAAACCTTTTTCATCCTTGCCAAGAAACCAAAAAAAAACAAAGATAGATTCATGTGATCACACAAGCAGCGAAATGCTGAAGTTATCTCACATTTTCTGTTGCTGATGTAGGACCTTACATGTGCCATCCATTTCTTGAAGGGCACAGACGTTACCCACCCACTCTTGTCCAAAGCTAAAGAGAAGGTGAGAAGGAGGCAAATTTCCACTTTCTTTTCTGTTTTTGCTCATAAGCTGCTGCCAGTGCTCACTTTCTAAACAGCTCTTTTGTGTGGTCTTTTGCTCACTTTCCATGCACTTCGCCATATTTTGCCCCCAAAATCTTCTCTTTACATCTCTAAAAAATGTGCTACACAAAAGGCATCAGCATACATCACTTTAGAAACAGTCTGATAATACCTGTACTTATGTGCGTGTTCACATGTGTTGAAAACATTTATCAGTCTTCTTATGGTACTACTGTTTTCTTATTCACAAGTGCCATACCAACCCCAAGCTTAATGTCAAAATAAAACATTCCCAATTGAAGCACCTGTATATTCTCCTATTCATACATGAAATATACCAGGACTGAAGCAATCTTAAGATGTCCTTCTCTACCTCCTTTTTGCTATGGATTTTGCCATCATAAGAAACAAAAACCTAGTTAAGACTATGAACTGACTAACCAGCTCTGTCTACTAAACAAAAGTGAGCAGGTCAGTAGGCAAATGCCCTCACTAACATCTTCAAGCAGCAATCTTCAGGCAAACACAGGGAAGCACTTTTCATTACAATGCATAATTAAATCATGGAACTCATTGCCACAGGATGCTGCAGAAGCCAGAAGTATAACAGGGTTCAAAAGGAGATTACACTAATTCATGAAGGATATGTCTGTCAATGGCTATTAAGCACGGTGATCCGGATGCACCTCTGGCAAAGTCCCTAACCCACTGACTACTTGAACTGGGAGGGATACCATGAAACGACTTTGTTTTTCATACTCGTATATAAAAAAAAGATTATTTTAATTGAGCACCTTAGAGAACTGTTTAGTTCTCAGACTCACAGTTCTTATTCCTACTTGGCCACTTAAATGTTAGCAATGCTCTTTTTAGGGGCCCTTTTTCAGCAACTTGAATATTGTATTAGCCCTTCAGAGACAAAGCAGTAATTTCTTTTAACAGATATACCTGGTGTTATTCATCCAACTTGTAGAAATCTCTCTACCTTTGTAAAGCTGCAACATCAGTTCCCAGAAACCTGGTAAGTATAACTGAAATAAAATGTGATATGTGCACACCTGTATAGCAGATGACTACGTTAAAAGTGATTAAACAGCGTTTCTTTCGGTTTCTTTTAATTTGAACCTTATTCTTTTATACTTCAACCAAGAAACTGTTAGTGCCAGGACTCCTCTGAGCAAACCGATTTACTGAAGCTGAGGATGCGGCCCCTGATTTTACAAACTGAGGACAGATAATTGTTAAACCTCAAAGAACACATCATTGCAAATCTTTTACAGTAAAACTTCTCGTGACCTTCCATCTGAAATGTGTTTGTGTCATTCATATTGCAATTATATTCTAATGAAAGATACATTTGGAAGTGTAAATATCAAGATTAAATCTACCCTGAAAACTCAGGCTGAATCAGGTTTATAGCCTAGAGGCAAGTTGCGAATCCCATAAAGCATTGTTCCAGGGACCTGGTTAGTGTTCTGTACACCTGCTTAATGTTTTTTTTTCATAGTCACAAATGTCAAACTGCTCAGTAACGTATTGGGGTTTGAATGACAGCCATGCACTTGAGCACCAGTTATGTTTTTTCACTACCACATTGGACTATAAATGATGAAAAAGAGGTCAGAAAGGAAGTATGGAAGCATACAAATTTGAAAGGGGAAACTGCTAATAGTCATAAACCGCGTGCAATCAAAGGACTGGCAAGTCATTGTGAATTACCTGCTCCATGAATTACTGATCTAACTGCATTATGATATGGAATTTTCTAACTCCTTTCATCTGTGGTGCAATGGCTCCTAACAGTTCCCAGATCAAAAGAAAGACTGCCAGTGAAACCTTGAAAAAAAATCCACAACACTGACTTTCATTATGAGCACTTATTTGTTAAACTTCTCTTAATATGCAGGCTTCATTATTTATTGATTCCCTGATTGGATGTACTGTAAGTATGCCACCTACCAAATGATCAGCAGCGTGACACCTCAGTGAAAGTCAAAACTTGTAAGCATGTGCACATAAACACTCAGCTTGTGCACTTCTCTGCAGGTGGTAAAACACAGAATAAACATTGGGTTTATATTACCTCCTTTTTTAAAAGTTTTTGAAATCCAAATCACCCAAAATACTTTACAAACAATTAGTTACATGTTAGTAGTTTTACTGGCCATATAAAGTTAATGAGATAATTAGCTTGCACATGCCAATAGCACCAGCATGAAGACACAGTCTAAGGCATATATAAGCAATGGTGAGACAATTCAGGTGCTTATCAAACACACCCCAAAACAGAATTCTAAGCTCAAGTTATGACCATAAGAACAAAGATTAAGCCAACAGACATATTAACCAAAATGTATAAACAGTTCTTTCAGAAAGGCTTAGAAATTCTTATGGTGTGTATTATAATGTTAGTTAACCTCATCTGAACAATTTTGGGGAAAAGAGAAATAAAATAATAAAATATTATGTTCATCCAGGGACAAAATTGTGAATTTGTTCCATCAGGATGACAGTCTGCACAGTGAATATGTACATTTTTGTGCCTATCAGAGAGAACAAATGCTTCAGGCACTGACAGCTGCATCACTATTTCATTGTGAAGACACTGGATACTTTCTACCTGAGATCATATTTTTAAACATGTGATGCACAAGCAATGAGAACACAAAGTCTGGCAGTATCACCTCGCTGGCAGATCAACCTAGAGAATAGAATTTCTCCTCTCTGGAAAGAAGTGATTGTAATTTTTCCTGAGGAATTCATATTTCTGTAAAGTAAAAAAAAAGGTCTAAAGAAATGCTACCACAGGAGAGCCTACCTGTGGGCCAGTGCCCCCCATTTCGTGTTTTCCTCCCCCAGACACCCTACTCCCAAGGCAGAGGCCTGATCAGGGTGTCAGGAAGCTGGCAGAGCAGCTGCCTGGGGAGCAGGGAGCCAGGGGAGCCCAGGCTGGCATGGGACCAGGAGCACAGGCTTCCTGGACAGCCTGCTTTCCATTGAAACTTTCGATGGAATCAACATGTTCCTGTGAAACATTTCAATTCTGTAAAATCAGCATTTTCCAACAGAGAAGTGTTGCACTGGAAATTTTGAACCAGCTCTAACAATCAGGGCATCTTTAACATCTCACAAAGAAGTGAAGTTGAAGGACATTAAATTTCCATCTGAGAGACCATGAGCCAAATGCTTTCCTTGCCTGAGTCCTGTGCCACAGCCACTGTCTTTACCTGAACTGTCTGCGACAGCAAGCTAGTGGCTCTCCAATGTCTGTCACCCTACAACAGCATCTTTTCACTTCATTGTTACAGCTTGACCCAAACGATCTAATAACAGGCACTCGGAATTTGATGTGGCCAAACAGAAGTGCCATAGAAAGAGCACTTGAGACATGCTTGGGAAAAGCCAGTATTTTTTGAAGTTTGGAACAAAGCTTAACCATTTTAAACAATCATAGGAACCGCAAGGAACCGTTCTCAGCTCCAGTCATGATCAGGGTTTTTCTCATGCGTATATGTGTGTTCGAGCATCTTTTTTTTCTTTGGTATGTTACCTGGTCGATTTACATGTCTTTTCTAGGAGGTGGATTCATAAACTTGACAAAAAGATACGGACTTTATTTATGTGAAGATTCCATTCTAGGCAAAAAATAGGGAAAGAGCAACACGAATTGTCCAATGAAACACAAAAAATGGCTCCTGACTGATTAGAAACCTCTGTTGATGATCACACCTCTTTATGTCAACTAACTCACAGGGGGCGGTGCCATGACTGGCAGATTTAAACCGGTCATCATCTGCCACTAACTGTCCTTTGCCGAGGTGAGCAGCTCCAGAGAGGAGCCTTCAACTCCGGAGTGAGGGGAAACACCGCGTCCAAGGGTCCCAGTTCTGAGCGGCGAGAGCCACCGAGGGAGCGTAGACCTTTCGCCAGGCCTTGCCCGGGAGCCGGCAGCTCCGCTGAGGCGAGCAGTGACTCACAGCGGGCGGTGCCAGGAGGGAAGCCCCGCCCTGAGCGGAGCAGGAGCGCGGCGCTGCGGTTGACGCCGGCAGCGCGAGCGGGGAGCGGGGGGGGGAAGGGGAGTGCTCGCCTCAGGGTCAGAGTGCGCCCTAGGGAACTCTGGTCTGGCTGCCCCGGAGGGGGTAGCGTCGGCACCGGACAGAGCCGATGAGACGGGGAGGCTGCAGTGCAGAGCTCGGGGTGCAGAAAGTGCCTGCACTGCTCTCCTGAGGCGAGGGTGCGCAATGGGCAGGGCTGCACTCGGTGCGCCGTGGTGGAGGTCCTCCTGCAGCAGGGGCTGAGCTGCGAGACACTGACAGTAGCTGTAAGGTGTCAGGAAAGCTGAGAGGGAGCTGGACTGCTTGCTCCAGGCCCAAACTGTGCAGGGCCTCAAGCATCCACCATAGCGCATACAGAAAAGGAGGAGGGCATGAATCCTGAAAGCTGTGTTCATCCAGTTTATTTGGATTTCCACAGGGTAGCAAAAGACCACATCTCTGACGTAGGTGAGGCTCAAAGATCAAGCCCTCAGCCTGAAGCAGGACGTGCTCCTGAACTCAATGTTTGCAAATCTTTTGCACGTGGGCAATAACTTCTCCTTTCCTTGTGATTTCCCCCCACTCCCAAACCCACCCCTCCCCCAAACACTAGGTTTTAAAAATGCCTGACATGTTGCTTTTGGAGAAACAGAACCAAGCAGAAGAGCCTGAGAACAGCACTCCATCAGGAGTCCATCTGACCCAATACTCTCTCTCCAGTGGCACTCCGTATATGTCTGAAAGAGAGTGTATGAGAAGAGCAGGTCTACTTCTGTCAGGGTCCCGAAGGTGTTCACCGACCTCAGTGTCCTGGGACTGGCCTGCTTGGGACCTGCACTGCAGATAGCCCCTCAGACCTGGGTCAGAGCTTGTCCTGCAGGGCTGTATGCATAACATAATATGGCTGTTCTGTTCTATTCCATTCCATTCCATTCTATTCAAATTGATTCTATTCCATTCCATTCCCTTCTCTTCTGTTCCATTCCATTCCGTAGCACTCCCTTCTCTTTTTTTCCATTCCATTCTGTTCCCTTCCTTTCTCTTCTGTTGCATTCCATTCCATTCCCTGCACTCACGATGAGTTGTATAATGGTGAGATCACTCTTTACCTGAAATGTGAAGGGGTTTTCAGCACCAAAACCACTTCCAAAGACACAAGTCAGACACAAATCAGATTACAGGTGGAAAGAGTATTTTATTTATTTATAAAGTTACTTAGTTTTGTTTAGTTAATTTTAATCTAGCTTAGTTTAGATTCTATTTTCTTTTTCTAAACCTTGCAGAGCTGATGCCCACAAGCATTAATGTGATGCCCGTGCGTAGCCAGCAGCAGGCTGACAAATCCTTCAGTTTAGCTAGAAAAAACCTCCCTTGCAGCCTGACAAAGGAAAAAAGCCAGGGCAGGAGCCATGATGTGGTGGTGCAAGAGCAGTGCAAGAACCCAGCCAGAATGGGCTGGGGAAGACCTGACAAAGGGAGATACTCAGTGCTACAAAGAGAAGCAGCGAGTCCCAGGGCCACAATGGGGCCACCCTGTGAGTGCAGAAGGCTTCCTCCCTGGGGATGCAGGGCACGAGGGCCACCTGCGTGGAGCACAAGCAGCTGCCTTTGGGCTACAATAGCCAAAAGGAGCCCCATGAAGGGGCTGTGCTCAGCTGCGGAGGAGGCAAAAACCCTTGGGACACTTGCTAGTCCAGCCTGGGGGCAAAAAAGCCTTCCTCCTCCAGCTGCAGGACAAGAGGGGCTGCCTTCATGGTGCATGAGCACCAGGCAATAATGAAGAGCACCAGGACCAGAGGAGCCCTGACAAGTGGTCATGCTCAGTGCTCAAAGGCAAAAAACACCCGGGGACCCGTGCCAATCTGCCCTGGGGGAGAATTCCTTCCTGACCCCAGCGCTGGCGACCTAGCATGTGAGCAAGACCTGCTCCTGGTCCACGGGCTGGTTATGCCTCTAAGGGGACAAGGGAACACTGGCACTGCCTTTTCTGCCTCCACCTGGAGCCATCTCAGGGGCTTCCAACCACAGCAAAATGCTGCTGGCTTGATCTACCCTGGGAGAATGAACCTTTCCAATGCCAGGCACTGGAGCTCCAAAGCACTGTTGAAGGGCACTGGGCTTTATAGTGCCCCAGAGCACTGTGATGCTGCATTGCCGGGTGCTGACACTATGACACGGGGGTGACAGGGTCCATGCAGCCCTGCCTGCTGCAGCCCTGCTGCTGCTGCCCCTTCGCCCTGCGTGCCTTGGAGAAAGGCCTTTGGGGTGCTGGCCCTGAGACAGTGCCTCTGCCCAGGAGGCCCAGAGGGATGTCTCTGCCCATGGCAGCCACACACTGGGCACTGGTGCAGGGTGTCCCTGTAAATTAATCCCTATGTCCAGACTGTATCAATAAAGGCTTTTATACCACAGACAGTCATTTGAGTGTGGCGATCCCAGAGGTCAAATAAAGAAAGAGGTTTAGCTTCCCTCTGCATGAACTTTGCAGAAACTTGGAGAGCATATAGGATTTCCTCACCATTCCTTATCAATACACCAAATGGCACTGTTACAGGTTTCCCAAGGAAGTTGGGAATGCTCCATCCCTGGCAGTGTTCAAGGTCATGTTGGACCGAGTCTTGGGTGACATGGTCCAGTGTGAGGTGTCCCTGCCCATGGCAGGGGTTTGGAACATGGTGATGTTTAGGTCCTTTCCAACCCTAACAATTCTATGATTCCATGTAACATACCTTGTTTTCAGTGAGAGATTTCAGGAGCTTATTCTATTAAGATCTGTTAAAAGTTACCCAGACGTATGTCTACAAATATCAGAAAAATCACAGTAAACAATCATTCAACCATGATTTTAAAGGATGGATTTTAAAGGATCTGGATGACAGGAGACTAGTTCTTGATAGGTTGGAAGCTGATGTCGTAACTCCAAGGGACAATGCAGAAATTGTCAGCAAGTGTTAAATAATCACACTACATGATGTCAATCAGATCAAGCCAGCTGTTTACATTCTGTGTTACAATTAATTTTTTAAGGACTGGATTTGAAACTACTGATGACCTTCAGTTTTAGTTTTGTGCAGCTGCAATAATTAAGAGCAAGAGTTATCTCACAGCAAGCCATGCAATAGACTGGATCTTCTACATATGATTTATCTTAGTTTGAAATCAGCCAAATAAGTCTCAGGAAGAATGTGCCTATTTCACTCTGCTATGGTTAGGAGGCTACGGTAGCAAGCTTGTGGTAAACACTGTAAATGATTTAAGCTATGGAGATAAAACCACCCCAACTTTCTTTTAAAGTAACTTTTCATGGAATAAATTACTGGTCAAACTTTGATTGTAGATGACTAGTGTTTATAGTGATTTCAAATTTTGCTAGAGGAAGTTTTAATAAGCAGCATAGTGACATCTGCTTTAAGATCTTGTCATGATAGAGGAATTTTTAAACAGACCAGACTCACGCTCAGTAAATACTTTATTAAGTGACCTCAAATTTAGGGTTTAGGTGTTAGGAGTCTCACTCATGTCAACCCTTACAGTAGCAAGGCAAAGAAAGAGGAGAAAATGAAAAAGCATGAAGTAAAAGTGACAGATAGACATACCAAAAAAAAAATCAATCAATCAAACAAACAAAAAACTTAACCAAGCAAAACAAGCAACAAACAAACAAACAAACAAACAAAAGAGAATGAGCCAAGGGACTAGAATAAAAAGAGAAACCGTCTATAGATTTACCAATTTTTTTTGTATCATACAAAAACATGTATAAACCACAGCAGATAAGCTTCCCTTCATGGCAGGAGGAAGCCCTCAAACAAAACTCCCTATTTAGACAGCTCAGCAATTGGGGAAGCTGAGCCTGGAGCTGTGCTTTGTGCCTCCTCAGCCCTTGCCATGGGGCTGTGGCAGGGCCCCAGATACAAATACTCCCCCACGCCACGACAGGGGCACTGCGTGCATGCCCCACCTCCAACCCAACCCCAGAGTTCCCAAGTGCTCCTCATGATGCAGACACTGTGTTGGAAGCCATGTATCACATACACATCCAACATAGAAACTCGCTTTCCATCCTGTGCATTTGAGGGAGTTAAATTGTTTTAAATTCTGTGATGTTATACACACTATTCCAGATTTCCCAGCCATTGCCTGTCAGCTAACCCCATGTCCAACACAAAGTAGGGTCTTTAGATAGAGGCAGAAAAATGTAGCAGTATTGCTCTTCCTTGGGTACTGTTTGTTGAAAGAAGAGAGTACCACAGGCAGGGAGCTTTGGCTGTATACTGGTGGCTGCTCCTGTCTCTGCCACACAACAAGAGAGGTTACAGGTCCAAGAGGGATATGTTTTGGGAAATAAAACAGTGCCAGCCATAGAACATATAAATATATGTGTACAGTCAATCCACAAGTACTTATCTATATATTCATACATGTATACATATTGTGAGGTGTGAGGAGCTTGGGAAAGATCCCAGGGCACATAGACCTGAATTACATACGAGTGTGTTCATGTATATACGGGAAAGTGGGTAAGCAGAGCTGTGCACATGTGTTCCTTATGTGCCCCCAGAATGCCTTCCATTTCTGCTATTTTGGCTTGGTTACCTCAGTACCCGAGTCTACAATAATGCATGTCACCCTTGTGGGTAAGATTTTGTTATAAATCTAAGCATGCAAATATTTTTGTCAAAGCTGTCTACACGTGCAACCAGTTGAGAAGCTGAAATGCCTTCAAGTTATGTAGCAACTGTTTTAATTTTCTCTCAAATGATGTTTCTGTTGTCTTCTAACCTCTGCCTTTTTTTATTGCCTTTATTCTGCTCTAAAGCTGAACTGGCTTTCTCTTCCTTGACTAACTTCTGGCACTGAGATGAATGTGTAAGACCCATCTCCAAATTTTAATACAAAGACAGCTGAAAATCCAGTCTGTATCAAAACAGCCCCTTGCAGAGCTGTGCAATGCTTCCTTTGTCCACATAAACCCTCTCAGAGAAGCCATAACGCAGCCCTAAGAAACTAGCAGTGATCCTGTAATAAGCACTTTATTTCTAATGTGGCAAGGGTTTCGAAATTTAAGTTATAAATGTGACAGGATTGAATTCAAGTTTGTCCTGTACTTATAGATGTGGTAGAGCTGGGTATGAAGTCTCTGCTTGTGCACTCCCCCAGTGCACTCAGTCTGTAACTGCCTGGGTGGCCCAGCGCCTGCCCAGCTGAGATAAGAATGGGCCAGCTGGAGACATGGTCCTAGCCACCTTCACTGCAAAGTACTTCCTGGAGACCTCCAGAAGCAAATTTTGGGGAGTCATAAAATCCCCTGAGGCATCTCCTACTGTCCAAGACCAACAGATAGGCACTACTGGTATGCTTTAATAGTCCATTAACACCCTAGGTTAACGGACTTGAAGGATTTGGAGAACTCAGACACTAAGGAGGCTTCCTCAGGCAATTCTTGCAATAGAAGTAACAAAGCTGTACATAGACAAGATACTTATCAATAGCAGAAACTGCAGCTGCAGGAATGGTCATATAGGACAGTCTTTTGTACATAGTTAAAGTATTTAGGAAATGTTTTGCTAGTAGTTTAAGATAATTACCAATGGATCATGGACATGGTGGAGTGGTCATGTAGCACACATTCCTGACAGTTTGGGAAGTCTCACCTAATCCAAACACCTTTCAATGCAGACTACTGTCACCATCTAGAGAGTGACTGATCACCTTGTTTGAGAGATTTGATTCCCCACATGAGTACTACCCAATAAACATAACACCAAACCTTTGGGATTTTCGTGGTTTGTTGGTTTTGCTTGTTTGTTTGTTTGTTTGTTTTTAATACAGCATCCATGGGTCAATATGCAACACCTCTTAAATGTAGGAAATCTAAACCAGAGATACTAGAAAGGAAGGTTTCTGGTAAGCATCTATCTACATGAAGCAACAACAGGAAAATGTGGACTATGGTGGAATTCAAGGAAAATAAATATGAAATTGGCAGGACTCAACCTGTCTAAAGATGACTTCAACTGTAAACACTTAGGCAACTCAGACAGTTACCACCCATGGTGAAGAGGACTGAAGGAACCAAGCTGAACTCATCAAAACAGACCTGACCTTGACTAGCCCTTGTCCTTAGCACTCCCCTTGCTTACCCTATCGTAGTCCACTTACCAAGTTTTCTGAAGTCAGTGGCCCAAAAGGGCATGTGACCATGGCCTCCTTAGCTTACCTCTATTTACTCAGAGAATAATAAGGAACAACAACAACAATAATAGTAACTACAACGTCTTTCTTGACAAGGTTCAGTAGCATTCAGTTACCTGAATGATAATTTGGTTTTTTCTGCAAGTTAAGGAAGTTTATGCAGAACAGATGAGCACTGAAGGCAAAATTCTCAACTTCCTTTTACTGCTATAAATGGGAAGCAGCCCCATATACTTCCAAGAAACTAAATGAAGTTTACAGTTTCTAAAATGAGGTAAGAATTTGGCTCATACCGTGTACAGTAACAGTAACAAACTGACATTAAGAGGACCTGGAGAAAAAATAAAACAAACAAACCAAAACAAAACCAAACCAAGTAAAGCATGGTCCTTAAGTGAACATCAGTAGTTAAAGAGTCTTCTATGAGCCTTTAGGAAGGGACAGGTACTCACGTATCCTTGTCTGTTGCAAAGTGATAGGCCAAACTGTATTTAGCCACATCAGCAGTAGACTCACATAAGGAACAGCGGGAGCAATAAAATTCATATGGCTAACTTTCATACATATGAAGGTCTCTTGTACCACGTGTCACATACTCAGTTTGTATGAATAAATATATTAACTTTGTTTTTCTAACTGAAAATATTTTCCACATGCGAACAAACTTAAAAGCACATTTAAAACGTGCTTTTAAAAAGAAGATGCAATAATCAGATTTTAAACTTTGGCTTTAAATTTAAAACAGAACTTCAAGTAAGCCTTTGGGGATGGTTCTATTTGAAGGAATGCACAACTCTTGTTACCTACTTCAAGGAATGAATGGCAACAGTCAGTCACAAAAATGCAACAGAACTTCTTGAGAGTGGCAGGAGGCTATATAAAACACATTTAAACATCAAGGTTGTAATAGCCAGCAAAATTTGGGAAAGACTGAGGCAAGAGAGGATTTGAAATATTAATTATCCTCAAATCTTTGCTTATCAACCATTACTTGTTTCAGGGAAATAAATCATGTCATTTCCCATTCCCCAGCTACCACACAAATGGTATAATTATTGCTGAAAATAACTTATCTCAGAAATACAGGATCAGTTCTTTTCACCTAAGAGGTAGCCAACTAGGCAACACGCAGAATGACTGTTACTGTTTGGATCCCTTTGTTAAGGACTGGCAAAACCCAGTATACAGTAATGGCTAAAATGTAATCAAATGGGAAAGAAAATAGTAGTTGTTCATCAGTGTTGTGCCCTTGTTTTTTATCTGTGTGCATTTGGCCCATGTGGGCATGGGAGCCATGAGGAACACCATGAGGAAGGAATGGGTAGAAATGAAGCAAGGAGCCTTTGAGTGATGAGCTGCACAGCACATTTCATTCTCTGGAAGATGCCTGTGCAGACCCATCTGTGAGTCTCCTCTCATTTTCTTTTTGTACAGTTTAGCTTACACCTTGCTGGCTTTCCTGAGATGCAGGAATTTCCAGGGAAAATCAACCTCTGGTCATAGATAGTTAGTGTAAAAAAATGCAGAGTATGCTTTGGAAAACAACAGATGTTAGAGAAGTAGTTACTACTACTTGAGTAGTAGTTCCCACTTGTAAGTAACATTTTGTTCTCCTTTGATGTGGTCTGTGTATATACCCTGCTGCAGAAGCCTAGCTAACAATAAAATATCAACAGAGGTGGGTCCAGGAGCTGTAATAAGACAGTACAGGTACAAACTGAAAGGGGGTAAATGAACTCTTTTCCATCACTAGATTGGACTGATGCCACAGAAAGAATAACCGCTTAGAAGGTTGAGAGATTGGGTATATCTTTATCTAGGAAAATTATATCTTTATCTGGGAAAATGGGAGGAAAGAACAAGCAGCAAACACATCAAGGATCTTATTTTTGAGCTACCGATCAGACTGCCAACATGCAGTGACTTCCCCCTCTCTTTTCTTTGCTCTAACACAGTCATGTGCCGTTGCGCTTCTTTGGCACTTAGGAACTGTTACACACCTTGCAGCAGTAGCGCTGGGAAAAAGAGCACGCTCCCCTCTGCTAATCTGTTACAAGAACAGACGAAGCATTGTCCTGGGTTCAGCAGCAGCAGTCACTTTTTCTCCTTCTTAGTAGCTGGTACAGCACTGTGAGTTTGACTTTCGGCCTGATAAAACCGATGTTTTCAGTTGCTGGTCAGAATGTTTACCCTGACCAAGGACTTTGTGAGTCTCATGCTCTGCCAGGAAGGAGGGGAAGCCGGGAGGGAGCAGAGACAGGACACCTGATCCAAACTAGCCAAGGAGGTATTCCATACCACAGCACGTCATGCCCAGGATGTAACTGAAAGTACCTGGAAGGGCTAGAATGCTGCGGGGTGGGAGGCAAGGTACTGGTCGGTGAGCAGTTGTATTCTCTTCCCTTGTTATTTCCTTTATCATTATTATTGGTGGTAGCAGTAGTGATTTGTGTTATACCTTAGTTATTAAACTGTTCTTATCTCAACCCGTGGGAGTTGCATTCTTTTGATTCTCTTCCCTGTCCCTCCAGGAGGGGAGGGAAGGAAGGTGGGGGGGGAAAGTAGACTGCGTGGTTCTAATTTACGGCCTGGGTTTAAACCACGACAAGCAGGTTGGTTGGGATATTTCTCACACAACATCCTTCTTACATGATGCCTTTCAGGAGTTTTTTGAGGTACAGCTTTTTACCTTCACATTTCGTAGCCTTTGCTGGACTCTTCTTCCCTGAATTAACTACTTTATTTTTTAACCTGTGTAGTTTGGCATTCTGTGACAAGGAATCCCACAGGCTGATGGTAAAATGAAGCGTTAATTTCTTCACTGATCCAACACAGTCAGAATGTTATGTCATTTATTCTGCCTTCTTTGGCTGACAGTCATTAAAAGTGCATGCCTGCTGTTTGGCCTCTGAGATAGTTCGAGTTACATGTTGACAGTTTTTAGTAGGACACTCAGAAGTGCTACAGTCTTTGGTGACTTCTATTTCTTCTGTCCTTTTCCAAACAATTCTAAAGTGAGTGAGAAAACTAACACACAAGCTTTTCATAACATAATAGAACACAGAATGTTATCATATTTTTATTGTTTATAAAATCAGCATTAAAATAGTTTTTGCATCTTTACTGTGTTTAAGTAAACCAGCAGATTGTTTTGTTGGTGTTGGTTGGTTGTGGTTTTTTTGCTTTTTGCTTTGGTTTTTGGATCATTGTTAAATGTAGGTAAGAAGCCACAGCAAAAATTCCATCTAATGTTTTTTTAATATAACTCCTTATCTTGACTTTTGAGACACCACTTCTCAAAACCCTCCTGAACTGCATGTCCCTTCAGTATACAAAACAGACAACCTGAATGAATACGTAAGTGGGGTATAGTGAACATTAAAATAAAGCAAATGCCCTCTGGGAATACGCTTGTGTCACAAATACAGTCACAGCTGGCACTGGCTATTGGGCTTTTGGCAGTCTCTGTAGCAACGTCAAAGACACAATGTTTCAGAAACAACTGATGAGTCAGCTGCAAAATGTTGAGAGATTGAGTTCAGAGAAGCCCATTTATTATATAATGAAATATTTCCGTAACATCCCATATTTGACATCCCATAAGAATACCAGTTCCAGGCTGAGCTAATAATACCACCTATTATTGAAACTGCAATAACATACCCCAGCATCTGACCCTCTTGCCAGCTGCTTATAAGCTTGTAAATCATTAACCATTTGGGGATGTAATTTTCCATTTTTTCTGTTTTCCTATGACCAATTTTTTAGGTTTTTTTTTTCAGACTAACAGAATACTGTGTTTCTTTCCATGAAAAGCTCTGGGGAGGAAAAAAGTTGTTTTGTTCCTGTGAAATAAGGTCTGATGAAGTCTTGTTGAGAATCTCTCTGACATTCGGGCTTTGAAATAGGAATACAGATTTTGGGCTATAGGGAAGTTTTGAGGAGGTTTCTTTTTTTTGAAACTCTCATTAAGGTCTTTTATAATTGATCCACTGGTTTGAACTTCAAAAATAGTTCCGGACACCTGCAAAGGTTTGTTGAGCTTCACAGAGACAAAACCAAAAAACGCTGGAAAGAACACCTGTCATTTAAAATATATTTCTCCTTTCACTTTGGAAAGCAAAAAACATGATGCAAAATAAGGAGTCTAAAGATGATCAAACACTAGCAAAACACTTATTAACAAAAAGAAGTATTGTTTCACTTTTCGTTATCTCTGCAATAAAACTAGAAACATGTTTGGTCACACATTACACATCACATGCTTCATGGGAATGTTTTCTAGCCTTGTATGCACTACCCTGTGGAAGACAGGCTGCTTTCTATTGCTCTGACCACTCAAATTTACTGCATTTGCACTGGCTGGACATTTTCAGCCCTTTTCCTAAGCTGGCAATTAAAGCCTCATTTGCAGCTGTGCTCACGAAGATGAAGCTTCCATTGTATCACTTTTGAAAGCCTGGGATTTATTTAATCTGTACCATAGTAAAATTCTGCTTTTTAGAACATGAAAGGTACAAAATATTAAAAACATAAGAAATAATTACTATTCCTGGACAAAAACTGTTCCCCACCACAAGGTGATGAACACAAGCAGGAAACATAAACAAGAGAAAGAAAAGCAGTAGTGGTTTGCACTTTTCTGGAAAGTCTGGCTTGCTAGCTGAGTGGACGGAGTTGCAAGGGGAAAAGAAACTAGAGAATATGTAAAGCTGCGAGATGAGATCATCCCCCCAAAACAATCCTTCAAATTCATAGACACTTGGGGATTCATGAGGTGAGAATAACCAGCACTGAGGACTGTAAAATTCATTTGTAGCATCTGAATTTAACATGCATTGGTGAAGGAGATGCTCTGGAAACCAAGGGCAGAGAAACGCGACTGCTTAAGAAAATGCTTCTTAAAATGATAGTGACAATAGCCTGCATCCGGACAGCCTCTCTGCTGGCAGTCTACACCAATCCAATCAACTGTTACAGCTACCTTTTAAGTTTTCAGCAGCATGTTATTTTGCCACAGCCTGATCCTGCAAATGGCTGTTCCCAGGTGCATAATTACTCACACATGGAGCCCACTGAAAACAATGGGTGTCAGTGCATGAGTAACTACCTGGAGGGCTGAGAGGACTGAAATTGTTTCTGCACATGATAGGTAAATTGCATATTTGCAAGGGGATTTTCTTTCGTTTGGGTATTTGGGGTTTTTTGTTTCCAAAACTAAAATGGAGATAGGCCCACGTCAAAACACCCAGACAAAACCTTCTGAACTTTGGCAGTGGAAAGAGTCCAAACCTACAGCAAACTCAACATTTTGCATGTATAGTGGCTCTTTGTAATGGGCTGGATCCAAGCCTCATGTTGAAAAAATCCCCGAGGCAGTAGAACTTGGATCTGTACTTTCCGGTTTGAACCCAAACTGAGTGTTGCAAGAAATGGCTCATTACTTTATTCTGTAGCATTTGCCTCCAGAAATCTGTCATAGAACAAAGGCACATCAGCATTAGAAAAAAAAAAATGATTAGTTATTTTTGGATAACCTGAAGGCCCTCCAAGTGTTGTAGCTCAGTATTTTTTGGAAATGAAGTTCTATTGCAGAGCTGTTTTAGATCTCTCAGTGCAGACAAGGCTGACTTTTGCCACAATAAGAACATCAATATCACACTTGGGGTGGCCAAAGTTTATAAAGATTGCAAAAGAGGTCCTCCCATGAGGGGGGCATAATGAAAAGATTGTCAGATTTTGGGTGACTATCACTAAAAGCAGTAGCTCTTTTCTTTCTCTTTCAACTCTCCTCTTATTTATGGTATGGTATTCCTCTACCCCACCTGCAATGATGGAAAGAGTCCT
Organism: Psittacula echo; assembly: GCF_963264785.1. Classification (NCBI taxonomy): domain Eukaryota; kingdom Metazoa; phylum Chordata; class Aves; order Psittaciformes; family Psittacidae; genus Psittacula; species Psittacula echo. Next base: position 29,328,608 of record NC_137737.1, on the reverse strand, counting down.
TCCTTTTGCAGTTGTCCATTCCCTCTTGGACTCAGGGAAGGGATAGGGCTAGAATCAGGGCAGTATAAGAGGAAAGGCCTGGCCAAAATACTTTGTACCACAAAGCTTGCTGTCCACATATCCCACCCTTAGCTTGGTAACAACAAGCAGCTGTGTATGTGAGAGCTGGGAATTAGCTGCAACAGCCAGTCTTTATCATTTCAAATAAGGGAAAAACCAGGCCACAGATAGATAAGAGCAATAGGCTGACAAGCCTGTCCTCCTTTCCTAGACCCCCTTCGTCGAGCCATTGGATGGAAAATGAAGCTATTCAACTAGATCCTAGCTCCTCATGGAAAAAAAATGAAGTGAAAAATCAAGCACTTGGCTGATTTCTTTTTTTGTGAAGGCAATTACAATTATTTATGTGGTTTATTTTGTCTCTTTCCTTGGTTCAAAATTGGTTAATGTCAGAGCCAGAAAGGTATCTTAAAGAAGTACCATGTCCCTATAGACTGCATGTCTTGAGTCCTCTTAATGAATAAATGCAAGGCTTCTCCTGACTTGATCACATTCAGAAACCAAAACATGGAAAGAAAGAAGGCTTTGTTACCTCATGTTTGTGTCTTCTCAGTGCTAAAGCAGGCTACATGTCTGTCTGAACTCCTGTGCTGGTCATGGTTTCTGTAGCACTGATAGCTACACCCTCAAAGCAGTGTGTCAGCAGCTGAGTGCTTCAGGGGCAGAAGTATCACCTAGCTGTGCTGGTACCAGCACTGGTATCATTCAGAGATTTCTCTTGGCTGTTCAAACCATCACCAGATTTGGTAAACTATTTTATAGATACCCCATGCCAGCCTGAGAGCAATGTTGAGGACTTGGCCCACCATTTGGCTGGGATTAGGTTGTATACAGCCTGCCAATAATTAATTCTTTTCCTCCACTAAACTAGCTGAAACAAAGTACTGTTTGCAATGTAGACAAAGTTTTCTTGATTTGACAGCACTCTGAATTTTACTGAGAGTTTTCCACTAACGTCAAGCAGCTTTGACCTTCACATTGACCACTTAGAGCCTCAGCTCTTCTCCACTTCCTGTCTCCATCAGTTGTTATTTCCTTCATTTCCTAGGTGGCTAATACTTGCCTCCGTTCTTCCTATATGGGGCCACATTTGAGCACTAGAAAACAGAAAATAAAGTATTTGGAAATTAAATCACATTTGCCTTGTATGCTGTTGTGCAATTTTCTAAGCAGAAATGTAGGCCTTATCTCCTAGTTCAGTCAGCATGCTTTATGAACGAATGCTGCTGGTAAAAATGGACTTGGTCACATACTGATTACAGAGGGCTGAGATTCTGACTCTGAAGATGTGAGTTGTGTGAGGGGTTTGTTTGTTTTCTGGGTTTGTTGTTTGAGGTTTTTTTAATTTGAAAGGGAACCTTAAATAGACTTTCATAAGACACAAATTGCTTTTAAGTTTTGGCATGATGCCTACAAGTGTTTATAACTTGTTAAGGAAGTCATCTATCCTAACCAGTGTAGGTCAAAGAGATTTTCCATGTTAATGAGATGTGTTGGATCTGATACGTCAATGACAGTGCTTCATTTTAATCAGCAAAGAGGGGGCTCTTTAACCTACACAATGCAGGTATACCCTCTCCCAAACTACATGTAACAAGTCTGGAAATTATAAAATCACAGGCACTCGTTCCAAGGCCCTAGAGATGCCGGATGCTGACTTTCTCCATGGGTCTCACTTGTGGTAATAGAACACTGGAATTCTACAGAGTAATTATCGCTAAATTATAATTGCAATAATTGATGTGTTAAGCCACTCTAGCAAGCCCAGTCTCCTGAATATAATCACCTAAAAAGGATGTATAGTTATTTTTCCTTTGACCCAGTGGAAATGTTCAAAATATCCCCATGATTTTTGAAACAGCTACACGCAATTTTTGGTACTTTCCAGAACAGTGCTGATTAACCCAGTAATAACCAGCGTTTTTTATATCATATGCTTTTGTAATATGCCTCTGTTACTGTAGTCTTTGTTTTTAAGTCATTCACTGCCAGATGGAGGGGATTTTTTTTAATATATTTTTGGAAGTAAATTCCCAGAGCTATGACAGCTGTTCTGAAATGTGTTGTGACAAAAATATCCACACAAAGTGATTTTTTTTCATACATTTCCCAGTTATTGGGGAATAACTACTGGAGTAATTTCTTTGGAGCTTGTGCATTTCACATACTAGCATACATCTATTACATTTCTGTATATCCATGTTGATACACATTAGCCCTTTTCTGTGCATATTCCACCACTGTGGAGGTTTAAACTCTAGGGTCTCAAGACAAAATAGACTTCTCAGGACTGTGGCAAGTTCACTACTCAGTTCAGCAGCTCAACAAATCCCAGCATGCCAGCTTGATATGCCTGGTGTCCCAACCTGGTCCACCTCTGGAGCAGCCTGGCCCAGCTCAGCTATCACCAGCCTGTCCCATTTACAGTTGGTTCTCCTTTTGCTCACATTGTCACTCTGTGGAGGTCAGGGCTTATCAAGCTGCAGCAGTGCCATTGGGCACTATTAATGGACATATGCTGTGTCCCTGGCACACTCCACACTGAAAAAAAGGGGTTTACGTTCAGAAGTCCTCAGGGGTATGAAATAAATGCTGCTGTCAAAGACTCCCATCACAGCATGCTCCCCTCCTGACTTTGCAGAAACAGCTGGCGTGTTAATCAAGAAAGCATCAGAACAAAAGATCTCCCAATCATTTTTAAATGAGACATCACTTATTAAAAGGAGATGGAGACAATGGAGATTATATTAATCCACTCCAGATGCAGACAGGCCTTCTCCTGGTCCTTCACACCTAGACGTCTTGATTCCCTAATGCCTCTGACTTCAGTTGCTTACTGCCATTCCTGCTAACTTCTGTTACCTCTGTTTTATACTAGTGAGCCTAAAGGAACCAGAGAAACTGAATATTGTTACCAAGGGCAGAAAACCCTTCAACAAATGGGAAAATGATCCCACTTGGCAAGAAGCAATGCTTGGTACTTAAAAAAAGGAAAAAGCTTTTGGATTTCAGCCACCAAATCCAGTCCCCAATCATGGCCTGTGCAGAGTTATTCCCAGAGCTCAAAAATGTAATGTACTGCTGTGGATCACCCATTAAACTGTCTATTGAATGAGGTATAATGCTAAACAGGCTGAGAAGAGTCTACCATTCAGATGAATGCAACTCCAACTCACAAAAGCTTCAGAAATAGTTTTTGTACACAGGGTAACTTGGTGCTCAATAAGCTTATTTGCTGTGAAAGCCAAGATGTTAGAGCATTAAAAGCCCAGAAGAACGTGGCTATTTCTAGGGGCTGAATCATGACACAAGTATGCAACAAAATGGAAACAGAGTAAAAACCAATACAGAAAATTGCATGAATTTCCACCTCCATGACAAAAACTTAGCAACAACATACAAAGCCTGAAAAAAAGTGCCTTGGATTCTTGCTTTGAAGGCAATTTTTAAAGAGGTATTTTAGTCTGGTCAGTGGTCCTCTGAGAAGCCCACTCTGATTCTCTACCTCCTTTTACAACAGTGTGAAATGTGCCATTTTCAACTGCTGTATGGGCGAAGTTTCAAGCAGCCACTGAATGTTGTCACCACGAAACACCATACACACAATACCATAAAAAAGCTTCCTAAAGGGTTATGGAGAATGTGGATTTACTTAAAAATAAAGAAAAACATCATGTAACTCAAGCTTCTGGAACATTTAGGCACTAGGAAATGTTTTTTTTTAAACCATCTTAGCATATTAAAAAGAATATCTTTCCTCCAAAGGACTTGAAATTGTTATGATTGGAATAAAACACAGTTGTTAATCCAGTTGCCCTCATGCTTCAGTTTATAGGTACCATAGGTATACAAATGATAAAAGATTTGTGACATGAAACAATGAATTAAGAGTTGCATTTCTCTATTTGCATTGCTCAAGCCCCCAAATAAAAATGTCTTAGTTATTAGGTGAGTCACTATGAATTTAAGTCATATAGTTGTCAATTTGCATATGAATACTCAAACATCACTTTGTACTGGGCTGCATCAAAAGGAGCGTGACCAGCAGGTCAAAGGAGGTGATCCTGCCCCTCTACTCTGCTCTCGTGAGACCTCACTTGGAGTATTGTGTGCAGTTCTGGTGTCCTCAACATGGAAAGGACATGGAAGTGTTGGAACAAGTCCAGAGGAGGGCCACGAGGATGATCAGGGGACTGGAACACCTCTCGTATGAAGACAGGCTGAGAAAGTTGGGGCTGTTCAGCCTGGAGAAGAGAAGGCTGCGTGGAGACCTCATAGCAGCCTTGCAGTATCTGAAGGGGGCCTACAAGGATGCTGGGGAGGGACTATTCATCAGGGACTGTAGTGACAGGACAAGGGGTAACGGGCTAAAACTTAAACAGGGGAAGTTTAGATTGGATATAAGGAAGAAATTCTTTACTGTTAGGGTGGTGAGGCACTGGAATGGGTTGCCCAGGGAGGTTGTAAATGCTCCATCCTTGGTGATGTTCAAGGCCAGGTTGGATGAGGCCTTGGGTGGCATGGTTTAGTTTGGGGTGTCCCTGCCCATGGCAGGGAGGTTGGAACTAGATGATCTCAAGGTCCTTTCCAACCCTAACTATTCTATGATTCTATGATTCTACTTACCCTTAAGTGTTGACAGTTTGTAGGCTGTGAGCAGAGAAGGACAGGAAGAAGGAAAGAGAATACAGAGAACTCATTATATGAAGTATTTGCAGTTGCTTTATGTTGAAAACTCAATTATATTCTTCTTGGTCTACAGCCATAATCTGTGACCCTGTAATAGCACAGTCTTAATCCTCCATCGTTCTGTTGAACTTAATTATTCAATCCCTCAGTGTCCCGTGGTGCCTAAAGCAGAAAGGGTGCTGGAACATGTGTCTTGAAGACCCATCCCACTTCTCTGTAGTGGCCTATAAAACTATCATTTATTAGAATATTATTTCATGGTTATGCTTTGAAGTGAGAAAACATGTGGGACCCAAAGATTGTATGCGTCTTAATTCAACTTCTTCCTTGCTGGTATTTTAGAGAAAGAGCCAGATATGGGCATATACAGTAGCCTTCTCAGTCTTTTTGTACCTCATGAGTCTCATTTTGTTTTAGTACAGCCTGAAGTATCTGGATGTTGGGTGTTTGTAAAACATTGAAAATGAGTGTACAGTAAGTGAGAGTTCTGGCATCAGATCTTCCTCCCTTGAAAAACAAAATTGTTCTTCTTGGATGATGCCAAGACGCGTTGAGACAAAAATTAAGAGAACTTTATAACTTTGCCCTAGTTGAAGAAAATAGTAACAAGACAACCTGCACCAAACATGGACATAAGCAGCCTCAACCCCCAGTGGAGATTCACATCAAGGTCATCTGTCAAATAAGCAACAGTGAAGTACGTGTGCAGATTGTTTCTTGTGACATATGCCCTTTTCTGGCACTGAAAGTAAGTAGTCTTCATCAGACTGTGGGACAATTTGTTTTAAATTGCTGCTAAAATAGATATGCTGAATTTAAAGCAATAGGTCAAAACCAGAAAGACAAGGTCTTACAAGCATGATTTGTAGGCTTAGCACAGTGAAGGGCTAATATAAAGGCTCTTTCTCAAACAGCATGTGGAATCACTTATTTATGACTCAGTCATTTGCTTGAAGTGGTAAGGACTATCCCTTTGAATTATATTCAAATAGCAAAAACTTCTATACAGAAAACAATGGACAATAAATGTATAAAATCCACACCTCTCACCGTTAGATATACTCTCCAATGCAACAAAAGGGTTCCACCATTACACATCCAAACCAGACAGTAAAGGGAACAAGCAGTCTCTCCAGATGCAGAGGCTTTTCATAAAAACCTGACCCATTTCTCATGCAAGAAGTGTAAACCAGTAATTTAGGGGCCATTTGCTTTTACATGACAATCTCAAGAATATTCTGTTGTGACCTTACACTTCTGTTTCCCAGTCATGGAGGAGACGCTGAGAAAAATGTGTAGGTTTTGTAGTTGGGGTTTTTGTTAGTTTTGGGGGGTTTTTTTGGTCTGTAAAATTACAGAGATACAAACATTAATATTGACATTTCATAGCTGCTCCTAGATATCACATTACGAGAAACGCATCTCCAGGACTCTAACCAAGGAAGACTGAGGGAGTTTTTATTTCCTCTAGGAAAAGGTTTGAATAATGAAATATTTTATTATGTCTATAGAGACATTACTTTTATAATGCTCTTAAGAATCTTCCTCAGAAAGAGCTCAGGATTTCAAATTATTTAAACATTATTAAATTAATCCTTGAATCTGTAGCTCACTGGGTTCAGGCTGTGCTGTACAAAACTTTCTAGTAGCTCTCCAAACAAAGCAATTACCTTCTGTCAGTGAGAGCTATTCGACGCTGAGGGAAAAGGTATGATGACTAAAAATAGGTGTCTGCTGCCAGCTTAACCCTAAAATATCAAAGACATCCACACTGCAACAGCCTAGATAGCTGAAATGGCATTAGATACATTTGTTTAGATGCCTAACTTGCTCCCTATATACCCAAGATATCGTCCCAGCTGAAGATCCATAAAGGAGATTATTATCCACAATCTATTTATAATTACAGTGTGTAGGAGACTGTGGATACTTTTCTTCAGGGGATTTGGTTCACCAGCCAAAGATGCTCCCAGAAGGTTTGGGGCTCACCAGTGTGAAGCTGCCACTCCTGGACCCCAATCAGAAGACACTGTAGGAGCAATATTTCACATCCTCCAGCACACCTTAGCAGCAGTGGCCAATGCTGTTTGAAATAGCCCAAATGACACTGTCCTAGCTAAACTCAGAAACCCAAGTAAAGCCTTGCAGAGGTATATGGACAAGGGTCTTCAGTAACATGCTGGCAGCAAACAGCTGGGGATAGTGTCATCTTAAACTGACACAGCTGTCTGCAAATTGAACATCTGTCCACAGGCTAAGTATTCAGCTATATAATAAATGGAACAAAATAGATACACTTTGGACAACTTAAAAATATAATTTTTACCAGTAGATACTCTCTTAAATCTTACAAATCCCAAGTAATTCTTGCATTACAAATATAGCAACCCTCATTTGCCTACTTTCTGTCATGATTCTCTGTCACAGAATCATAGAATCATAGAAGAGTTAGGGTTGGAAAGGACCTTGAGATCACCTAGTTCCAACCCCCCTGCCATGGGCAGGGACAGATCGCACTAAACCATGTCACCCAAGACTCGATTCAACCTGGCCTTGAACACTTCCAGGGATGGAGCATTCACAACTTCCTTGGGCAACCCATTCCAGTGCCTCACCACCCTCACAGTAAAGAACTTCTTCCTTATATCTAACCCAAACTTTTCCTGTCAACTCAAAGAGAAACAAAGGAGCTGCAAAGATTCTACAAAGCCACTTGTACAGGGTGGTACTTGCTAGGGATTAACACCATTTACTTTCAGAACAATAGTGATACTGGCACAGACACACACATATATACACATATATAGACACACACATGTATATACACATATATAGACACAGGTATACATACCTATACCTTCAAATAAATCCTCTTAAAACTGAGCAGCCTGTCTTGGGCTACAAATACGCTATAAATGGAAAGTAAATTGAATGGATTACTTGCTTCCTAAAACATGTTACTGAGACTATCCTAAAGCCTACAATAACCTTAAATTTTGCCAACAGTTTGTGACATTGGAGTAGTGGAACAATTGTCAAATAGAGTCATACGCCAAGAAAAAAATATCTATAAAATCAGTAGCATGTTTTGATGAATTTGACTATGGCATGACTGTATTTATGATGCAGAAATAGTCTGCTTCTGATGTGCTGTATGACCCTATGACTGTGTGACCTCTTTTTGAGATTACTAGGCTGATCCCATCACACAGACCCTGAATAGTATTTACAAATAAGGCCTTTTGGCAGATGTTCATTAGAACTGATGATGAAGAGACAAAATAATTGAATATCCCATTATCAATACGTGAATCATCAAGTATTCTTATTCTCTGCTATGCATGCTGAAGAATGGGGTTGATTGAAGAACAGCGCTGTAAATAAGTAACCTCAAAAATGTTAGGCTTTGTTAGCCAAATCAATGCAAATCCCAGTAAAGGATGAGAAGTGTGTATTACACAGTAAGCACATAGAAATGCAGTAATATGTGCATCTGTCTAAAAACCAGTGATTTAATCAAATAATAGCAACAGCATTCTTTGCTGAATATTTTAAGGCTTTGATCTGACATAGATATATACATACATACACATACACATACACATATAACTATTTGAGTTAAATTCCTCTTTGTGTTGCTGAAAATAAATTAATTGAATAACATTTGGGTGTCTTTGTCCCATTCTGATTACTTACTAAATATTCTTAAGAAGGATTTCATAATAAATGATGTGTAATTTTCAAGCTATTACTCCTTAGTAAAACCAGCACTTGTCAATAAGATTTCGGTCTTGAGAGCAATCACATCAGACCTCACAACACCATTGTGAAATGGTTGTTTATGGAAGACTGTGGGGAGTGAAGTCGATAAGATTTGCATGAAAAAGAGTTTGGGAATGAGCTCTGAGGCCTTGGTGCTTTGACAAGCCCTGGGGCAATGAGATGGGGTGTTGAAGGACAGGGAAGGTCGAAGAGCAAGCCTTGGGAGGATGGGCCAGAATGTAGTTGTGGCAGGAATCTCAGTTGGAGGCCAGAGGATGTGGGGGTTATGAGAGGGTCTGCAACATTGTGATCGGACTATTTACCTCGAGAGTTTCACAGTGGCCAATGAGATTGAACGTTGTATGTATGTGCAGGTTGGGAAAGTACCGAACAAGGGGATAAAAAGGGCTTAGTGGTAATAAATGAGGATTTGAGTCTCTGCATCAACTTGAGTCCGTGTCATGAAATGCCACAGAAGACTTGGACAAAACTCCTTCCTTGAAGACAGAGACTTCTGTCTTCTGCCAGAAGACAGGATTTGTGATGCTGTGTAGAAACAGTCACTTCACATGATGCAGGTGTGTCCTTTCACCACCAGGATTAATCCCATGATATAAAGGTGTCTCTTCCTTTGTCTCATGTGGTGGTGTTGTGGTTTAAGCCCAGGCCGTAAATTAGAACTACGCAGTCTACTTCCCCCCCCACCTTTCTTCCCTCTGCTCCTGGAGGGACGGGGAGAAGAATCAAAAGAATGCAACTCCCACAGGTTGAGATAAAAACAGTTTTAGTAACTAAGGTATAACACAAATCACTACTGCTACCACTAATAATAATAATGATAAAGGAAATAACAAGGGAAGAGAATACAACCGCTCACCAACCGGTACCTCACCCCCACCCTGCAGTGATCCAGCCCTTCCAGGAACTCTCAGTTCTACATCCTGGGCATGACGTGCTATGGTATGGAATACCTCTTTGGCTAGTTTGGGTCAAGTGTCCTGTCCCTGATTCCTCCCGGCTTCCCCTCCTTCCTGGCACAGCATGAGACTCACAAAGTCCTTGGTCAGAGTAAACATTCTGACCAGCAACTGAAAACATCAGTTTTATCAGTACTATCCCCAGGCCGAAAGTCAAAACCACAGCACTGCACCAGCTACTAAGAAGGAGAATAAATGACTGCTACTGCTAAACCAGGACAGATGGCAACAGGATCACAGCTACAGAGCTTCTGTCCTTCAGACTCTTACACACCAAATGCAGAGTGGCTAAAGTATCCTCAGCCTTTCTGATGAAATTATGCCTGTACTAGAAGGCATCAGATGTGCTCACTTTCTGAATATAATCTATTGCCAGTGTATTATAATGTTAAATATGGTGTTTAATTTTCCTGACACTTAGGTGAGATATGAAAAAGTGAATCTTATATTAAAGGTGGGAACTGAAGATCAAGACAGTGACCTACCTTCAAATCATTCAGAAATACAGTGGTGAAGTGAAGATGTCACCAGGATGTCCTGTGTGCTAGTACATTTTCATATACATCAAGCTATCCCAAACCAGAAATCAGAAGGGGGTTTAAAAGCCCAGCAGTTCAAATTCACAGGAGTAGCTGGTGTTCCCTGGAAGAAATGAATTGGTTCCGTGATTCTGAGTCTACGTTATTTCTCCTTTCCTAATGTGTACAACATTTTTCATACAGGATAGTATGACAGTGAGGATGCTGCATGACAGCCATTTTTGTGACTGTGGCCTTTGAGGGGCTGTGTGTTTGTGAACTGCAAGGCAGCCTTTCATAAGAGACCCTGTTAGGCTCTGATGCAGAGCAAGTTCCACGCATTTTGTCAGGATGTCTGTTTTATGCCACTCACTGGCTCTGTCCCACTGACTTGAGGTAGCAGGAGAGCTTTCTGTTGTGTCTTCATCTCCAGCCTCCTGCCACCAACCTGGCAGGGTTTTCTGCTTTTATGGGAAAGAATCTCTTCAAGACTGCCCTTCAGGGTTTGTGGAAAATTAGCTCAACTCAGTCAGAGGAAGCTGCCGTCAGTGCTGTGATGTCATCTTCTCCCTCAATTGCTACCCTTCAGAATGGAGTGCCGTGCTTTTGGGGCTTTGCTTGCTACAGTTTTATTCCAGAAATATTCTGCTTTCTCAAAAAATATTCAGTCATATGCTTCAGCATTACAGCTGTTTGGTTTTGATTCCAATTACTCCCTGAGTATTTGGAAGGCTGAGACCACCACACAGTTACTTGTGCAGTGGTAGAAGAAAAATCTTGTAGTGTGAAGCTTCTCCAGTTTGAGTTCCTGTCAATCTTGACTGGCAGGAATGAGAATAGACCTGAAATGTGACACCTCTGGGGGAATTCTCCTTCCCAACCGTCTGAGCATCCACTCGCAAGTTCAAAAGCAGTTACTCCATGCAACTTTGCTAAACCATGAAGCAGGTGCCTTCTGCAATATAATTTCAGCTTTAGGAGTTGGAACCTGCATCCTCAGCTGATCTCCAGGGTTAGCCTTGCAAGCATTAGTCTGTACAATACACCGCAAGGGGAAGAGAGAGTGCTTGCACTGCACAGTAAAACATGACTGGGAGAGCTATGTTTGCCAAAACTGTGCTTTGGGAGAATCATAGAATCATAGAATAGTTAGGGTTGGAAAGGACCTTGAGATCATCTAGTTCCAACCTCCCTGCCATGGGCAGGGACACCCCAAACTAAACCATGCCACCCAAGGCCTCATCCAACCTAGCCTTCAACACCGCCAAGGATGGAGCATTCACAACCTCCCTGGGCAACCCATTCCAGTGCCTCACCACCCTAACAGTAAAGAATTTCTTCCTTAGATCCAATCTAAACTTCCCCTGTTTAAGTTTTAGCCCGTTACCCCTTGTCCTGTCACTACAGTCCCTGATGAATAGTCCCTCCCCAGCATCCTTGTAGGCCCCCTTCAGATACTGCAAGGCTGCTATGAGGTCTCCACGCAGCCTTCTCTTCTCCAGGCTGAACAGCCCCAACTTTCTCAGCCTGTCTCCATACGGGAGGTGCTCCAGTCCCCTGATCATCCTCGTGGCCCTCCTCTGGACTTGTTCCAACAGTTCCATGTCCTTTCCATGTTGAGGACACCAGAACTGCACACAATACTCCAAGTGAGGTCTCACGAGAGCAGAGTAGAGGGGCAGGATCACCTCCTTCGACCTGCTGGTCACGCTCCTCTTGATGCAGCCCAGGATACAGTTGGCTTTCTGGGCTGCGAGCGCACACTGAAGCCGGCTCATGTTCATTTTCTCATCGACCAACACCCCCAAGTCCTTCTCTGCAGGGCTGCTCTGAATCCCTTCTTTGCCCAACCTGTAGCTGTGCCTGGGATTGCTCCGACCCAGGTGTAGGACCTTGCACTTGGCATGGTTAAACTTCATAAGGTTGGCATCAGCCCACCTCACAAGCGTGTCGAGGTCCCTCTGGATGGCATCCCTTCCCTCCAGCGTATCAACCGAACCACACAGCTTGGTGTCATTGGCAAACTTGCTGAGGGCGCACTCAATCCCACTGTCCGTGTCACCGACAAAGATGTTGAACAAGACCGGTCCCAACACCGATCCCTGAGGGACACCACTCGTTACCGGTCTCCAGCCGGACATTGAGCCATTGACCACAACTCTTTGCGTGCAGCCATCCAGCCAGTTCTTTATCCACCGAGTGGTCCACCCATCAAATTGATGTCTCTCCAATTTAGAGACAAGGATGTCATGTGGGACAGCGTTGAACGCTTTGCACAAGTCCAGGTAGATGACGTCAACTGCTCTGCCCCTGTCCATCAGTTTCGTAGCCCCATCATAGAAGGCCACCAAATTGGTCAGGCAGGATTTCCCCTTAGTGAAGCCATGCTGGCTGTCACCAACCACCTCCTTGTTTTTCATGTGCCTTAGCATGTCTTCCAGGAGAATCTGCTCTAAGAGTCTGCCAGGCACAGAGGTGAGACTGACTGGTCTGTAATTCCCCGGGTCATCCATTTTCCCCTTCTTGAAAATGGGGGTTATATTTCCCTTTTTCCAGTCGTCGGGAACTTCACCTGACTGACATGATTTTTCAAATATGATGGCCAGTGGCTTAGCAACTTCACTCGCCAGCTCCTTCAGGACCTGCAGATGGATTTCGTCAGGTCCCATGGACTTGTGTACGTTTAGGTTTCTAAGATGGTCTCTAACCAGATCCTCTCCTACAGTGGGCCTAGGGTCCTCATTCTCACAGTCCCTGCGTTCGCCTTCCAAGACTTGGGTGGTGCGGTCAGAGACTTTGCCAGTGAAGACTGAGGCAAAGAAGTCATTAAGAACCCCAGCCTTCTCCAAATCCTGGGTAGCCAGTTCTCCCGATATCTTCCGAAGGGAGCCTACGTTGTCCCTAGTCTGTCTTTTACTCGCCACGTACCTATAGAATCCCTTCCTGTTATCCTTAACATCCCTAGCCAAGTTCAATTCTAACTGGGCCTTAGCCTTCTTCACCTGGTCCCTAGCTTCCCGGACAACATCCCTGTATTCTTCCCAGGCCGCCTGTCCCTGCTTCCACCTTCTATAAGACTCTTTTTTCCTTTGAATTTTCCTGAGCAGCTCTTTATCCATCCAAGGAGGTCTCCTGGCCTTCCTGCTGCACTTCCTTCTAGTTGGGATGCAACACTCCTGAGCTTGGAGCAGATGATCCTTGAATAACAACCAAGAGTCTTGGGCCCCCCTGCCCTCTAGGGCTGTGTCCCATGGAACCTTACTAAGCAGGTTCCTGAAGAGGCCAAAGTCTGCTCTCTTGAAGTCCAGGGCAGTGAGCTTGCTGCACGCTCTTCTCACTGTCCCGAGGATCTCAAATTCGACCATCTCGTGGTCACTGCAACCAAGGCTGACCTGGAGCATCACATTTCCAACGAGCCCTTCCCTGTTGGTGAGCACGAGGTCAAGGATGGCACCTCTCCTTGTCGGCTCCTCTATTACGTGCAGAAGGAAGTTGTCTTCCACACAATCGAGGAACCTCCTGGATTGCTTGTGCCGGGCCGTACCTTCACTCCAACAGATGTCAGGGTGGTTGAAGTCTCCCATGAGAACAAGGGCCTGTGAGCGTGAGGCTGTTCCTATCTGCCTATAAAGCACTTCATCCACAGATTCCTCTTGATCAGGCGGCCTGTAACAGATCCCCACAGTGATGTCCCCCATCGCTGTTCTCCCTTTAACCTTGACCCACAAACTCTCTGTCGACTGCTCACCTGTCCCCAGACAGAGTTCCATATTCTCCAGCCTATCCCTAACATAAATAGCAACTCCTCCTCCCCGCCTGCCAGGCCTGTCTTTTCTATAGAGCCTGTAACCTTCCATTCCAACACTTTGTTCCTTACTCTTCCATATTTCCATCTGAAAAGGAGAATATTTGCTTTCCCCACAGAGTACTGTGAGGTGGGGAATGAATTCCACTAAATAGTTTGTGGGTGTAGTAGGTTGACCCTGGCTGGAGACCAGGTGCCCACCAGAGACACTCTATTACTCTCCTCCTCAACCGCACAGGGGAGAGAAAATGTAATGAAAGGCTCATGGGTTGAGATAGGGGCAGGGAGAGATCACTCACCAATTACCATCATGGGCAAAACAGACTGTACTTGGGGAAATTAATTTATTACCTGTCAAGTCAGAGCAGGATAGTGAGAAATAAATCCAAATCTTGAAACACCTTCCCCCTCCCCCCCCCCCTTCTTCCCGGGCTCAACTTTACTTCCAATTTCTCTACGTCTCTGCCAGTGGCACAGATGGTCAGGGAATGGGGGTTACTGTCAGCTCATCACACTCTCTGCCACTCCTTCCTCCTCTCAGTCTTCCCCTGCCCCAGTGTGGGGTCCCTCCCACAGGAGACAGTCCTTCATAAGCTTCTCCAAAGTGGGTCCTTTCCATAAGCTGCAGCTCTTCATGAACTGCTCCAGTGTGGATCCCTTCCACAGGGGAAGTTGTGCAAGGCTTTTTTTTTTTTTCCCTTCTTAAACCCATTATCCCAGAGGTGCTACCCCCATCACTGATGGGTTCAGTGCTGGCCAGCGGCAGATCTCTCTTGATCACTGCTGCATTGGCTCTGTTGAACACAGGAAGCTTCTAGCAGCTTCTCACAGAAGCCACCCCTATGGTCCCCCTACACTACTACACAAACCTTACCATGCAAACCCAATATAATGAGAAATAGACCAGTAGACTTAAACACAGATGAATTTGATAATAGGGCTCATCCTGAAAAAGTCCCATGGGATGGTGTCAGGGAGGCCAGTTCATGGCAAGATAAAAATGTGACCTTTTTCCAAGGAATGTATACTTTCTGTAAAGGCAGCAAGTGCTGCTAGCTTTCCTGTCAATTAATATCTGCTAGGTACTTTCTACATCTTGAGGAGCCCCTGCAGGGAACTGCCCTGAAAAAGTAACGAGTTGGAAATGCAGACAATGAGTTCTTATAATTCATTTCAGAGTGGCTGAATTAGGTTTTTTCATCAATGTCAGGCTTTTTGTTTGAACTTTGCAGTCTTAGTTTCTCACTTGTACCTGTTGCAGGAATATATCATCAAGAGCAAACCTGAGGAATGCCAGGGTAGTGATTAGCAATTTCCTATTATAAACACCATATGATTTATTTTTATTAGCTATGGCATTAGTGTATATTAAAATGCAAGGGCTGTGGCCCCCTTTTGCTCTAATATTATACAATATATGCTTTCAGTCACACTACAGAGAAATGATTTGACAGCTGGGCCATTTTCCTTCCCATCCTACCCATACCTCACTTGCGTAGCATAACTGTCTCCAATCCTGAGACCTCTTACTGCTCACTTTTTTCCCCCTGTTTTAAAAACAGAACAGATAATCTCTTTTAGCTTATGAGCAGGCAGAAATGTTAAAAAAAAAGAAGGAAAAAAAAAAAAGCACAAAAAACCCACAAAGCAAAGCAAAACAAAACACAACACGAGTCCTGATAATGTAGGGGGTGACGACAGAAGTTAGCTGAATCAGGAATCAAGTTATGTTGTTGTCCAGTGCTTTGGGAATGATAGTTTAGATACGATAGACTAGCTGGCTGGAATGTTACTAGATAGAGATCAAAAAGTTCAGCTCATGAAGCCAAGTGGTAACTAGAGATCCTTCAAGTTTCTTTCAAGAAACACATAAATATGGTGGTTCAGCATGCCACATTTTTGCCCTATTTTGGATTTAGCTATTGAGGAAAACTAGCAAATTAAGCATTTTTACCACCAGAAAATGGTATTTGTTCCACAATAAATGTTAACCACTGCCTATGTTTGTTTCTGTCTTTTGTACTTGAATATTATTGATTAACCACAGGAGCAGAAGAATCTTTGAGTACCAGCCCAAATTGTCTGAAAGCCCTTCTTGGTTTCCCAAGCATGAATTCCACAGCACTTCCCATGAAGAAAAATATTTACAAGCTGGGTGGTAAGAGACACCTGGGTGGAGTGAAATTGATAGCAGGAATAGAAGTCTGACTCAACCCTAGTTAGAGTGAAAAGTTTACCCAGAAAATACAAATGATATGCCATTAATAGAAACTGTGCTCTTGAGATTCATTCCACAAGTATGATAGTACAGCAAGCAAATAGCATCAGCAATGCCAACTGGCAGCAAAACAAAAAAACAAACATCAGCAGCCTATAAGAAACTGATCTGGGAGAAAAAATGCCATTTACAGGTAAGATACATTAGGTGAGACTTGTCCTGTGACTGCAGCTCTTTTATGCAGGAAAAGGCCCGAGCAGTGAAAAGAGCCTCTGAAAGCTTCAGATGCAACTGAAGGAGATTTCCTGCTGCAACTGCAAGGAGGTTTTTTGGCTGTCCCTCTAAAAGTCACTGGTGACCCCAGGTATCAAACCGGCCCCCAGTGGAGGCGGGCTCACAAAGCCAAACCGCATGCATTTCAGTGCTGTTGAGCAACACTGTCACCAGCAAAGCACACAAGGCCTCTGGGTTATGTAAATTCTGCAAAAATCTGAACACTACTTCAGTGCTTGCAGTGACCTGGGCTAGATAGGGGGCAGATGTGGGCTAAAACTGCCTTTACTTCTAGGGGAAGAGTCCTGTGCCTTTCAGCAGGTGACCCAGGTTGTCACCTCTTATCTTGTCTCAATGACACTGAGATCCACATGGAGTTGCCTTTAAATTTAAAGACAGGAATATTTTGAGAAAAGAAGTGAGAAAATAAAGCTAGAACTTGCACCACGAGAAACACATTTAGTATCACACAGGAAAGCCAGAGTGCCCACCATGCATCTCCATAAGGAGCCAAGCCATAAGGAACTGCTCCGGTCAAGCCAGGCCCCAGAACACAACTCCTTCCATATGTAGGGTACTTTGGCCATAATTGGACTAGCATAACCACATGGGCTTCAGAAGCATTGGCCACAGAAAGAAAAGGAGCAAATTATTCACTGCCTTAAAATCTTATATTTTAAAACTTAGTTCATGTGAAGTCCTTCCCCATGACCATAAAACAAAGCCTAAATGGAACAGGGAGAAGGAGAAATAGAGGGATATTCTTATTCTAATGAAAAAATTAGTAGGCACATAAGCCTGAAGGGGCACATGAGAAGATGTCATGAACATTTCTTTGCTCTGACGAACTGGTTTAGCAACGAATGCATCAGAGAAGAGGCAGGCAGTGGCTAAGAAGGAAAAATCCCCGAAGTGGCCACAGCATTCAAGGAAGTGTTTGGGCCTGAGTCAGGTGGTAATTACGTACCTTCAAATGGGAAAAAACATTTATAGGAAGCCCTGATTCCTAAAAATAAAAAGCCGATGTACTCTATCTGGCATTACACGTATCATGGTTTAACTCCAGCCGGTAACTAAGCACTCAGTCACTCCCCTCTAGAAGGATGGTGGAGAGAATCAGAAAAGTAGAAGTGAGAAAACTTGTGTGTTGAGATAAAGTCAGTTTAACAGGTAAAGGAAAAGCTGTGTGTACAAGCAAAGCAAAACAAGGAATTCATTCACCACCTCCCATGGTCAGGCAGGTGTTCAGCCATCTCCAGGAGAGCAGGGGTCCATCACATGTAATGATGACTTGGGAACACAAAGACCATCACTCCGAACATCCCTCCTTCCCTGCTTCCCTCTTCCCCCAGCTTTATATGCTGAACATGATGCCATATGGTATGGATATCCACTGGGTCAATTGGGGTCAGCTGTCCCGGCTGTATCAGAACTTCTCCTGAACCTCCAGCCTACTCACTGGTGTGGAGGTGTGAGGAGCACTAAAGGCCTTGATTCTGTGTGAGCACTGCTCAGCAACAGCTAAAACATCCCTGTGTTATTAACACTGTTTTCAGCACAAATCCAAAACATAGCCCCGTACCAGCTACTGTGCAGAAAATCAACTATCCCAGCCAAAACGAGCACAATAGGTCAGTGAGTGTTAGATAGAAGAGAGAGATAGAAATGAGGCAAAAGTTTTAATGGTGGCTAGGAAAAGTCCTGAACTCCTTATGACCTCCTCGGTAAAATCTATCTTCTCCACTAGTCGCAGCTCATCTAGATACATTAGACTGGCTGCTGGGATGACTCACTCACTGAGGTGAATAAATTCTTTCCACCAAAAAAGTAGACGTTAACAAATAAAATGTTTACTTTAGTGGCCATGATAATAATTCCCCCAGTGTTCCAGACACAGGGCAGAGAATCAGATGCCATGACAGGTAGGTTTGTGGTTTAATATAATTTGAAACAAAAGTAAGTAGGATGAACAATTCTGCAACCTTCTGATTTCAAATTTAATGCTGCTGGTGTGATCTTATCATTCCAAATTACCGGTACAGGTAAATAAACTCTCCTAAAATACTCCCTGCTTTGACAGTTTCTTGCATTCTGTTGTCTTGTATGTAATTTATTTTATTCCCATTCAATTTGTAGAATGGAGTCCTGCAAATATTTCCCAATAACTTTTAAATTTCTACAACTGCTGAGATAGTGTCTCAGACAAAGACTTATAGGGCTAAAATCAAAATAGTGAAGGGTTCAAGATGACATCATGTTTTATGAACACAAGACGTGACCACAAATAACCTACAATAACCTTTAAAATTAGTTTTTTCCTGACTTCATAAAACAATATTTTATTTGGCAGGCCCTTATTGGCAAGTGCTTTGGATAGTTCTATTTGTTTTCTGTAACCAGGAAGACACAACCAGTGTTTTCACATAGGTTTCCTCAGTATTGTGGTTTTGCCATTTTCTGCCTCTTTATTACTGCCTGCTGCTGTTGAATATTTTTCTTGGGGATGTTTATTAAGAACAAGGATATGTATTAAAAACCCCCAAACTTTCCTTATAAAAGCCCTGTTGAGTTTCTCCCACTGTAATATTACTGTATCAAAAGCACAGAAATAGATCATGGTATCTAGAATGATCTGGTTGCTTTAAGTTTAAAGTTATGTAATAACATACAGCTGGCTACATGTATATTATGAGAAACTGAAGGAAATCAGTCCATATGTTCTTTGATGCATTAACCAAGACCGAGATTTAGAAATCCACCATAACTTGTAACACCATATGAAATGGAGGAAGGGGCTTAGCCAGTCACTGAACTAAATAACAAAATAAAATCTCAGTGTTCAGTTAAAGTAAATCAGAAAAGAACATGAGTGCAAGAAATACTTCTGGTTTCTTAGGGGATTTTACCTGGGATAATTTGCTATTTCATTTCACCATCACCAGTTGTTTCAGTTGTGAGAGCCACAACTTGAGAGGTGTGTTTTTCATAGTGCTGCCTGTAACTGTGCAGGATTGCTCTTTGTATTTGACACTGCTCAGGCTTTTGCTGGTTTGAGTTGTGCTGTCGTGGAAAAATGGACTATTTTCCCATCACATCTGTAGGAGCAGCTATGTTGCTCCGAGTGCCTTAAATATATAATTTGAGGGTTTACATATATCTCTATAAGATTTTTCTTCAGTATATTTTAAACTATGAAATTAATTCAGTCTGCGTCCAAATTGCACTATTCAGTAAATCCCATCCCCCTCTCCCAAATGTTTTCTATGTTTGAGCAGGGACCATGCAATTAAGTTGAGCTTTTCAGCTTCTGTACGCAGACTTCCTAGTAATCCCTCTTTCTTCTGTACAGTATGAAGCGTGAATGAATAAGGAAAGTTCCAATAATTAAACTTGCTCTATTGACCTAACCAAAATTAACTGGCTATGCAACAATGTAGCTGTCCATGTAAAAACAGGAAGTCAGATTTCCCCAAGTAACCCTTATTCACCATGAGAAAAACAGCTGGTGCTCTCCCTTTACATGCAAGTGTGTGGGGCATGGATAAAAGATGTATACTTCTGATATCCTCCCTTTTAAAAGTCTGTGGTTTTTTTTTCCAGTGGAAGTTTTCCAGCACTCAGTTCCTGAGAGGTAGGGCCCCAAGATAGTCTGGTCAAAATAGTCAGAATCATATCTTTGTAAGGAGAGGTCTGTGAAAATGAAAAAAGAAGCCGCATTAGTATAACATGAATTATCCTCCCTGACCTCCAAAGAGAAAAACAATAAAGGATTTATTACGCGCTTTTTTCTCCCTAAGAAGGAGTAATAAGAAAAATCCTCCTTACAACAACAATAACCACTGTTTCAGAATCAGAGCTTTTGTGTCACTGTTTTTCAGTAGTTACGCTACATTTCTCCCAGTACACTGCTGGGATTTTTTAGTTTTTATTTTGCTACGCATGCTCGCACATCTGCTCCACATGTGTGACCAGCAACTGGATTTTCTGAGCTGAACGTCCTGTTAAATGGACAGAGTGGGCAGATCATTCCTTAGAGAGCAGAGAATCTGCCTCTGGTGGATTGCCGCCAAATGCAATGGTGCAATAAAGAAAAGAAAGCTGCTCATTCGGATTGCTCTGAAATGAACTGTGTCCTCTCCTAAAATACCATCTGGTCAGGTTCCCTGGAGGTGCAATCCAGCACACCTAGGTCTGGCAGTCTCTGTGTTTGATGGCTGTGTCTCTGTGTAGGTCGGCTGGGGGGAGGCAGGATCATTAAGAATGAGAAGAGATGAAACAATTGTACTCTCATTCCCTTCCACCCGCCCAGACAAAATTATACACGAGGGCTGGGGAGGTGATTGTGCTTTCTGTTGCTGAAGCTGACAGATAATCTTTAAAGTAGGTGTCTTAGCCTGCACCTTTCTATCTATAGCCTAAAAGCTTTGTTTTCAGCTGGTGTCAACCACTGGCAGTCGGGACTAGTTGCCTCCTCAGACTGGCCTTAGTCACGGCCAATCAAGGCATTAATCAAGGGCTTTATAGTAAACTGTATAAAGGAGATACAAGTGAGCCTTATGGCATGTGTGCAAGGAAATCCAGCTTCCAAAAATCAAATCGCACCAGGGACTGATAACAGATGTACAAAGTAAAAGGAGAAATTAACAGATGCTTCTCAGTTTGTGCCATTATCACCAATGAAACCCAACTCATATGATCCATAGGTCACAATGAAGAGTCTGCTGTGGATAAATTTGTTTCTTTCCTGATGCTGGCAAAATTAAGATTGTGCCTGAACAGTGCTGGATCTATCCTGAATGCAAGTTGATTTTCTGAAGTACTATCTGTGCTGCTAAAAGGATCCCTCTGTGAGTTTAGCAGTTAGTTCTGCAACCATAGTATCGCACTGGTTTAATCCATCTCTGTAATGGATGTCCTGTAAAGTAGGAAATGTTCCATTCCCAGCAAACCCAGTATTTCGTTTTCATTTTCTTCTGAGTCTACATTATCCTGGTGAATTAAGCAGGGCCTGGGAAAATTCCTGGGCACTGGATTATGGTCATCTATGGTGTTAAACAGGTAGGCAAGTCCCTAGCACCCTCAGGGCTGCTGCCAACTACCCTTCAAACCACTCCCAGGCACAAATCTGAAGCAGAGGATTTCCAGCGCCATTCCCAATGGCGGTTTGCAAGCAGCCACCCAGTTTTGAAGGTTAAGAGTGTTTACTAGAGCTGAGCTGGCTGCTCTGTGCTTGTTGGCCTTGGTTCCTGGGAACACTTCGGGAATGTCTCAGCCACCCATCCATAGCCCTGGACAACTCTCACCGGTGAGACTTTATTTTAAGCAAGGGCAGAGTCTACTTTGAGGTAGAGGGTTGTTTTTTCTGCCTGGGGAGACCATTTTCTTTGTATACAAGCCCAAATTGAAAAACTCTGGAGTTATTTTCAGGGCTTCCCTCTGTAGCTACCACTTGACAGGGTTTTGCTTTGTGATTGCCCTGGAAGATATTAGGGGACTGAGCTCCTGCAGCAGTGTCACTGATGGGATGAATCTCACAGTCTCCAGCTAATGCAATCACGCTGCCCCACTGAAGCCACTCTAAAAAATGCTTTGGTTTGGTTTTCTTTTTCCAGAGGTGTTTTAAGACAGCTTGCTGTCAGTTGTGAGTTCCTATTGTTCTTGTTTATCCATCTGCTTATAATTGTGCTGGATTCAGTTCAAGATGATTTTTAACTAATTTGAAACTATTAATTTGATTATTGCTTACCACCCAGCAAAGAAATGGTTGAAGAGCAGGATCCTGCCTTTGCAGGACTTTTCAAGAACATGTATTCAGCTCAAATACAAATGAATTACTAATACTATTATTTCTTTTTTCAAATTTCTCCTGATTCAGATATTACAAAAAAAAAAAAAAAAAAAAAAAAAAAAAGGCATTTTTTTGACACAGAGTGTATCTGTCTTAAAGAAATGAGTCCTTTGGCTCATGCTGTTATTTTAGCAACTATGAAACTGTGAAAAACATCACTTTTACTAACAGCTGTGCTGGCTCACTGAGTCTCAGACCAGGTATTCCAGGGAAAACCTCTTGTTTAACTGATGCTTTCTGGGCTTCCCTGCATGAAGCTGCAACCTGGCAAGAATTCCTGAACCAACCAGCTTCCAGTCCCAAGGAGGGCTTTGTCTGAGCCCAGCAATTCCAGGCTCCAAGTACCAGCTCCAGGGATGCTGGATGCAAAGAGCAGGACTGGGAGGGCTTCCTGCCAGCTGGGAGTAAGCCCTGACACACAGACCCATGAAGCCAGCAGCTTTCAACCTTGTCTCTTCACTGCTCACATATTGAGAAATGCAAGGCTTTCGGTGCTCAGCATTCTAGAGTCAATGACCCAGCTTTCTTCTATTAGCAGTTTCTGGTAAACCATTCCATTCGATAATTTCTCCTAGAAATTAGTGGAATAAGCATAGGGTAGAAAAGAATGGAACTGTTTATTAGCTAATAACTCTGGGTAATTAGTGAGATATGAAAAAAAGCTGAAATCCTTAAAACCAAGTGAAGATTTTTCAGTTAGGCATTTAGACATGGCTGGGAAGGCAGGGTTAAGTATTTTCAGCCAGGCCTTAGATGGTGGTAAAGCCAGAGAGCTCTTCAGAGCCATACAATAAACCATGAGAGCTATCTTCTACTGAACCTAGTATATGGCTTTCTAGGTCTCACAAAGCTTAAGGACTCAGTAACACAGTACTGTGCTGTACCACACTACACATCTCCTCGTTCACAAATACTATGACAGCATTATGGACTGGGGAGATTAAAAAAATCCCTACTACTGGGGAAAAAAATGTTTGCTGAGTTTGTTGAGTGTTGTCAATGCAGTTTGTGACTGCCTCAGCAAGTTGTCGTTAGGTGAAAGATAACAGCCTGCCAAGTCTAAAGAGTAAATGTTTTGTGTTGGTCCACCCACAAAGCATTCAAATAAGAAACTGGCATTTATTCAGCATAAGTCAGGTTTAACTATCTCATTTTCAACATAGTTCATGGCCTTTCAAATTCTGGTCTCTTCATGTTTGTTCTCAGCCTCCCAAACCTCCTGCCTGCTCTTTCATGTTCGACATCTGGCTTAATCAGACTTAGGTTATCATGATATTTGTGAACAAGTCTGATGAAGGTGCCTCTTTTATTACTCACCTGCACTCTGGCTTTAAACGTTAACATCTTAAATGTTGATAGGTTTTATTCTTATTCCCCAAACTGCATATTGTTTACATGTGTTTCTCCTACACATATAATGTAGATATTAAAATGAAAACAAATACATATCTATGCATATATTTGCATCCATACAACATACATTTTATATATGAATATAGAAAGTGCATACTATATATAAGATGTGCAATCTTTGTGCATATATTTCTTTACTAGGATTTGGCTCTAAATTCAAATATTTCTTCAATTATAACAGTACCTGTGGATGTATCTGTAAGTTTACTTGACAACCAGAATGGACTTGTGTCGACAGTAAAGCAGCCCAGAAGCTCAGGGCACCATGTAATTTCCATATACAATTGGTAAGTAAGCTGTAACAGGTGGAAGAAGACTACACAAAAATTAGAAGAAAAGATTTGTCTCTGATATTATAGAGCAAGGGAGGAAGAAATATAAGGGTGCAGACAATATTGTTCTAGCAAATAGAAGAGAGTCTCCCAACGAAATTGGGGTCAGTGAGATTTTTCAATTCAACAAGATCAAGAAAAAGGTATTCAGGGGTAGGGAAGAGTCCTTGCACAGGAAAAACACACCTGAAGCTCATGAAAGCATGGAGCTGGAGAGGATGGATTTGAGGCTGACAAAAGCTGCCTATGAAGGGAAGGGGAATTTTGCAGCTGGTGTGGCAGAAGGGAGTTTGGCTAGCAGGACATGCAGCTGAGGCTGAGATACAATCTGGAACAAGAGCAGCTGACTAGGAGTCACCAGAGGGCTTTCACCATTCTGAGAAGTATGTGCAGTGGAAAGTGCTGACTGTGGGGTCCCCATTCTCACCCTCTCTGATATATATCCCTGAAGCTACTGTTAGTTTTTATCCCTGAATCGTGTGCAGATCTCTAAAGTATGGAAGTCTCTACATGTGGTAAGTCAACCAAAACAACCTATAAGCTTTTATCTTAAGACTTTTGCTGTTCTTATAGTAAACTGCTTGCAGATTGCTGTAGCTTGTACACAAGACTTCAATCCTGTTCCACTTCAGAAGGCAAGGTGCAATGTGTTTACTAGCTACTACTGAGATATACAGGTTTTTTTGTCTCCATTCCTCAGTGTCAGGGGAAATCAGATAAAGTATCTTAGACTAGTTGTCAAAACTTCTGCTCTTGTTACCCTTTTGGATGTGAGAAACTGGCCAAAATTCAAGGGGGTTGCACTGTTCCAAAGAGGAGACACTGGTGCAGGAATCAATATTTCTCTCAAACAATTTTGCACATTTACAAGGAAAGGACTGACCCTCTTTTCCTGAGGAGAAAAAAATACAGTTATTCACCACATCAATGTCCTTCTAAGTTACCTCCCCATGAGAACTCTCTCCAGGCTTTTCAGGGTTGTGCAACCAGCTGTTTGTTGGTTTCTGCTCCTTTTCTTTCTATACCATGCAAAGGAACATGTTGTAGAGGGATCACAGGTAACAGAAGCCAGGCTAATAGAAGAACCAAATTAACACAGTAATTGCAGACCTGTGTTACACATGAGGTTGTTAGATTTGCAGAAGGTAGTGCTTGTAAGTGCAAGCCCAGTACAATATGCAGGAAGCTGATTTGTTTTCGGGGGTCTTCTTTACAATCTCCACAATACAATGCCTTGTACAGTATGGCTGGACCACTGGGTTACTGTAGGAGATACCTGGGCATGTCTTTTTTTTGCTTCTATTTATTCCTCTCATATACACAACCATTAATTTCAACAATACCCTTTTCACCCCTCCACCCAGAGGTCTTGCTCAGTTGCTCAATTTCTCAGTTGCTTTCAATACATCCTTGTTTTAGTGTGGAGACTGGTGGCACTCCATGAACAGTTGACTGCAGGTGGTCAAAACTGTCCACTTCAGGGGAGCTTCACTGCACTCTCAGTGACTGAAAGCACTGGAAGAAGTCACAACTTCAGCAGCTGTCTTCTCTTTCTATGAATACTCTATACAAATTGCTATGTACACCATGTGCTGCTTTAGCAGTTCTGTCTGGAATAACCTTCTAATGCAGACACTGGACTTTAGTTGGAGTATCTGGAATCCAAACTTAGTAATGCTTTGAGTTGTTATTTTTTTTTTAATGCAACACCTACCCAAAATCCTTTAGAACAGCTGGAATATTGGTCTGCTGTAGAAAATAGCCAATGAGCTATTAAGGGAGGTTGCGGGCCACAGGAGCAAATTACTGTAAGAAAGGTGGGGGCAGGGGCAGCAGGAATTCTTGAGTGTGTGCTCCTGTCCTGCAGGAGAGGTATAATTGTGTTATCTTGCTGTCAAGGTTCTGGGTAAATGGAGACCAAGAAATGATCTGTCTCAGTAAAATGGGAACAGCTCTCCCTAGCTATTGCACATTGCTTGCTGTCACCTTTAATGACTGGTTATAAAGTACGTGGGGATCTTCCTATGCAAAGTGTTACATATGAGCCACTGGTAATTAAATGTTTTATTATGTACTTGTTTAAGCCAATGCTAACAGTAACTAGTGGAAGGCATCAATCTCTATGTCTCCAAAAGGTTGGAATAATTGGAAAGAGCTGACTAGATAAAACGTGTGAAATTGGAAAAAAAACGTATCTGAAGAGTGTGGTAAGTTCTCACAAATGGGTGGAGAAAGGGAGTCTTTTTCATTTATCAGCACTTGCTTTAATCTAATATGAAAGATCAAGAATACAGCAAGCTGATACAGCCAGAATATTTTCTCTGTGTTGCTCTGATAGCAGTCACCACTTTCTCTGGATGAAGTACCTAAAATGATCTATACGATATTCAAACATATTACATGTTAAGTGGTCATTAGACAATTTTAACATTCAACAAAGGGGTCAAATCAATTTACAAGAGCTATGAATCTTCTTGGAACTGGCATGAGGCACTTGTTATCCATACCTCTAGTAATACTGCTTAAAGCAAGCTGATACAACAAACGGTACAGGAGAGTGAAGAGGTTGGTGACAACTGAGAAAAACACTGGCTGGCCCTGGCTTAAAGGCAGGACCTATAAATTAACATGTGTGCAGGTGCAGTGCTGAACGTGCCTTTGTGCATGTGCGCGCACGTTCAGTGTCTGCCAGACAGATCACAGGGAGTTACTGCAGCTCCCTCAGTCTCTGCTTGGTCCTGGCAGCAGTTGGGGAGCTGGTAATTGTTTCCCTAAACTATGCACCAGGTGCAGCTCCCGTGTCTCTAGGCTGTCTACACTGCACCCACTTGGGAAGAGCCCACACCTTCTGCATGCACCATCCTAAAAGAACAAGTGAGAACCAGAGAATGGGCACTTCAGTACTGAACAAATATGTATTAACAGCTGTTGCTGGTTTTACCCCTAGCCATTAATACGTGATTGTATGACTTTATTTTTAAGATTATTTATTATCATAAATGTAATTTCTTAAAAAATCTGTGAGGGATTGGCTGAACAGCATATACTTGCTCCTTTGCCACACTAAGCTTCACGCAGCTTACCTGGGAACCTGGGGCTTAGCAAGCCTCCCCACACCTCTTCCTTTCCCTTCACAACATCATAAACTACTTCACATTAGCTAAACCCTTTAACTAACCTTTATGATATACAGCAGATAGATCATACTCGATAGGGTTAAGTTGCTAAACAGTTCGACAGATGGAGCCGTGTGCCTTACTAGCGGAGGTACCGCCGACCAGCTGCGGGATACCCTCACAGCCCCTCAGCCGCTCGAGGGCCGCTCCCCGCCATTTCTGGTGTTATACTCCCCCTGCCGGGCGAGCCCCGCAGCGGCAGACCCCCGTCGCTCCTCCGCGGCTCCTCCGGCCCTCGCTCGCTCTCTGCTCCTCGCCTTCTGCCGGTCATGTTTACTTTCCGTCCCCTGCAGTTATTCCCTATTCACCAGAATGCTAATCGGAGCAGTACCCCGCTGAAAAGGCTGTTAAGGAGTCGCACTGTACGCTTATCACAGGAGCAACCTGAATCCCATCATCACTTACCTTCTCTCGCTCAGTCTTTGGAGAGTTTCACCCCATTTCTTTAATGGCTCTCAGGTGCTTCCAGGGATCTTGGTTTCTCCTTCCCCCCTTTAATGCGTGCCTTGGGGTTGGAGCCCCTGCTCCTGTGCACACCTCCACCATGCCCGCTCACTACCGCTCTGTGGTAAGAGCTGAGGGACATGGATTTTTATTTTTTTTTTTTATTCCTCCATGAATTTTGATATTTGAATATCTTCAACCTAAATCAAAGCCAGAAAGTGGCATTTCATTTTTCCTTGGTATGAATAGTGACAGAAAAAAGGAAATTTTGAAACATATGTTCAAGTATTTTTCAAAGTAAAACATGGTTCAGCATCTAAATGCAGCTGGTTTCAAATGCTTTGCCTTAAACCCATATTAAACTGCATTTCCCTGTAACAGTGTATTGCCTTATGGGAGGAATATTTGGCTATTTGATGCCACATCCTGCATTTGGAGTAGTCTTCCTGCCCAAATATCTTCCACAAAGGTGCCAGAGGCGTCTGACTTCCACCTTTCCCTCACAGCTTACTTAGAGGAAAGTCTGCACTGTGCTGTGGGAGATGGCATCCTTCAGGCACCTGGCTAGGGGACAACTGCTGGAGTGGGGTGCGGAGCCTGAGACACTCTTCTCTGGAGCCAGTGTAGCCATAAAGAAATGCAGGGCAGTGGCTTTGTTGAGTTGATTTAAGCTCACGTGATTTAAGTCAGCTAAAACCCCCAAGATATTCCGATTTGGTTCCACGGATCATTTCAGCTTTGTAGACACTGTGTTTTCTCCCCCAAAATTCATTCAGGTGGAAGATTCCCAAGGGTTTTCTCCTCCTTGTCTTACCAGGCGTCAGCCTCAGCCCCCAGCAGAGAGCAGGCAGTGGTGAAGAGGGATGTAGGGGCCTGTTTCCTGCCGAGCGTCCCTCAGGGCAGCGCATCCTGAGCTCAGCTACCGTCACAGCCAGCGTGCTGCTAGGCCGGGCTGTGGCACCTCCCTGGAGATGGGCAGAGCTGTGCAACGGGCTCAGGATCGGGCTGAGGGTTTAATATACTTGTGGTGTAGCCCATGTGGGGATCAGGGAGGAGGCTCAGCCTACATGTAGCTGCCAGGCAGAGAGCAGGGTGAGCCTGTCCCCCAGCCCTCTCCTCAGGCAAGGGAGCAAGCTGGCCTCCAGCAGGTCCAAGCCGTTATTTTGTGGGACACAGTGGAGGCCTGGCAGGGTTAGGCACAGCCCGACCAGCCTCGCTCCCTTAGCACTGAACACACCGGTCGGAGGTGTCTGGTTTCCTCTGTTTAATGCTTTCGAAAAACTACAGTTCTTAATAGTGCAGTCATCAGCATGAATGACAACCCCCGGTCTGTCCAAGAGGGATTTCAGCTCAATTCACTGAGCTGATGCGGAACATAAACAGGGATGAGCATTCATAATTCTATTGCACAAAATCAAATGAGTCAAATGAGAAACATGCCTGGATAATTTTAATACACTGATAAATTCTGCAGTCCACGGGCTTTGCCAGTATTTCAGGTATATGAGTAATACCACCTATTATCTCTAGAGCCAGTGAAAAATGAATGCAAGAAAAGAGAGATTTCCATGGTTCAACTGGTTAATCAAGGGTTCCCTGATACACAGGGTTGTTTTCAGCACTCAAGTATCATCTCGGCAGTAATAAATTTTACAAGACAGCACTTTTAAGCTTTTACAGTTTTCATTTTACAAACGACTTCATAAATATGACTACAATCACTGTAACAAATACTGCTGTGAAGTAGCCATTATTCATATTGCACAGAGGAAGGCACTAAAGCATGGTGAGGTTTACTAACCTGTCAGTGCTTATCTTTCCCTGAGCGGAACTATTGCCCAGCTCTCCTGACTCTCTGGTCTGTTCTTTTAACCTGGTATAATGTGCACCATATGCACTTTGCTGTTTTATGGGGAGAAAACAGCAGCAAGATACAGTAGAGACCTGAGGGATCTCTGTGATCTAGCATTGGCCTCACTGCCCTGTGACCTTATCTTTCCTCAAGCAGTCAGTGTGTTCTTGGCCTCCTCCAGTCTCTTTCCATCACCTGTGTTCGGCCTCATTCCTTGTAGTGTTTGTTTAGGCTATGAAGTTCCTTGGAGAAGAGGTGCTGTTTCAAAAGTGGCTGGCATGTTGATGTCTCAGTCAAGATTAGGAACCCAAAGTAGTGCATTCACTGCATAGTGATACGTTAGTTTCTTCAGAAATACTTCAATTTAGACCAGCACCTAAGTCCAAGTATTGTACCTACCAATGAACATACATGACAGTGACAGCCATAGCCCAGAGAGCTTACAGGAGGTGTTGTTTCAATTACACGTGCATATGCAGAGAATCTGCGGGCTCAGGCAAGAAATTACCTCTTCTAGCCCATGCTGGAAGTCCAGACCAGAATCCGTAACCAGCAATCACTCTTCAGAAATGTCATTGGTAGGAAAAATTACATCTTTGATGTTTTAAACAGCAGTTCATCCCCTCAGCACTGCTGACTTCTGTGCTTCCTCTAATTATTATTATTGTTGTTGTTGTTATAATTCTTTCACTTAATTAGATCATACTTGTTTTTTCCTCCTCAAAAGTCCTTTTCTTTGGTTCTTTAGGACTCATCTTTTTCTTCAGTACTTTGGGACTGACCTTCTTCGGCACTCTAGAAATAAGAAAGGAACATACTCTTCAGACTACCTTCTGATAAAGCTTTTATTTTCATGCAAATGAGGCATCTCCACGGATAATGAATATTGTGTGCTTTTTTACCAAGAGCAGGACCTACAGGAAAGGTATTTACCATCCTCATTTGCATCTGTGTAACCATTTCTTCTTTCATCTAAGGAAATTTTGAATGTACTCTTGCACTTTTGTCTTCAAATGTAAATAGAAGGGGTATGATTCACTACATACAATTTTATATGTTTAAAAGTTAGGCATCTATTTGAAATCAGCAAGGCACAATCAATTGAAACAAGACTCTTCCTTACCTGTTTTTAAAAGTGTTTGGAGTAGGACGAATGGCTTCATATGTTTCTATCCATAAATGTGATAAGCACTCTGAAAGTGATGCAAAAAAAAGTTGCATGTAATTATGAGACTTACTATTGTTTTAAAGTAGTTCATATGGTCACACAACTTCTACCTGACAGCAAATATGCATGAAAATCCAAACCTGCATGGAGATGGCTGCATGCACGTAGTGAAACCTAGTGTGCACCAGCAAAGATCTCATACAGGAGCGCACCTCTGCTTACTTTCGTGCTCTCAGCTCTTGCTATAAGCAGTACCACTGTGAAAGCACAGGATCCTCTGCTTTACTGTGACACTTGCTAGATATGAGTGAGTAATAAAAGCCACAATCCAGCCTACAGACAACCCCCCAAAATTCCTGAAAATATCTACCACTCTACAGTTCTTCATTAACCCTAGGTACTACATTCTATAACCAGGAAAATCCCAATTTGACTGCACAGACACAAAACAGCATTTTAACTGCAGAGGGCATGAAAGAGCTACTGAACAGCACGGTGTTTTACTTACAAGGCATTACTTGCAAGATAATATTCTACAAGTTTGATTTCTTCCACACTGAGTATTTACGTTATTTCATTTTAAGCCCTGAAAGATCCTCTGAGGGATCCATCAGATTGCTTTCTTGGGGAAAAATACAAACCTGAAGAACATGGACTAGAAATCATTTTGTTATTGTCACTGAATCTAATGGATGAAAATTCTTACTGAGATTTTATTTCCCATTTTACTTCACACTCAAAAAACATGGGGTTTTTAATGTGCCCAGAAGACTGCTAATGTAGGATGAGCTGACATTTACCTGTTTAATGCCACTTTGAAAGCCCCCAGCCATTCATTTATGCTCAATAGAGTCACTGACCACATCCATCATAGTACAGTGCAGCTATTTTCTAAAATTTTTCTGGTTCTTATAAGGCTTTCATCAAATGGTTTCAGATTAAAAAAAAAAAAATCAAAATTAACGAGTTGAGATTTTTCACTATAGTATAAATTATCATTCATAACAGCAGTTGAAGATTCCTAATTTGAGCAGAGAATTGTCTAGAACTTGCCCATTTGGGCTATATTTTAGGGTTTTCTGGAAATCTGAATCAAATCTCACTCAGGGTGTGTTTTCAGAGGAATGAAATAGGTCTGCAAAAACCGCTACCAAGAATCCAGCCCAGGACAGGTAGGTGTTGGCAGGAGCAGCCCCAGACGGTAACAAACCACTTTGCCATCCTCCACCCACACAGCCTGATTAGCATGAATTCCAATTTTTCCATTCACCCACATGCTAAGCGTGTTTTCCAGCTGCCTCTGTAAGTCACATCGTTGTTATTCACTCTGCAGTCATTCGGGCTGATACGGGTCCAATACCACGCTCAGTGGTTTTTTCAGCCCATCTCAATGCCTCAGGTTATCACTGCTGGGCACCAGTGAAGATGGAGAGCACAGTACTGGTTCCTCCTCTGATTGTCTTCAGTCAACTTGAGGAAGATTTTTGATAAAATATTGATGGTTGCCACCAGAGGGTGCAGTGCTGCCACGGTAATGCCTGTTCTTACACTAACTAACCATAAGTAGCCATGCTGTGGTGTAGCAAAGTTTTGGACAAATCCTGCACATTCCACTTCTGTAGAGCTGCCTACACACAGGTGCACAATGGAAAGCAGGATTAAATAAATACAAAGTCAGTGAAGCCAGTTGCTTTAAATAATAAGAACAAACCCCAAACCCAAGAAGTAATAATGCCTTTTGTGCTGAGCACTCAAGGCATTTTGCAGCTTTTCTTGAAATAGGAATACTTCTTTGATCTGCTGCAAGCAGCCACTCCCAGAGACACCTTGTTTCCTTCCTTCCTTTTCTTATCCTGACCTACCAGTCTGGAATGCAGTTCACCTCTGAGCATTTTCAGATGTATCATTTTCAGAGAGGCTTGCATGTCACAACACACAGCCAGGGTTTACTTCACTGCTTATAAGGCTGCACATGACAGCCCAACAGAGGGGCCATATACTGTACTGACCTTCCCTTGCTTCACCTACACATACACCCTTGTCTGCAGAAGGGGCATAACAGTGTTAGAACAACAAATATTTATCTCGCCCTCAACATAGGCAGCATCCAAGACTGCAGAGTTACAAATCTAGTGCCCCACAGTGCAGCTGAGAGGCAGTTTAGGCTGATCCATGCTTGCATGGCTGAAGACCTCTATGTCTCTAGCACGTCCTTTTGCAACAGGAATCCTGATGTACATCCTTCCCCAGAGTTGTCCCACCTGGTGACTGGTGAAAGCTAATCGCTTCTTGAAGGGCTAGTTTCCAGCGAGATAAAGTTTTCCAGCTTCCTCAACTGACCTGCTACACAGCAGCACAACTCCCAGTGCTAGCAGGAGAGAGGGACAAAACAGTGTCCAGAAGAGGCCAAGAGTTTCTCCAGTCCTGCAGGCTAGCTAAAACCACGCATAAAACCAACCTTTCAGCCTTATTGTGTTGTCACTGCATTCAGAGTGAGTCTTCGGAGACTTCAAACTCTGAACAGCACTTTAGACAGAAGTGCCCCTGTAGCCCCATGTGCCACAGGCCTATGCTTAAGCTGGAGTCACAACTAAACTCCAGAATATAGTTGGCATTAATCAAGACCATAATGTTTCCCCCAGCAAATGGCAAGGGAGTTCAGCACAGCATAAATACACACTTAAAACTGCAGCACAATAATAATAATAATAGTAATAAAACCCCACCATAACCAGCACAGTTATGTGTGAGTTAGCTGAAGATGGCCGGAGGGAGGAGATGCCGCACATTCTTGAGTGCACTGCAAGGAACTTACAGTCCCATTGACTTCAATGGGGCTTCAATCAGGCTGTGCCTCTGCTGTGGAAAGAAACTGCTTAACACAGCATTGTGGGGTTCCTCTGCTTTTGTCTCTGAGCAACTCCTGGCAAAGCCACTGGTTAGTAAGTGAAAACACACTTTTTCCAGTCACCAGGGCTGCAGGCTGTACCTGGACTTGGCTTCTTTTCCTTTTTGTTGTTGCTGCCATTCAGATGGATTTGCAAATCTGGCTCCTTGACTAGGTGGGGACTTCACAAACCCAAGTCCAGCTGCTGAAGCAGGGGAGGGGAAGTCCTGACCTTTGAGCAGATCATTCCCCCTCCAGCGGGACTGCTCTGCTTGCAGCTTGACTCCAGCTAGTAAGAGGCATTGAGTGTCAGCCCAACAGCTGCCATGCAGGAGGTCTGTCCCTCCGGGCAGCTGCTGCTCATGTGCCTGCAGCTGGCAGCGGAAGTGACATCTGTTCTCGGTCCCAGCTGTGAGCAGCACAGAGGTGCCAAAGCCCAAATGCCTCAGTTCTCAATCCAGGAGCAAGGAAGGGTTTCTGATGCCAGACCACGGCCTGGCTTGCAGGGGAAGGGAAGGAGGGGATCGTCTCCTTCAACGATGGTGGGCTGGGAGGAATGAAAAGAGAGCAACAAATAGGGAGAGAAAGAACAAGTAACAGAAGTAGGGGAAAGGATTGGAGAAGAGCGCAGGAAAAGAAAGGAATGGCTGAAATGGAAAGGAAACGTGAAATTTGAAGTGACAGGGCCAGTCTGAGGCAAGGAAACAAAAGGAAGGAGGCAAAATAATGAAAGAGATGCAAAAGTACAAATAATGCAGAAACAAAAAACTATCCAAGGGAGGCAATTATCTAAAATGGCTGCTGAATAGAGAAATGCCTCATTGAGTTGCCATCTCAGGTGCTACTGTGCCTGGGAGGCTTTCTTGCCCACAGCCCCATAGCATGGATGCCATCCAAGGAGCCTCCCCCTGCAGATTTTGCCATCTGGAGAAGCTCTGGTATATTTTCTCTTGCCTCCTTGCTTCTCCATCTTATTTAAATTCACCTCACTTTTTCCTTGTCCAAGTCTTCTACTCTCTCATTTATCTTTGTAACTGTGTTATAATTCAGTGTTGTGTCATTTTAACTGAGTTATCATTTCAGTTTCTGAGAGAGGACTATGTACAGGATGAAGGACAAGATCTGTTTCAATCTAAAGATTGAAAAGCATACTTAATTAACTTGGGAATAAATATATTAAGAAATGGCACTTTTTGCTCCCCAGGTTGGTGTATACAAGCCGAGTGTTTTCTATCATAAACACATTTTCACAGTTGGGCCTGTTTCCTTAGCACAGGTGCTGAAATTGTGTTTTTCAGATCTGAAAACTAATTGAGTATTCCTGGAAGAAATAACCAAGGAAAATATATATTCCACAAGTACTTTGTCAATCAAAACCAACTTACACTGGGAAAAATGCATTGTCAGTGACTGCTGCCTTCCCTCGGTGCTTGCCAGAAGCACAGACAAACTGAATTGTGGTAACCAACCAGGCTGAGGAATGAGCTGAGGGAGACAGGCATTGTAAAGACTTACTAGTCTGAAGTTGAAAGGGCAGGCACTGGGGGCACAAGGATTTGAAACCATTTTGATACTTTGCCTTGATATTTCATGGTAGGCACCCAGAGTGGGGCATCTGTCCTCAAGCTGGGGCCCAT
Source organism: Psittacula echo (assembly GCF_963264785.1). Taxonomy (NCBI): domain Eukaryota; kingdom Metazoa; phylum Chordata; class Aves; order Psittaciformes; family Psittacidae; genus Psittacula; species Psittacula echo. Next base: position 29,293,549 of record NC_137737.1, on the reverse strand, counting down.
TACAACTAACCCAAAACCAGGTGCAAAAGATTGGATTGACTGAGTGGGCAGAGATAATGAAAGCAGTTTCTTAGTTTCTCAGAATGCAGCTCATCAAGATTGGATTTAAATAATGTATAGTTAAACGTCCTTCCATATCACAAACATATATTTCTGTAAGATAAAGATATATATTTATATCTTAATATTTCATAACAGACTTTACCAATGGGAACCCTTAAAGATATTATTCTTTTTACAAGTCTCAGCAGCTCTCCCTGTTTCAGTGAGAATTATCTGTGGTTTTAATAAGTGATCTTTGAAACAAACAAGAGGAAATTCCTCTGAATACCATTCTTTCACTACCTACACAAAGAGAAAAATCAAGTATCTCCTAATCTTTGCATCTGCATTAATCAATCTAATAACTAAATACTTCCTTAGTTTTTCCCCAGTCAGGCAGGAATAAGACTAATGCATCTGTCATATGGATCAGAAAGAATAATCAGAGTCTTAAAAAAGTAAGGTTGAGGCACTACTAATTCTCTGAAGGGCTCAGTTCATCCCATAACACAGTTTTTACAACTACCAGCCATTTTTATGTCAGAAGCATCAGGCCAGTTGCACTGGGTAGCTCTTGCCCAGAATTCTGGCTCATCCACGAATATCTTAACAGGAACAAAGGGGAGCATGCATTGTCTGCACATGTTGGTAGATGCTTGTACGATGAACTAGCATTTGTCGGATTAAAATTGTGGATGAAGGAGACATGAGGTAAAAAGGCTTTTGCATATCCAGAAGTAAATGTGCCTTTCTGCAAAAGTAAATCCTGAACAAAAAGCAGTGACCAGTAGTAAGTGTCCAAGACAGGGAGAACAGAGCAAATGAGCTATGACCCTTCTCTGGTGAAGAGACCTACAAGACAGGAAAAGTAGCTCAGAAAGTGCGAAGCAGTAATGGGGAATCTTATGAGTCTTTGGAAGCTTCTGTTTGGATGGCACCTAAAACACCACTGTGGAGCTGATGAAGCTCTGGCATCACCTAGAAATACATATCTGAATGTACCAAAAGCTTCAAGACATCCAGAGGCACTTTCTGTTTTGCAGTCTGCGTTAGTTATCAAGACGAGCTAAAAGCTTCATTATGATATTTTAAAGTCAACTGGAGTTATGGCAATGATTACAATAGTGTAACAACTCGCTTTGTTTCTCTTTGCTCTTCGGTTTGTTTTTGGGGTGGGTCAGTTTTGGTTTTAATTTCACCGTCTTCTATCCTTTTCATTCAGCTTTTTTAGAGGGCCATCAAGCCATTATGTCTAAGTTAGGTAGCCTGGAAAGCTGAAGAAAAAGAGACTGTAACTAGAAGTTCTTCCATCTACTGATCTAAGACAAATGAAGGACTTTAGTTTCGAGATTTTTGAATGAAGTGGGTTAGTTTCAATATACAAATCTAATTCACTCAACTTTGCAGTTATGAAAAGGACTTCTGGAGCCGTATTTTGCATTCTCTTTTCTGATGAACACTAACCAAGGAATATTAATTAGAGTGCTTGAGGAGTAAGGTAAGCAAGGCTGGCAAAGTCTGAGCTTTTATTTACTCTGTGTTATCTCTGTTCAGATGTTCAAAGCAATACGGGTGGTGACTGATTCACTAGTTAAATTCAAAACAGCATGTGTGTACAAAAGACTGCCAAGCTTCTCATGTATATTGCTATTTGTGAGAAACTATGCACAGACAAAAAGCAATCAACCCATTTCTTAATTTCATTTTATATCTTTATTCCCATTATAAGTATTAACAATCATCCCAAAGACCATTTAAATTTGGTTTGGATACACAACAGCATTAATCGCAGTCCAGTTTCTTTTCTTTCCTACCACAGTTCTAGTATTTCATGAGCTGGTTTAGTAGCTCTGTTGGTGTATTTGCTTCCAGCAAAATGGGTTTCTCAGTGTTTGTACATTATTTAAAAAGATTATTAAAGATTAAAAAAAAGTAACACAAGGATTAACACTACATTAATAAAGCTCATTATCTCTCATTTCAGATTAGTACTAAGTATGTTTGATAACCTGACACTTTCTGTTGTGCATTATCTGTTCTCTTCTTAAAATAAGTCCATAAACAACCATAATACAATTTCTCATTACAGCAGTACATTACAGTAACTTTTCAAATGGGATTGAAATCCTTTTAAAAGAATGAGGTAAGTAAAACAACCCCACAATGTAAAAGGTTCTGTTTAAGCATATGACAATTTACACACCAATGCTAAGGAAGTACCACAATGTATAAATTAGAGTGGAAAACATCAAGAATTTTCTAAATTTAATTGCTTATTATTTGGGGAAAACATATCACAGATTAGAATACATACAATCTTCAAGTGAAGAGGAATCACAAAATACACACAGAGATATCTCTCATTGTGTCTTTTAAAAGCCTGTGAGACAAATTCCTTCATCAAATTTATTAATGTAAAAGCGAATTAAGGAAATTATTTGTGAAAGCTGTCCTGCTAAATTATGAATATCAATAATAAATTCTTTAGTTCTTCATTTATTTGCATACTATGCATATATGAATATATATATATGAATAAAATATGCCTATTATAATAGCCTGTTGTATACACTGAGATAATATGAATGCTTACATTGTACAATGTCAGAAAAGGACAGATTATTAATCAAAATAGACAGAAAAGAGAAGCAAAGAAGAAAGCAGATGATACACGAGAACTTTGTTGGTTGTCTTAGGATGACTTGTGTGTGGAAGAAAATGGGGGCTTTGGATACAGAACAGTCAGCTAACAACTCTTTATTGTGCAGTAAAGGAAGTTTGGGATCAACATCAGCTTCTAAAAGGGATTTAAAATCGAGATATATTCAGGGGAAGTGGACTGAACACAGATCATGCTATTCTAAGTTTTGTCTGAGCACCAGTGGGTATGGAAGATAGTGGGAGTAAGGGGAGGAATGCTGGCTTCAGAGGGAAACTTGCTGAACTGACAGTGCTCTTGCTCAGGACAGCCTGAATGGGGGACTCACTGGATGCTTCTGGTGGGGAAATACTCTAAAACATTATTCCAGTCATGGCAGGTACAAGACACTAACCTAGCCTCTTCACAAGTTGGAGGAAAGCTGGAATCCCTGAGTCTGATGCGTACGGAGCGCCAGGTGTTTTCAGGGACTGTCCACTTCTTGTATTGCTATTAGTGGGTGCAATACCTGGAGATACTCCATGGAATAACCATTCACCATTTCACCTTCCTGTCCCAACTTTCCACACTTGTATGTCAATGTAGCACATATCGGAACTCATCACACTTAGCTCTCTTCACCAGTACTTAATACACACACATGCTAACCAGCGAGAGAGGAAAAATGTATTCTTGTGGATAAGCTAACAGAATCTTCCTATTTCTCCATTACCTACAGAGTGGGTTCTGAAACATTTTTTCAGTCTTAACCCTTTTCCTTTAAGCATGCACACACACATACATGCATACACATACATACACGTGCAAACACAAAGGGTATATGTAATATGGTACTCATTGGAGCTAGTTCTGAATGATGGCACAGGGCTACTGGAGAAGTGTAGCAGTAAGGAGTGCTACAGCCAGAGAATACTGCATCTGCAAAACTAGGGGTTAGCGCCTTGCTGTTCCCATGCAAATCTTTTCTTTGTTTGGAGGTTACCTTTATTCCACGGAGGACACGGATGTGACTCTTCAAATACTTCTTGCAGTATCGTTTCTGTGGATGTCAGGAAGGCTACGCTACACAATGAACTCTACAGTCACTAATAGATACAGAAGCAAATTTAAAATAATTTAACATAAAGAAGATGAGCTGTGCTTTGGGATTATTTTATCTTAAATTTAATTCATGCAGTCCTAGAGTACAACACACATACATGGGTTAAAGACAATTCTGCATGAATGCTTTGGTGTCACCAGTACACCTTTTTAAATGATCATACAGAATGACAGAATAGTTAGGGTTGGAAAAGACCTTAAGATCATCTAGTCCCAACCCCTCTGCCATGGGCAGGGACACCTCACACTAGACCATGTCACCCAAGACTTCATCCAACCTGGCCTTGAACACTATCAAGGATGGAGCATTTACCTCACAAAAACATTTCAGTACCATTCCTCACAGTATGTACCCAATGTATCTCAGAATTATTTGTATGCCATTTTACACTTTAGACATAATATCAGACTTGCATTTTAAGTATAAAAAATACATTGTAAAAAGATCTTAATAGCAAATGTCATAAATCCAGAGTTTTCATCAAAGGGTAAAATGATTCAAGACCTTTGGTGAATGGATGAGGAAAAAGAAACATTTCCAAAAGCTACACAAGATTTATGGTCTTATGCTACCAACAGCTGGCCAATCAGCCCTGGGTTTCTGTCCATTATTAATGCCAGGATAAGAGCAGCAGCAGAATTTACTGTCTCCTGAAGCAGCAAACAGTCCTAGGGAAAGAAAAAAGGGAGAGGGGAAAACAATACGATTACAAAAATGGAAAAGCTAAATATTTAAAATTAGTTTTCAAGTATGCAAAATTACCATTGTTGAAAAAAAACCAAAATTTGTACTTATTAAAAGAAATTCTAAAACTTACATTTTAAGGAAACACAATTCCATAGTAATATCCATTTTCCAGTCTCCATGATGATTTAACAAGCAAAATTAGGTTTTAAGGAATGTATTTTAACCGCTGGAACTAATGCTATCTATCCAGAGACCTCCAAAACAGAAGCTTGATTCTGTCACTTCCTTCCTAATTGATTTTTAAGATATAAAAAGTAGTAAAAAATTTTGGGTTTGAAAACACTGGAACAAAATGGATTTAATTGAGTAACACAGCTAAAGACCTGTAACTTCAAGCACCTACTGAATCCTCTCTGAAGTCTACAAACTACTTAAACTCACACAGGCATTTAAGCACTGGGACTTCAGTAGTGTAGGCTGATCTTTGTATCAAATAACTTCAAAGAGTAGTCTGGTTTTGATAGGCAAGTATAGAGACCCACACAGGAAGAAGTAATAAAATGAGACTTGATTCTGTGCTGCTAACTGAGCACTCCAACTCACATTTGAAAGAGCCCTTTGTCAAATTGCCAAGTTTTCCTAATTGTACCGACTATAAAAGACTGGCCTCTTGCAACCAGTGGTGTTTTCATTTGTGCACTGGGAAAATAGCAATAGGTGTAGCCAGGCAAGGACACATCCCTAGAGAAGGAAACAGGAGAAAACAATTTCTGTGAACCAACAGAGGAAAAGAAAGGTCTACAGAATTGTGGAGAGAATATAGACGATTTTCAAATACAGAAGGGCAGCTACAAAGAGAAAGCAAGAGCCGTTCTCCATGATGAGTAAAACTGGAAGCAATAGACTTAACAGAATGTAAACTGGGCAATAAAAAGTCAGGACAGTTGTTTTAACAGTAGGGGCTGGTATACAATGAAACAGATTATTGGACAGATGAAGGAAACTCATGTAAGACAGGGTGCAGGTACAGCTTCCTGCCTGGGGCAGGAGGATGGAGCAGATTCTATATTTTTCACCACTATTTTTCTAAGATGCTGTATCAAGGAAGAGTTTGTATAGGATGTTTAAGAAACTTGGAGTAATGGAGATAGAGGAAATGGTTTCAACAACTTATACAAAAACAAAACTTTTAAAACTGCTTTTTTAAGGAGTAAGGTTACTCATGAGGAGGCCCGCCTATTCAGCTAACATAGAGGGGAGCTGGAGACTAAGAAGTTGGGGTTGAAGGAAAAACTGAAAGTGAAAAGTGTCCCTGGAACACTCTGTGTTGAAGCACAGCCAGAGAAAATGATCAGAGGGCTGGATCACCTCTCCCATGAGGAAAGGCTAAGAGAACTGGGCTTGTTCAGCCTGGAAAACAGAAGACTCTGGGGAGACCTTATTGCAGCCCTTCAACGCTTAAAGGGGGCCTATAAGAAAGATGGTGAGAGACTTTTTAGCAAGGCCCGCTGTGATAGGACGAGGAGTAATGGCTTTAAACTAAAAGAGGGGAAATTCAGACTAGATATAAAGAAGAAATGTTTTACAATTAGGGTGCTGAGACATTGGAACAGGTTGCCCAGAGAGGTGGTGGATGCGCCATCCCTAGAAACATTCAAGGTCAGTGGATGGGGCTCTGAGCAACCTAATCTAGTTGAAGATGTCCCTGCTCATTGCAAGGGATTGGACTACAGGACCTTTAAAGGTCCCATCCAACCTAAACTGTTCTGTGATTCTATAATGCTGTTATTAACTTTGTGCTGTATCTAAGGAAATGTGCCAGAGAGGTAAGTGGATAGAATTAGAAATTTATAGTTTATACTGCACTCCTTTATAAGTCCTGGATAAATTATATTTGTATTTCAATAGAATTTTGTCATAAAAATCATCAAATAAGTAAGGTATCAGTGTTTGTAACCCCCCAAAAGATTACACTCTCCACAAATTCATGTAATATACATTCTATTATACAGTAAAAATACTTATCAGTGTTTGAAAAAATTGTCCTAAAGACGTTCACCACAGCTGTGTCTTGCTGCTCACAAAGTGACACTTCCTTCTGCTAAGCAAGGAGTGCACAAGTGTACGTACTCAGGTCCTGCTCCCTCAGAACCTTCTGTCACAGACCAAGGATACAAAGAGGAACTCAAGAATCCACTACTCCAGTTTGGCAGAAGTTTTGCTCCTCGTTTCCCTGGGGTACATGCTGCTGTGTAATGTACAAGGAGAGCAGAAGTCCTGTGCAAACACCCACTTGGGCAGCAAATGCTGCAGTCGCTTTCAAGCTCTAGCGTACATTTGCTGTTCAGCAATGCCAATCTCTTTGTGCCCTCATCGCTTTTGGTCTAGTTTCTCTCAGGAAGCACTTCCCAGTTACAAACACTACTTTCCAAATGGGCTTCCAGCCATATCTAATGGTGGCTGGAGGCATATATTCCCGCCCCCTCCTTTTCACAGAAAAAGAAATAAAATACACCTGGCCAGGAATGCTCTTAATGTTTCTCCCAATAAATCTTTCCACATCCTCTTTTGATTACTGAATTCAGCGCACATTCCTTTGCATCAATAAATTATTTAAGGTTTTGACCATAAAAGGAAGCAAGAGAAAGAAATTTAAGTTTCACAGGAGAGATTGAAAGTGACACCATTAGATTCCTTTAGACTGAAAAAAGCTTTTTCTAAAGCTAAATCTAAGGCTGTTGTGCTAATTTCCATGTTCTGAAGGAAAGACGTAAAAAATTATGAGTACTATCTGTAACACAGGCAATGCGTACAGAAGCCTGCACAGAGTGGCCTATAAAGCACACTGACACTGAGTGGTGAATTGCTGTTTGTTCAAAAAGAGAAACACAAAAAGTAACCTGCACAAATTAAAATGCCTTTGCAAGTTTTACGATTACTTCATGTCTACTAGTCTGATTATTAACACTATTATTATGACTATTTGGGAAACCTACTGGTTCCTGTCTTTTTGAGACTCAATCAGTACAATGGCAGGAACAATGAACTGTAAGGATTAGCCCCTGTGAGTCTGTTTTTTTAGAAAAAAGCAGGAGTGTATCTTTAAGTGAATATGCATTATCTGATTTAAGACAACAAATGTAATAGAAAAGATTGCCTTAATTCTATGCAGTTACAGTTGATAGTTAAATGACATCATGCAGCATGTACTGAAGCTTTCAACAGGGCAGTCCTTTGAAGTACTTATCATTGGGGTTACTAGTTTTTACTTTATCCTGTTGTTCCTGCCCAGTAGTGCTGTCTCAGCCTGATCTCCGGGTCACCTATTCTTTGAACAGTGTCCAGCTCCTGGGCCTATGAGCCAGCCTCTGAGTGCAGGAGAAGTTAGTGCCACAGAGGTCAAGTGTGTGCTGATTTCAACTGGCCTTATTCTCACAGCTGCAGTCTTACTGGAAAGAGGTAGTGAATTATGTGAAGAACCGGACTCTTCCAGGAATTTCAGAATCATTGTATAACTTTCTGGGAATCAAAACTCACTCTTATGCTAGGAATCGTTACTGCAGTATCCAATGGGAATAGCCTGTGCATAATTTAGAACTTTTGTTGATCATTTCTAGTCCTTATTATCATGAAAAAAAAAAGAGAACAGAAAAAGAAATTCTAGCAATTGAAAGAGAACGCATTGTTCAAAGTGGGGGCACAACGCTGACTGATATGATGGTTAAGTTGTACCTTAAGGATTCTTTCCTCTCCTCTCAATCCTGCTGGGAATTTATTTCATTTTAGGCTGTTACTGTGCACGTGAGGGGATATTTTCAATGTGCCACAATGACACTTAAGCTTTTTCCTAAGTAGTTATACGTAATTTGGATGCCAGCAGTATTTATGAAGGATATCAAAAAGAATTAAAATGACAACAATCTGGGAAAGAAAAAGAATCTTGTGGGTCTTTATTAATTTGAAGTTAAACAAATAAGTGAACACTTCAAGTCCCCCGGCTATACCCTCAGAACACCCATGTTTCTGACACTGCAATGTTATTTCTGGCAACAGTGCCGACTGCAGCTGATAGTGCCTACAGGAAGGCTTCAATAAGGATGCCAGGACAAATTTCATCTACCACACCTAACCCCACTGCACATACAGGCCTCCAATCCTCTTTTATATTCAATGGCATAGCACTAAATCTTTCAAAAATCTCATTATTAGTTGCAGGAAGTCAAATAATCACACAGAGCCAGGTCTTCACATGCCTAATTGCCTGACATGTTTGCATATACTGTAACCATGATAAAAACCAGGATGTAAGAAAAGAACGATCAATACAAATCCTCCTGTAGCCCACAAGAGCTCTTGCACGTTACTGCCCACCCACTGCTCAGTGCTGCAGATTCCAAGTGGGGAACATACTTGAACACGGCAGGCAGGGAGCACACACCTGTTCACACACGGGAGGCATCAAACACCAGGAGTTCCTCTGCTCACAGACTAAGTCCTTTAAAAAGACTGTGACCTTTGAATAAGACTCAGAGGCAGTAACGACTTTAGTGGATTAATGCCTGAAGTTCCACACGATCAAGTGGTGTGCCATGATCCCCCCTAAACCATTGTGATATTCACTGTCTATTCATTTCATCCAGTTGACTTAAATGAGTCTCTTGTAAAAAGAAAAAGCAAAACCCCCTAACATTGCTTGGCCATTAATAAATAGAATTTTTTATTGTTTGAACAGATGATTAACTACATTTATAAGCTAAAAACAAAACTTTTACCACTTTATATTTATGTACTTTGGAAAAGAAAGTACTCAGAAACACTGCCAACCTTATAAACCATAAATCTACATAACAGCACTTTGATTCCAAAATAAAATATCCACTTTGTCTGTTATTAAATAATAAAAATATTCCAACATAACCATATTGTGTGATGGTTGTAACTTATACTCAGAATTTATTTGATGTAGAGTTATTGACTGTAGGGGTTTTCTGGTTTGCAGAATAAGACTGGGAATGGATACAGGGACAGAGTTAGAGTTGTGTTTGGAATATGCAATCTGATATTTTACAAATGTGCATTTGTTTAAGGAACTATGAGGATATCTGAATATTTACTGACATTCCCCTAACGATTCATTTCCTTACTTCAATCTGTTTAGGATTGCTCCCCCCCCCCCCAGCTGGAACTTCACATACATGCATTTCAATTTACATATGTACTAGTTTAGTTTAAGCACAGCTTGAAAAACAAACACTACCCTTTTTAGCTCAAAAAATAAAGCCTCTGCAGGTATTACCTTTGCTTTGTACTGCATCTCTCCAAAAGAACAAACCAGCTGTGTCCCATTATTTGCACTCTGTTTTGCTGTAATATTATTTGACTTTTTATTTAATACAGTTTTTTAAAATGAATGGAACTGTAATGTTAGCCCTGATTATATGGCTGACAGGAAACCTGATTTAAAGATGCTGCTAAACTCAGGGAACAGCAGTATTGATACAGTTACATTTGTACCAGTAATGGAAGGAGGGCCAGGGCATGTGCTGGCATGCCCCTGCCCTTGCTATTCTATTGTAAGCCTGCTCCCTGGCACAGTTTTGGCTCCTGCCAGCTAACATGTTCCCAGACAATGGCTGGGCATGGTTCATGAGACAGCACAGGCCAGGGACTGCTTCCACAGGACAGGCTGAATGAGGCCACCCTCTTTTGGAAAATGAGAACTTAGCCATACGGACATGAGGCATGCTGTGTCCTTTAGCCTGAGGAAAGGAGAACCATCCCTGGCCTATTTTACTTACCAGTACCGATGTAACCGAAGTATCACTGGGAAATGACAGTTGTGCCCTACCCAAACGCATCAGGAATGCATAGAACAACCATCCGATAATCCACCCCGGAATAAGGCACAAATCCCACGTAGCTACCACACAAAACACAGCCATTTAAAAAGAAGATTAACTGCTCCATGGTCACCTTTCCCACCCAGACAGAGAACAAGAGAGGAATGAACCACATTGCAAGACAGCACTTGGGGTGCACTGCACATTCCTGACACCTTTTGGAAAATAGCCAGATCCAGCAGAAGGACTGCATGCCCACTGCTCCCTCTTGCAGCATGGGCCTGGGTGCACACGGCATGAGTGGAAAAGGGCTGAAACAGTCTGCATTCTGGCAAGCATCTTGCAAAAGAGTATGTTGGCAGTACAAGAGGAGCTGGTGTTAATTTAAAACTCCACAGGATGCTGCAATTTATACTAAGGCTACACCAGGTGCCTCCAAAACTTGCCTGATGTCACGTACTGACAGTGGTTTATTTGCAGTCAGAGAAACCAAGTAGAGAATCATAGCATCATAGAATCACTGAATGGTTTGGGCTGGAAGTGGTCATCTAGTTCCAAACCCCTGCCGGAGGAGGGATGCCTTTTCACTAGACCAGATTGCTCAAAGCCCCATCCAACCTGGCCTTGAACACTGTCAGGGGTGAGGCAGCCACAGCTTCTCTGGGCAACCTGTGCCAGTGTCTCACCACCTTTATAATACAGAATTTCTTCCTAACGCCTAATCTAAATCTACCCTCCTTCAGCTTATAGCCATTCCCTCTTGTCCTATCACCACATGCCCTTGTAAAAAGTCCCTCTCCAGCTTTCTTATAGGTCCCCTTTAGGCACTAGAAGGCTGCTGTGAAGTCTCCCCAGAGCCTTCTCTCCTCCAGGCTGAACAAGCCCAACTCTCTCAGCCTCAAAAAACAACAACAATAAAATCTAGCCTCAAAACCCTCAATACTTGACATTTTCTTCTTCAATTTATATTTTTTATTTATAAAGATGATTTGAAGAGGGGCTGAGGTTCTTCCACTACCAGAAATCAATCGTATTAACATGGTTTGGTGTTTAATCTTGCCATAAGGAATTCTCTGCTACATTCATGAAGAGGCATTTTTTCCTACTCAAGATAAGTAGTGGCATGCATCTACATATTAAAGCAACCTCCATTTCTGTAATAGTACAAATTAATCTGAAGTCTCCTTCTTCTTAAAATGCTTCCACATCACATTTTTTAATCTATGTGCCAAAGGATCTATTGATAAGTGACATCTCATACATAATATCAATGCAGCAATTCATCTTAATAAGAAGATAGCTATGCAGATAATTCTAAAAGATAAGAGAACTATTTCTCTGAATATTTTTAGGTTTCCTTTCAAGTAATACATAAATAATTAAGGTAGCATTTGAGTTCAGATAGATAGCTGGCTTCAAAATTGCTCCAGCAGGTTCATAATTGAACCTCTGTATACACAGCCCTGCTTCCTTTCTGAGCTAAGAAAATGCAATCAACCCTTCATTAGTGGATACTCCTAAAAATAGAAGTAATTTAGAAATCTAGATACTTGGGATACAATGAGGACTGATGAGTGGCACTGGAAGAAACAAACTGTCACTGTTCTAATGGAGCCTAGCAGACCCCTTAGTTAATGAACTCTGATAGATCTGAGTTAATTAATTCCCTGTAGTTAAACAGCTGTACATCAATGCTACAAGCAATGCAAACCCTGATAAATTGTACATAAATATCTGATACTGTACTGTATCTCTCCCTCCACCACTGATCAACCATGCCTCTTATAGCTCCTCATTAGAAAATGGAGAGCCATCGGCATTTAAAAGGATGGTGTGGAGACACTGAGGACAGACAAGTAAGTCTGTAAGGATTATGTCCCTGATGCTACTGCGTGTATCTTTTCACCTCAGATTCACAGATTTTAAACTGAAGGTAAACATCACTCTTTTGCTAGAAAACACCCCAACAAAACACCACAAACAAACAATAACCCAAATAGGATTAATTCCTCTCTCTAGTATGAACAGAAAAGACAGAATTTCCCTAAATCAACAGTTTCAGATCAGCTCCATTATCTATGTGTTCTGCAGCATGCAGGTGACCATGGTTCAGTTCCCTTCTTTGTCTGAAGTGGTTAATCCACCTCCCAGATTACTCTTTTTTTGGATTGGGGTTAAAATTCCTGTGAAGGAATACCCATCCTGTGCAGAGCCACTGTATCACAACAGAGAGATGACAAGACTCCAGTCTAGACACTAGTCCAGACGTCTGGGAAGCACATGAGAGCTCTGTTCTAACTCTGACTCCAAAAATTAGTTCATTTGATGTGAAATACTCAAATGGTGTTTGGAACAGACATGAACTCAGTGACAATGCCTCTGTCACTTGGAGGCCTAGGCTATATATTTCCTTGTTCTTGTCTTCTCCAAGTCTTTTTTTTTTTCCCCTGTAAGAAAAGTTCTTAGCATGATCATACTGAACAATCAATAAAAATTCCTGGGCCAAAAAATTCTCTGAAGTTTGTTATAAAGAGCATTTTCAGCACATTCAATCACTGCAGCTTATGCAAGAGTCTTCATTCACCACTTATCACTATCTGATCGAAGCTCTTGGCAGAAGTATGCCAGTAGCAATAGTACAACCATCTGTCAACCATCTTTCCCTCTAAGTTGTTCAACAAGCTACCTACTGCTTGAGCTAGCAGACAGTTCTGCCACCTGTATGGGACTGGTGTAAAAACACTAGCAGGAATAAGCCATTTAACAGATGCAGTTGTCTGCAAAAGTATATGTGTTTGAGGTTTCTTAAAGGTGGTCTCCTAATACAGTATGTTACCAAGTAAGTCTATAATATGAAATGTATTCATGTTAACATATGTTACTGTTCTCTACCTACAGGCCCTGTGAGGTATCACTCTGGTAACCTTGTGAAACATGGCATAAGGATCCTGGGGAGGGACTCTTCATTAGGGACTGTAGTGACAGGACACGGGGTAACGGGTTAAAAAACTGAAACAGGGGAAGTTTAGATTGGATATGAGGAAGAAATTCTTTACTGTGAGGGTGGTGAGGCACTGGAATGGGTTGCCCAGGGAAGTTGTGAATGCTCCATCCCTGGCAGTGTTCAAGGCCAGGTTGGACAGAGCCCTGGGTGGCATGGTTTAGTGTGAGGTGTCCCTGCCCATGGCAGGGGTTTGGAACTAGATGATTTTAAGGTCCTTTCAAACCCTAACTATTCTATGATTCTATAATAGTTTTTAGGAGGATGGAAAAAATCTTGCTATCAATATAGAAAAACTCAAATGCTCCTGAGGTACAAGAGGCTTCCCTTTTTCTCTGACAACCAGCACCGCAAGCTGTTGAAAATCTAATACGGAACTACAGTCGAGGGAAGCTGTGGCTCTGGATTCAGAAAGATCTGGATCAGTCTGTTTGCACTAACAAATTCACATAGGAGTGGGATTTGAGCCTTCCACGCCACAACAGCATATACTAGCATTCTCCTTGGTATGTATGTGTGGTGGATACTCTACTGCTTGCTCCACTGTGAGTCTATAAATAACTTGATGGACTGCAGTGTTAAGTTTTGCAGGCAGCCAGGAATACATAGCAGACCCACCACACACACACATACAGAAAAAACAGGTTAAGTAGTGCTGGCCTCCAGCAAAACATAACACCCCAATCATGCAAATCATTTACGGGCTGTTGCAATGCACCAGGCACCAAGCAAAGATGGAGCAGTTATGGATAACTTGTGGATGCACTTGACACATGGAACTAGTAGCAAAGTAAAAGCAGTTCAACACAGTTTATCTGTTTTTCTCCTATTATAAGCTGAGAAATATAGCACTTTGAAGCTCAGTTTCACTCAATGACTACTGGTTTAGCCCCAGTCGGCAGTAAGGAGGAAGGCAAAAATGTGTATGTGGGGAAAATGGAGAGAAGTGGTGGGAGAGCAAGCTAGGAGAAAGGGGAGAAGGAGAAAGGACAGAGGTAAAAGATTAAGTATGCGACTGTCTCCATCCTCAAAATACAAAAAGCATGCCATTGCTAAAGCTCAGATGAAATAATGTCAATGCCAGAGGCTCTATCTGATAGGCAAACTGTGTCATACTGCAGGTTAAAAAAATAAAAACCTTCAAAGAACCAACCAGGACATTTTTACTCAGTGAGATATGGGGTCATCAGTGTAAACATAAAATTATAAGCAGGTAGGTATCACATATCTGAACACTTCTGAAACTCTGGAGCACTGTGCCATCCTTATTTAAGAACTGACAAAACCTCCTAATGGGAACAGATTAAAAAATACACCACTTCTTCATATAAACTTCTAGCATGAGCGAAAAAGTACATATTTGACAGTAAATTTAATGCAGTATATTTTGATATTAGAGGTGTTTCCTTTCTGTCATATATTCTCTTGACAACATAGATTGGTTGTTGCACTTTTGAATAAAAAAATGAACATAGCAGTTTGCAAACATCTAAGTTGCTAATAAGCAGTACAAGAAAAGAAACGCTTCAGCTATCACAGCTTACAGAATTTTGCATACAAATGTACAGGAGCAGCTTCATGTAATTTGTGACATATAATTTGTGGTTATCAGTGCTGTACAGAAAGACTGGGCTACTTTTCAGTGACTGCCACAAAAACGGAAGGTCTTTGGAAAGAATGAGTGATGCATTGGAACCTCCTGGGGGATGCTGAAAAACTCTGCAGAGAAAACAAGCATTTTTTCCATTCTTTCAATCTAAAACACACTTTTGTCCCCTCCTATAGGTGCTAACATCATATGGAATATTATGCATATAGACATCCAGCTCTTCAAAATAAGGAGAGCCTTGCTTTCATCCATTTCAATATAAGTATTCTGTTCAGTCATTAAAATATTCATTATACAACACCCACGTACTGTGATTAATCTGAAATACCAGCACATGGCTGCAGTAACTAATTGGTTGGAAAAATTCCTCTTTATTACAGATAATTTATTTGAGATGGTTCAGAGGAAAACTGTATAGCCTATGAAAAAACAAAATTAAAACTCCTTTGGGGAAAGAAATAAACAAAACACAAGAGATTCTGAGGGGCAAAGTATGTGTGCACATGTGCTGGGCTATTGTTCACATCCCAGTCTTGTGGCTTCCAAATTTTTAGGATGACAGTATCAGTTCAGTGGGGTAAAGGCCACGTTCCAATCTTGGTCACAGAAATACGAACGAAAGTAACAGCAGTATTACAAGCCCAGTTACTTTACAGTTGCAGGGACTGGAATTCAACATTAAACTCTTTCTTTTGCTACAGAAGAACTAATATGCAACTGTTCTTACAGAATCAAAGAATCACAGAATGGTTTGGGTTAGAAAGGACCTTAAGATCATCTAGTTCCAACCCCCCAGCCATGGGCAGGGACACCTCACACTAAACCATGCCACCCAAGGCCTCATCCAACCTGGCCTTCAACACTACCAGGGATGGAGCATTCACAACTTCTTTGGGCAACCCATTCCAGTGCCTCACCACCCTCACAGTAAAGAGCTTCTTCCTTATGTCTATCCTGAACTTCCTCTGTTTAAGTTTGAAGTCACTACCCTCTGTCCTATCACTACAGCCCCTGATGAAGAGTTCCTCTCCTGCATCCTTGTAGGCCCCCCTTCAGATACTGGAAGGCTGCTATGAGGTCTCCACACAGCCTTCTCTTCTCCAACCGCTCTCTCAAAATTTCAAAAGCAGTTTTAAAGTAACTCAAATGTCAGTGTTTTGGGCAGTGAGACATAGTGAGTGGCTGCCCAGAAGCTTATTGATAAGCATCTGATATCGCAGATTTCCCTAATTTGATACCCTTAATTAAATCTAGCTCTTTGAGTGCAAGTACCTCTCAAGTCACATCATCACATCAGTCTGTTGAGGAGGGACTGACTGGAGAATACAATATAAAAAATACATGTTTAAGTTGAACACTGAAATTTGAAAACATCCTTGAATCACACCTTAACATTTAAAATCAAATGTCCATCCTGCAACTTTCATCTCATCACTCAAATTCTATTTCTTTGACCACATCTGTGTGATGTTTGATGTCCCACCTCTGACTTCCTGTCTCCAGCTGAGGGTCTACATCCTCCTGGAAGGCAAACAATCTATGTAACTTAGAATTCCAAGACTTTTGTGTAAGGCCAAGCTAGTATACTTTCCTCCAAAAAATAAAATCACCAGATTGATGAAAAAGCATACAAAAATTAGAGAAAAAGTTACAAAGACATGTGGTGACATCTCTCCTTGGAGAGTAAAAGGAGAGGAGTCAGCAGGGGAAAAACAAGTTACAACACAAGTTACTGACAAAGATGCATTCCCTTTGTCTCTCACACCAATATGACGTTTTAATACATTCATTTTGCAGTAATTCTGATTGTTCTCAACATCCCTCTTCTCAGAACATGGACTTGTTTCTGCTCCAAAGCAGTCTTTATGCAGTAATTGCCCCATCCCTGGCAGTGTTCAAGGCCAGATTGAAAGGGGCTTTGAGCAACTTGGTCTAGTGCAAGGTGTTTATGTCCATGCCAGGGGTGTTGGAACTACATGATCTTTAAGGTCCTTTCCAACCCTTCTTTCAGGTATGTTGCCTATACAATGTTTACCTGCACACTGAGACTGGGCAGTTTATCTGAGCAGCAACCTTAGGCATGAACTGAATGAATCTCTCTCTGTCCAGTATGCACAAGGGAATAGCATTTCTAAAAAAGTTGATCCAAACTTTATTTCTCAGATGGACAGGGCTAAGGGGTATAGTATAATTTTTAAAGATAAAATTGAAATACCCTCAAGCCAGATAACTTGCTAGCAATATGACTGGAATAGCACAAAATGTCAACACAGACTACTCGCACCTGCACTTACTCGCTTTCTCAGCCGGTTTTTGCAGCCTCTACATAGCTCATGCTGTGATGGCTGTTCCGAGTCACCCCTCTGTAGCCAAATAGTGGAATTGTATGGAGGAATCTCTCCTGCCACTAGCTACTGATTAAACCAACACATAGCTGGAGGTCAGATAGCCAGTTTCAGAAAAAAAACATTCAACTGGACAGGAAGGCAGAAGAGGGCCCATAACTTGACTTGTAGCTAAAACACAGAGCAGTTAGTACCATTCCTCAGGCGTCACCAGTAAATCCTTATCCTTAAACTCAAAATGTATAATCCTTACAATTGTAAGGGGACAGATGTGCTTGCTTTTAGATTCTAGTTTTCTTTTAGGCTATGAGACTCCAGCTACACCATACAGAGCTCACAGATGTTCTCTTACGTAAAACGAAGGGTTTGCCAAGACAGACTTCTCTCTTTCTGCCAGCTAATACCAGCCCAAAACATGTAACACAATAGCCTGGCTATATACAAATAAAGGTTCTCAAAATGAAACATATATACGAATGATAAAACCCTTGTAGAATAAAAAAAAAAATAATTCTATATTAGGTTTATGCTTTTAAAAAAGGTAGCTGTTTTAAAACTTTCAGAAGCAACAGAAAGAATAAGACAAATAAAGAAATAAAGGAACGACTCTTGCTTTAGCAAAGGGATTAACTGTACTCCATAATTAAGATGCTTTATTAAAAAATAAAACATTAAATATTTTGTTAGCTGTGAACACATTGCTTTTTATGAGACTAGCTTTTTAAGAGACTTACTCTTCAGGCATGTTGTATTGAGTTGCGTAACAGAAGAGTGGTTTACAGCCTATGACATCTTCAATTAAATTGTTACCAGTTTCATTTCAAAACACCCTAAAACCATCTTGTGCCTACTTGCAACTTTAAATACGCCTGTGACTGTCTGCAAAGATAAGTTCAGTTCTCCCTAGTATCTTCTTGTAATAGACATTTGATTAAGAAACTATTTATGACAGCTTCCAAGGGCATGACTAAACATGATGTGTAAGAGTTTACCACATCACTTACTCCTCACTTTAGAATTTGGGTCATTGAAAGCTACTTGAAATCAATAGGCTGAGAACAAGTGACCAGTGCTGTTTTCATGGTGATGGGCACTAGTGTTTCTCATGAGAAAGTGGACCGCTATTCTTCCAAGACAGCAAGATGAAACAGGTCTTGAAGCTTGCCTGCATGTGGAGTGGTTTTGTTTTTCAGCTTGCCCTATAAAAGCTGAATATTCAGCTAAATATTACTGTCACCAATATTTAGAAGTGGTACAAGAATACTGAATATTAAGTAAATACCCACATAATTCACTTGCAGGATCTCTGGGCTATTTTAAAATATGTCAACTGGTAATAATATTTAAAATAAACTTAAGAATAATTTAGAGGGTTTAACAAAACTGTTGGATCATTTTTTGAATGTAACTGTTAAAAATGAAAGCAAGCTGCATACTAAGTAGTTTTCAGTCTGATAGTAATTTTGACAGCAGTTAATCATTACAGATCCTAGACAGAAGACTACAGAGGAATTTTAAATTGATTTTAAAATGTCATTGCACTTTTGTAAAAACTGTACTGTAGTAACAACATTTATGTTTAAGGGAAACATAGCAGCTTAATCTTGTGCAGTTCTGGCCATAATATCCACAGCTATGGAGGAAATAACTTGCACAAAATGGTACAGTTACTCAAGTGGGAACACTGGATAGCACACATGAATCCGAGAACCCACTGTGTGAGCCCAGGTATTCCAGCCTGCAGAGCTGTTATGTCATTCATTTGTCTCGTTAAAAATAAGAGGAATTTAGCTGTAAGCTTTATCTACAACTAAAAACTGGTTCAGCCTCTCAAATAAGTTAGGTGCTAGTTAAGAACCTATCTCCTGGTGCTTCAGCTAGAAGGTACAACTTTGACTCTTCTTTCCTTTCAGCTTCATTAGTTGCTTCCAAGTTCACAGCTGCATTTAGAACTGCATATATCTTTTTCCATGGCACTGATTTCACAGTGTTCATCTCCTCAGCCTGTATTGATTAGATGAATGTGTAGTTTGTCTTTTCATGGAGATGTTTTAAAAGTTTCAGCTGGACAACAGAAGTAATCTCAAACTCCCTTTCCACTAATTCCTCTCTTGACTCAATATCTCTTTTGCCTTCAACAAACTGTATTCCCTTGTGCCTGCTCTTGGCCTTAGCTTTTACCCTGCATGCTCTGCTTCCATAAATCTGCTGTCTATTCAGCAAGCAGAACTATGTCTGCAGAAGTACTTGTGTGCCACAGCCTTGTCTCTTAACACTCCTAGTTGTCCTCAGTCATGATGTCTCCTTCATATTAAGAACTGAAGTTAACTGGTCAGGAAAGAACGTTAGGAACGTTTTTGTTAGGAACAAAACGTTAGGAACATTTTTGTATTAACTTTTGCTGCTGAATACATTTTTATATGCTCAAAGTGAGCTTCCATTCTCCCAGGCAAACAGATTTACTAACAGAGCTACAATTTCCCTTCAAGGTCCATTAACAAAACACAAGCTAACTTGGGGTTGAGGCTGTCTGTGAACTTCCTTCAGCCCAAGGATGGAACTTAAAAATCCTGACTCAGTTACTGCTTTCTGATTATTTCCTGCTGATTTCCACATATCCTTTCCTTTAACCAGATCTGACACTAGCAGAAGGAATTTCTGGAATTGTTTAGCTTAACCTTCACCTGAAAAAACAGTCCTGTCTTCATGCCTCAGTTCTTTTGCTCTTCTTATAACACTGAAGTTGCAGCATATATTTTTACATAAACTGTATAGCATAACAGAAACACGTATTAGCAAAATAATTCCTGTCTTCCACTGCCCTGAAATTTCTGAAATACTTTTCAAATCTTTGTTCTCTTTACCTGAACAAAATAAGCAACTAGTTCAGTTTCTTCCCAACAATCCAACACCTACACTTTCAAGAAACAGGCCTTGCTTTTATATACAGACTCATTAGGTCCAAATCCACTAGTAAAATCTTTTATAGTGGTAATGCACATACAACACACCAAGAGTATTATTTGGGCTGATATTACAATATCTGACTTAATTTTCCATTTCTTTTCAATACAACTTATAGGATTCTATTAGCAGGATGGAAATTTGAAGCATCAATTTTAATTTCTGTGTATTTGTTTATGACCAATCTCAAAGCCTTACGAATATACATTAAAATTAATCTGTTCAAACAAACTCAAAAGAAAGGACTGCGGTTGTGTAAAGTGGTCTTAAGTATTGGTTAGGGATATTAATAGTAATTTTGCAATGATATTTTAAATTATTAATTGGAAAGTTTTTTCTCTCTGAAATTCAACCCAAATATCAGAGAGATCATATTTTAAAAAGCAGAGCTACTTCTAAAATAAAATGTAATTAAGCCAAAATCATCTTTCCTAAAACATTTCTAGATTCACTCCATGTCATTAGGATAAACTTAGGGCAGTAATGAATTTAAAGAGCTTTGTACAGGAATCCTTGTTTCTGCAGCCATTATCATATTGAATAAATCTATGTGGCAACCAAATTCATATTCTGCAGTGTGTAAACACCAGGAGCTCTAAAGCCAAATCAGCCAGTAGAAGCAATCCTTTACTGTGCTCAACTGATAATGTCCTGAGAAAGCTGCCATGGACCCTACAATTTTCTAAGTCCTAGCGTTGGCCACTGTGAGGTTACTTTCTGCTGTGACTTTAGTATGTGCTTAAAGGAACCAATATTGTACTAACACAATAGATAATACATAAACTGTAATAAGTTATGACAGGCATTGTATTTCGAGACAATTATAATTTGCCTCTAGTAGCTTTATAAGGCATGAGACTGAATACCTATTGAGTTTTACCACCCAAGAAGTACTGTTTTGGACTGAAATGCCTGGATTGTATTACTGATATAAAATAGAAAATACACTTTGAAATATGGAAAACAGGCTACATACTGATTTGTGATGATCACACTGCACACCAGCTCCAGCACATTAATTTTATCAAGATCCCTGAAGCTATTTATAATGGCAATTGCTATCAGTTCATTCTGAATTTCTTAACCTGTGAGACAAATTAAAACACAGTTCAGATGAAAAGAACTAGAAAAGTTTCTCATAAACAGCATTACAAAGCAGAAATGACTATGACATACTGCCACCACCCTTCATTTATAGACCATGCACAAATATGATTGGATTTGATAACTTACAATCTGTAAATAATATTTTCATAAGTTCATATTTACAGAACACTGCTAATTCATGACAACAGGGTCAAGATTCAAGAATTGTTTTCACATGCTGTCGTGGTTTAAGCCCAGGCCGTAAATCAGAACCACGAAGTCCACTTCCCCCCCCCCACCTTCCTTCCCTCCGCTCCTGGAGGGACGGGGAGGAGAATCGAAAGAATGCAACTCCCACGGGTTGAGATAAGAACAGTTTAATAACTAAGGTATAACACAAATCACTACTGCTACCACTAATAGTAATAATGATAAAGGAAATAACAAGCAAGAGAATACAACCGCTCACCAACCGGTACCTCACCCCCACCCCGCCATGATCCAGCCCTTCCGGGAACTCTCAGTTCTACATCCTGGGCATGACGTGCTGTGGTATGGAATACCTCTTTGGCTAGTTTGGGTCAGGTGTCCTGTCCCTGCTTCCTCCCAGCTTCTCCTCCTCCCTGGCAGAGCATGAGACTCACAAAGTCCTTGGTCAGTCTAAACATCGCTGTTATCAGCTCCATTCCCAGGCCGAAAGTCAAAAACACAGTGCTGCAAAAGCTACTAAGAAGGAGGAAAACTGACTGCTACTGCTGAACCCAGGACACATGCATTCATTAAAAATAGAGTCTGTGAATCGCTGTATCTGAGTAGGGTAATTCAAACCACTACGTAATTTGTAATTGCAGTTATGGTTTGTCACTTGTGAAATGTAAATTTTATGTTAGAATCAGTTCCTTCTCTTGCAAGAACTGTAAAAAACATAAAAAGCTTCACAAGTCACCAAAACTGATTTTTTAGTTACTGCCCAGGTTGTCAGTCCCACCTTACACAGAGACACATCCAAGATTCAACATCAACAAACATCAAGACTTTTGAATGAAACAAAGTGTGAGGAAAGACTGTTGCTTATAACAAACTCAATCAACTTTACAGCAGGTAGATATATACTCTCTGAAGTCATACATAACGAAGGCTGCAGTCATGTACTTCAGGTGCAGAAACTGAGGATGGCTTTGGCAAGGGCATTACAAGGCTCTGACAGCATCCCATGAACTTCAGCTTTCTTGGAAAAGTGTAAATATTTCTGATATTAATTGCTCATTTATCACAAACACATCCATACTGTACATAAGCTAGGATTCTACATCTCTTGCTAGCTTTAAGACACAAAGTATTCATTATTGGTAAGTATCTGTATCTCAAAATTATTTTAAGTTAGTCTTGATAAAACATGTAAAATGCATACCTTTTCTACTATAAAAAATTTCTACTGCATCTTCAAATGCTAGTCATTGAAAGGGAAATCAGAATGAATAATGTCGGTTCACTCAAAGTACATTTTGTTCACCACTTCTGCTAGCTGTCTACTCTGTTTTCTCTCTTTTGCAAATTCTGCTTTTCAACTGTGGCTTGTGACTTTGCATGAAAAGTGAAGAATGAAAAAACAGAGGGTAGAACACTAATGTGCAGCTTGAACAGGTGAACTGTATAATCCAATTACATTAATAAAAGTAGGAACCAGATTCCAAGGACAACATAAAAAAGTGAGAAATCTGTCTTGTATAACAGTCCCAGGTACTCTTAAATATTTCATTTAACATGAAAGGAGTTGAAAGTAACAGTAAGCTGCAGCCTCCTGGGGTATATGATAAACAGTGATTGAATGACAGCAGAATACACTGACAAGAAACAATATATCATGTGTATGTGCTTATACATAAAACAGTTTAATAGATGAACTAATGTATAGCAAGACTAAAGTCAACTTTTGAATACAGGACTGACATTATTTCATATGGATTCCTTTGTTAATTTTTATTCCATGTCCAAGATCAGAATCGCTTCTTATACTATTTAGGAGAGAAGACAAACAAGTGGACAGTTAGATAAAAGATTAACACTGAGTTGACACAACCTCATAGATAATCCCTAGCAAACCCTATGTAAGATTTTGATCTGACATATATGGAAAAATGCTTTCAAATAGAGGATTTTTAAAAATATCCTTCTGTATAACATAAGGACCTCTCAGTGTCTTTGTGATTAAAGAGATATGTGGCTACAAAAGTTTTACTTAAAATCAGACCTCCAGATTGAGACAATCCACAAGAAAAGCCAGAATTACAAAACCAAGCACTGGAAGACAGCTCTTAACACTGTCACTAAAATTCGCTCCTACACCAGATGACAGTATCCAAAACCATATCAGATTCAGACACAGATTCACAGAAGAGCTTATGGCTTTCAGTGGATCTTGGACAGGAAAAGGGTGCTCAAGTCCAGAAGTATAACTCAGAATCGAAGGATACCCACAAGTCAAGTAGTTCACACAGTTTTGATGCTATGCTCCTGAGATACCCTGGTTTAGAAGCACTAAACTGCTAAAATGCGGAATCACTAAACCTGGAATCTGCTAAATCTCTATAAGCTTTCTCTAAAGTATCTGACTTACTCTACTCCAACATTACATGGAAAAAATAGAGGACTAAATAAGGAAGCCAGCTTTGTCTAGAACTGCTTTACAGGAGCAAGTGACCTCCTCCTTCCCTAAAAGTGATTATGATCAGTAGCTTAATGCCTGCAACTTGTTCAGATATCATAGCTGGCTGTCGTAATCATAGAACAGTTTGGCTGGAAAGGACCTTAAGGTCATCTAGCTCCAACCCCCTGCCATGGGCAGGGACACCTCTCCCTAGACCATGTCGCACAAGGCTCTGTCCAGCCTGGCCTTGAACACTGTCAGGGATGGAGCATTCACAACTCACTTGGGCAACCTGTTCCAGCGCATTACCACCCTCACAGTAAAGAATTTGTTCCTTATATACAACCTCAATCTCCCCTGTTTGAACTCACTGCCCCTTGTCCTATCACTACAGTCCATGAAGGAGAGTCCCTCTCCAGTATCAAGCAATTGTAACATGGAAAAGAATGATTTTTATTTTTTTTCCTTTTGGGATTCCACACAGAACTTTGCATTTGTTACAAAATCTCATTTACCTGAGAAAACTTTTTGTCTGGGAGAGAGGCATTTTAAAAAAATCTATTTGGAAGGCAAACATAACCTGATATATATATACACACACACACACGCAGCAAAACACTAAACCAAGTCCCACAGATTCTCATTTTTCATAAAAACTGCACTTAATCTGCTTATGGTAATACAAGATAACTTATGAAATTATTACTTGAATAGTCAGTGAGAATAAAAGCAATATACTGCAAAAAGCGTTTTTCCACTAGAAAACTACATGTAATTCTGTACCTGCATGAGTTGTTTCCCATGCACAGAAGATTACAATAGACTTCATAGATTTACACTGCTATAAATTATACCTAAGAAGATGGGTTTTTAATTTATACTTCTGAGCCATTGTAATAGCTCCTCACTTAAATAAGTTTGTATTTTCTGCCTGCCTTTGTCTTGCAGGTTTGTTTTCAATTTCCCATTTACTTAAGAGTCTGGTAAAAGTGTTACAGGTTAAGAAACAGACATTTTCTTGAAGACCTGTGATGAATCATTTGTCCTCGATTTATTTATTTTTTATTCAGAAGCTTTGTATATTATGCAAACACAAGGAAATTCAAATGTCAGGGTACTTGTTTCCAAAGATATTTCACTGTAGCAAAGAAAGTTCTGCAACATAAAGTGATAAATTCAAACATTTTGTGGTTTAATTTTGAAAAAAATTAGAATTCTTAAAGGAAAATTTATATTTTTACAATTACATCCTATTGTGTTATTTTTACAACTTCCAGAGACTACCAATATGTAGAAAAATTTTTAATTGTAAACACAGAACTGTGTAGTTATACCTAGTAAGAATTCAGCAGAATTTGAAATACCCTAGATGGAGGCAAAACAAGTTAAGAATCTTGAAATTGGAAAAAGTTTCCTTCCCCTATTCCTTGTGGCCAGTAACCAGGGTGGCACTGCATTATCAACAATCTCTGTTTGTCATGTTTACTACCCCAGTCCCCCAAGATAAAGTAAACCAATTAAACATGAACATTTAAGAGTCCTAACAACAAATTGAGCTTAATTGAGATAAACCTCAGCGATAGTCAATGTAACATTAATCTCATTTGCATTTGTTAAATGCCCAGATTTAATAAGTGGAGGACAGAGCATATCAGAAAAATGAAACGTGCCTGCCAGATACTGTTGCTTAATTCACTGGAAGATATACCGCGAAGCAAGAGATGAATGACACACACTGCATGCGGTTCACAGATACTGCCAGTTCCCTTCAAAGTTCATTTTAACAAAAGAATAAAAGAGCTCTAAAAATGTGAGCTGCATTATCTGTAACTGCATGAGCTTACTGAGTCTATTCCCAAGCCATACCTATCACACCCACTCACTTAAGCAAATACAATTGGCAATTAAGAAGTATTTTCTAGTTCAAGCTCTGCTACAAATCTGTATTCAACAGAGCACTTCCAACTTGCCTGAAGTCAAGTTTTCAAACTGCATGCACAGATGCTGGAGGAAACTCCACTCTTTCTGGACCATACCTTGATTCCCCGTAATTCAAAGTTTGAATCGATTCTCAGTGGCGTATTTTGAGTACCACCATCACCTTCCTATACTCCACTCTTAAATTGCTTAGTTCTAACAAGCGGGGTTTTTTTTGACCAACCATATTAGGCAGCTGCTGGTTGGTTGGTTGGTTTGTTTCTCTTGAAGTATTTTTCTAAAAGTTCTACAACTTTTTAAGTGGGCAAGTGCTACAAAGTCTACTGTTCCTTACGGTATAGTGTTACTGAAGAAATACCTTCTTGCTTAAAGTTTTGCACATGTACACTTATGATTCCACTCATCCATAGCCTGAGACCGATGAACAATATCAGTACATAAAATATACAGATATTTAAGACAAAATAAATCTGTATACTGACTATAATGTGGAGTGCAAGTATCAAATTCTTGATTTCATGGATTTAAAACCACATATGATCTTATTAAACATAGTTTTGTAAATGCACACGTATTTACAAAAAGGGATACTTTAAGCAAATTCCTTGAATAAACATTTTTCTCTTTCACTGAAAAACCTGTTGAGTGTAAACTAAAATCTGTATAAAATTCTCCTCTTTTTGTAGCTTTCAGCAATTCAAATATGAGAGTATATTTACCATAGCAACAAATAAACTTTCAGATGCAAGTAACAATGCGAGGAAGCCCATCTACCATCAGAAAACAGGCTTTTCCAGCTCTTTCTTGGTAATAATTATAGAAAGAATCCATCTATTGATTATTCTGTGAATTCATATGACGTTTCTGCTTTAGCATGTTCAGATGGGGAGGATGAGAACAGACACATCTCTCTTTTGCCATACCCCAGAGTTTCTTGTTGGTTTTCACTTTCTAATTTTGATTGCGGAATTTATTTAAAAAGCACTTTTTAAAAAATAACTCTCTATCCTAATTTCTACTCTGTTCCAATGATATGTTTAGAACACAGTGGAACTTGGTTGTGCTGCCATTCAGACAGACCTGGACAGGGTGGAGAATTGACCCAAGAGGAATCTTACGAAGTTCACAACAGGTGAAAATGCAAAGCCCTGCACACAGGGAGGACGAAGCTCAAGCAGCAGAACAGGCTGGAGACAGACTGGCTGGAAAAATGCTTTGCAGAGAAGGACTTTGGGGTCCTTGTGGACAAGAAGTTGAAGAGAAGTCAGCATCGTGCCCTCACAACAAAGGATGTTCAAAGGAGGTGATCCTTCCTTGCTACACAGCACTTGTGAGTCTAGATCTGGAGGGCTGTGATCAGTTCTCAGCTCCGCAGTACAACAAAGATATGGGCTTACTGGAATGAGCATACAGGGATACATAGATGATTAAGGAAATAGAGCATCTTTCATATGAGGAGAGGCTGAGAGCTGGAATTCTTCAGGCTGAAAAAAAAAGAAAGCTAAGGGGGCCCTAGCACAGAAATAACTGATGGGTGAGAATGAAGAAACAGACTCTTCTCAGCAGTGACCAGTGAAAGGGCAAGAGGCAATGAGCACAAAATTAAGAAAAAAACAGGAAACTCAATCTGAACACAAGAAATGTTTGGGTTTTTTTTCCTCTGAAGGTGGTCAAACACAGCAACAGTCTGCCCAGGGAGTCTGTGAAGTCTCTGTCCTCAGAGATACTCAAAACCTGACAGGACAGGGTCCTGTACAAGCCCACTGTGGCTGACTCCACATGTGCAGGACAGTTAGACTGTCTCAAGAGATCCCTTCCAACCTGAACAACTCTGCGATTCTGTGACTTGGAACTACAAGAGAATCATTCCTACAGTGCTGCAACAGGTACCAACTTGTGGGTATGACATTTACCAGAATATGAAGCAGAACCCAGGGCAAAAAGCCAGTATAAAAGCACAATATACCTTATTATCACACTTTCTAAGCAGCATCACCTATCAGCTGTATAATACATCTCAGTATCGCACACATATTCTCACTGTTCTCTTCTTTCAATAACCTACCTCCCTCTTAATTTTTAGAATGCTATTTTGCATATAGGTGTTAACTCTGACATTTCGTATCAAACACAGTCCTGCTTAAGCTGGAGAGCATGTGTGTTTCAAAAATGTAGTATTTGCAGTGCAAATAAAGAGTATGGGTGGAGGTACTGTATGTTGCTGAACAATCTGGTCAGTAATTTCATCCTATATTACCACAAAAGATGTTAAAGCTTTAGCTTTCCTGAAATAGTTGGGTATAGTTGTGCTTAGCCTGGACATAGTAATATTTTGTAAAGTATATATGGTATTATACCACTGTAACACAGTTTTCAATTGATCGTATACTGCTGCAATAATGGACACAAGTCCAAAGCCTCAAGTGTAGCACTACAGTATCAAATTGCACCGAGCAGTGCTCTCAAAGTAACAGCATATACAGAGTTCAACTTTAATGGTAAAGTTAATGTAGATACTGAGACACTTCTGCAACAGCCTCAGCCTTGGGGTGCAGTCCCCTCCATCATGAGGTTTCAACAAGCTTTTCAACATGACCGACAAAAACAGTTTAAAAGGTATTTATGGAGATGTTGTTTAACCAACACGACACACACATGAGGATTATAATTGTTCAGAAAGTCAACAATCATTTGCCTTATATACATTGTGAGACAGGTATTTAAACCTTAAAAAGCACATTATGAAGTCTAAGCATTAGGATCGTCAAACAAACTGTATAAAACTGTACAAAATTGCTATGTAATACCCCCTGGCTTTAACTTTCATGCACACTGTGATAAAATGCTTTTTGCTAAGTGTGTTCCCATCACTTCCAATTTTAAAACATTATCTATTTAACAACCAAAATACTACTTTGCAATAACAATGCTTATTGTTTCCACATTCTTTTAATCTTCAGTCTATCAAAATAAATTGCCATGAAAAAAGCAGATTATGAAGTCTGTTGATACCAAGAGATCCTTATCTACATTAAATTTTTTAATGATGAATTGAACTTCGTGAAGCATTTCCCACTACAGTTTTTGCTCAATTTTAGGCACACAGTACCTTCACCACCTGCAGTGTTGTCCTCCTTGTAACTACACCAAGCACAACGCCAGATACCCGCTAGGCAACCTGAGTGCGTAGGCTGCTTGTCTCACTGTAAAAGTATGTGTGCAGAGCTGAAACAGCGCCACCAGCTCCACTTTGGATCATGCTGCTTTTGGATATGCTTCAGAATAGCTCAAATTACCACACGTACTCAGTGGAGAGTGCTTCCTGCACTTTGGGGTATGCCAGGAAGAATTTCTGATTATCAGTATTTGAGCAATATTACCTGTTTGGACCAGCCTGCTCAGGATACTCTCTTTTGTCATAAGAAATGAATAAAATAACATCTGGAGGTCTTTTACAGCCCCCACCCCCTTTTTACAAAAAAATTATTGTCTGACTTCATGATTCACTGTTGTCATTTTTCTAGTAACTGGCAACTTTCTGTAGCCAATTATTTAAATATCAAAATAATATATTCGCCTGAAGCAATAAGAAGCAATAAAAATAAGAGTTGGCAGTTATTAGTTACATTATAAAAATTTTGATCCAGAGAGTTCATTCAATTAGCAAAAGAATAAATTAGCTAAAAGGTACACTATGCAAAGTGTTTAATGTTGTGTTCATTTGGATTGTATTTGTGTTCAAGCCCAATAACAAGTAGTGAGAGTGACAGGGATCCATTTTACGGATCCTGCCATCTGGCACAGGACAGGAGGGTAAAACACAGGCAGATGGGGGGCTCACTGGGCTGGAAGACATCCTTTCCCAAGAACAGCCTCTAGACTGGTAGCATCCAGGCTTTTTAGGTTTCACTTGACCAAACAACCCATTCCAGACTGCCTCTGCTCTTTACCAGTAGCCGTAACGGCTGAGTGGAAACTTCCAGGCAGGGTTAAGAAAGTAAGGGAAATGAAGATAATTTAGAGCAAATAATAAAGATAACAGGTAATTCCACTGCTGAACAGAATAAGGGAAAGGGGCTGGTGGCTTACAAAAGGGACACTGCTGCAGGTGAAAATAAGGAAAAGACGATTACATATACTGAAAAGACAAAAGGAAAGGGGAAGATTGCCTGGCAAGATGGGTGGGCAGCTGTTGTAGGGAGGGAAAGAATTGCCTGCTGGTTTCCAGTGCAGGAGGGACAGATAGCTAAAGCCAAGGCTTAGGAAGGGCTGGGTTAATATTTTAACCCAAGGAGCCCAGGAAAATAATAGCTTCTTGGTTTTCCTAAATCCAATCTTCTTCACCAAGTAGGGCAACACAGTAAGAGCAGATCAATACAATGATGCAGTTTCTGCTGAAGACCTTGCAATTACACAATATATTCTGGGGATTTTACTTCAGACTAGTTCCAATCTGAGCCCCAAATCAAGCGTTCCCACTTCAGCAGTTCAAAGGAAAGCTATCCCATAAATCTGTGGTCTTTGAAGAGCAGATATTTCAACTGGATACTCTGGGAAGCACTTGATCATCCTTCTGTCTGTCACACATAGTAATGCTAGGTGGCAGGGGAAATGACATGCATCTCCCTTATAAGCCTCATATATGGAGTCAAGCCTTATTTCTGTGTCTCCTACTGTTTCTGGTCTGTGACTTTCTATCCTTCCTTACACAAAAGTGCCACCATAAAGTCATCAGGAGTTTCCTATCCATTCTGACCTTGCACCATCACTTTGCTAGTGACCAATACAGAAGGAAATGTGGCCCTACTCCTTCATCCACAGTAGCTACCACGTTATTTTACTGTAGATGAAGTTACTTCAGATTTTGTGAAGGCACTTTAGACTGAGGAGGAACCATCTTCTAGGAGTCTCTAGCACCACTGCTGCTTTGCCTCTAGCCCCATACCAACTAGAGGTGCCAGAACCTCTGGATGGGACAGCGTCATCCTGGGACATGAGATGAAGCACATAGCACACACAGAACTTTTGGATACAGAGACACATTCAAAGCCTTCTGCCATGAGCTGGCATAATGATTTCACCATACTCAAATTTCAGGTGCCTATAATTGTGTTCAGTTACAGCGGGCTAGTCCAGGGTGAGCAAAGTCATAATCATAGAATAGTTAGGATTGGAAAGGACCTTAAGATCATCAAGTTCCAACCTCCCTGCCATGGGCAGGGACACCTCACAGTAAACCATGCCACCCAGGGCTCTGCCAACCCAACCTTGAACACTGCCAAGGATGGAGCATTCACAATTTCCTTGGGCAACCTGTTCCAGTGCCTCACCACCCTAACGGTAAAGAACTTCCTCCTTATAGCTAACCTGAACTTCCCCTGTTTGAATTTTAACCCATTACCCCTTATCCTATCACTACAGTCCCTGATGAATAGTCCATCCCCAGCATCCTTGTAGGCCCCCTTCAGATACTGGAAGGCTGCTATGAGGTCTCCACGCAGCCTTCTCTTCTCCAGGCTGAACAGGCCCAACCTTCTCAGCCTGTCTTCATACGGGAGGTGCTCCAGTCCCCTGATCATCCTCGTGGCCCTCCTCTGGACTTGTTCCAACAGGTCCATGTCCATTTTATGTTGAGGACACCAGAACTGCACACAATACTCCAAGAGAGGTCTCACGAGAGCAGAGTAGAGGGGCAGGATCACCTCCTCCGACCTGCTGGTCACGCTTCTCTTGGTGCAGCCCAGGCACTGGGGGCATTCTGCAAACCATATTCTTCAAAGAGGGTATACATAACTATATGGAGAATATCCTTTTCTCACATGAAGCAATATGATAAGATAGGTCTGGAAACTAGAGAGGTTCACACTACTCAGGAAAACTCCAGTGAAATTTGTACTTGAGAGACAGTGTTCACTGGCATTGAAATCAATGGCAAAGTCTATGAAGTTTTGTCTTGTGACGGTAAGGGCAGAACATTTTGTCAGTATCTTCCATATGCAGCAATACAATATATTTTAATTCCAGAGAGGTTCCCTTTGTTATACTAATGTTAGAACTTCACAAAAGCAAAAAAGAGGCAAAATACTGTTAAGACACTTAACATCTGTCAACTATGCTAATGTACCGCAATGATACTAGCAGTATATTATTTTGGGAAGACCCATCTGGGGCTCCACTCTCTATTCTACTCAAGTGGCCTGAAAACATTAATATTTTGCCAGCCTAATGCAGCAGTGAATAACTAAAAAGCTTGTCCAAACTCTGTTCTGATGTACCACAATGTAAAACTAGAATTTTGCAGTAAAAGGTCCAGGAAATATTATCCATGATTCTTAAGGGAGAAGCTTCTTATTCTTGCAAGTTTTAGCAAACATGTATATTTATTTTTATGGACTTGGGTTTCAAATTTTACTTTGCAGTTTTAAAGGAATAAATATCCCTGTTATTGCTTTATTTCACTTTTATAATCTTGCATTAAGAATGTTGTTAGCATTAATAACAAACTCTCCGTTGTCTTCCAAATTAAGAATTTTACTTTGCTAATCTCAATTTTTACAGTATTATTAATGAGTCTGCAAGAACAGCAGTTTTTCCTGTCCAGTAGGATATACCAGCATCATCACAAAACTCAGTTAATTGACACTGTCTGGGGCTTTTTTGACACTAATTATTTTTCCCTCAGCATCTCAGATAATAACTGGGTCTCTACAGAACATCTTCATCAGTCACTGAGAAATGCTTTTTAACACACATACGCAGTGAAATATGGTGAGTAGTCTGGCACAATCATTTTCATAATTGAGTAGCTGTTATAAATTGTATTTTCTTAAATAGAAGCATAAAACTAGAGGAAGTCCTGCAGTTCAGACTCTAGCTCCTGAACTATCTACAAACAAGGTTGCTGAAAAACTGTACCATTCCTATGGCAGCATGGACTGTAACACTAAATAAACCCTGCTTCTCACAACCAAACATGCAGACAAACTCTCTGCTCTCCTAGAATGCCTCAGGCTTCTACCCAGCCTACTTTAATTTCAGCTTTCTTAAATATAAATCATGCAAACCCACACTGTTTATATACATATATATATATATGTAGAGTAAGGTCCCAAATAAAAATCATACAAGGTAAAAAAAACCCAAAAAACCAGCCAACCAAAAAGAAACCCAAACCAACCCCCCCCAAAAAAAACAACAAAACACCAAAACTGCCACCATTCAGCCTAAAAGCTCAACATGAGGTAGAACCTTTCACCTATTCCAAGCTTAAAATGAAGAATTCCTCAGCACTTTCTCTTTCTTTCAAATCTGATCCTGTGTTCACTCCTCCCAGATCTTCTTACAAAAGATGACAGAGAGATTAAGATCTGTATCTCCAGATCTGGCCAGAGACAGCATTCCCTAGAATGTGTTCCCCAACACATAGCACAGCATCAGTCGTCTTGTCATCAATTGCAGATGCAGAAAAAGAATATAAATATACTCATTTCTAAGCCTGATAGCTTGTTGATACTTGAAAAGACATAAATCACTTTGCAAGTATCTCATAGCATTCACTTACAATGAAAGCATTAATAATTCCAATAATATATATAAAGAGCTATGCAGGAGGCTATTTACCTATCCTGGGGTATGGAAAGGGAAAACTAATAGCATGAACAGTTTAAAAACTCCGAGAGGCACAATAAACTTAAAAGCTATAAAACACTGTTGGAGAAAAATATGGAATCATACCAAGATCTTGTGAACTAAGGCTGTGAATCCATATGCATTTCACTCCTCCACGGATACTCACCCCGGCCTACTATTTTTCTGAAAGAGAGTGTCTGCATAGAGATTTACAAATTAACTTCACTTGATTTTCAAAAACTGCTATTCATCACTGCATCCTGTTTTCAATGAGGGCTGTCAAAGAAGCTGAAATGCTTCAGCTGAAGCCACTAAGTATTTGCTAACTTGATACTGATGTTGATTCCAGGGTGCAGAAAAGCCCAGAAATTAAGGTTCATGGTATGCCAGTTTCACAAGAATTTTGAAGAGGACACTATTTTCTTTCTGACTTTTAAAACTCCTTTCTGCTACCTGCATTTTTACTAGAGATCTTTCTTCCTCTTTGCCTATACTAAAAACATTTCATCCTTGTTTCTTCTCTACTGCAAGATGCTGATAATTTGTAGTAAGTGGGAAAGATGGAATAGCTAGAAGACAATCCATACTGCTGGTACTTTTATTTGTATGAAACAGTTTCAGCAAAAAAAGAGCAGTTTGCAGGTGCTCCCATTTCCCCTTCATTATGCCATGATGAACAGACACTGTTAAGAATAATATCTGATCCATCTAGGAAATAACTATAGTTTGGAAAGTGAGACATTCAATCCATTTAAAAAATAATATGAACACACCATGTTTCTTCTATATAGTGTGCACTTGTAACTCTTGGTAGGCCTTGAGTGTTCCTGCATGCATGAGCATGCGTAGGAATGTCTTGTTTCAAAATAAACATTACAAACTTGGGTAATAAATATATAATTATCACCTGGATAAAATCAGATGCCTAAAATCCTACTGCCTCCAAGTATAATTATACTAATAAAAATATTGCTGACTGATGAATAAATGTACTATTTATGCTACAGGGATTGCAAAGCAACACTTTTTTTTATACTCAGGCACTCAAAACAATCCAGACTGCACTGGTATGTATTATATATATACCTGGTATATATCTGGAATAGATTATAAACCTGCACTGGTATATTAAATAATTCACCTCTGGCCTGTAGTGAATAATCCTCCTGTCTTTCTCCTCCTGTATTATCTATTTCCTATGATTTATGTTATTGTTATGCTAATAAATTAATGAATTCAAGATAATACTTGGTCTTTACTGGATAAAATGTGTTTATATAAAATGCACGTTCATTGTCCTAAATCACATCTTTAAGATACCTTTCATATGTAGTAAAACATTGTCTCAGTAGATTAGAGCAAATATTTCCAAACATGTCTACAAAGCACAGGCCTCAGAAACTTCCTATCTTATTTTAAAATCATATCTTTAATCTTATTTTGCTCACTATATCCCTGGAGTGAATATTAAAAAGAAGGCCTATTTTACAGTTGCCAAGTGGGGATACATCATCTGAACTGCAAATTTAAATTTAAATGCTTTAGATCTTCTAGAAAGATTAAAAATGTGAGTAGTATTTTCATCTATATTTATGAAGTACTTATTGATAGTTTCCAAATTCTGTCAGTAGGGGTAGAAGAGCCTTCTCTCATTCAGAGACTGTGAGGATTTTGCACTGCCTTCCCTTTTCTCAGCAGAAGAGTTGTAGGCAGTGGTCTACATTCAATTGAGCCAACTCATAATTAATTTTGTATTAGATCACTTTTTGAGAAAATAAGACAGGAAATATACTGTTAACTATATCCATTTTCTATTTTAAAATACGAGGATTTGCTCAAATGTCCGAACTCAAATAATTAAGGTTTCTCTTTGATGCCTGTTTCAGGATACATCTGCATAAACCATTTTAATGCCATATGATTATTCACTTTTTCAGCCCACAAGACTCATTGGGAATAGCACTGACAAGTGCTGCAGACTACTAGGACTCACAAAATGATTACGGATTGGTGAAGTTTAACCATGCCAAGTGCAAGGTCCTACACCTGGGTCGGAGCAATCCCAGGCACAGCTACAGGTTGGGCAGAGAAGAGATTCAGAGCAGCCCTGAGGAGAAGGACTTGGGGGTATTGGTCGATGAAAAAATGAACATGAGCCGGCTTCAGTGTGCGCTCGCAGCCCAGAAAGCCAACTGCATCCTGGGCTGCATCAAAAGGAGCGTGACCAGCAGGTCGAAGGAGGTGATCCTGCCCCTCTGCTCTGCTCTCGTGAGACCTCACTTGGAGTATTGTGTGCAGTTCTGGTGTCCTCAACATGAAAAGGACATGGAACTGTTGGAACAAGTCCAGAGGAGGGCCACGAGGATGATCAGGGGACTGGAGCACCTCTCGTATGGAGACAGGCTGAGAAGGTTGGGCCTGTTCAGCCTGGAGAAGAGAAGGCTGCGTGGAGACCTCATAGCAGCCTTCCAGTATCTGAAGGGGGCCTACAAGGATGCTGGGGATGGACTATTCATCAGGGACTGTAGTGACAGGACAAGGGGTAATGGGTTCAAACTTAAAAAAGGGAAGTTTAGATTGGATATAAGGAAGAAATTCTTTACTGAGAGGGTGGAAAGGCACTAGAACGGGTTGCCCAGGGAGGTTGTGAATGCTCCATCCCTGGCCGTGTTCAAGGCCAGGTTGGATGAGGCCTTGGGTGACATGGTTTAGTGTGGGGTGTCCCTGCCCATGGCAGGGGGGTTGGAACTAGATGATCTTTAAGGTCCTTTCCAACCCTGACTATTCTATGATTCTATGATCAGCTGGGTCTGTGCCATAAAAAGTTAAGTTCCTTGCGGAAGCCCTGCTCCCAGACTTTTTTCTTTCTGTCTCTTGCAGTGTTCACTCTTGTCTTGCCTTCTTTCTCCCTCTCCAATTGAAATCTCTGGTTAACACTTATCCTCTCTTGAAGGCATACTGGGTGCCCAAGCTGAGGGGACCTGTGAGCATACAAAAAACATTCTACCCCATCTCAACTAGTACACATTGTACAACAGCACCAAATGGATGCAATGACCAGCAACGAGTTCTCCAGGGTAAAAAGAAGAAGAAAAAAAACCCAAACAAACAAAGCCTGTGTGGGGTCTATTCAAGGCTTTGTGGAAGTGACAGCCTTCCACAGCAAGCTGGAACCCAGGAACAACAAACCATGAAGAGTACAGAGAAATGTCTGCAAATTTCAGGGCTATTGCTTTCATTAGCATCAACAGTGTTATGTACAAGAGAGAATATTCATATAGCTGCATCACTCGTCTAAATCTGGATTAATGCCTAAGCAGTAATTTTTCTGTAAAGAAAAAAAGCTATTCCCGATATTATGCTGACCCTCCCTACTAGGATTCAGCTTATCTTCCTCATTAAAGAAAATGGGGAAAGAAGAATTTAAAATAAAATTAAATTCATTTATTGCACCTTCCAATCTCAGCTTAGCTCATGGCTCAGACTGGAAGGAGTCTCCACCAGCACAGACTCTTTCAGGGATCCCTATGAGGGGACAGAAGCTAGGACACTTCATAGTGTGGTGGTGATATTCTGATAGATAGGAAAGTATGCCTAACGAACATAAAACCAGGGTTTTTCTCACTTTTCACAAAACACAGTGTTAGGACAGGGGCTGCAAGCATTTGCTAAGTAAGTGAAACAAACCACACAGTACAAATCACACTGCATACAGTAAATCTCCTTTCATCTGCTAAGAGAACTATACAAGTAACAATGTTCCTTTCTTAACTGGAGAACCATCATTATGCATAGCCAAGAGTTTTCCTGATCTTACTCAACAAAAGCATCCTATGTTAAAGTGAGAAAGCTTTGGGTCAGTTTTACATTCGTACTTACCTCTGAGCTATTCTGCCTGATGTTTCTGTCCTGAAGAATCTGGTCTTTTACATCCCTAATTAACCTGTCAAGTAGTATCTTAAGTGCAGCTACCCTGCTTCTAGAAAACACTTCTAACTTGCATCTCTTGCATATTTACAGCATGTGGATAACCACCCCCACCCCCAGTTTGAGAAACACTCATACAAGCATTCTGTATAATTTCTTACACATTTTCCAGTATCTACGTCAAATATGGAATATTGATCTCTGAAAAAAAAAAACCAAAACACTTTGATGTTTTCACCAGTGTTATTACTTTTTTAGGAAAAACTTACTGAAAATTTTTTGTATTCCATTACTTTGTGAAGAAAAAGCTTAGGTCTGCCCTGTTATAGCAATTTAGTCTGTGATGGCCTTTGATCTGAGGCAAGAGTGAACATCATTTTCAAAAAGCAACATGAAGAAAGAACTTGACTTATGAAATAAGATGTAACTGAACATTAGTGTGATTTGGGCAGACAACTGGAGGCGAAAAATGGTCGCTTTTCAATAATAATCCTGAATGCTTCTATGTTTTGTGTTTTGAAAAGATACTGCTCATATCCCACTTAACCAAGAATATGTAAGGCGGTAATTAGGCACTGAGCCAGTAAGCCTCCAAGCAGTTTCTCTTAATGCTGTAACATTAATTAGTACAAAATACATCCTTGCTGAATAGAAACAGAGAATGGCCTAATTCATACCAGAAAGAATTAGAAGAGGAAAAAATATCCAGAGCTAATTACATAACATTTTTTTTTTTTTGTCAAGCAGTGAAAATCTGAATAGAAGGGCAAACAAAACAAGCTCAGATGAGCTACATCAAGTCACCTATGCAAGATGAATAAAGGTACTAAAATCAACACAGAAGAAAAGCAGACAATAACATCTCTTAAAGGAATACTCTTGCATGTACAGTGGAAGTGGCTGTATGATCATTTTTTCTGTCTCTATTTTCTAACTTTCTATGTATGCAGAAGAAGCAACTTTAATAGCCACTGATTTTGTTCAGCACTGAATAGTCAAATCCATCTCTTTTAGAAACAGACCCATTTCAAGCTCTTACAGACAGTAACAAGGAGCTGTTGGCACAGGAAGTCATACCTCTACTTCCACTAGACATACAAGCCCTGTTCACAACAAAAGCATCACTACAGCTAACAGAACCACCAGCTTTCATGCCTTCAATATTGCTGTGTCTGACATGCAACTTGACTATGAAAAGCTCTATCAGAATAATAAGAAACTTTCCACAGCTACTTTCTTACACCACTGAATTTTATTACCACTCTTATTTTTGGGATGAACTATTTCAGTAAGGAGATTATATTGTTTATGAAAATTAATTTATCCAAGCGATAGGAATCCACGTTTTTCTAATTAATGCCTGCAAAAGTAGGGTGGTAAGGTATCTTATAGCAAAACTTTGACCAAAGGGAGAGATGGAATTAAGGAAAATGAGGATATCACCTGAGTTCACTGGGCCAACTGTTCAATAAGGTCTAGGAAATTAACCTTAAATTGTTCAATAAGCTTGAGGAAAAAATGCAGTTAACATTTGTTGGGTAATTCTAGATAGTGAAATGCAGTTTTCTCAATAATCAGGGAAAACAAAACAAAACAAACATCAAGTCACCTAAGCTGTCACTAGAATGTTAAAAAGCTGGCAGGCTGCAACTACAGACACTTAAACTGTTATCTTTTCCAGATTTTGCATCTTTTGCAAAATTTATGCAAGATTTGCAATACTGTAACATTTGCCTTCTCTTCCTGTGAGACACCAGTAAGAATTCCTAGTAAGTTAAACAGCAAAATCTTAAATTTCCTGGATGTAATAAATGCATGGTTAGCTGTTACTTGGTAACACAGGTAACTACTTAAAATTGGTTTTAGAGTAAACTTTAATAAGTGGAATTTTGACATACAAACAAACACGTTTAATGGAACTTCAGAAGCTCCCAAAGAGTGCAGTAAATCACCCCAAAACATTTTGAAGCTTTATAAACAAAGCAAACTCATCTCCTCTTCAAAATATTTAAAAACAGGAACTGCAGAAGACATGTTATATAATTCCATTAAAAAAAAAACCTCTCCATGCTACTTATTGTAGAGAAATCCTAGTTAAAATTATTCTCACAGAAAGAGTGTAGATGGCATAGAAGCAATACAGCCACTTCCAACATAAATTTCAAACAAGGATTTAGTGTGGCTTTATGTGAATGGGAAGATTTACTTTTGAGTTCCACTCTATCATGAAACACATCAGGGCAAACTACCTTTAGAACACCTGAGTCAGATATATAAGGCACTGACAAAACTTTCCTTTAAATCAGGCACATAAGAAGGATCAAGCAGATTGCTGTTCAGAAGTAGGTTTTCACCAGCAAATTCTAAATAATAATCTAGCAGTTAAGTCCTCTTGCAGAAAGTTTTGGGGATAAAAAACCCAAACCTTTCTAAAGCTGTGGAAGGTTTATTCTCGGTTCAAAACTAAGCTAAGCTGGTATCACTTACAGACTGTAACTGTCTGAGCATATCCATTAGTTTAAAAGCAATTACTCCCACTGAAACTTCAAATTCACTCACCAGAAACAGTTTCCAAACTGCACACCTATCACAGTATCAGAGTAATTATAACTGATCACCCACTCTGCGCACACAGAACATGGCATGGTTTGTATCAGGACAAACCTGCCCAGCCAGAGATGAAGCGTGGAATCCAAGAAGTGACCACAGCCTTACACAGGTCTCCCACGATGACCAACCTAAAACCGTGCTCTGTTTAGAGTTTCATTTACTTCACCCTCTCCTGTGGGATCAAACACATGTATAAAAATTTACTAGATTATGCATATAGCATTAAGAATCTTCCTTACCTACCTTTGTGTTCCTGAAAATGTGCATGTAATAAAGTATTGGCTGGTACACTAAGCTTCACCTAGGGATGTATTTGCAGCTCAGCTTAATAAAATCATAGAATCATAGAATAGTTAGGGTTGGAAAGGACCTTGAGATCATCTAGTTCCAACCCGCCTGCCATGGGCAGGGACACCTCACACTAAACCATGCCACCCAAGGCCTCATCCAACCTGGCCTTGAACACCGCCAACAGTTTTTTCAACAGGCAATTTGAAAACATACGTCAGAAAATTGTTTCCTATCGTAAAACACCTCTCCTCATAGACCCTCATTCCCTAATGGGATTTTAATAATATTACAAATGTAGATAATAAAGCTTAAAGAATATTTTTAGCATAAAACATTTGATCTATAGCAAACACAGTATGCTCCACTGACATAATTTTAAAATTCTCTGAATTCAAACTTTTCACTGGAAACTGTCTCCATTCAAATTTTCAGGTAACTAGACCCTTCATAGCAACCACTGTTGAACAGGTTCTCAAAATCAAAATCAGCAAGGTTTATCTGGAGTAGTATGCATTTATCTGAACTTCAATATTTCAGTCTCTTTGCAGAAAGGTAATTATTTTAGGCTGTAATCTTTCCAGCGTGTTAATTATTTGTCACAAAGTAAAATAACAGTAACGTTCTTGTTTAATGCAAGCATCTGGAGCATTTTATGGAGGTTTTTATGGATGTCAAACTTTGAAGCATCAATACCTTTGATTCAATTTTTCTTCTGCCCAAACACAAAGTACCAAGGGCAGAGTCCTTCTCAGCTACTGCCACTACTTGTAGAAACAGAATTCAGGATGCTTCATCTCTGCTCTGGGTAACTGTATCATGTTTCGCTCAGTTATCCCATACTTCACATAACAAGGACTTAAAACTCCAAAAGTTATGTCACTGTGTAACATATCCATCTAGTAGAGGAGGCGGGAAAATGTTCAAAATTAACTTTCTTATCTACAGAACAAGGAATAGGTGCACACTACGAGGAGCCAGGACAAGAAATTGATCTTCACTCTGATCCAGACAGGGTGGTCCTTGAAAGAAGTAGTTTACCTTTTACAGAAGGAACTAACTTCCTCTCTTCCTCCACCAGCAGAATCAGAAGGGGAAGGAAGGTTGCTTTCAGCTTCAGAGGAAAAGGCACATGCTGCCCCTTTTGACAACACCAACAGTATTAGTTCATAAGCTCCATGAGCTCGCAATGATAGTACTGCCATAATTCCACAAACTAATCTTTGTGCCTGCACACTGAAAGCACAGAGCACATTTTGAGGACACAAATCAAAAGCTTAACTATGGAACTGGTATCTGATCTGGTCAAAGGAAAGCTCTGAAAGCATTTTACCTTATTTTGGATAATGAAAGATCTCACAGAACAGGGAGCAGTTTCTAAAATTCCACAGCTCAGGGAGTGAGTGGTCTCAGGGAGTGAGTTTGCGTGTAGTCTTTGTTACAAAGCGTATTTAATTTTACTGCTGTCATTTAAGTAGAGATTATTAAGTAGAGATATTAAGTAGAGACAGAGGCATTATCTCTGTCTCTCAGATGTTTTGCTGAAAATGTTGCCTACAAAAATTCAACACCTGGTCTGACAGATCGAAGCACGGAACACTGGAATTAAATACACAAGTGAGAGATACTTGAGCACATTTCTACATGAGAATGAAAAAACTGAGTCAGGGAAAAAGCTGAAGGCAGAGGCTCTGCCAAAAATGAGCATTTGTGTTGCTGCCAGTACCACACAGGTTGACTCAAACTCCAATGTAAACAACCCAATTTTTAAAAAGATTCTGCTTGGTGGAAACTTCAGAGATCAAAACAGTTATAAATCAAGTGGATTTATTTAAGCACACTGTGAAATAATGTGCTCTGCCTCTCAATAGAAAGTATGAGTTTCTGAGCTAGTGGGAAATGACACTGTAAGGCTTGGAATCTAGTTACAATATTACTTAGGAGGATGAATAAAAATTGGCTTAGGAAAACAACAGCTCAAAGAATGTTTTAAAATCAAATATAATTAGCTCAGACTACAAATGCTGGAAATTCTAGAATGGTGACATTTTCCTGTCACCATTTTAATCCAAGCATACGATGGGAAAATAACTTTCTGAAGACACTTCACAACAAAATTCAGATGAAAATAACTGCCCAGTGGCAGTTTCCTATGATCTACATGTCTCTCTGAATTACAGTATTTTTTCATAAAATATAAAAATACCTCATCCTACCTCTGTTAATTCTAAATTCGTGCTTTTCCATGTCTTCAGAGACATTTCACAGCAGAGTTAAATTCAACTTCAAACACTACACATCTTACAGTATCAAAATATGAACATATCTGCATACCAAGATGTTCCAAAACATAGTTAGATGAAAGCCAGCAGAAATATTTTGAGACTTAACACTAGCAAGATAAAGTTGCCACAAGATTTGCTACTGTTATCTTTAAATGTTAAAAAGTAAATAGCTCTCAGCAACCAGAAGCAAGCAGCAGAATGTACTTAAGAGATTGTTCTGGCCTTACCTTAGTAAGGGTAACACATTTATTGGCTGCAAGCAAATTCGCTTGTCTCTTGCTTGGTGGTTGGTGTGATTAGATGCTGAAGACCTTGCAGCAAGGTCTGTGAACTGCTTAGTGTGAATATGGGTAAGCAATGCTGAAGGAGCAAAAGCATACTTTCACCTCTGAATGCAGGAATTGAACAGGTTATGTGAGGCAAACGGCTAGATGAGAAACAGAGGCAAGAGAGTACGCTAGACGCTCTTTATAGACATCAGGAGAGCTTGCATACGAACTTCGCCTCATCATTTCTCTATAAAGACAAGAGATATACAGGAAATTAAAACAATACTCACATAGTAAAAAGAAACACACACTGAAGCTGAAAGGTGGTCAGCATGCAACAAAATATTTTGCGCTAGTAATCTCAGAAGGGGAGATTCAGCTATGCCATGAGGTTGCGCATGAAGAAAGAAAAAGGCCTGTCTGGACAAGACAAAATTCACAAACTTCTGCTGAACAACAAATCCAGGGTTACAGGCCTCAATAGGAGCAGAAAGATCCACAGAAGTACAGGACAATAAAGACACAGCATAAAAAGGAAGAAGATAATAGAGGAGAAACAGAACTAAAGGACTGGTTTCCTGTTCCAGTAAACAGAAAAGAAACAGGTCAAAATACACGAAATCTTGCAACAAGAATCAGGTAGTGCAGCTACAAGAACAGTTAAGATCCTGTTTCTGAAAGATCCACGATCAAAAGCCAAAAAAAAAAAAGAGGGCATCATCACAGACTGAGACAAAAAACAGAACAAATCACAGATGAAGGGGTGGGGATGAGGTACTAGGAAAATCGAACTAACACACAAAGAAATTATGTTTTGTATTATATTTTGTATGTAGCATACAGAATGGATCAAAGCTAAGGAAGAGCCTGGATTATACACACTAAATACAAAATGACAAAGGGACAGAAA
The DNA here is from genome assembly GCF_963264785.1 of Psittacula echo. Taxonomy (NCBI): domain Eukaryota; kingdom Metazoa; phylum Chordata; class Aves; order Psittaciformes; family Psittacidae; genus Psittacula; species Psittacula echo. Next base: position 29,249,711 of record NC_137737.1, on the reverse strand, counting down.
TGAAAACTACATAATGAAAAATTGAGGAAACTTGTTAAAAAGAAGAAAATCCTCGCAGGAAATATCGAAGCTTTCCAGGATGACCACATTGAAAGCGTAAAGCCAATGGATGCTGTCAGAGAGTCTGTAGGGCAAATGGATGATCAGCGTGTACAGTGAATGCAGGGAAACTAAATGAATTCTTTTAATTAGTGTGGGGAAATTCATATGCCAGATCCCTCTTTGTTAACAGGCAAATAACCTGTAAAATTGCAGCTACTATAGAAGCGGTATGGAAGAAATTAAAGAAAGGAATTTAACAAATCCTCAGGACTATATGGCATTCACCCAGCAGTTCTGAAGCTCAGTTCCTAAGAGTGGTGCATAAACTCTAGTTTAAAAATTGCCTTAGTAGGCATGGATAGACTGGATAGTAGTAATTGCCAATTTAAAACAAGAAAAATCTGGCAAGATACAAAGACTAGAGAAGAAAATGCCATACACCTTTATCAGGCAATTTAATAAAAAATTAAATAGTGGATAGTAATAGCAGACAGGAAGTTAAAGATGATGGTAGTGTCAACAGCTATTCCTTTTTTGCAGTTTTACCTTGCAATCTTACTGGATTTCTTTGAAGGAATGCGTGACGGTTGACTGAAAGTTTTAGAAAGCCCAATAAATTCAACAAAATTCTTTGCCAAAGGTTTTTAAGAAAAATAAGGTGCCATGATATAAGCCAGAAGTCCTGACATAGATAAATACTTGCTCAAAAGACAGAATGGAGAGCGTAGAAGTAAAGGGTCAGTTCTCAAGAGTAGGACCTGCATAATTCAGGTGGGATCTGCTATAGGATCTGTGTTGTTCAACACATTCATAAATGAACCGGAAAAATGAGCAAGCAGTAATATGACTTTGCTTAGGGCTGACTGAAATACAAAAAGATCATTATAAACTGAAGTAACTAGGCAATAACATGGAAAATTAAATTTAATATAAATGAATGTAAAATAATGCATGTGTATTTCACATTTTAAATGATGGGATCTCAGCAGACCATTATTGCTCAGAAGCAAGACCCTGTGATTAGGACATTAATTTGTGAAGAACCATCCCTTTCTGTTTTCTAGTCTATGTAGTTTTTCGTTAGGGGATGCAGCTGATGATGAAAGTCTACATGGACCTCAGAGGTCTAGACAAGAGCATATAACAGAAATCTATTAGGGCTAATATTTCCATAGCAAACAGCTCTGGCTCAGGAAACAAGTTAACAATAATTGAGTATAGGGAGAGAACGTGTCATATATGCTTGCCCTGATCTGATTCTCTCCTTGGCATTTCCTTACAGATACTCTTGGACACAAGATAATGGCCTAGAAAAACTTCTGATCTCATCTGTTATGGCCATCTTTGATGGTAATACATTGTAGCATAATAAAGCCCACCCCAAAAAAGAAACCCCAACTTGGGATGTATCAAGGCAGACACTTCCAGGTAAGGTAGGTAGACGATATAGTTGTATAAATCTCAAAAGTGTTCAAGTGCACAAAGGAGCTAGGATAGACAGAGTATTATACAAAGGGAGGATGGAAGAGCTTGAATTCTTTGTTTTATAAAGATAATTCTAAGAAGGATATGAGTGCCATGTGAAAGCAGAAAGAGATGAAACACAACCAGTCTTCCAGTAAGGATGAGTGATACAGAAAAACATAACTCATTTTAGAAGAGCACGTAACTGGTTAATGAACAAAATGCAAGACTAGGAAGCAGAGGAATCAAATCAATGTCAGACACTCTCTTCCAGTTCTGTCTTGTTAATGTTATAGCTTTAGCAATTTTTAACTGCAGTTTTGAATGTAACAAAGGTTATATGACTGTTGTTAGCTGTATTAAAAAAAGCATTCTTAAATAGTTGCAGAAATAATAAAGCGTGAATAGCAAAGGTAAGGTAAGGATCATCTTTCTTTCAATGAAAAATCTTGTTGCAGTCTAGTATAACAAAAGAAAGTAAATGGCGGCTGGATTAATTCACATTTCCTAAACCCCAGGATCAAAAAGAGAAGCAGTCTCATTTGAACACAATGAGAATACACAGTGAGAAATATCTAGAGCAGCAAAAGCAGGTTTATAATTTCTTAGTGTTTCAGTTATTATGAGAAAACACTTTAATTTTAATAAACTAAAAAGTTTCTGAGTTTTTGATATTTTCAATCCACAATGTCTGTTATGTTTTATTTTGATCTTCCCAAACAATCTTTAAAAGTTCACTGGGATCTGATAGCTGTGCTCTGACTGGGGAATAAATGGCATTTTTTGTTCTTAATATCATGGGGCTTTTGTCATGAAGTGCAATATCACATTTTTGTATACTCCAGCACCACATATGTTGCATAATGGATGACTTTCATATGAACAACCTGATATAAGCAACAAATAATATTTGAGGTTTAGTATCTCAAATGCATACAGAAACCTCAAGTACTGCTTCCAACCCTTGTAAAGAAATCCCTCAAAGTCAGCCTGGGGCTGGATTACTTCACTTCTGTTTGTAAACAGCAGGAGAGGGTGAAAATGGAAATTAATACTCCAAATACAGATTTGATGGCCACTGCCTCTGCTGCACAAATTTTAGGAGCTACCATACCTTGAGGACTGCAGCACGCACAAGCCATAGAATAGTTTCAGTTACTAACAATAGGGATATCTCCCTGTGTTTTACTCGCTGAAGAACTCTGTAGGTTTTCCTGGTGAGCCAGTGATGAAAATGTGCTAAAAATGCATAACTGGTGCATTGGATGCAAGTAAATTAATGGAGCAGAAACTACCGAGCTTTGCCAGTAGAAACCCTGAACAGTTTGTTACATAGCTTTGATGTATGATTAATACAAAACCTATATGGCAGTAGAAAACACATCTTTCAGAGAATATGACCCAACATTAAAATACTAATCGACATTACCAGCCAAACTAGCACTGGGTCTATAAACTCCTGTTTCAGAGATGTTTAATACTTCAGCTATGAAACTAAACTTTGCACTGAAACTGGAAAAAGTTATCTGAAAGATTTCAGTTATATTTTTTCACTAAAAAAGTGCATCCAAAATCCAAAAGATAATTAGGAAACTAACAACAGAACAGAAAGCTGGTAGCATTTTCAAATGCCTCTTAAGCGCACACAACAATTCTAGTAAGCTTCTTTCTTATTGTTGTTTTACGTATTCAACAGCTAAACTGGAAAAACCCCAGATGTACTCTGTACTATATCTGAGTATTTTGATTACCTGATAAATGACGCTTCTGGGGGACAGCATGTAAGCAAGGTGAGAAAACTAATTTTTGATGCCCAGTAAAAGAGTTAAACAGTAAAAGAGTGCAAGCACTGCTTTAAGTCAAGAATTGCAGCACTAACAACTGTAAAGTGCATAACAACTGTAAAGTCCATAAACAGATACAATGGACTTCACAGGTTTCTGTCAGGCAAGCTAGCAATGGAAAAAAAGAAGTTAAAAGCAGTTTGTTTGCAAACAAAATCTTGTGTCAAAATCCTTTCATCCTAAATGTTTGTTTCCACTAAGAGACAGCAGGTCAGCATCAAAGCTTTCATAAGACGGAAAAAAAAAAAGTCCAAATAACTGATACTAACAGATTTGGAGATGAAACTCTGATTTGATGCTCATCGTATTTGTTTTTGCAAATGGTTCCAATTCAGTGTTTCTTATCACACTGAAGTATCTAGCATACTTAATACACACAAACTTTTGATTTTGCTGTATTGTATATTACATATTTTCCTTTCCTCTAGAGCTCAGCATTTCACCTTTAATCCACTTGTTCCCCAAAATTCCACTCCATACTATTAAGTTATTTTATAGTAATATATTTTATACAATTAAAATATCCACAAAGCAAACAACTGGCAACTTTCATTGACTAACATCTCCAGAATGGCTGAACTGGGCTATAAAAGCAAGGAAGTTTAAAGACCATTTTATGAAGACATGACTTTTAAGATAAGTCTACATGCCTTAATCATTTTGGCTGACAAGGTGGTGGGAGAACTCTGATTTCTCCAATTATAAGTTCAATAGCTGAAATAAGTTTTAAAAGGTCATGTATAAAAGGCATAAAACATTAATTTCATCATTTTCTGTGCAGCTTGTTAAACTCCTAGAAGCTGTAATAGCAGAGACAAATTAAGCAACTTTCTGACCTTTCTCTGATACAAACCTTTACAGTTATTTAATGAAAATCCCAAAGGTTACCAATTATTTTTCTAAAAAGCTCATCTCCCTCTGACTGGGAATTTGGTACTGCATTGCAAAGTTACTTTGTGGAAACATTTCATTTGAGTACCTTTCGTACAACTGCACAGTTGCAATAAACCCACTAATTTATTTCTTGTTTTGGCTTGGGGAGGAAGAGAACTTGACCGGAAACAAGGTAAAGCAAGTGAGAGAGAACAACAGAGGTCAAAAGCGAGAGAAAATAAGCAAGTAATAGCACATATGTATGCATTCAAGACACACTAAACCCCTGAAAAAAATAAGAACAATCATGTGTTGGCCAGTATAATCCAGTATCAGGCCTCAGTGTATCTACTAAAATCAGAGGCAGTACAGGCATACAGCTATGCAATGGTACACACTAAAGCATTTCAAGCAAAAGTGAGATTTCCAAGTTTTGTGTTAAATAATTTAACACTCAAATATTTATCACCTTTCCTGACTCAAAGCCTAAAGTTTAACCAACATTTTGGAATTAATGTATTTTTTTAATTGACTAATGTTTCAGAGATGTGACCTTTTGTAACTTCTTGACATGTTTTGAATGGTACAAAATAGATGCAGAAGGCTAGTTTGATCAAACAGGTTTCAGTTCAAAATAAAAAGCTACCTAGCCAGTTTATTATTTCTCTACATATTACATAGCAGAAAAAAAATGTTCACATATAGAAGTGTTTCTTTGGAACTACTCAGCTTTCTGTCTTTCAAATGTTATATTTAGAACTGATTTTCTGTAGTTGAGCAATATAAATATTTCACTGACAGAAATCTTAAGAGAACCCCCCAACAATTTGGATACTAACATGTAAAAATTACAGAAATATGTTGTGCTAACAGGCAGTTGTTCTCAACAGTATCACTAAATCTATATTTAAAAACTGTGCTATTTTCAGAAGTTCCTATAAATGTGATTTCATGTCAGCAAGTCTGACAGACAAAAAAATTCCAATGATCAAATGAACCAGATGAACCAATGTTTGTGATCATACACTTCTTGAATAAAGCCTGTTAAAATTTCCACACATTCACACAGTAAAATGTATGAATAAGCCACAAGCTGTTGGACATTTCTAAACAAAATGAAAGACAAAACTATCAAGGAGGGTCACAAAATTATCTCCAATTGTTCGTGTGTGTGAAAATACCATACTGACGTAACATATTGATTCTTCTCTGTGAATGCACAATCTTTTTCATCAAAGCAAATGAATCTGCTTCAAATAATATTCACCCAACTGCAAAATTCAAATTGAAGATAAATATTGCTGAAATTACTGAAGATCTAAAAATTGATATATGCAAAATAACAACACCTACAAACTTTTAATTCCATGAATTATGCTGCCATCTTTTGGGGGGCATTAAAAGGCAATATGGCCCATTCAAAATCTTGTCCTTTATGAGAGATCTTACTATTTTTGTGTCAGCCATTTCCAAGGGAATGGGATAGTTTTATGTTTGAATTCTTGAGTATCAAGTTAATAGAACCTGCAGTTCTGTATCTTTTATTCACTGAAAATTGCATAAAGAGTTACTTGTAGTTTTATCTTAGAAGTCAGTGTCTATAAACCTTTTTCATAAACCTTTTTATTTAGAAATCAGTGTCTATAAACCTTTTTCAAACTGCCTATAAACTGACTTTCAGTCAGTTCTAACTATTGCAAAATATGCATGACTGATTACAGATGGTAGCAGCAAGTAAGGATTAAACAGTGTCCAGTTTTCATAAATATCAGTCTCTGGTTTTATTGAATGACCAGTAGTCCCCTGTTATTAATAAAACTTATTTCTTTGAGGTTACTCATGTCAAAAGTTTCAAACTGGATGTGGCTTCCCTCTCTGTTACACACTGTGCAAGCAACATCACTGGCTCATCACTCATTTCCCCAATTTTCCTTGATGAAAGAGTGAATAGTCTGCAGGATCATGATACTCAAAACTTCAGTTTCTGGCTCTTGAAAATACTAGACAGTAATTATTTGGCATTAAGGACTTCTATGAATAGATGTAGGCTTCCAGATCCATTACAGCCTACTATGTTATTGCAGCTGAAATTAAAAAAGTGTCATCTTGAGGAGAGAGAGGTCTCCAGGCGGCATCCCACTCATTCTAATCATAGTCATTTGACCAATTCTATGTTGATTATTAGATTAACTGAGAAGCATGGAGGGGTCATGGAGAGTATGACTCATTTATTTTCAACAATTACAAAACTTTTAGTTTGTGATTTTCCTCATTTGCCCTTCAAGCTCCTTATCTCTACTACTGGTTGCCAAAATACTTTCTACTTTGCCACTTGGATGATCTCATTCGGGGCTGTGATCCCTGTTTTGAGAACCACTGCCTTAATGTCTGCACTTAATACTATTTTTAAGGGATCTTTGATGTAAAAGAAAGCTGTAAACGTTTACCTTTTTGGTCTACCAAGTCAGACAGAAAATACATTTAGCACTCTTGTTTCTTGAGCCATCAAGCATACTGTAGATGGGCCTATTGTATTCATAAAGTCTTAAAGAGCACAATAAATGTCCAGTATGTTTGCATTAGAAATCACCCACACTTGGTTTCCTCCTAGTTTTAAGCAGCTTCATAATTATTCTATCACATCATTTGTCTCTTTTTAGAGTATGGACTGTGATTTTTCTGGCTGTCAGTGAATAGTTCCTTTATCTAAATCAAATAGCAATTTCACAGGCAAAAGTATTTGGGGCCACCTTACCCCAACCAAGCCTTAGCACATACTTGCTGTTCTGACCCTACATTCTGTCAGTGCCTTTCTGAAGTAGGATTATTTAAAATTAATATAGTTCTATAACCAAGATATATTAGTATTACTTAATATTTTAAGCTTTCTGTGACTTCCTATGTCCACACATGCATGCTTTATTTTGAATGAGAATTGCTCCTTTTTATTCTCTGTGAAATCTAACAAATTTATTACTGAAATTTCTAGACCAAGATTTTCTTATTGCAACCTTTACAAGATTCTGAATATGAAGAAATGGTGCTTGTATTTTCTTTCTAAGTGTATTGACTATTTTTTGTAATTCAGTCATAAGACATTATTTTAAAAGGGAGAATAGCATTAAACAGAGAAAATAGCATTTTTTAGAATGCATTTGTGTCATATTCAAGTATAAACTCATAAAACTACCTAGCATATGTTTAAAGGCAGCAATGCATGTGTGTTTGTGAGGCCAAGGCCCATGCTCAGTATTATTCTATTGCTCAGAACATAGATAACTACCACATGCAGCTGAAGTTCCCTCCCAAATCTTGTATTTTGAATTACATGAACCAATGCTTTTAAGATTAATATATTTCCAGCCCTGCATGGATACAATGTCTTGACATCACCTTTTGTATTCATTGGTTTCTTTGCAATTCTTAACACCCCTTTTAAGTAAAACTTTCTTTATTTAAGAATAACTTTCCCTTTTTTTCTCCCTATTTTTAGTTCACTTTGCTTATCACTTGTTTCCTTCAACTCATCTGAAACCCCCTGAAAAGCTAACTCTACAAGATCAGACTCTGGAATTTACCAAATACTCTTTCCTCTCTGTGTTTTGAACACATAAACCATTTCTAACATTGTAGAAATGTAGGAACTGTTTTAAAAAAGAACTGTCTTTAAAAGTATTTTCATAAGTGATATTTAAAACAACAATACTTTCAGGATGCAAACCAGAGCTATTTTGAAGCGGATCCAACCTTTCAATCAATATCAGTAATTTGTATTCCATGCATGATGTTTATAAGTGAAATAATTATTTGTGCACAAGCCGTGAACAGGCACACATTTTGAGCAAATGGGAGGTACAAAGCAGGTCATTTATAAAACACATTAACACCTTTTCCTTTCATTTTCCTGATTAGCTTCTTGGAGTATCAAATATTCATAGAAATACTTGATACCTTTTTCTATATACCAAATAAACACTGCATTTAAGAAATTAAAATGAAGACATACTTTTTCTTCGGGCTTCACATTTCCTCCAATACTGTCAAAAATGTACTCCTAGGTTCCAAAAATATTTCACTTCACTTCCAAAGCATAAAAACCAATTATGTATCTCCAACAATATTTATTTCAACAAATTCACTTTTCTAATGCAGAATCTTAAAAGAGTGCCTCCATATTCTTTTATAGCAACATATCATCATACTCACTTCATCATCTAACCCTTCTAAATGTAAAATAACTTCACCTCAGTATTACCACGATCAGTTGCCTCAATGAATTCCTCATTCCTTACATTTCATCCCTGTTTGTATATATCAACTGTACATGTCTGGTAGTGATGATACAAACCTGTCAGCTAGTGGGAAGCTCCGTAAGGTAATCTGTCATCACTCTTCCTGAAATAAACTATAGCTTTCAGGGACCTCTGGAAAATGGATACTGACAGAAGTTATTGTGACAATGGGAGGAGTATCCTGCATTACACAGCAGGTGTTTTCTGTGTTTCCACTTCCTATGGACCCCCCATCATGTCTGTATTCACCTTTCTATTCTCAAGCATGTAATTCACCTATGGATTCACCTGCTGGCTAATAGGTTGCCCTAAAAGAAAAATACCTAGGTGACCAAAATCATGCTTTGGAATTTAAAAGAAAAAAACAAAACCAAAACAAACAAAAAACCCCACACAAAACCAAAAAACCCAAACAAACCAAAACAACAACAAAGAAAAAAAAAAAAAAAAGAAAAGAAAAAAAACTCACAAAAAATAAACAACCAAAACTTTTGGAAGATGCCTTTTCTTAATAAATTGCTTTTGTTCATAGTGCCCCCCCTCCTTTTCTCCAGACAAGCAATAAAATTTGGGTTTTATAATTTCTAGATTCATATGTCAAGTCTTTCCATAGGTCTTTCCATAGGTCTAGAAACAATTATGTTCTTTGCAGATCTACAGCCAAAAGAAAACTTGATACATATATCACATATATATACATGATCTGCATAACCTAGTTGTTAATCATCTATCAAAACACTGATAAGCATGAACTCAGGACTATATTCCCATCTTTGTAAGCAGGACATGTTCTAAAGCTACTTTAAAACAAGATAGCTAGTAATTTACTTACTTTGTGAAGTGTTTGACTCTATATAGTACTTCTTCCATGCTAACAAAAGATAACTCTGCCTGCAGTGATGTTACATAATCATTCTAGCATTTTATTTTCAAAAAATAGAAGCAGCATTCTGCTACAATTCTTTTGCCTCCAAGGATCAAGAATTTCATTCAGATCCCATACTGTTGTTACACATGCCTGTCATTGATAAGATATTTGGTTGCCATAGTCACAAAAATCCACTGAAGATTATAAAAGTTTTTCCTGATTTTCCAGTCAGCTTTACTAACTGTTGTTTTCCACATGCGTATTTGATCCATTTGCATAAAACATCACATACTCACCCAATTAAGTTTAAAAAGAAAAAACTATAGTTATACTAAAGCAATCTTTGCAACATTACCATGATAATGTGCCTCTTAGAACTACGTTTCAATAATAATTCAAATTATTTTTACCAAGGAAACCAGAATTCACTCTGGAAAAAAATGGAGTTTGATAGTACCAGAAAGAAGACTGAAAACAATTGTATGCCCTTGTATGTCATACAAACAAGAGACAAACTAATGTCACACAATAGCATTATCTGTATTCTGCTGGCATCATAAGTCTGCAAAAACATAAACAGATAGGTATTGACAGTCATTGATCTTAATAAAGCCACAGAATTTGGAGGGAAAAATCAAGTCTTTGGTATACCAGAAGAAGGTATGTAACTATAACCATTTTATATCATTTAGATATAAACCCAAATGCCTAAAAAAAAACCCTGAAAAAAAGCCAGTCCAGATTACATTGATTCCTCTTTATTAAAATTTACATTGAATATCAAACTTCTCCCTTCCTGTTGACTAAGTTAAGAAGGTGCAAAGACTGTACCTGCACTGGAGGAAAAGGCAGCCCCCTTTTCATTTTGGCAGAACATGATTCCCAGGCAAAATGGTTTAACTAAATATAAATAAGTGTCAGTACAAAGGATGCTGGAGTGCTAACCATTTTTCCCTCCAGCTGAGGCAATCTGATGCTATTGCAGAGATGGACACTGTTTCAACACCTATATGCCATGCCCTTTCTGCCACCTGAATATCAAACACTGCTTTGATGAGGAATGTAAAATTCTGCAGAACCACTGATCAAATGTACTTTTACTTTTTTTTAATTTTTTACTTTTTAATGCTGCAAAAAGCAAGTTTCAAATCAGAAAAGCAAACAGAAAAAGGGACAGAACATTTTTGTGTGCTTCAAAAAATGTTTACCATTTATACCTCTCTATCAAAATGCTTACGTTTTTGCCTATAACTACAGGCTCTTCTGAATTTTGAACAAGAACAGGCAAGAATCTTCAAAAAAAAAATCTTTTTTCATGTCTTATTTATTTCCCTTTGATTTTATTTTAAATGAAGACTCTATCATTAATCATATAAATCAGAAAATACTATTTTCATGTAGAAAAAATTACATACCTTATATTGAATAAGGATTCCATAAAGCAAAATATTTTTCTTTTTCAGTTCCCTTGCAAATTTCTTGATCCTAGTTAGTTCTTCCATACCAATACTGCAAGAAGTATTTTCTGAAACATCCAAGTGCACCTTAAGAGGAAGAAATAAAGAATTTAAAAAAATAATTAAAAAAAAAAATCTGCTTTTTCCATAGTGCACTATTTTAGACAGCCAGTTTTTAGTATCTCATTTTTATGGGTTAAGCACACATAAAAACACAGGCTAACAAAGGTTTGCCTTACTTAGCTTCTATTAAGATTGAATTCCATTACTTACATATTTAGTGACATGAAAATTATTTCTTTTCAAAGCAGTGAACCAATAAGCCAGAACATCAGAACAGAATGTTCTAACTGCATATTAAAAATATTTAATTAAATCAAAAAACAAACATTCTTTTTTAAGCTCTAATCTAACTTTCAAGGTTTCTCTCCCTCCTTTTTTTTTCCTTTATTAGCATGACACTGGAGAAATAGAGGTGTTTTTCTTAAGCATCTTCAAGGTTTCAAAATGGAACTGCATTCTTTAAAGATTTATTTTGAATTTACCACCTTTTCAGTATAGCATATTAGTTGCCTAAATTGGATTAATTTCAAGGTATCACTGCAAGTTTAAAAGCAGAAACTATTCAGAAGAATAGTTTTGCTTCCTGTTGACTAAGTTAAGAAGCTGCAAAGACTGTATCTGCACTGGAGGTTCCTGAGCTCTTGGGCAGGGGAAGGCAGGTCTTGTATTCAGCAGGGATGCTGCACAAACACAGTGGGTTTTACAGAATCTGAACTGGTATCTCCAGGAAGGTATCAACTAGCTCAACCCTTTCCCAAGGCTTATGTGTTCCTCAGTTTAAACAATTTAATTGATGAAGTTTCTATTAACTGTAGAAATCAAAATTATGCAGGATGATTTGGACAGATGAAGCTTCAGCATCTATTAACAGCTGAAATACCTTTCCCCTTAAAAGAAAGAGAAAATATTTTTCTGGATGAACAATTCCACCGATATCTGTAAGTACTACAGAGAGGTAGGACTACAGAGTTAGCTCCAGAGAGCTGTGCTTGAGAAAGGTATTTCAAGTTCTTTCTGTACATTATATTCAATTTATCCTGACAGATAATAGATTTTTATTCATTTTCCCTGGCAACACTTTTTAAAAAGATGTTTACTGTCTAAGTGCACATTCATCAGGAGCAAAGCTATTGTGTTCTACTATGCAGGCAGAGCTTAATTTCACACACTCATTATTTTTTCTTTTACCCAAATCAATGCTAAGTAATGCTCATTTACAGCTAATTACAAGAAATTTTAACACCTATTATTCTGAGAGAACACGACCTAACACCTATTTCCCATTAATCTGTTCCACAGCTTTAAAAAGAGATTTTACTCAAACTTAATTTTGTAGTGAAAAGCAAATAATGGCAGCTACAGAGCTGAAGTACCAGCATTCTTTTCTAAGCCTAAGTAATAAGAACTACAGAAGAAAATCTGCAACGTATTACTCAGAAAAGTAATGTCAGTTTAAGAATATGATTCTTCTTGTTAGAATTGAAGAGGATACTTGTTTGATGCTGACAAGTAATTGCATGAAGTTTACCTCTGTGCTTCCTATTTCTCTTGTAACATTAATCCTCCCTTTTCTGCTATGTCCAGATCCAGTAGTCCAACTGCCGCTTCGGCATACAGATGCCACAAAAAATTCCAGTCAGGCACCAGGAAAAAGGACAGACATTGAAATCTGTGGCAATTTATAGGTGGGAATACAGTCAGAAGTCATTACGTATAGTGTAAGCCCATTCTTTCATAGGGACAATTCTCCCCAGGCTGGTTAAACACAATAATAATACCTGTCATTTTTACAGCTGAAAAAGCTGCATATTTAATGGAAAAATAAAACTGATTCTCTTAAGTATCAGATTGCTACCAAAAAGTTACACATCATGAAATCAAAGAATAGACAAGAACTTTCCAATTATGCAGAAATCTACATTAGACTGTTCAGATCATGAGGTTAGAATGGAAGCAGTTAGCTGCTCTTCACATTTATCCTTTCAGTTCATCACTACCAGGAACAGTTTTACTTCTCAGAGTAAAAATTAATAATGTTTCCTGTACAACTAGTACTTAAAACCCGTGCATTTAAGTATCATCATGTTGCTTAAAATTCTGAGTTGCATTTGCCTGAGAAATATTAATATGCCTTTTTACATCAAAGAAAGTGTCTTAAGGGGCTTTTCATTACCAGAGTATTCAGGTTTTATATTAAATGAAGTATAGAGCAAAGAATAAAGCTGAGGAGAATCCCACTCATAAGCCCTAGTGAAGAGGACACCCAACACTGAATTTAATTAAAGACTGCAGAAGGAAGTTTCTATCCCCCAGCCATAACATCTGTAATGAGTTTTAGGCATCATAAGTTTAAAGGACTTAAATAGATCCCAGTGATTAATATGAGATGAGACAATGCTTTGTTTAGCTAGTTCTTTCGTCATTTAAAACATACTTTCCAATCCTCCTATTTTTCCCTTCTTATATTTCTAAAAGATAGTGTGGCAACTCCATAAAATTTGAAAGTGCAGCATAAAATGCCTTTTTATAGTTAGGGTACTTCATTATTTGAAGATACTTTTAACAAATATATGTGTATCTGTGTTTTAATTGTTAGCAAGTGCTTTGACCTAGTTATGAGATTTTCTCCCACTGTCTAGTTTCGGGAAATTTCAAGTAGTTGTCATGAACAACTGATGGATATGGAGTACAGTAAAGGGATTAAATGTATTATTTTATCCTGAGACCATTTTAAAAGGTGTCCACCTAAATAATTTGTGCATGCTGCAGGCTGTTCAAGCAAGTTCACTTTCACTGAAAATAGTGCTGGATTCTATAATGATTTTGAGATCTGGTATCTTAGGGGCAAAACCTGAGCTTCATGGTGAGTTTATGTAAAAATTACTTGAATTCATACCTATTTCTCAGGAAATATTAAGTCCAGAGTATTTGTAATTATTAAAAAAAATGTGTCCATGTGTCACACTAAAAAAGCACTTTAAGTCCAGAGTAGAGATGAGCTACGAATCGGGCACAAAATAAGCATTACCTAGCTGATTAGCAATTCCAACTTTATCTGCACACCCCCAAAATTTAACACAGAACTGTCTTTTTATATTCTTGATAAAGGACAAATGAAATCATTGTTGCTCCAGAAAAGAGCATTCTGCACATCCTTGTAAATAGGCAACAGAATTGGACAGGGGTCATTGCTCTGATTATCAAAGGGAGAAATAATTCATCTTTGAAAATTCAGTAAAATTAAAGCTCTACCCTGAGCTTCCTCAGAAATAGGGTCAAGAAAAAAAGATGGTCTAGAAATAAAGTACTAAATATCGATGCTCATAGAATCAGTAGCTCACTCCAACAGTATACAACAGGTAAGGATACAACTTTTTTCATTTGTAATTGATCTTCATACCTCATTTGTTAGCTCAGCAATGAAATTTCATCACCTACATTTCAGATTAAGCCTAAAATTGGCAAGTAAATGCTTACTTTTACTTCCGGATCACTAGACCATTCACTTCAGAAGCTCTTCACGCCCCATGTATTATATTTATTCCGGTTTCAATAGCTTCATATATGGGTATATATTTAAAATCACAACATATTGTGTTATTGCTGAGGGTAAAGGTAGTTCAGAGGCATACTCCTTGTGACATGTGGCATATCACATAATGACACTCATTCCACCCAATACTTCTGATCCCTACCTATTAAGCCAGAAAACGTGACATAACTAACTGATCTGCTTACGCTGCATGAAGACTTTCAAACTGAATCATCTTTTCTCCTTTTTAACAGTGTGAGTAAAACAAAAGTCATGTACACCTTCAGCTGTCATCCACATGAACTGTTAAATTATTCTGGCTGCAATATTAAAATAATGAGACTTTCAGCCAAAAATACAATTTAGCACTTTTGCTACATACCAGTATAGATTTTTCAGTCTTACAACATCTCAATAAGTAATGTATTAAAGTTATACTGCAAAGTAATTAAAAGTTATTTTTTAATACTTGGAGCAGAAAAGCAACAATAATTTTAAAACTTCGAATAAACCACATAGCACAGAAAAAAATAAAGCCACCTAATTCTGTTTCAACTTTATTTGCATCATTTGCAGCATTCCCAGCAGAGATGGAGCACGACAGCAAAGCAGGAGTTAGCAGTTCAAGATGACTAGCCACAATGAGTTTTTCACAAAAACACGTAACTAATAAATTGTCATTTGCTAGTGCTGGTTTATTTCCTGACAGCATGCAGCACATCTGCTGAAGTGCAAACTAGGCTCTTTACAATCCAAGTTACAGTTCAAATTTACAATTTTATCCAGAGCTAGCAGCAGTTTAAAGCTAATCTAACACTTAAAAATATTTCATTAGATGCTTTCTACAGTAACTTACAGGAGTTACCCACCGAAATAAGGACAACTGGATACAAGAGAGGAATATTTGATTTTTCCAACATATCCACTAGTTGCTGGGTTTCTTCAACTGCATACTTTTTATCCTAAATGAAAGTAAATGTTTAGAATCACTGAAACATCAAATGATGATTTAATAAAAACTGAATTCAAAGATCTGTTATATACCAAAAATAGATACATTACTTTTTGGTTTAGGGGTTTTTGTTTGGTCAGTTTTAATGTATTTGTAACACTTGTGTCTGGTAAAGTTACAGCTGTTAGGAAGAAAAAAAAAAAAAAATCAAGATTACTAATTCTACCCTCAATAAATATATATGTAACAAGCTTAAGAGTCCTCACTGGTCTCAGATACAGTTCACCTAAAACTTTCCTGTTCCCATACATGGACCCAAACACAGATTTGTACGGCATGCATGTGTCCAAAATGGGAAACACTAATTTAGCCCATGGCGACAATCCACAGTTGGATAACTACACATATGACATGCCTCTTCTTGAGATCATTCACTTCAATACAATATCTATGAAAGGAAATTTAAAACTAATTTCAGTTGCATTCCTCTTGTTCTAGAATTCAGGGCTGGTTTAACAACGTACTGACAGAAGTGCAGAAAAAGGAGAGAAAGGACAGATCAGTATCTCAAAGCTACTGGTCTATCTCAAATGTCTGATTTGGTGCGCATGAAAAGTATTGGAATGGATACACCAGGAGGACAGAAATAACAACCAACTATTCAAATAAGTAATTATTACTTACCATTAATAATAAGTTTATGTGGAAAATTAAAAGCATGCATCCTTAATACTTACATTTATACAAACAAAATTGTAGCACTGTCCTGAAAAGATATCTTGTAGATAGCCATCATTTTTGCTTAGAGTTATTGATACAGCTTCAACCTAATTAGAAAAAAAAAATATTACTATGTCACAAATTTCACTTCAGCCTCAAATATCTGCTAAAGCATCCACCATTAGGGCAGAGTTTGTTCATCCAAATGATTTAAAACTGGCAACTATTATTTCCACTATGAGAATTAAAATTGCTCAAATTTTTAGGTGACTCAGCAGTGAAGCATGGAGTCCAACACCCTGTGGAGTTTTCTGCAAGTTTTTACGGAAGGATACTGCTGATGGAGCCATTTCAGCAACAGCACAGGAAATATCAGACACAAGCACTCATGCATGGGTTAGGACTTGCAACTGTTCCCAGAGATGAACACACTGTTCATAGGATCAAATGATTAAATGATTCTAGACCTCTAGTTCTAAGAAAATCTCTATAATATTCAAATACATATCTTTTTTTTCTCCATGCAACTGAAAAAAAGAGAAGTTAAGAAGTACCTATGAAAAACCAAGCACACAAGTATTATCACAGAATCACAGAATGGTTAGGGTTGGAAAGGACCTATTCTGGGATTCTGCATAAAACAAGACTCATTTAGAATTTCTCCTGAAAATTATTGCCTCAATGAATACTTCAAAATACTTCTTAATCACAGGCATGCTTATTTTGCGACCTGTAACAACAGCTAAGAAATTAACTTATCCTGATTAAAATAAAAAGTAGGTTCTACTATGTTATCAGCTTCAGGATTGCCTCAAGTTAAACAGCAAATCAGGCAGTAGAGGTAGAAATTGTTTCCTAAGAGAAGATAACACTTTGAAGCCAGTAAGGAAAAACTTGAAAATTAGGGGAAAAAAAAAAAAAAAATCTTCATGTTGCTTCAATTAAACCAGAAAACCTCACAGTTCCACTATTAAAATGAGCTTTATTTCTGCCCAGAAGACATTATATATAGCAGCAAACAACAGAAGAACTACACTTCCATGTTTCCTCAAAATGTCACTTAACCCACAATCCAAAAGAAGTACCAA
Organism: Psittacula echo; assembly: GCF_963264785.1. NCBI lineage: Eukaryota > Metazoa > Chordata > Aves > Psittaciformes > Psittacidae > Psittacula > Psittacula echo. Next base: position 29,232,516 of record NC_137737.1, on the reverse strand, counting down.
ATACAACATTTAAAAAGGCTTTGCACTGTTATCTAAAGCTGTATTTGTTTATTTTATTAATACTTGGGGAGCTAACTTGTTTGCAAAAGAATGAGGTTTGAAACTCAAAGGTTGATATTTATGCACTAAAGACTTTAGAAACATTTTGGGGTGAAAACTGGATAACACAGCCCCAAATAGCTGACATCTAATAGCTTAAAGAGATTAAAAAAAAAAATAATAATCACAGAAGGCAAGAATTAATTATATCACTTAAAATACCACTCGAGGGTTCGCCTGGTTTGAACGTCTTCAGAAGTAAAATCAGAAATCCCCAGTACCTTTACAGTGTTGCACATACTCAAATGATTAGAAACATACTTCATGCCAGTCTTTTTAGAAGGTAAATGTATCATTACTCAGGACAGAAGGCCTACATTGTTTTGGGTTTTTTTCTGAGATATTACAATATATAATGCTTAAGTATTCCTGAACATTTAAAAAACTGAATTAGTTTATCAAAGTTTTGATTTAACTTGTAGAATATGATAAAGCAGTATACTGAGCCTTTGTTTTACAGCCATATTATCCAGCAAAAATTAAAACATTTCTCTCTTGTTAAAGTAAGCACAGCTGCTTAACCAGATACTTGAATACATCATCAGATAACTCACATTAATTCTTACTCTATTTTATAGAATCATAGAACAGTTAGGGTTGGAAAGGACCTTAAGATCATCTAGTTCCAAACCCCTGCCATGGGCAGGGACACCCCACACTAAACCATGTCACCCAAGGCTTTGTTCAACCTGGCCTTGAACACCGCCAGGGATGGAGCATTCACAACCTCCCTGCGCAAACATTTTGCATGTTAGTAGCCTACACAAAACTAAAATGTTAAAATATTGACTCTGAAAAGGGCATTCTCAGACTTTACTTCCTGGTTTGGAAGTGTTTCTCATGGTATGATTAAAGTGGTTATATGCAAAACTAATAAATCGATACAGGTAAAACAACCCTTAAATAAGTACTTTTTTTTTCCTAGCATGGGTAAGTGATGCCTAGTAATTGCACAATAGTTTAAATGGAGAGAAAAAAAGGGAAAATAGCAATGGATTTGGTTTTAGCGAAACGGAAACATACTTCTGCTCCATTATAGAGCTATTCAGACAAGAAAAGATCTCACTCAACTCTGCTCGCATTTTGCACTTTTAAATGTAGATATTTAATAAAGTATGATTTTTCATACTAAATACAATTCTTTCCAAACAAAACCTGTACGTACAATGTCAAATAACATTTCTAGATATAAAATAGCAATACAATTTGCTACAGAAGAACATCCTGCTATTAATTAAGCACACAATGCTTGTGTCAAAAGGTATGAATAAAACCATTTATAGAAGTGATATTATGCAAGTCAGGAAACCTGTATTTTTTAACAGCTATTCCCCATCTGTTTCTCTGGGTAATAGAAAGATGCGATATCATCACATAAGATGTAATTAACAATCACCCCAAGATCAGTCAAGATTTAGCAATTACCAAATGTTAATCACCTTTGGGAAAATGAAAATATGTGACAGTTGTATTAGTAGGAATAATGAAAACAGAAAAGCTACCTAAATGCCAGTAGAAAATTCCATCAATGTCCTGCAGTAAAGGCTTCAATGAGCATTCACTATGAGCAAAATGTACCCCTACCTTTCTGCAAAAAGGCTGATTAATTTGTCTTTGCATTTGCAGCTCTGCAATAATACAACTTACTCCTTAATTGGTTCAGACTTTAATTCAGACTTCAAAGTACCAAAAGTATTTCCTCTGTAACATTTGTAACAATTTGGGCTTACTGAATTCATAAAATCTAAACAAAAATGGCCTCTGTGATGCCTGGATCCAATTTCTTCTCTAATCTAATATATAAACTTTAAGAAGATCTGTAAGATCCCCCTCTACAGCATAATGGGCAGAAGATGCTTCTTTCTTGGTAACTTCCACACCTGGTGTTAATCCCTTTTAATAAATACTACAGTGACACAGGAAGTCTCAGTTTCTGTATTTACATTATTTAGACCATTTCTTATGAGTTGTGACAACCAGAAACATTAAAGTAATCATACAGTTTAGAACCATAGAATTGTACTTACTTTTATTTGGCTTTTCAGAGATTCATGAAGGAGAAAACTTACTTGTGCCACATCTTCCTTCACACTGGTAATAACACAAACTTGTTGTGATAGGTTGTCTGTGATCAAGAGAAAAACCTTAGTATTTCAGGCAAAGATAAATAAACCAAAATTATTAATCTGCTAAACATAGTCTTCAATGCATATACTGCTGTCTCTTGACAGAATCTTTTCAACAGCTGTAAATTTAAGACAACTCATTTCAAGGCACAGTTAATGTAACTACATAATTTATGTAACATACATCTCAAATGTAAAATTCATATTATATTTTATATTATTTTGTACAGTGTGAAAACATTACATAAGGCCTGTCCCTAAAGCCTATTTGAATAAGGGAATTCTATGAAAAGGTGTTTGCTCAGGTCCACATTACTGACACTAGATGACAACCAAGAAAACTTTTTGGAAACTTCATAGCACTCCTCACTTCGATAAATCACTAAATGCAGTGTCAGCAATATTGAAAAAAGGCAAAAAAAGTCAGGAGATGAGCATAAATCCTCTTCCAACAATATATACTACATAATAGGAAAAAAAAAAAAAAAAAGGCATTGAAGATACTGCTCCAGAAGACAGCAGATACAACTGTTCATCTTAATACCAAAGAAGCTGAGTCAATGACAAAGATCTTGGCATGGGCAGCTTCTTAGATCTTTTATTGGTGGGGGGAAAATACAGTATTTTGTTGATAACAAGAACAATAGTTTCAAGTTATTGCCTGATCTCAATAAAGCAAATATTTCAGAAAATAAGAATTTTCTCTTGTCATTGACTACAGTTTCAAGATTCAGTGACCACTTTCTTTAAGCAAACAAGTAAAAATAATTCAGGTCTGGACCTCTCACTTCTAATTCAGGAATTGATCATTTAGATGTTGAAATAATATGCAGAGCAAAACATAAGATTTCCAATGTCCTTCGGGTAGCCATTCCATGCGCCGCTAGAAATTTCATAAATATAAAGTATAATTATGTTTTAAACAGACATCAATGAAGCTTCAGAGACAGAAATATACCAAACACCACCACAAAACAAATTAGTTGTGAAAGACATTAAAAAAATTACAAAAATATGGCCCAACTGCTCTAAAAGCAAATTCAAATATAAAGATACATATTTGTTGCACGTGGAAAGTTTTGTTTTATAATTGCATACCACACAGTAAGTTCAATCAGATGCATTACTTAAGTAAATATCTCACATTCTATTTTGTAAAGGCTTCTTTATAAACAGACATACAGACCTGAAAATTAATTTTAAGGCTGCTACAGAGTAAACATTATTGGAAAGTGACTTGTGATTTTAAAACCATTTTTTGTGAGCAGGAAAAGTGAAATAACCACTGAGGATCCCAAAAGACCGTTGCAAGAACTTTATGAATCATGGGCATTTATTATGTTTAATATTTATAATGTGACAATGAAACTACTGGTAGCAACTGACTTTATATTAAGTTAGCAAGAATGGGGAGGGGTGAAGAAAGAGAGAGAATAATAAACATCTGCGTGTATATCAGCACAACCAGATGAAAGTGAGAATTGAAAAAATGCATGGCCAGGGCTGGCAATCACAGGATACCACAACTGTGGGAGAAATTATCTTCCCATAGATTCACTGGGCAAAAAAACCCACTGAATGTGCATCAAAGTTGGCTCCTACTTAATACAGAATAACTTTACAGTCTGAAAAATGGGTCACTGGGAAACCATATTGAATTAATTTCTTATCAGCAGAAAGAAAATGGCGGGTAGATTGAAATCAGAGCAAGAGCCACTTGAATTTAGTACTGTACATGGAATGCAGCTACACTGCACATACAAAATAGATGTATATAATAAACCAGTCTGGCATATCAGATTTCAAGAACTCAGATTCTGTTGAACTAATTAATTTAATGAAGAAGGTCATATTGGAGCTATTACAAAAATCTACATGTGGAAGAAGACTGTGGAATCCAAAAAGGCACAGTAACTTACACTCAGACAGTTCTTTTTAAGAAGAAGTAGTTATCAACAGCAAGTGTCAAATGCAATCTCGTAAGAGGCTGCTCAAAGACTGCAACTATAAAATCCCATCTCACTGCTCACCCCAGACCCCTTAAACCTCTAATTTCCCGTAATGTAAATGAGAGAGATGACTACTGAAAAAGCAACTAAGATTTGCAGGTTAAATTTAATGAAGAAAGAAAAATTGAACGAAGTGTGAAAAAGTGTATTTTTAATCTGGAGGAGGAATGTAAATTTATAGGGGAAAGTCTACTAATAAAGTATGAAAAAAATAATGATAATACACACATTGAAGAGATGCTACATGCTTTTAAACAATCAAGAAAAATAAATAAAGGAAGTCTAGGAAATCATTTTTTATAAAATCATCACAGCAAAAAAACAGTTTTGTTCAAGTTGAAGTTTAAAACTTAATTTCCATTTCAACCCCAACTGTTTCAAGTGGCCAAAAAGATGTATGTGTTAATTTAGACAGTCTGCACTTTTGCTGTATTGTGGGATGGAAGGCTGAGTAAAGCCTTCCTCCTCTAGACTGCCTGTGTCCTACCTCCAGTAAGCTGACGGAGCTCTCTGTCACTCAGCGCAGTCACACTGAACCCAGTGAGCACAGCTGGAGTGCTGGCTCAAACCCCATGGAGTTCATGAGTTCTGCTCACTGCCAGTAAAGCTAACTGCATGCAGTATTTCATTCCTAGTCTTCAGAAGTCTGTTTGGGTGAACAAAACAGTCATTCTGGAAAGCCATGTTTCAACCATGTCACAAAGAATTTTAATACTCAACTAACAAAATTTTGTTTTTCTTCAAACTGCTGGATAATTCAGGCTGGAAGTGATCTCAGGAGATCTCTAGTCCAAACACCTGCTCAAAGCAGGATCACGCATGAGGTCAGCCCTGGATGCTTAGCCCCTTGAATACCTTTGAGAAGGGAGACACCACAACCTATCCAGGCAACCTGTTCACTCCTTGACCGTCCTCATGGTGAAAAAGTTTTCCCTTTTATTGTGTTGGAACTCCCCTTGGTTCAGTTGCCTATTATCTTTTAGCCTCCCACTGTGCACCACTGTTCTTTTCTTCCCTGCATTCACACCTTACCTTCCTTTTCATCTGCCCAACCCTTTTTTTCCTCCTCTCTCACTATTGCATTACCGATCAAAATCTCTATGTTGCTTTGGCTTCCTCTTTTTAGTTTAAACTTCTTATTTCCCTGGAAACTTCCTCTTCCCAATACATGTCTCTCATTTACTCTCAGCTTCATTTCAGCTTTATCAGATTATAAAGTAACCCTCCCCATACTGCATCACATTTAACATCCACTCAGAGCATATTTTTTGCACAAATTAAAAACAGTTAAAACTTTACACTGCCAGATTCTATTAGGTTATACATTTAAGCTCTTCATCAGGAAATTTGCTTTATTAAAGATAAATCTGACACAGGATTTCAGAATTTGTTCAGTTAAACCTCTCTCTCTCTCCAGCAGAAAACTTTATTTTCCATTTTTTTGTGCCCTCCTTTGATATCCTGAAAGCTTTAGATCATGTTATTATCCAGTAACACCTGTTACCGTCTTTATCCTAGGATCTCACCCAAATTATATATTAAAATGTACATGTGTTTATGAACTATGTTAGTTAGATAACATATTAAGTGTAATGCAACAAACAAAAAGTTTACCCTGAAAAGCAGGCCACAAACAGCACCAATTAAAACAATACTTTGTTTGAATAAAGATCATAAATATCATATCATAGGGAATTAATACTATATGAAAGAAAATGCATCTAAATGGAAAGCAGTATTTAGCCTACAGACATGAATTTTTTTCTCTTAATTGCACATATACATGTATACATACACTTGTTTTTGTAAACGTGTGTTCATACCACGTCATTCTTGGACTGTCAATACAATTCCTACTATTTTGGAAGCACATCTTATTCATCAAAATACTTCTGAAGTCTGCAATGAATCCAAAATAGTAAATTAATTTATCAGAATTCCATTTTCACTTTCTACATAGCAATGATCTAGAAATACACTACGCTTCTCCCTGGCATTTTTGTATTTCATAAGAGAGATGTTTCTACAACTGTAAACACAAGAAAAATGAAATAACTACTGCCAAGCATCTAGTTAATTTATGTTCAACAGAAGTGAGTTGAAATTGTTATTCATATAACACAGGTAACCAAAAATATCTAACAATTTTTTGTTTACCATTCCTCTATAACCACAAAACCCAAAAGCCAAACTTGACGCTGCCCCTGCCAATATTAGTATACAAGAAAGGAAGGAAGATTTTGTGGTAGAAGACAACGCAGAGGGTTGTTTTCACCTGACAGTAACTATGAGGAGTACATCCCTACCAGCCAGTTTGTTTCTTTGCCTCACAGCACAGAGCAGACATTGGTTAATGCATGTGCCCATGAAAATGCAGCATACCTCCAATAAGATATTTGTCCTTTGATGAGCAAGGCTTATGTCAATTTTTTTTTTTTTTTTTTTTTTTCCCCAGAAAAGCCATGTGGGTTCTTCATATAAAACAAAACACAGTACATAGCTCCCAACAGTCATAAGCAGTTTGAAGGCATTATATTTTTCTTGAAAACATAATTGCATCTACATCAGTAAACACTTATTTAGCCAAATGTGAGGGCAAAATATCCGATCTGCCAGTGCACACTCTTGTGAAAAGGTCACTGCAGAGAAAGGGCCCTTAAGAAAAGAAAAAGGAGGAAGAAAGAAAGACTCTGAGTTAACAGTCTTCTACTGAGCAGCACCATTTAAAGTTTACATGCTGGAACTAGAGTTCAAAGATGCCTACCCCGAGGGCAGTAGTCCTAATGGAAATTTTTTAGAGTGTTTTGTATTAGCCTGATCTTAACTACATTTCTAGATGAGTCACCCTTATTGTAAGAGGATGTTTTCTTACTTCAAGACAGTTAAAAATGGGCATGTGCCACCTTGTCTGCAAACTTGACAAGTTCATACCTGCTTAACTAAAAGAAAAGCTTTAAATTTACTCTTTATTAAACAAATGGTGTTAGGACCAGACTTTCATAGTGCAGTTGTAAAAGAGACTTGAGGAAGTAAGCAAATTAAAAAGATGTTTTAAGAAAACAATCTCAAAAGATAAGTCATTAGTCTATTCACATTAGTGAAGTGTTTCTTTGTATTGCCTCAAATATGTGTGATATACATGCATATAAATATCTAAAGTAAAAAAATGTATGCATGCATGTATGCTTTTTCTTACTTCCACCTGAATCAAGTTTAGCAAGCTGAAGTTTGTCAGTTATTATGTCTCATTAGGCCAGCAGTGCTTCTATGTGCTTCTATGAAACACTTGTTACTTACATAGAATTGCATTTGCAACATAGCTGACTCAGGAACAGCCTCATAATTATAATCATATGATTAACTGTATTTTTTTCATACATCATTTCATTGCCAAACACGTATTACCATAATAATTTTTGTATTTTATTAATTACATTATTTTTTATAATTTTATTATAAATTTTGTTTTATATTATAATTTTATATATGGAGAGACAGAAATCAAGAGTGTCTCAGAAATAAACAGGATAGCAAAATAACATGTCAAAATGAACCATAAGGAACCAGTTCCTTAGCAGAAATGTCTAGAGGCCCAAGTGTAATCTTAATATGTTAGCATAAAAATTAAAGTAATTAAAGATCTGTTGAAGTTCATAATTCAAAGCAAAAAAAATATTACTTGAAACCATAAAGGAAACAGTTGGATGAGTAATTCTCATCAAAACAAATATTTCAAATATTTAGAAATATTTAGAATGAAACCAACAGGTTAACAGAAAAAGATAACTGTTACTCTCTGAAGTTGAAAGAAACCAAGTTTGAATCACTAATAAACGTAATAGAACACATCTGTTAATGTAGATTACATGAAATTTGGAACTGTAGTAACAAAATTATTTAATTTTTCAGCTAGTAGGAAAGGCCTAACTGAGCATGCCTTGGCTGGTAGGATGGTTGCCATTCTAGAAGATGACCTACCCTTCTTTGAAGGTTTCCCATAGGCACAGCACAACACAGCTGACCATAGCTATTGAGATTTCTTTCGTAAAACTAACAACTATAAGACTGAATGATACAACATGGGAGTATAACAGGATGATGCTCAATGGGATAAAAATGTATTATGCCCTTAAATATGCTTTCCTTTAAGTGTGTCATGAACTGTGAAAAAAATGCTTGCCTGATACTGATTTACATGGCTCAACTGTCCGCCACAAAATAAGTCATATTATATCAACCTGAATATCTGGTATTTGAAACTTTTTGAGGGCACAGCAGTCAAACTGCAGACTTGGAGTGCTAACAGTATCTATTCAAAACACCATTAAAGATAAGTAGTTATGTAAGATAAATCTATTACAGGATGTCCTAATTAGCTATAGAGCACTTATTATACTGCTTGCTTAAATAAAGAACATGTACAGCTTCTCCTTTCTGAACTCAAGCAATGAAGCAAAAAGCAAATCTAAACTTCAATGAACTTCAGAGTTTTCCATACAGACCAGGCATAACAAAGACGACTGTGATACATGAAGCAGATATATTGCATTCTGCCACAGTAACAGAATATCAGATAAGTAAAGATCAAATAACGGATCAGCATGATCTACCACTGTGTAGGTCTTCATTTTTACTTTAAGCTACATAAACTTTTTATCATAAACAACAGCTGCAAAAGACTCTATTTGCTTTAGTGAAAACTAAAAATAAGTTAAAATAATGAAATACATATGTAAAATACATATCTATGAAGAGAATGACTAGTCATTTACGGCCTTTTTAGCTCTAGTTATAAAAATAGTTAAACTTAGTGAATGTTCCTTTCATTTGAGTAAGCTCCATCCTCATTTTCTATTCAAACAGTTATAGAGAAAGCTGCTTGGAATGGATCTTATTTTTTACATAAATAATCTTCTTTAATAATTTACGAGATTACTGAAGCCTTTATATACACAGGAACATGGAAATTCATTTGCATGAAGGTTGCAGTATTGTTTCAGGTTTGTATTTTTTTTATGAAACTACATGCATATGGTTACATAAAATTAGCATAAAATATTCAAACTTTTTTTAAGCAAAATGCTTTCAAATACAACCAATCTACTTGGTTATCTTTAAAATCTATAAAAAAGGAAAAACTGTTTAAAAGAATACAAGGAGTCACCTTTATAAGGATGAGAGGGCAGCAGAAGGAGAGCACAGAAACCATTTTTCACATTGTATTTGTTTCTAGTTTCCCCACAAGAAGCGTGATGACCCAGTTCCCACGTTCACAAGAGCTGCTCTGTAATGATGGGGATATGTGGGGAAGGAAGGTTCAGCAAACTGGACAGCTGAACAATGGGAGCATGGTGCCATCTTCTTCTCTAGCTATATAAAGCAACATATTTTACATAAGGTGCCCATCTGACTTTCTTCCTACCCATTACAGAAGAACATACCACAGAATGGTTTGGGTTGGCAGGGACCTTAAAGCTCATTTAGTTCCAACTCCCTGCCATGGGCAGAGATACCTTCCACTAGACTCAGCTGCTTAAAGCCCCATCCAACCTGGCCTTGAACACTGCCAGGGATGGGGCAGCCACAGCTTCTCTGGGCAATCTGTTCCAGTGTGCCAGCACCCTCACAGTAAAGAACTTCTTCTTAAAGTCTAAATCTACCCTATTTTCAGTTTAAAGCCATTACACCTTGTCTTATCACTACATGCCCATGCAGTAAGTCTAGTAAAGGATTGAATAAACTGCAGGAAGATGAACAAGAACTTTTTAAAAATATAAATCAGCACTAGTTTTAATTTTTCTTTTCCTTTAAAGTTTACATACCCTCAGTACATCCTGACAGTCCTCTGAACTAAATTAAACATTTGAGTAATACTGAATGATACAGTTCAATAAATTGGCCTTTGTATTGCAAAAGAAGTACGGTCTGTAGTTAAGCTCAAGGAAAATGGAAATGAAAATGGATCTACTTGGTCTAGTAATGACTGATAAATTACCATTAAATATCGAGAACATACATGGCAAATAAATATGAAAAATACATGGGATAAAGGAAAATATGACCAAAGTTAACAAAGAGCTATGACTTCGCTGAGACTTTTTTCAAAGTTGAATATTGAGCCTTTTGTCAAGATATGATCAACACAGTACCTTCACTGAGCTGATACATAGCATTCACATCATTTTATGCTGGCATTACTGGTTTCAGCAAGCTTGACCAACAGAAGTACAACAATTCTTGTTACAGCAAATATCTACAAATATTGTAACAAAACAGTACATCCAAGCGGCTGAACCAGCTTTCTAGATTTCCTTATAAACACTACCACCAGAGGAATTTTTCTGTGACAGTCTCTCCTATTTGGGTAAGACTTAAAATTACAGATAATACTTAAAAGAAGTCTGTACTGTAGAAGCACACATACACTCTATTAGAATTAGGAATTCAGCAAGAATGATGTAATGGGATCTATATTCAGACTAGGAAAAAATAATTTTTTTATATAACTACTTTTGCACTTCTCAAAGATTAGAAGCTTCCCTTTGTTCCATTGATCTATAATTTAAGGTAAAGTATTAGTTCCATTTCCTATTCATCAAAGGGGTAAAATCATTGATTAATTTTATATCATACTGTATCATGAAATCCCTCTTTGGTTCATTCTACTACCTATTTGTCTTATGAGTCATGTTGCTTAAATGACAACCACGATAACAATATTTGAGCTTTTAAAATTTATATTCAAACTGAATTTTTCTATCCAAGGAAAGATCACTTGAAATTAAATGAAAAATATTAAATATTTTTCCAAAAGCACAGAAATTTCAGAAAGAAATTTTAAAAAGTTTTAGTAATCACTAGGCCAACTCAAGACTTCTTATCTAGATTTTATGTCTAAAAAAACTCTTCATGGCAGAATGAATTCTGCTTGCATAAAGTTTTTAGATATCTAATAGCTACAAAAAAATAAGTGGACAAAGTCAAGAAACTGCATTATTTTGAAAATGTTTTTCCAGTTCAAGTTGGATCACACTTCCATTTTCAAAGCTTTTCATAAGTTCTAATAAGTAAAAAAACCTGTTCTGAAAATATTAACAAGTAATTTCTAAGATGAAATATTCTAACTCAATGCAGATGAAAAATGGCATTTATAAGCCAAGAGATGCCCCTTTTGGCGATCTCATCTGAACAAATGATTCCTAAGAAATCAAGGACAGGGAGTCTCCCTTCCAACCTCCCAGCTTTCTAATGAAAAAATGAGAATCCTAAAAATTTCCAGTCTTTCCAGATGTATAAATACATTTTTTTTGTATTTCAGTTTGTGTCCATTCCCTGTTCTCTTTCGCTGAATATCACTGAGGAAAAGTCTGGCTACTTCCCTGATGTTTGCTGGAAGGACTACTCAGCAACCCAGCCACAGTCCAGGAGGTTCCTCCAGTGTATGGATGATAACTTCCTCATGCAAATGGTGGATGAGCCAACCAGGAGAGGAGCGCTGCTGGATCTCATCCTCACAAGGAGGGGCTGGTCGAAGCAGTAAAGGTTGAGGGCTGCCTTGGTTGCAGCGACCACGAGATGGTGGAATTCAGGATCTTGTGTGGTAGGACCAGTACAATAGCAAGTAGAATTGCAACCCTGGACTTTAGCAGGGCAAACTTTGGCCTTTTCAAGCAATTGCTAGGGGAAATCCCATGGACAAGGCTGCTTGAAGGTAAAGGGGTCCAAGATAGTTGGTTGGCATTCAAGAACTGCTTATTCCAAGCTCAAGAGCAAAGCATCCCGACACGTAGGAAGTCAAGGAAGAGGGCCAGGAGACCTGCGTGGCTAAATAAGGAACTGCTGGGTATGCTCAAGTGGAAGAGGAGAGTTTACAGGTCATGGAAGGAGGGGCTGGCCACTTGGGAGGAATATAAGGCTGCTGCTAGAGGATGTAGGAAGGCAGCTAGGATGGCTAAGGCCTCCTTAGAATTAAATCTGGCGAGAGGGGTCAAGGACAGCAGAAAGAGCTTTTTCAAATACATAGCTGATAAAACTAACACCAGAGGCAAGGTTGGCCCACTGGTGAACGGGATGGGTGCCCTGGTGACAGAAGATACAGAGATGGCAGAGTTATTGAATGCCTTCTTTGTCTCAATCTACTCTGCCGGAGGCAGTCCTGAAGAGCCCTGTACTCCTGAGACCTCAGATGAAGTCAGGTCAAGGGAGCAGTTTGCCTTAGTCGACGAGGAATGGGTTAGGGACCAGTTGAGCAATCTGGACATCCATAAATCCATGGGTCCAGATGGGATGCACCTGCGGGTGCTGAGGGAACTGGCGGAAGTCATTGCTAGACCACTCTCCATCACCTTTACCAAGTCTTGGGAAACGGGAGAGGTGCCTGAGGACTGGAGGAAAGCAAATGTCACTCCAGTCTTCAAAAAGGGCAAGAAGGAGGACCCGGGTAACTATAGACCAGTCAGCCTCACCTCCATCCCTGGGAAAGTGATGGAACACCTTATCCTTGATGCCATCTTAAGGCATGTCAAGGATAAGAGGGTTATGAGGGGCAGTCAACATGGCTTTACCAAGGGGAAGTCATGCTTGACCAACCTCCTAGCCTTTTATGAGGAAATAACATTGTGGATGGATGATGGCAGAGCGGTGGACGTGGTCTACCTTGACTTCAGCAAAGCATTTGACACAGTCTCCCACAGCATCCTCATAGCTAAATTGAGGAAGTGTGGCCTGGATGATCAGGTAGTGAGGTGGACTGCAAACTGGCTGAAGGACAGAAGCCAGAGAGTTGTAGTCTATGGGGCGGAGTCTAGTTGGAGGCCTGTATCTAGTGGAGTGCCTCAAGGGTCAGTATTGGGACCAGTATTATTTAATATATTCATCAATGATTTAGATGAGGGAATTGAGTGTACTGTCAGCAAGTTTGCTGATGACACTAAGCTGGGAGGAGTGGCTGACACGCCAGAAGGCTGTGCTGCCATCCAGCGAGACCTGGACAGGCTGGAGAGTTGGGCAGGGAGAAACTTGATGAAATATAACAAGGGAAAGTGTAGAGTCCTGCATCTGGGCAGGAACAACCCCAGGTTCCAATATAGGTTGGGGAACGACCTGTTAGAGAGTAGTGTAGGGAAGAGGGACCTGGGGGTCCTAATGGATGGCAGGATGACCATGAGCCAACACTGTGCCCTTGTGGCCAAGAAAGCCAATGGCATCCTAGGGTGTATGAGAAGGGGGGTGGTCAGTAGGTCGAGAGAGGTCCTCCTTCCCCTCTACTCTGCCCTGGTGAGACCGCATCTGGAATATTGTGTCCAGTTCTGGGCCCCTCAGTTCAAGAAGGACAGGGACCTGCTGGAGAGAGTCCAGCGCAGGGCGACAAAGATGATTAAGGGAGTGGAGCATCTCCCTTATGAGGAAAGGCTGAGGGAGCTGGGTCTCTATAGTTTGGAGAAGAGGAGACTGCGGGGGGACCTTATTATATATATGTATATAATATATATATGAAATACATGAAGGGGGAGTGTCACGAGGATGGAGCCAGGCTCTTCTCAGTGGCAAACAATGATAGGACAAGGGGTAATGGGTATAAACTGGAACACAAGAGGTTCCACTTAAACTTGAGAAGAAACTTCTTCTCAGTGAGGGTGACAGAACACTGGAACAGGCTGCCCAGGGAGGTTGTGGAGTCTCCTTCTCTGGAGACATTCAAAACCCGCCTGGACACATTCCTATGTAACCTTATCTAGGTGTTCCTGCTCTGGCAGGGGGATTGGACTAGATGATCTTTTGAGGTCCCTTCCAATCTCTAACATACTGTGATACTGTGATACAACTTCTTCAGTCCATCCCATCTGGCATTTATACATACTGCTAAAATCCCCGAGCCTTCTCTTCTCCAGGCATAACAGTCCAACCTCTTGCAACATCTCCTCATCTGATAGATGGCTCTTTGCTCAACTCTCTACAGTATGATGATGTCTCTTTGCAATTGGGAGCCTAGAACTGAACCCAACACTCCAGATGTGACTTCACCAGTGCTGAGCAGAGATGAAGGCTCACCTCACTCGACCTGCTGGCAATGCTCTGCCTACATAGCCCAGGGGCTGTTCTACTTCTTTGCCATAAGGATGCATTACCACCTCCTGTTCTATTTGTTGCCCACTAGGACCCCCCGGGCCTTTTCAGCAGAGCTGCCTTCCAGCTGGTCAGCCCTCAGCTGTAATGGTGCTTCCCACGTGCAAGAGTTTTCATTTCCCCTTGCTGAATTTCACAAGATTTCTGTTCATCCATTTCTCCAGCCTATGAAGGTCCTCCTGAATAGCAGCACAACCTCCTAGTCTATCAACTACTCTTCCTGATTTTACATCATCTACAGAATTGTGGAGGCTATGCTCTGCCTGTAATTCAGATTATTAGTGAGGATTTTAACAAGCATTCACCCCTAGGATAGACCACTTGTGACTGAGCTCCAGCTGAACTTAGCAGCTTAGCCAGTTTTCAAACCACCTCACTGTCCATTTTTCTAGTCTGTACCTCATTAGTTTGTCAATAAGAATGTCATGGGAGATAATGGCAAATGCCTTGCTGAAATCAAGACAAACAAAGGAAAAAGTTAATTGTATCACAGCTGAAACCAGAATAATCCAAACCAGAAGCTAAGCCAATACTGGATCTTGTAACACATGAGCCATCAAAGTCAACAACTAGCCAGTCACTCACCATGCCTTAAGAGGACATGGGTTTTGCTCTTTTTTTCTCTCTAAATAGGAACCACATTCTTTTTTTCTAGAAAGATTATTTTATGCTGAAGGATGTCCCTTTCTCTTCATCAGTTTCTGGGCTTTTACCCCTCCATTCTTAACAAGAGTCAAGACTCCTCTGAATCAGTGCCTAAGAGTTTACAATAACCTTGAGTATGCTCATTAAACAGTACTTAAGAGTTCTTCATTTCTACATTGTTTTTAGTCTAGTCTTCATGTTAAATTGCAATGAAACCATTGTTACCATTACAGGCAAGGGTGAAAAACTAGTTCCACAAAGTATTTATAAATTAATGGAGTACCTCAATATCATGTAATTGCTGTATCAATTTGGGTAACAGGCTGCTGTATATAAAAGAGAGAAGAGCCATAAAGAGTTAATATTTCTTTTCTAGGCTACTGCTGTAGATTAGAAAGATGAACCATATTCAGAATTGAACTACAGATAAAAAAAAAAAAGTTTATTCATTATAAAACCATACAAAATTAATCTCTGTTTTGACTCCGTAATATACACAGCCTTTTCTAAAGTTCTCTATTCTAAAAGAAGTAAATGAAGGCAAATAATGCATAATATAAGTATTACAGTGATCAATCCAAAACAACTCGCCTAAGCACATTTTGTTTGTCATAAAACTTTTCCCAAAGACATTCAAAACTATAGCACACAAGACTCTTAATTAGACTTAGAAATATGCATACTGAGAGCCACAAGGATGAACACATACCCTTAATAATCGATTCAGCAGCATACAGATCCCGCTTGTAGGTCACCTAAAGGACAGACAAGCCTCATTAGACTTAACACAGCAGGAAGGAATGTAAAACCAATAAAACAATGCCCTGAAGACAATTCTTTACATTTGAAATACCATAAACAAATGATATTGTCAATTTCTTAATTCTGGTAAAATATCACCAGCGAGTGAGAAGTTGCAAAAATTACCGGAGACTCAGCAGAAACCTTTCTCTAAATACTTAGATCTGCTTAGATCTCATTTGAAACCTAAAACTACTTTTAACCCTGTGCAGGATCATAAAAACATGCTGTTGCATCTATTTTACCACACCCATTCTATTCTATAATTTTTACTGTGAAATAGATTCTTTTTTTATGGGAGTTGTGATCATAAAAAAAAAAAATGACAGCTAGGGAGAAGCCTCATTATTTCAGTAATTATTCAGTAGTTCTTGCAGACTATTACTGTTAATGAGAGTCCAATTAATCAGTTGGAGTGAGACCACTGTAGGCTTTGTATGAGCTTTCAGAGGATTAAAACCCATCCAAATCTTCTTGAAGACATTAATCAGACCAAGTTAGATCGACAATAATAAGCTGAGTATTAACTTGGTACTTGGAAAAAACAGTTTTCATATCTGCCTTTGTACCCTTATGGTAGTGGACAGATCCAGTACTAGGCTTTGCAAATACAATGAGAGAAAACTAAAGGCAGCATCTACCCAAGACATTAACAGTCTTCGCTAGCAATGTCTTTGCAATGACATGCAGTGACAGGAACTGATACAGGAATAACTCCTAAATATTTGTCTTTGTTTTTACTGTGGTATCTGATCATACTGTTGGGAAAATCAATGTCTTGAATTTAAATTTAAGGATAAAGAATTATTAAATGACCAATTTCGTTGCAAGGTTTTTTTCTAATTACCTGTTCCTAAAGGGCTTTTATACTGAACATTCAGTAACCTGTAACAGATTACCATCTGAAAAACTTTTATGAAATAAGACTATCTAAAGTCTGTGGAAAGTGGTCTCATGTACTCTAAGGCTCACAATCTCTTTCAGATGCAAAATTATTTTTAAATAGTCTGATTTTAAGAAGTTTCTTCATGAACTAGGCCCAGTCTTCAAGAAAAAGGCACAGGATAATATAGAATTATGAATGAACCTTTAAAACCACTTCTGAAATTCTGAGCAAGACATGAACAAATCCTTTCTAGCGTGGTTTCCTAGAGAAATAAATCATCTGAGACCACATCAAACTATCCATATATATTTCTTTCATAACCTTTTAAGCTAATTTCAGATACAAGCTCCTATAAGCTGTATGAAAATAGTCATGTTGACAGACATAAAAACCCTGCTAGTTACCACAGGTGATCACCACAGGAAGTGAGGGATTCTCTACATCTTTCAATAATTAGTAAGATGCTAAATCCAATTAAAGTTTCTCTTAAAGTATGGATATTTATAAGGTGTCTGGATTTTCTTGTGTTGATTAAGAGGTGCTCTTGCAATTTAGATGAGATTTAGTAAAAAGGCAGGCAACCATTACAGAGACACCCTTTGGTCTCATTCTAACCATGGATTGTTTTAATATGCATTTGTTTTAAACAACTTTCAAGGCTAGTCAACACAATTTTGTTGTTCTGAGCAGCTATACTGCTTTACCTCTAGTTTCACTAAAGTGGATTTGTACTCTAGGCTCACACCAGCCAGAAGCAATTTAGATCTAGCCCAATCAACCAGGAAGAATATTTTAGTTGCCACTCTATACCAGAAAGTAAGGCATCATTCCCCACTCACAGCCCTGTGAGGTACAAAAAGAAGAGTGAAAAAAGTATAAGCAAGAAAAATGACACACAAGAGTCCTCCCTCACTTTGCAGAAGAGAGATGTTCTACCTCATCCACTTCTGTGTGTTTGGAGGTTTTTTATATCACATTATTAAGCTAAATCTTTACAAACTTATCAAATTACCATTTAATCTTTTTCATGCTCTTCTCTGAACTTTCTCTATTTATCCGCAGTTGCACAGAGCTTGAATCCAGATGTGACGATAATATTCTAGATGTACTTGTAATCCTAAAACATCTCTTTTCTAACTCATGTTAGAAATACTCTGTCTGTGGCTGACATGTATTTTGCCCACAGTGGAAACCTACTATCCACTGTGATGCCTACATCAGTTTCAAAATCATTGCCTCCCTGGAACAATTCTCTAAATATGCCCTACGCTGCTTCTGTTTCTAAAAAACACTTCTTCGGCTTTGGCTGCAATAAAAAGCATACCTTTTGTTTAAACTGTTTGTCAAGCATTCCTTATCAATAGGTTATTTTTGATCAGTTATATTTTTATTTACAAATCTTTAAATCTTTGTGTTGTCTACACACTTTATCAGTCAAATGTTAAATAGTGTAGAGACATTAACAGTTTCTGCCGAACTGTATGTGGTGAGAATTATCTTTTGAAATATATATCAGTTATCCAATTTTAAATCTATTTAATGAGGATTAGTACAATTACATTCAGCCTATTTTTAATTAACGTGCTATGTAGTAACAAGTCAAACTTCTGCCAACCATCTATTGTATCAGCACTACCAACTTTTCAGCCAAGGCCATAATCGTGTAAATAAGGCTTGAAGTCAATTTTACAAAATAAGTAAATGGTTGACATTCATTACATTAGTCCCTTAATGCTTTATTAATCAAGTTATGCCTGTAGCACCCTTTTGCTTTGCTGATCAATATCAAAGTCACAGGCTTCTAATTACTCAGATCCTCTCTCTTCATGTAAAAAGATTAATTTTCATTTTGTCTTCTTGAGCATCTAGTGCTTCAAGATTTTTTCAACATTATTGCTGCAATCCAGAACATCACTAGGCCAAATACTAAAACTCAACACAAATCACAGAATCATAGAATAGTTAGGGTTGGAAAGGATCTTAAGATCATCTAGTTCCAACCCCTTGCCATGGGCAGGGACACCTCACACTAAACCATGTCACCCAAGGCTCTGTCAACCCGACCTTGAACACCACCAGGGATGGAGCATTCGCAACTTCCCTGGGCAACCCATTCCAGTGCCTCACCACCCCCACAGTAAATCACTTCCTCCTTATATCTAATCTAAACTTCTGTTTAAGTTTTAACCCATTACCCCTTGTCCTGTCACTACAGTCCCTAACGAAGAGTCCCTCCTCAGCATCCTTATAGGCCCCCTTCAGATACTGGAAGGCTGCTATGAGGTGTCCACGCAGCCTTCTCTTCTCCAGACTGAATAGCCCGAAGTTCCTCAGCCTATCTTCATACAGGAGGTGCTCCAGTCCCCTGATCATCCTCACGGCCCTCCTCTAGACTTGTTCCAACAGTTCCATGTCCTTTTTATGTTGAGGACACCAGAACTGCACACAATACTCCAAGTGAGGTCTCATGAGAGCAGAGTAGAAGGGCAGGATCACCTTACTATCACACAATCTGAAACCATCATCTGCTTATTTGGCAAAGGCAGAATAGTTTTAGTTAGTAAATATTTCTCTACTTTTCTGTATAAGAAACAATCTACTATGTCTATTTGGCAAAGCCTCAAAACCATCAGACAAGGGTTGGTTTGTTTATTTTCCTGTGTGCCCTTCTCTCTAAATCGTCAGACTGCCACTTTCCACCATCTAGAAAGCTCCCCAAGGCTATTCAAATTTAATATTTAAAAGTCTTCTCAAACTCATTTAGCTTGATGAACATTTCAGATTTGCAAAACTGTACATTAAGTGCAAAACGTAACTCTTTAACAAATAAATACAATAAAGTTATGATCATGTATACACAAAATGAATTGCACTTTAATGAAGTTTTTCCTTCTGTTATACTAAGGTATCATACAGATTTCCTTCGTATGGGGTATTTTTGTACGATTAGAAGATGTCCTATTGTTTTTTGGTAAGAATTTTTTGCATTATCAGCATTAAGTTTTAAATGCACATCAGACCTTAAAAAAAGTTTTAACAATGCAGTTTTCGTGTGAATTATACACACACGTATATATTAGACTCCAATCACATTGTGTTACATGACTTTATACTTTAAGAGGATATTGCCCCAGAACTTTTAAGGTCATTTTGTTTCAAAGGGGTCAAGCACAGAGAAACAGAAAATGTGGTGTTGATAGTGTCATTCTGTTTCCTTTTTCTGCCATCCTGATCCTATCTATAAGTAATTATATAATAACTATATTTATAATAGAATTTATAAATATTTATAACACTCAAGTAATTTCAGTGTTCCTGCCTGCTTGTTGTCACTACAAAGAATGATTTCAGTTTTGTCATTTGCTTCCAGAAAGTAAACAAACTACCTCTTGCTTTAGCATTAACCATAAATGACTTTGAAATGTTACCTTTTTTCATGCGCTGTAAGTAGAGAAAGCTCAGAATAATTATAGTTAATTCAAGCAAACAGCATGTATGGACACAAAAGTAACTTTTTCCCACAGCTTTGAGCCATTTAATGTTATATATAGGTCACGCACCTAATAAACTGAATTCTTATAAATATCAGATCTGTTGAAGTCCACACAGGATTGAAACAAAGGGGGCCATAAAATCATAAAATAGAATATATAAAAATAATATAATAATTAAATTTATATAAATATAAAAAAATATAAAAAATAGAATATATAAAAAAGAAACTGGCTTGTAATACTTGCACTTCAGAAACTGTTCTCCACAGTTCTCAACTGTGCAATGATTATTTCAGTTCTCATTTATCTGGATAGAATATCTGTTTTTACTTGTGTTGGAAAAGTAAGACTGGGGCCATTGGGAACACATGAGTTCTTGGCATATGAAATATAACTTGTCTCAGCATTGAAAAGCCTTACAGGAAACAAAGGAAAAACCAACAACATAATATAAATTACATTATTCTAAAAGCTATGGAAAGACAATTCTGCTTCTGAAAGGTCATTAGGAACAAAGAGCAATAGCTCTTAACCATTTTGTAGGCAAGCATCACTTGAGAAAATTGGCAGCCTTCTGCATTTCACCAAACTGCACACTGAGCACAAGTGTTGCCTTCTTTAACAATACTGCTCCAAGTCATCTGCCAAACACTCCCATACAGAGTGATCAATATCAGGGCGCTATTCAAGAAGGAAGGAGCTATCTTCCTCTGTAGCCTTTCATACAAGTATTTGCTGCAGAAACAATTTAATATGCAGACCTCATAATTTTTACATCTTTGACTGTTTTCACAAGTCACAGAAGACACCAATGACTTTTAGCTTCAAAATAAGACAGGGAATAGGATGTGAGAAGGTATAGGTATTCTAATGACATGGCACCAGCATCTTTGTACATACTAAAATAGCATATTCACTGCTCTGCACCACCTGCAGTACAGTATCTGCACCAAAATGGGTGCTGCTGCTAACAGCGTTAGGATTTCATTTCACAAACGTTGGAGTGGCCATAACACTTCAACAATTACCTTTCAGAGATGTGCACAAGCTCAAGTCTGAAGTATAACTGGGGACTGGTTACTAGTGCTGTTCCTCAAGGGCTGACAGTAGGGACAATACTGTCTAATATCTTTATTAATAACCTGGGAAATGTGAAATAACCTCAGCAAACTAATAGAGGTCAACAAATGGGGAATTATTCAATATGCTCAAGGGTCCAACACTCATTTAGAGATATCCTAAAAAGCTGAAGAAAGAAGCTGACAGAAACCTTATCCAAACATCCTGACCCCCATTTCAGCAAGGTGTTGGACTAGATGACATAATTTTTTTCAGTCTAATTATTCTGTCATTCTAGGTCAAAAGACTACATTTCATCTAAAAGTACATACTACAGATATAAAGAACTAAATAAACAACATAAAGAACTAAACTAACATTATGGGTATATTTTTTATCCTTCATGGAAGTAGCATGCTTTACAATGAGCACAATGAAACCATCCAAAAAGTGATGTAATACAAATACGCATGACATAATCTGTCCCTTAGACAACTGAATAGGAAAACAGACAATATACTGTTTCAGAAAGACTATGTCTCCAGAAAGATATTTAAAGAAATTGCTGTATGCAACCAACGCATAAGCAATTTTTGCTGTTACACTGCACAGGAAATTTGCACTGCAGACTCAGGAAATTACCCTTCTGTGTAAGATTTACTGTCATATTATTAGAAATCATGTCCCATTGGAGGAAATTTACTGTCAAAGACAGATGGAGTGATTTAAGCTGCTTCCAGATCCTTCAGTGTGGTAAAGAATAATATTTTATAAAAAAGTAAATAAACACTTAAAAATTGCATGACACAACAGCAGAAGAAAGCTACTAGAAGAGTAATGAGCTACTGAAAAAGAAAATGTCCCATGTTCCAAACAATGAAATGGGATACTTTAAAGCAGCAGGGACCTATCCTTTAGTACCTGTATACACACCTGCTTTGTCAGTCAACAGGAACCTACAGATTATCAGAGAAGGTGAATGATGTTTAAAAACATTTTAAAAGATTGTTCGAAGAGGTCTTAAACATTCCAGTGTTACTGAAGGTTATGAACTGCTCTAAAAATCAAACTGTTGTTAGCCAGGTATTTGGCATCAGAGAAAAAGTCATGTTCTAGTAGGAGAAGTGGAGGAAAACATACAAAAGATGCAGTATTTCTGTATCTTTTGCAGAGAAGAAAGGAGAAAGGAAAAAGCTTATCTCCTAAAAGAATGTTCTTACTTTTAGAAATTATGGATTTATAGTTTTACAGATTCTCAAGCTATTCACCATTACCTAGTTGGTTTTCCAACTTCCAGCTAAATACTGTCCTCATTGATTATCTCAAGTAACATCTGCCCAAGTCTGTCTACAACAATGAGCTCTAAAGGAAGCTTATGATAATCCAAAAATAATTCTGAGATTTAGAAGAGAAAGCCTATTACAATTGAAAACACATCTATATTTTTATGTAACATACAAATTTTATTAATTTTAAAAGATACATAAAACATAGAGATTATTATTGCCTTTACCTTCCACAGATCAGCTGTTCCTTCAACAAGTTTGGCATTTGTTTTACAGTATTTCAGAGCCAGATGCAAACATTCAGTTCCATAATCCAGGTCATAGTCTGTACACTGTAGTCATTAAAAAAGAGTAAATATCCTTAATCAGTTTTAAAGAAATCATACTTTTCAGCAATCATAGATTCTCTTTCACTAATTAAACCTTACATCTCAAGAGTCCTGTCCAGAATCATACATGCAGTATTAGGTAGGTAGGTTCAGGATGGATCAGAAATAAAAATCTTCCAAGAAGCTTATGCCAAATTCTACATATCCAGCAAAGTATTACAAAAGTAAATCAACACTTTGTAACCACAAATGAATTAGATTAGGTGATGCAAGTATCCTGCTAAACTTCTATGTTATTAACTAATTCAATAAGAACTCACATATATAAAAAAGGTTTGGCAGAGTTGAGGCCTCACCAGAAGAAATCACCAGCCTTCTAGTGACAAACTTCTAGAGTATGGGAACAAGTTAAGAAATTGTAGAAGCAAGACTTCAGTGCCTTGGCTGGTTCGTTTTTTTGTAGCATATAAAAAGGATAGTAGCAATTAAGAATCTCTGTATTTCTTTTATGTTTCCCTCTACAATTTTCTTCAGTTCTCTTCACACAAAATTGCAAAGTTTCATGCTGTTCCATGAGCCTTGCAGATTAAGCAGCAACAAAAACAAAATCAGGAAAAAAAGAAGTTTGTCCACTTTTTGGTCACCTGTAAAAGGCATTCTTCTCTCAACGTGCCCTTCCCAAGTGGTATGGCTTCCTATAGTTAGTGATTATAAGAATCCTATTAATGGAAAACTGAGTAGGGAACAGAATCTCTTAAGCCAAAACACAGGTAGGTACAAAAGCAGCAATGAGGAGCTTATTGGACAGGATTACCTCAAGATGAATTGACTCAATTTAGGTAAAAAAGTTCTAGTCTCTTTTCATACTGCTGAATTACCAGTCCATCCAGAAACATGAATAACACATAACAAAGAAGTATAATTTAAGACAAGGTCTTTCATAAAACTGGATTAATATGATAAGACCACAGGCTAACTAGCCCAGTATCCAGTCTCTAGTAGAAGCTAAGAGTGAATAGGCAAGACTAAGTAAATAAGAACAAGGCATTCACATCTTCTTACATTCCCAGAATATTTGCTTGGCTTCATATGAAGCTATTCTTCTGGCTTAGGAAATACCTAAACTAAGAAGTCCCCAAGGGACACACTGAACCAGAAGCAACTGCCTTAACAGTCCTCAGTGAATTACAGGAATCCTGAATCCACTCAATTACTTTTTGAATAGTGGTATTTTTTTAGCACCTGCATCAGGGATCATCTGAGTTATCACTCTTTTCATTACACGCTCTGTTGTTCTGACAGAAAACAGAGTGCAAAACCACCTTTTCAGCCCTTCAATATGCTCCACCACATCTCTTCTCTCATCCTTCCACAGGTAAAGAGATCAACATCTATTCAGTCATTTCATGTGTGGAACTTACTTCAAAACTCCAATCAACCATTTTGCCCTCCTTTACATTTATCTACACTTACCTATCAATTTACCATAGCATCCTTCTATAAATCTTATTAGTTAGCCTACATCTCTACTGCCCAGAAAAAAATGGAAAAATGGGTACCTCCACTTCCTGTTCCAAATTACCTATAAGCAAAATGAACTGCACAGGTCCCAGCACAGATATTCACAAAACTCCACTGGGATTTACTGCTATGAAAACTGGTCATGCTCTTTGCTTTTTATCTTCTAACAAATAATCTGCTCTGATAAATCCTTACTCTTATCCCAAATCTGCAGAGTTCCTTTAAGGAGCCGTTGGTAAAAGCTTCAGGGAAACATCTTATTACGCAAGCTGGCTGTTACCAGCTTCAGCAACCTCAAAAAAGATGCCAGAAAATTCCTTAAAGAACAATAAATTCTGCAGTGCATAAGCTTTCCATTACAAATGCTGAAATAACCCTTCCATTGTGTCAAATTTAACCATGTATCCACAAATTTGTGTTTTAAATAAAGTGTGACAGTCCAGATACCGTGCTCAGTAATTCAGTCTCCTCCAGGATTCAAGAATTCTGAATTGTCAAGAATACGAAAGTCTACGTGGGTTAAAGAATATCCAAATAAGAGTGCTGATATACAATTTGCCTTTTAAAGAAGATTTTTAGCTTTTATTCTTGTTTTATAATGCATCAGTGAAATTTAGGAATTCATCAGCATTATATATATGAATTGTATTGTTAACACAGACAGACATCTTAGGAAAATCAAGTTATCACTTTTATGTTATTTAAAGTAGTAATTTTTGTCATTTTAGTTTTCATGACTGCAATCAAAAAGAAGAGTCTCTTATACAGCCCACTTAGAAAAGTAATTCAAGCGTTATACTGCTCTTTGGAAGTTTTTAAGCATTTGAATAACAAAACAGAATAGACACAAGAAGATATACTGACATGAAAGATTTCTTTCAGAATACTATAGAAAACAGGAGGTTCAAAAAAGACACTTTGGAATATTTTTAAATTGAACAGAAAATATTAATATTTCTTTAAATAATCAAAAAGGTCAATAGAAAATACAAAGGAATAGGGAACTCTAGCTCCAAAGTATACAAAATGGAGTGATCTCTTTAGGAAAGAGGCCCAGAGATAAATTGCCAATGAAACCAGAAATGGCCTAGTAACTTTCAATTGCAAATATTTATTATGTTTCCTTTTCCTTTTTTTTCTGTTTTAGTTTTAAGAAAGATTTTCTGATAGAACGCAAACTATTCTCTATTAAAGTGAATAATACAAAGATTAAAAAAACCCCAACTATTTTTATTTTGCCTCAGAATGGAAGAGAAAATTTCAGTAAAATTTATCTGTGAAAAAAATTACTTTGAATTAAAATTAAGCTACATTTTTAAACACATGGGTAAGGAATTATACTAGGGCAAGACTAAGCAATTCCAACTTTTTAGCAAGGTATTAATTACAGATAATTAGTAGGGAGTGGAGAAGTTCCATAAATGGGCTAAAGCATCTTAAGGGTATTGCTGGCTTCAAGGGATGAAATATGACACAAAGCAAAGTAATAATTAAAAACATATTTCACCAACACTTGTACATCATGACATTTACCACTCTAATTATCTGTAATTGTTTAAACCTAAACACATTGTCACAGTGTACTTTTCTGCAAGTCTAATACAGTGATGTCAGAGCAGAACAATGAAATGGAAGCAACAGCTCAAGACCAGCTTAGTTTACGTATTATTCGTACAATAAACAGATCCAGAAGTGAAACCTGAAATCCATATTTAAGGTACAGAATTTGAAAGCTTCTGTATTGCGCTAAGAAATTCAGTTAACGAATTAAGCATTATCAGGGAGTGTCTATAATGAAAAGTTGTGGCATATCTATGTGGAAATCTCTTAGTGAGCCAAGCATGCAAATGTTCACATCTTAAGCCTTCTGTATGTATTTCATTGTACCTCTAGAGCCAATTTACACTACAACAATCTGTTAAAAACTCTTTTTTCCAAAGTCTCTCTTTAACTGAAAGGCTTTTTAACATAAAGTTTGACAGAATACAGTTAACTTAACTTGACATGCACACATAGCTTTGAGAAACAATAGACACAGTTTAAGTTTCAGACCACAGATTTGAAATGGTAGAAACAGCTGGAAATATTGGCACAAAACATATCCACAAAAGAAAGCAAGCAGATTAGTTTAGCTTTTTAAATGACAGAGAAGGAAATATGTTATTTAAAAATGCTTTTGAACTGTTGAATATTCAAAGGAGTTCTACTAGGTAGTTTTGGGGACTGACTTTTTTGTGGGTGATTTTTGTTTGCTTTGAAGAGTGGATGTTTGAATAAAGTGCTATGGGTGGAGCAAGATCCAAATTTTAGCATTACACCAATTCTTCTTCCCCTGCCCCCTAGATTAGTTTGAAAATATTTTGTTAAATAATATTAGCTCCTAAAATGCAAACTATATTGTTGTTACTTAGCCATAAACATGGAAAAAGGGTTTAGAAAAGACTGTCCAGCCCTTATCTCCCTGGTAGTTAGTAACAGTCTATAAGCTAAATTGTTTCAGTACAATACTTTGAACAAGTAAAATCATAAAGAAGCAACATTTAACATTAGTAATTGCTTTTAGTGTTAACATGCATCATTTTACTGTATCTTTATACTGATAAAAGATTTTGAATGCATATATTGGCAATTGCGAATATAATATATATATAATATATTGGGAATAATTTATATATTGGGAATAATATATATAATATTGGGAATAATTGCATATAATGGGAATTGGTAACCATAGAGTCGAACAAAGACAGAGGCAAGAAAAATTTTCATTACAACACTGATTTTTTTTACTTTTTCATCATTCCTTAGTTTCATAATAAGGAAACAAAATCAATATTCTTTATGTATTAATCGAAAGAAAATCTTCCAATCTGTTCCTTTACACAGGTACCCTTGAAACTTGTGTAAAGTCAGTCTTCTACACTTCTGTAACCATCAGCTATGTCATCTTTAGTGCTTTTTCCAGTGTCAGCAGTAAGTGTCTCCATTTTACTCTTCCATGTGAATCCACTCTATAACAATATCAGAACACTTGCAATTAAAATGTGTAAGTAATTAACAATAGCAGAGCTTTATGACTTTTCCAGATCCTTGCAAATCAAGTTTCCACTGCTGAACTGCCAGGGTACATCAGGAACAGTCATCATCAGGAACATTTTGCTAAGTTAAAAAAGCAGCAGCCACAAGCTCTTGCTGAACCTCAACTGGCCTATTTTTATCATATTTTAAAAAGATTTAAATCTTTTTGCCATGTTCATTACCATGGAAACTAAAAAACACTGAATCCAACAGTGGATATGCAGCAAGCACTCAGCCTACAGTGATACACCACAGCTAAATGAGAAATAGCAAAAGCAGCAAACAGAAGGAGGCAACACGTGAACATGGAAACAGTGAGATTAATGTGAGTTCAGATAAGCTCATCTCTAAAACAATTTCTACTGTAGCTAATTATTACAACTGCTGTGACATACATACAGATGCTGTAGTGCTCCACAGTGAAGAGAATAAAGACACAGCAATTTGCTCTGTAACAAAATTAAGCAGTCCACACTGCCATCACCTGCAACCATGTTCTATTCTCCTCTGTAGACACAAGCTCCCAGGTCAAGTCAGCTATGCATTTTCTTCCTATTAGTCTTCTTTGAAAGCAGTTTATAACCTCTCTTTATGTTGAAGCTGACAATTACTGTTCACTGTGC
Organism: Psittacula echo; assembly: GCF_963264785.1. Lineage (NCBI taxonomy): Eukaryota > Metazoa > Chordata > Aves > Psittaciformes > Psittacidae > Psittacula > Psittacula echo. The sequence goes on along the minus strand of NC_137737.1, from coordinate 29,204,435 downwards.
ACAACCTACTGCTAGGCAGTAAGAGTCCCATAGGCAAGAGTGCAGAGCACAAACACACTGTGTGAGCAACATGAAACTTAATTTCCCTATCACTATCGCAAGTTTTAGCTACTAGCTGAGGTAGGGGATAACTCTGCCTTTTTCCTTGGGTTTGGTTATTTTTTTTTTTAACTTTAAAACATAAATTTGCTTCAAAAATTAATGTCACAAAATGTAAAAGCTGAAACAGTAGGATTCAGAAATGCATGTGGATGCAGAGAACAAGTATTTATATCAAAGTTTGCACTTCTGAACATAAGTTAAACAAAATCACTGTGTAAGATCTAGCAACATATTTTTAATATAGATATTTCTGTCCATTTTTGACAGGTTCCTTCAACTTTCTTTTTGTTCTAAGGAACAAATCACGCATGATTCTGTGACCAGAAGTCAGGATCTAGACTAATGAGCTAGATTAAAAAGCTATTGTTTTGTGTTCCATTTTATCAAAACCACTAAGAAAAGCTGTCGTTCACTTTGATTTAGATTCATCACGGAATCAATACAACAAAAACACAGAAATAAGCTAACTGGACAGAAAAGACAGCCACTAGACTGTCATTTTCTAGCTCTGACCTCAAAATGAAACAGAAGCTGGAGTATAATCACAAGACTAGGTTTTAGACCCAGCATCCTTAAGAGTGACTCTGGACAAAAGAAACAGGAAGATGAAGTTTTAAAATTCTCTTGAGATAGCTAAGAGCTAACCTTTCTGTTTTTAAATCCATGCCTTAAGATACTTGCAAATAGTTTACAGGACTATCATGACAGTGCTTGTATCACTGCCTCAGGTTGCGCCAGGGGAGGTTTATATTGGATATGAGGAAAAATTTCTTCTCTGAAAGAGTTTGTTAACAGACTGCCCAAGGAAGTGGTTGAGTCACCATTCCTGGAGGTATTTAAAAGATGTGTAGATGTCACGCTCAGGGACATGGTCTAGTCATGGACTTGGCAGTGCTGGATAAACAGGTGGATTTGATGACCTTAAAGGTCTTTCCCAACCTTAACAACTCTATGTTTCTATAATTCAAGCCTATCCTTTAAGTCTTAATCTTATTCTAGCTGCTACTGCTTCTGACTTTGCAAAGAAGAAGTCCAAACAAACCAATCATCCTGTAAAAGAAGTACACATGTTTGACTTTATACCAAAATCATAAACCCAACTACTACTGTAATTTTGAGCAACCATAGCCTTGTTCGAAAATTACACAGAGAGCCCTAATCCCTATATACCCAGAGTAATCCCTAATTCAGTCCTTCCAGTGAATAAGGTATGCTATGTTCTCCTAGCCAAATCATGTGCCATTGGAGGGGGAGGGGTGTGTGTGAAGAGGGCGAAGTGCAGCTTTGCTATTCAGGAATAAAAACTCAATCAAGAATAACTGGAGGTGCTTTGCTGAGAAAAAAAGGGCACTGGCAGGCACAAACAAGACATGTCAAGGGTTGTGTCTACATTACCAATAAGGTATGCAGGAGGGGTTCTTTTTGGTCTTTCCTGAATCCCTACTTAGAATCATATGAAATGCACTCAACTGTGCAGCTGGAGAGCTCAAAGTCATTTTCCTTCTGGTGGAATCAAGGTGAAAGTCATATGCAAGGGCACCTGCTAAAGCTCATCATTTGCAGTGTGGCCCCAGCACCCAGAACTCAGCATGCATTGTGTTCATACGACTGTCAACTGGGATGAGTATTGCTGCTGGTGAAGTCCCAGTTTACACATTCAATTCTGATACAGTAACATATGATCAAAAATCAAACCTCAGTCTTCCCCTTCATCTTTCTTCCTTTTGCCACACCAGTAGGTATATTCCTAAAGCTACTCCAACAAAGACCACACAAACTAGCATAATGAAAATAACAAACTAGATGAAAATCAACAATGGTACTGGTATGAACATGAAATACCTCATGCAACTAGAGCTAATTATTAATCAGATTGACTTCACAAACCAAGTCCTGAGTAATCATGAGACAGTCTCAATTTTTCTAATATCAGAAAAGGACACAGAAGTCATTTTGAGGATGTAGCTGAAACATAGAATTTCAGACCTCATATACAATTTCACCTTTTTAAAAAAACATATTTTAGCTATAACTTCAAGGAGAAATAAGAAAATGTTAATATTCTACATGACAACAGTAGTAATCAAAATACTGTTAAGGCTCACTCTTTACACTTTAAAAAACTATCTTGTAAATTGGAAAAATACTTGGAAAAGAGTTATAGGGACAAGATAAAGACAAAACAATCTTGTCCCAATGTAGAAAACTACAGATTATTTAGGTTATTCTAGGAAAATGTAAAGAAGTGTTCACATTCTCCCTGTGAAGAGATTTCATATATGGAGTTCTAAAATTAAGCAACCAACAGAGAATTTAGTCAGATTTAGAAGCAGAGGTGAGCCAAATTTATGTTTTATTTTTAAATAAAATAAATGCATGTTTTATTTTTAGGTTTTTTTTAACCGATAAGATAATTCACTCTTGGTACAATTTACTTAAGAGAATCACCTCTTGAAATTCTGCAAGATCATAAATGGTCTTTTTTCTTGCCTCTTGATACACTAAACCATCAGTAGCTAGGACAGCAAAAGCTCTAGCATCACCACCTTGTTTTCTTATTTGCTCTCTCAAAACAAGCAGCAGATGACAATTTAGATGGGTGGTCTCCTTTATGCTGAATACAGTGACTCTTGCTCAGTATTCAGCATTTTTGAACCTGTGCCAAACGTGTGATTCTTGTGGATAGAGTAAACTTATCAGTGTAAATCCAGTAACAATACTCTCATAATCCAGTCTAACTTCCAACTTGACTAATGGCAGTGTGTCTCCCTAACATACACCCTCCAAATTATGTCTGAAGACAAAATGCCTTTTCACTGCTACAGAGATGCCAGATTTCACCCAGGGTGTGGCAGCTTTGCACCACTGCACCAAACAATTCCAAGAGCTAATATATAAATTCACACAGTGCTTTGAGATCCTACAGGATGAGGAGTGCCATAAAATGGAAGTAATTATTCCATTAACAAAAAAAACCTTTTTATTTTTTTCTTATGCAAGGCATTAGAATTTCTCCAAACATTCTTGTGGCAGAAATTAATTAGGGCAAGGTGGGGATTCATACAATATCCTGGCTCTACCATTGTGCCAGAGAACTAATCAAGTACAGAGCTATCTAAACTAGCATAGTTTTCTTGACAGACCACCAATCTAGCTTCAGCTTTTGATTAAATGAAACCATTACTGACAAAATTAATTTAGTACATTTACCCTGAAAAGTATTCTGTGGAATTTAGGTTTTAAGCATAGGGAAAGGGAAGGTTTTAAGCATAAGGTAGACTTTAAGGATAGGAAAAGGAGAAAAAAATACTTATTCCTCTTAATGTCAGGACAAAAAATGCCACGTGAAATAACTGCAAAATTTCCCTGGAAAAAGTCTCAGAATCACAACTTGAAGACCGTGTAAATTCAGATATCATTTAGGTGAGGCTGACAACCCCATATTTAAGCAACAGTGTGCATGCATCTGCCTGAAGATGAGTGGAGAAAGGGCAGATCCAAATCCACTGCAAACTAGAGTTATTAAGAATCAGCTCCATTGCAATTTTGTTTCAAAACAAAAAAAATTACCAATTTTCAGCAAGAAAGAAATGGAACAGAACGCAGGTTCTACTGAAATTCCAAAGAAATCATCTTTTAAATGGGACTAAAACCAGAGGTAAATCCAAGCTGAAATGGACTACAACAATGAAAGGGTGCTGTTAAGAAAGTAAAAATCTTTTTGTGTAAGGAGAAATGAGATACTGGGTTTTCTTTCAAAATTCAGGAGCTATACAGGTTTCCTTATCAAACAATCAGATCTATTATTCTAACGACCCATGGACAAATCAGCAGAAAGACTTACTTTGTTAGGCTATTTCAGATGCTTAGATTGCACATTGAAAAACTCAGAGATATTCCCCATCTTGACACTAGCATACAGCTAATTAAAATCTGTATTATAATACCATCAAAGGATCTGGATTAGGAATTTCAACAAGATGAAGCAATCCATGCTACTTTACTATTCAGCCAAGTAGGTTGACTTAGACCAACCAAGTAGGTAGTTACTCTAAAACTGTTATTACCTATTACATTTCATAGGCAGATGGAAGTATGCTGTCTTTAGGACTCCATACAAAGAAGGGCATTGGCTTGTAAAACTGGCCTCATACAAATCATACAAGTAGTAGATTATGATTATTTTAGCTAGCTCTTGTCTAATTAGTGAATGACTTCTTAATTCAGTATTTCAGAATACAGCTGATGATGGGGAAAAAAAGCTATTCCAGACACAAACTGCATTCCAGACACAAACTGGAATGCAGAATAAGGAAAAACACAACAATGATCTTATATGGCATGTATTTAGGAGACCTGAATGTATAACTACAAAATCCTAAAGCAAAGTGGGTGATCAAAGCTGGGGATTATGGAAAAGGAAGTGGATCTCCATACACATGCACAGAGCATATAAAACCCACAAAATTCATTTGAAGAAGCAAGAGGTAAACTGACCATCCTTACAACATAATATACTTTATAAAAGATGTCTGATGCTCTTTTACAAAGATGAAGGCCAAGAAACAATCTATTACAACTTATGATATATCTTTACATCTTACCTGGTTTTTTGCCATATATTAAATAAAATGGTGATCTCTTTCAGTGTTTTTACATGAAAGAAACAAACAGCTCTAACCCGTATCATCAATTCATGACTGCAAAGCATCAGGTAAAAAAAGTTTCTCCAAGTGAAAGTTTACAGGAGGTAAATATTCAGCTGATCAGCCTTGCCACAACTTAGATGCCTTGACATACAAAAAACTTTATATTTGGTGAATGTTAAAAACAGCTGAAGTGCCTTGAAGATTCAGATAACTTTAGCCCTAAGAGGGAGGCAAACAGTGGGGTTTTTTTTTCAGGATTCCAGCATTAGGCTCAAATGGCCAAATTCTGCCTCACTTATATTTCGACCTTTCAGTCCTTTTTCTGAATCTCACCCTTGCTTCCAAAGTTGCCAAGGTTTTAGTCAACAATTTGTCCACTACTGTTCATTTAATCGCCTGCTGCTCCTGGCAATATTAATTTGACAGACATCTGACTTCTCTAACAAAGAATGAACCCACAGGAAAATACCCAAATCAGTCTAGACATTTTGCCTTGAAGGACTTGCCCGATCTATGCCAAAATACTACTAAACTGCTACAGCTGACTCCACTTTCCTGCTACAGAGAATACTAAAACGTTTCACACATGTTTGAAGAAGAATCCCAGTAATTTGTGCCCTTTCAAAAAGCACTTTAGAAGTTTACAAAATCCACATGGAATACACTCCCTATTATTTACATACAGAGAAGACAATACTTTGAGCAAATACTTCTACAATGGGCCTAACAACAGCCAACTTCCTTTCTTACTGTGGCAAATTCTTCCCTGAACACTCTCAGGGTTTTATTAGACAAGAAAAATTTTGGGATTTCCTTTTCTCCTACTGAGGACCAGGTTGGACAGTTTGCAGAATATCTCTTCTCCCCATCTCAACCACATCTGCAGACATCTTGCAATAATTATTTTGAGGAGCTGGAAGAACATCTGCCTCCCAGAATTTAGCATCAAAGTATTTGCATGATTTTCCCTGACACACTATTATTTTGTATCTTGTCATTACTATGCTTATATATAGCAGCTCTCTGTTATGCAGACAGATGATTTAACGTACCACAAGTAAATGTGACTGCTCATTATCCAAGAAGTGGGTAATGTTGGCTATGAAGAGATGTACTAATTCAGTGTAGTCCCCAAAACTACTTATCTTTACATAGTTTCCACACATAGAATCCCTAAAGTCAGTCTGTTCCATATGGATATCTGTAAGGAAGTTATAGACATGCATAAGAGTAACACCTCTAATCATACTGAAGCTCATCCTCCTTCAATGAATATTCCTCTTCCAGATCCTTTAATTCATCTTCGTTGCTCTGAATAGCTAAATAAAAACTTCCAAAATCTACAAAAGGTTGAGTATCAAGAGATGATTAAACTAACTACACATGCAATACAACCACCTTCCATAATGGTTTTTGTGGCAAATTGGCCTGTCCCAGGTACAGAAGATCTTGAGGCTAAGGGTAAAACAACTTATAAAAGATTACCAGGAAAAAACTGTGTATCAATTTTAATTTTTCTTTTAAGATTGTTAGTAACCTATCACTCTATCCTTAAATAGTGCGCAGACTTCGCCAAGTCATCTACATGTGACGGATTAATGCAGAATAGCCTTCTAACATGTTCCAGCCTTTCTTCAGCTGCGTGTAGTTCTTCCCTTTGACAAGGTTCTCAGCTGCAGCAGACTGGTCACACTGGTGTGCAATTCTACTGTATTTCCAGCATTCATGTTTACTGCTTTAACCATCATATCATCTCCGCTAGGCTTTTTGTTTACATCCTGACACATAAGCTAGTCAGGACCTTTTACATACCACTCCTCTACTGCTTCCATTTTCAGTTGTTTCTCTTCCAGATCAAGAAAGACAAAGCTTTTTAATTGTTCCTGCTACCTTCCTTACTTTGGCAGATCCATTTCAAATACATAGTGCTTTGTTAAGTTTGGGTATTTCAGCCTTTGCATATTGTGGTTGTGTTACTTTGCACACTAATGTGACATGACACAAGATGCTTTGTGTTAAAGACAAAAGATCTGAGATCAGTATACAATAATGACAACATGTCAGAAATAGGTATTACAGAAATCAGTCTCAGCCTACTCTAATTAAAGGAAAAAGGTAGTCTACCTGACTTCCCGATACTCTAATTCCTTAAAAGATACTGCTCCAGGGGAACACTTGACTTCCAGTAAGTGAAGTCTTCCCCCCACCCTCCTCTTCCCAGGCTTACAGGATCATATTTTGCATTTGCTCCTATTTAAATTAAAAAGCTGTACAGAAACATGAAACTACCTTAAGCAAAAATGAACAAGTCTGGTCTAAAGAATTTATCCTTTATTTGCTATCTTTGGATAGAGTGGATTTGCAATTAACACTTAAACTTTTCTGATTTCCCTTAGGGCTGGTACATATAGAAAAGGAACATGTGTTTCCTAAGATCAAGATTTTAATTCTTACTAACTTAAAAAGAAAAAAAAAGAAAAAAAAAAAATCTACTGATGGGTTTTGTCCTGAATAGGTAGAACTAAAGTAAATCACAGGTTCTGCAATTTTGCAACTTTTCCACTGGATTTACTAGCTAGAGGCTTCCATTTTTTATTTTACAAAGTTTAATTTGTTCACTACTAATATTAACTGAAGGTTACTGGCATGGTTCATTACATAGTAAAGGAAACAAGAACTTACAAATTAGGACACACCAGAACTAAAAGCACTGATGCCATATTACGTTTACCCCCTTAACGCGTTTTATGTTCTTTTACCCAACATCCCAAGGAAAACCCCTGATAAGGTAAAGCCTCCTGTCTGCAAGATACCACATACACTGCAAACACGGTTCTTTCTCCCCTTGCAATTGTTTGCACCTGTTATTTGTCCACCTTGGTCAAGCATGCATCATACAAATAAAAGCTAGAACTTTTCTAAATTTCATAAATTTAACAAATTGAAGGGCATGAAATTAGTGCTGTACTTCATAAGAATATGAGGTGAGGAGGCATAAATATGAGTGACACAGTAACACTCACAGGCGTATGTAAGGAGGCCTGTATAATTCATCCTTTCCCACCTCAGGACTATCCCAATATAAATGAAGTTTCCAACAACTGGAAAAAGTGAAATAACACCGCCATTTTCAAGAAGATGAAAATGGAAGACCCAAGGAACTACAGACCAGTCAGTCTCACCTCTGTGCCTGGCAAAATCTTGGAGCAGATTCTCCTGGAATGCATGCTAAGGCACATGAAAAACAAAAGGTGGTTGGTGACAGCCAACATGACTTCACTAAGAGGAAATCCTGCCTGACCAATTTGGTGGCCTTCTATGATGGGGCCACCAAACTGATGGATAGCAGCAAGCAGTTGATGCTATCGACCTGCACTTGTGCACAACATTCTTGTCTCTAAACTGGAGAGACATAAATTTGATGGATGGACCACTCAGTGGATAAAGAACTGGCTGGATGACTGCATGCAGAGAGTTGTGGTCAATGGCTCAATGTCCAATTGTAGACTAGTAACGAGTGGTGTCTCTCAGGGATCAGTGTTGGGACCAATCTTGTTCAACATCTTTGTCAGCAACATGGACTGTAGTGACAGAAGGAGTAATGGGTTTAAACTTAAAACAGGGGAAGTTCAGGTTAGATATAAGGAAGAAGTTCTCTACTGTGAGAGTGGTGAGGAAATAGAATAGGTTGCCCAGAGAAGTGGTAAACGCTCTATCCCTGGACATGTTCAAGTCCAGGTTGGACAGGGCCTTGGGCGACATGGTCAAGTGTGAGGCATCCCTGGCCACGGCAGGGGGTTTGAAACTACATGATCTTCAGGTCCTTTCCAACCCTAACCATTCTATGATTCTAAATTCCAAAGTCCTACTACAAAGTGAAGGCATCGGTATTTCACTGAAACAGAATAAAACAGCTGTTTTGCCATGCTTCATAGAACCATCTGAACACAGAGGCTTGCAACAGAAAACCTTAAGCAGTGTTACACATAAGGGTAGGAGCCAAAATTCCGTAATGCCTATGCATTTATTATAGCTAAGTATGCATTTATTATAGCTAAGTGCTCTATCTAATGACACATAAATCAGATTAGTGAGGTCTTTTGATCAAGACACCATTTTTGCTCCACTGGCTGTTGTGGGCTCTGAACAGTTGCTTAATTTCAATATTGACTTTAAATATTTTCAAGTCTGGCTTATGTGATGTCCAATACAGGGGCCAAGAGATACCCTGAGTTAAAAGTAAAATGGAGAACAATGTTACAGAAACTTCATTAAAATGTTCAAATCAGTATCACTATTCCGAAGTGGAAGAAGTAGCTATTTCCTGAACAGTGGTCTTCTGACCCTGCTGCACTGGAGCAATTATCATTTGAGGTAGAATACTGTAAAGCTTTCCCTTCCCTGCTGCACCTCCACTTACCTGCTGCATCATAAGACAGCAGACACAAAGTACTCCCAATTCTGCTTTCTCCAAGAAACAACAACGGTTCACAAGCTGCTTGCATTCCCCCAATAAAAAAGTAAAAATAAGCCACATCTGAATGCCTTTTTTTTTTTTTCCCCTCTCAAGCACATACAGATATCAAAAAAGTTGCTTCCACCACTACTTGATGTTAAAATTGATGCTTACTGAAAAAGTCTGAGATTATTTTTTAAGAAATATTTTTATAAATCTACAGTATTGTTTCAGTGTGGTTAAGAAGCATTCTTCAAAATTATTCAAAACCATCAGAAGATCTAGCAGTATCCAGTACCTCACCAACATTTTTTGGATTGGTGTGTAAAAATCATTACTATAATTTTTTAATCAAGCAAGAAACAAAAAAAAGTTTTCTAAGGAAATTACTTTTAATTTTATAAAGATTGTACAAAACTATTTTTAGATATTTTAGTGGTGTTAATAGCTTAATATTTTCTAGTTCTAAATACATCCAATCCAGCAATAAATGGAGAAGGAGCACTAGTCTACTTTGCCAAGACTGGTATCAGACAAGAGCAAAAAAGACCACAGAAGGCAAACGTGTAAAAATCAGAGAACTGACCTTTAATTGAATGTTGCAATTTAGTGGTCAGGATACTCAGAGATCTTACATTCATGAAAAACAACATATCTGGAAGTAAACTTCATAAATCTACCTACTCATATCAAATGATGCATCTGATGCATTAAATAGAGACAGTTTAAAAGCAGTATTCCACATTACCCACAATGTAACTGAAAAGCCTATGTTACTTGAAGAGATAATTCAAATAGAGAGCTTTTTTCTAAGGAATGCATGTTTGACTGTTGTTTTTTCCCCACACTGTTGTTGCATAAAGGTCATAACTGTGAAAAATACACAGGAGCAGGATCATGATCCCATGCCAAGTTAACCAAAATTAATTCCATTCCCAGCTTTGTGAATGACTTGCAAATTGAGTGATAAAATTATTTTATCTTTTTCTTGTTCATCTGTATAATGATACTTACCTACTTCACTAGATTGTCTACGTTGAAAACTAATTATGGGTATGTTAATATTTAGGAAGCATCATACATCCATTCCCACAAAAATCTGTCCTACAGTAGCTTGTCTAAGTTTTTCAGGAGAACAATTATCTATCCTTTTTTTGTTTGTACTGTTCCCAGAACAATAGGGTCTTAATCCTTGACTTGGAGAGCTAGATACCATTGAAACATAAATAATTAACAAACAATAATGAGTTGAGAGGTTTAGTGAAGTGTTATCCTTTCCAGAGCTCCAAGGCACAGAACATTTAAATGACCAGGATTTAGCCAATGCAAAGGGAACTGGGGACAAGGAACCATAGCCTTGGTTGCTTGCTAACAACTTTGGTGGCTTGCTTTTGAAAGAAGAAGGATACAAAAAAGACAACTGATGGAATGCATATGTGAGAACACTGTTCAGAGGAGCATAGGGACTGAAAATATAGTTGCCTTTTGAGCAAGGCATGTAGGGCAAAAGCTTTTCATGTATTTGCCAGCTCTACTGTATCTGCAAACTAGAAGCAAACAGCAGGAAAAAATAAGGGTTCAGGGATTTGTGTTTTGTTGGGTTTGGTTTTGTTTTGGGTTTTTTTTTTTGAGAAACAACACAAATGTGTAATTTGGAAAAGAGGTACACCTCAACAAGAAAGGAACAGTTGTACAACCAACAGTAGCTGTTGTCTCTTGAGACGTGTTCTATGCACATATATAGAATCATAGAACAGTTAGGGTTGGAAAGGACCTTAAGATCATTTAGTTCCAACCCCCCTTGCCATGGGCAGGGACACCTCACACTAAACCATGTCACCCGAGGCTCTGTCCAACCTGGCCTTGAACACCGCCAGGGATGGAGCATTCACAACTTCCCTGAGCAATCCATTCCAGCGCCTCACCAACCTTACAGTATGGCCCTCACCACCATTACACCCTTACATATGCTGCCTTTATCATAAGTATGCCTGCTACTTTCAAGTTAAGGCCTCACTTCCAAAATGACTGTATCAGCTGTGTGTTATTGTATACACTAAGAACATCCCCCCCTGCTTCCCATCAGGAGTAAAAAGGTTGGAGATAGTCTAATCACTTGCGTAGGTCTTCATCTTGGACAGCACTTCATCTTCAGCATCTAAGGATAGCTTCAAGTATCAACCATAAAGGGTATGACATGGAATTCATGCCAACATTTCTAAGTAAAACAATTACTGAACATTAAGCAACTGTTTTTACTTCACTGTTTGTCCACACCACTTGTTCTGCTTTGGTGATTTCTAAGCTATGTACTCTCTGAAGGTGGGTATCAGTAACTTGGGCTTGTTTACTCTAGAAATGAAAGACCTATGGGAAGCGTGACTATCATCAGTACTGGAGTGAAAAATAATTCCTTGCAAGTGAAAAATGAAGAAATACTCTGCTTCCAGTCAGGCTGGAAGATACCTGGAGGACAGGCAATTTCCACAAGGTGATGAATGAAAAGGAAGTAGAATGCTGAGACGAAAGCCTGGAGTGTTTCCAGTAAACTGTGAATGCAGGGTGGGGCAAACGAAAGCAGTCATCAAGAAGGATAAAGGCAAAAGAGTCAGGGTTTAATATACTACCAGCAATTTTTATTTTCTTAAATAAAGATGATGTTAAAGCAATATATTAGAAAAAAAAAGATAATTACAAAAAATACTTCAGTAAATATTATTTTCAGCCACTAATCAAAGCATGTACAATACACATGCAACACAAAACTGATTACTTACCTAGATGTATCAATATTATTCCAACATTTTAGACCAGACTGTATTCCATCATATTAATGTCATTATTAAACTGTGCACCCAAAACTCCTGATACTCAGTTAACAATGCATACTTAATACACACCTAACTTTAAACACATTAACCCACTCATTTAAGCAATGTATTTAATGCACAATAAAACTTAAAGCAAATCTTTCTAATAGTTTAGGCCCCTCACCTCCTCTTGTTTTTGGCAGTTTGATAATCAAAAACTTGAAGACATTAGAAATAGAAAACACTTTCATCAAAAGACTACAGAGAAGTAACATGCATACGGTTGTGATCTGAAACAGATACTCAATCTTGATTTTTGAAAGAAGAGAAATAGTTACTTTTTTAAACTAAAGTAAATGGAAAAAAGTCTTAGAAAGTCTCAAAGTTTTACCTGTTGGTAAGCTTCATAGATTATATCAAACAAGAAGGCCTGAGGCATTTCACTCGCTCTGTACCTGGCACGTTCCAATGAGTGATCTAGGCAGCCATCTGCAGCAGAGGCAATAACAGTAGAAACTAGAGGACGAATTGCTCCTGCTGCCTGTGGAACAAAACATAGAAAGAGGCCTAAATGTTACTAATATTGAAGCCTATCAGAGTGCTGCGTTCAAAACAGGTAGAGTTTCAAAATATATTTTCTAGTTACTTATCTTTTATATATCTCATAATGTATAAGTCATGCTAAAGTCTGTATGAGACTTTTAACTTGAATAAAGTAATGGAAGACTGCATAAGTAAGTACAGAGTGAGGAACAGCTAACAAAAAAGAAAATCTTAACTCCTTCATAAGCATCTACTGCAAATACATGTACAGATCTGAGTTTTCAGACTCTTCTACATGCATAGTAGGTGGTTTATGTGAGGACAGTTTTAGGCCTATTCAGATATGAAACAGCAGGAGACACACCTGAGAGGTCTTGACAACCCACACCTGTAGCTTTCACAGATTTCAACCTGGCTAAACTGCTCAGAAATCAGCAACAAGAAAAGTTTCAGAAAACTGAACTTGTTCCTCCATGTAGAATTCACCCTGTGAAATACTGAGTAACCACACTTACGAGTGTATCCTGGGAACACAGTATATACATTAGAAAGCATTCAATATGCAGCAGCACTGTGCCCCAGAATAAGTATTTAAATGCTTGTATTCCAGTTTTGGGTTTGCTGAAGTTTTAAACCAATTAAACATATATCTTTGATCTTCTCATCAATATATAGTATTAAAGACCTATGGCATCTCTGGAACAGAACTCTCCTAGCTGCTTTTAGTCATTTTGATACCAGAAAGTTACCCAAACTTCATCAGTCACTTATCAAATGTTCACATGAACTTACATGATGCTAAAAGTAACTGGGCAAAGAGCTGTTCGTACAATTATGAAGAAAAGGATAAAATGGCCAAATATTGCTTACCAAGTCACAGGGCAAAAAGCATGTTCCATAACAATGCTAACCACTGAGAATGGCATCCTTACACTATACAGTTTATTAGCAATTTTTAATGATAATAAAAAGGAATAGTTGGTGCTATTCCAAAATATCTGGAATTATCCAGCATCTTAAACCAGTACACCTAGAAAACCAGTCTCAGTGGTGAATTCTGACACTTTTCACTGCAACCACAGAAGATCATTCGATGTCTAGTGAACTTTGACACAGTAAAAAAATAGGTCTCATGACATAAAAGAAGAGCACTGCCCTCATATATATGAGTCCTGTCCATTCTTACAAGATTTCTGACCTCAGATAAGCATACAGTGGCAGAATGAGACACCAAAGTGAGCCCAAATTCCCTTCTCTTCTAAGAGGAAAAAAACGAGTTGTCTTCCCTCCTCCCTCTCACACTACTGAACAATAAAACAAAGAGGAACGCAGGCAGCGTGTTAAGCACTTTATGAGCTCTAAATTACAGCTTCTTACTTAATTCTTTTGCAGAATGAGGACAGAGATTTGAATCAAAATCTGAAAAGTACTTTTTCTTTCTAATACATAGGAAGAGATATCTATATAAAATACTACACAGAGCAAAACACCATCATCCAAAGGCACAACATGGCACAGAAAGATCAGCGAGAGCTATGAAGTCACAGAACTGTCTGTAAAGGATCTTGAGAAGTCATCTAGCCCATCCTTCTCACCAAGGCAGAATTAATTTTACTTCTGTAACAGAAAAGACAAACTGACAAAACTAAACACCACTATAATGTTAGTAATACGTCCATGTATTAAATAAGGAGTAAATTTAAGAAATGTACTTTGAGGAAAAGCTATGCACAAGTAGAAGTAGAGAGATTAAATTATGTGCAACTTATCCTTTCTCTATTTCCTGTGATTCCAGGACATGGATTATTACCTCTATATCCCAACTGCTGGGCATTTGGACTGTTTTTTTGCTCTGCCATCGTATTTTAATTGGTCAGAGACAAAGGAAAAGAAAAAATGACAAAATTAGAAGGTCATGGGAAAAGAAAGCGAGCAGTGAGCTAGTCACAGCTTTTCTGTGATTAGTTAAATCTATTTTTTTTTTCTGAAGCACTTACCATTCCAGAAAACCAGCTAGCAAAAGAGGATTGCTTAGGCTGATCCAATATTTTATTACAGTTTTTAACAATCATGTCATGTTACATTTTAAGCATAAAACAGGCCAACAGAATACAATGTGACTTGCGTAACCAAATCTCACAAGTGAAACACGCACTCTGAGAAACAAAAAAACAAACTGCAATTATAAATAAAAATACTCAAAATTATGTTCTTAAAAGAGCTCTGAAACGCATTGTTTTCTTGACATCTGGTTTATTGCACAATAAAAATTCATGAATGCCTGTATCAGAATGTGACAATACTGAACCGTATCTCCTGCTCGGCTGAGGCATAGCTCTTCTAGAAGGTTCAAAAAGATCTGATTTCTAATAAATCCAAACACATCATTTTTTAAAACACTCAATGAACTTCTCAAGTAATTGAGAGCTTTGTGGCACCTAAAATTTAACAAATGGCATTTTCAAACAACTACAGTTTTGCTTTACGCTACCCCAGAACCAAGTTCAGCATGGCAGGCTGAGACTTTTTCACCTGTCTGTTCTCCATTTTAATGAGAAATCACATGATGGGCACAACAAGATGTCTTCTGCAGCAAGCCCAATTAAACTATACCTGACACTGACTGAAAATATGAAGTTTAATACAAAAAGTAAGATTTACGGTTGACTTCTGATGATGCAAGGGGGAGAAATTCTAACTATGTATGCAGTAACAGGGTAACTAGCAGTCATTTGATTAAAAAAAAAAAAAAATCAGCTTTTATTACAAAAAAGTACAACTCAGTCCTAGACTACTCTATGCAACAAATGGAGAATGCAGAGCTCTAGTACTACAGCCAGGAAATTTCTACTGCCCAGAAAACCTTTATATGATGAGCAGCTGGGGTCTGAAAGCTGTGAATCCCTCAGCTACAGCATATTGCTGAGGTGAAGCACTGAGCTGAAATCTTAAAGTCCTGTGACAAGATACAGAAACTGGTTGGTTGGTCTGCTCAGTACTGGTTCATCTTTCTGCAGGACCTTTCTCTGCCTCAGCACACACACATGGGCTCCCTCAACCAGATGATACGACCCAACACAGGGCTGAGTGTTTACCACCTAAGGCGACTTTCAGACTAGGTGAAACTGGAATCAAGCAAAGGAAAATCTTGGCCTGTGTATGCCCTGCGTTTTCAGATCGGACAGGAAAGCTGAGTTCCTAACACAGGAAACCTTGCATCTGCAGTACTTCTGGCAACTTTTTCTAGCTGGCATATACTGACACAGCTGCCAAACCCAAGCTGGCTTACAAGACCTCACCACACATGATTCTGCTTCCAAACTTGGCTCACACGTATCTTCATTCATGGTGTAAACACAATATTCGGCATATAAAAACAGAAGAATTGAGCTGTGAATTTTGTTCTCAGATGCAGGCCAAAGACAGGAACAGTTTAAGATGTATGGCTAGTTCTGCGGTACTCCCTTCTGGTTAACACAAGCATCCTCCCTACTCAGCAGAAAGCCTTTTGTGAATCCCATTCCTAGCAGTCCCGTAATGAACTGAACAGGGAACTTAGGTACTTAAGACAGGGCTACAGGCTACAGGACACCATAGGGCAAATAATACAGTAAGGTGCTACTGTATTTAAAGGGGCTTTCGCCCCAATGACTGTGGGGTGTAAGTGAAGAACACAATCATCCAGATAGTCGATCTCTATTCAGTTACAACATCAAGTATTTTATTCTTTGCAAGGAACTTTCATGTTGTTTTTCTGTTTATAAATCAGTAACACCTATATCCATATTAGTAAAGAGAGTATACACTAAGTATCACATATATTAATTTTATCTGTTCTAATTTGAGAGGCTTTGACTGGCTGCTTATGTCAGGAATGTACAAGTATTTGGGTCAGGTCTCAGGTAAGAAGTTCAGACATGAATTTAAAAAAAAAGAACAAAACAAAGAAAAAATATAAAATTGTAAGTACTTGTTACTGTCACTATAGTTTTACAGATTTTTTTTTTTTTTTTTTTTTTACACTTTGAATTAGCCTACTACAAAATACAAATCCTATGAGTTTAAAGCAAGTGTCCAGGTCTTATACTAACATTTCCCTGCCCAGAGTCTTCCACTATATAATCAATTTGGCCCAGATCTCAAGTAAATCTGCTTTCAAAATCATGCACAAAATGCATTACACACCCTTACTGAATGTGAAGTAGATAGTTAATGGACAGTTAGATTGAATTTCTTTCAGTGTCCACTTTACAGCCTTCAAGCCACTTCACTTCAAAGACAGTCACTCATTAGAGTTTTGGTGAACCTGGCATGTCCAGAAAATGCATACACTTTTTTCACTCCATTTTTGCATATTTTGTTAAATAAATTAAAGTACCAAAATATCTGTGGGCAAGGTCCTAAAATATTCTTTCATAGCATAACAGACACTGAAACAAATACTGCTAACAGGTCAGCCTCCTTTTGCAGACAAAATATTGGAATAAAACCCATCCTCTTAGTTTATCATTTCCTTACAACCCTAAAATGTCCTGAGAAAGCAGAATTCCATCAGCTTCAGTGGAAGTGGAAATGACAGACTGGTATCTCTCAGAAGCAAGCTCATCCATCCATCTGCTGCAAACTGAATCAACCTCTAGATCCTTTCAGAATGGGTTTCTTTTATAATCCATTTTAAACAGCACCAATAAAAAACATTTATAAACAGATTCTAAATTTTGTATTTTTTCACAACTGCCTAGAGCATAGCATACATTCAAGATTTAAAGATTCAGTGGTAACTGAAAAAAGGTAGAGAATGAAGTGCATCATGCAGATCAGTATAATAGAGTATCATAAGCATTTTCAGTAGAATTTCTACTATTTCAGTAGAATCAAGGCATACTAATACACCTTTCCACTAAATAGTACTCATTTTTCCACTAAAAATCTCTCATTTTATCATACTTTTATTCTGACAAGAAATTGTTCAGCTGCATGTATACAGTGAATATGTAAACGGGTTGTGTTTTAAGATCAGGCAACACAGTTCACGTGAGTAAAACCTAAGCTGCATTGATGACACCTTTTATTAGAGAATTATATATGAATGTTTAGACCACAGAAGCCTACACACAACATGGAAACCTGGCTAACACAATGCAGTATAGCTTATTTTTACTGAATATTCATTAAAACTGAAAATCCTCATTTTATTAAAAAAAAAAAAAAACAAACAAAAACAAAACAAAAAAAAACACCAAACAACATACACACACACAGACACACCAAAAAAACAGGACCCATTAAAATTTCCAAAGGATTGTGGGGGAGATAGAGCTTATATCACAAGCAAGAAATTACCCAGCTTACAAATACCTCCAACACACAGTGCATTATCCAGCCAACACCAACACTCCACATCTGTAACACAACCAACCAAGAACAAGCTATCAAACAGCCAGGGGCTCCAAAAAAGCATAAAAACCAAAACACCCATACCACTCATCCAGTCATTTTTGGTAGCCGGAGTTGAAACAGAACAATGCTAAATAGCTGCAAAGCTCAAAAAGTTGAATTATATGGACTAGGAAGAGACAAAAATCGCAGAGGCACTAAATCCTTGCAAAAAATACCACAACTACAATTCCTTTTGTTTTACAGCAGTGTGGTAACAAGCTCAGACAACCACAGATCCTGCAGGCTGGCACACTAAGAGAAAATAAGAAAAAGCATGCTGTGTCTTTGGCACACACTTGTCCCCAGTAGGGCCCAAGTACTAACGCAGACCCACAAAGTTCACTTACACAGCCAATTTTCAGTCCTGAACTTTGAGTGAGTGGGAATCACAGTCTAAAACTTAGAAAATCCAGTCCTAAGTGAGCATTTCCCATCGCCCTAACATGACTCCCTTCTACTTTTTAATTATATCAACAATACTTTTCTTCTCCATTCACAGCCTCTGTCTCCTCTGAACTTCATTTTCCCTATGCTTTCTACCTTCTCAGCTGTCCAGCAGCATTAAGTAAATGTACATTTATACTTCAATCACCCCATTGCATTAGATTCAATGTTTTGAAATTACATACGAATAGCCATGACACCAAACACATACAAGCATAGCTTACAAATGTTATCTTTAAAAGAATGTCCCTATTTTCACATTTTTTCATGTTTTATCAATATTCGTATTTAATTGTAATTCTTTAATCAGAGTTGTTTTCGAATCTGACAAGCAAAACAGTACTGAACGAAGACTCCCAAATAATTTAGCCACCCTGCCTTAGAAAAAGTAAACTTGTCTTGCATATATACACTGGAAATAAAAGTATATTAAAAATATATTTTCATCACTTCAAAACAGCTGACTTTTTTGAAACTGTATGATGGAGATTGTGGGGCTAGTTATACTTAGTAGGACAAATACATCCATCCTGGAATTCTATTAAAGTCAACTTTGTAGAGGTGAATTTGGTATTTTATCTTGCTTTTCCATGAAGACAAGGATTGCATTAGGACACTGTTCAACTGCACAACAATAACAATAGATGTTAATTTAGACAAGCTAGATATCTAACATCTTACAAATATGTCCTGGAATGTCTTTTATTAGGTGAAAGATTATTTATACGTTACCAAACACTGCCATCTCCTAAGGATTTCAGTCTAAATTAGGTCTGGCTATGACCCAGCAAAAGAAGCTCAGAACAACTATGATTAATTTCTTTTCATTTTATTTCATCAAACTCTTTCCACATGTTACTACAGGGAAAGTATTCTTTTACACAGATCAAACTACTTGCCATGAAGGGCATTCACAGCCATCTACAGTATGAAAAAATAGAGAAATAAACACAGTATCTCTGATGCATGAAACAGGTAGAAACATGCATTTCTATTCAGACATCTGCACTCCAACTAATTGTATCTATAGTAATCAACATGCTTCAGCCACACTCAGTAATTACCATTTAAGTCAGAAGACCTGTCTCTACTGAAAGATTTCTTATTGCAAATTTATCAAACAGATTCTTCAAAGCAAAATTTAAAATCTCAATTATAAGATTAAAATATTTGACATATTTAAGAAGATGTTCTTTACAAATCTTTCATATTGTAAATATGAAGGAGAGAGTATCTAATAAAACAAAGTGATATAACTATCTTTGTAAAATAAAACAATTAGAGAATGTCTTCCAATGCACATTCAAGGTATTGTACTGAAGTACCACATCTTTTTTCTTACGTTTCTTTTTTTTCTTTTCTTTTTCTGCATTTTGTATCCAGGCGCTGTCTAGGGCTACATTTTATCTTTTCTATAACCAGAAGTTGTAACTATAAGAAATTTTACAATTCCACTGCAGAAATAGAAGACTTAGACTACTTCCTCCTCCAGCCTACAGAAGTCCTGGCAGAACAATTCTATTTGGATGGAAAAGCATAGACAAAGTAACAATACAAACTATAAGCTACAACTCCTATATAGAAGTAAAGCTGATAGCTACAATTTGGCTATATGTGCTAAGTTTTCTAAACTCTGATGTGAAGACACGTTAAAGCCTAAACTAGCCAAATTTTCGAACTGAACTGATTCAAGCCTGCACACAGACCACAGAGTTCGTAACTCCATTCTGCACCCAGAACCCACTTATCTGCTGTACAGCAAGGCAAGGCAGCAGTCTGGCTGCATGGGTTCAACTCGAATCTGTCCTCATAACATATGCCCTCATAACTCCTTCCATTAATGTCACAAACAAAAGACCCCCTCCAAACCAGGACCTCAGTTGCAAGCTTTTCTTGAAGGAACAGACAGAGCATGCAGTAAGGACTACAGGACAACTGGCACGACTCAGTAAAGAGTAGCAGACCACAAGAAAGACAAAGGCAATCTCAATATCATGCAGAAACACAAACTGAGTCCAGGGCATACCGTACCTTCACCCACACGCACACCCAGACTCTACCACGCAGCATAGACATAATTTGCGTGGCAGTGCTGTGGTGGGGACAGGATTCCTTCCACCTATTTCTCCTACTGACATACAAGAACAATCCACAACCTGGGCTGTGTATCCATTAGGTATTAAGGCTGAAGAAAAAAAGATTATCTTCTTTCTGCCAGGTATCTTTCTTTTTTAAAACAAAAAGCATAATTCTTGAATTACCTTATTTTGAATTTCATTGGAGGACAAAAATAAATCAAATTCATAGTCATTATAGGCATACTATCTTTGATTCTCGTTAGTGAGATACCCACTAAAATTTCCTATGTAGGCAGTAACACCAACCAGTCCAATTCCAGCTATGTTGACATATTTGTACTGGCAGCTTTTATTTGCCCAAGGACAGCACTGGTTGAAATGTTAAACAAACCTGGTCTAACACAGATATTAAATCTAACCATCAGCCAGACAAAAAGAAAGTTAATTAGAACAGATATAAGGAGTTTTGAACACCATGAAAAAAGGCTTGTACACTAAACTTCACATAATTTCCTTGAAGTCTGTTTACCCAGCTGGCTAGGAGCAACAGTTGAACTCACTAAAATTGGGCACATGTTATTCTTAAACCAACACCAGGAAGGAAGAAGTTATAATTGTGTTTATTCCTAGCTGCAAAAAGAGGGGATGTTTAATCAGAAATTTAATATACACTTTGATCCAATGTTAATAAGCTGACACTATGTTGTACATTGAACTGACTTCAAAGACACAAGATGCCTTAAACAAATGTAATGTATATTTATGACACTGTTTAAGAAAAAACATTTCTTCTAACGAGGTCACCTTTATCAGAGTTATCTAAGTAAATGGGAATATTCTATGTACATCAGGACACGTCAGAGCCCCAATTAGCTATAGCAAACTAAAGAAGATTACCAATAACAGAAACTGTTGCTCAAAAATTAAGACTGCATTATGTTCTTTTCCACTTTACATAATCTATGTTCTTTTATATTTAAAGCAATTATCTTTAAGCATCAGTAAATATTTTTACCTAATCGACAACATGCCAAATTCTAAATGCTGTTCTGTGGAAAAATTCAGATTTCTCAAAGAAAATCGAAGATTCCCCTCAAAAAGACAGGACGATAGGAATACGCAACTGAAGATATATATAATCTGAGGTGGAGGAAGAAAGCAGAACTAGACCTATTACAGGACGTAACTTTTCAACACACAGCACTGAAAACAAGCTCAAGAACATAATGAAACTGAAAAGAAGCAAAACCAAGAACATACATAAGCACACTAAGAAAAAACAGAGTGGTACTGCAAAAAATTGTACTACTTCTTGATGCAAACATTTGATCTCATATTAAAATCAGTATTTTTTAAAAAAGCAGATTGAAAGTCATAAGAATGTGTCATTTATGTTCCTCTTGTACTATGAATTACTGCCATAAATCATAACATAATAAAGAATTACAAAAGCTAGCAGGATTAAACCAACATGTACAATTTAATGGTGTTATACAAATTATACAGCATTTTTTCTAGTGCATTCTTTATCTGTGTATTCTTTGTGAGAAATTCAAGAACTGTCGAGGAAGTCTGTGTTTTCAATAAATACAACAGTACTGTATATTCAGTAAGACACATTTTATCATGCTATTAGCCAAATAAGGTCTTATTACCTTAGTCAACATATTCAGCTAATTTTTGTCACAGTGCAATAATTGGTAATGTTTAACAACACGTTCTCATTCAATAAGGTTTTGTTGTCTTGGTAGATTTTTTCAGAAGTACTTAAAAGGTTGTTTAAAATCTGCATCACACTACCAAAGATCCACACTAAGTATATGATCCAGACCACACATAGCATCCCCACCTAAAGAGCAGCACATACTGGTAGAGTGCTTCAAGACTTTCTTATGACATATTTAATCTTTTCAGCTGTCAGTAATAGCTGTATATTATACACAATTGTGATATGTAAAATTCAGAATAAGCAATTTAAATATTCCAAAGCCAATCCTGTGACCAGTATGCTACTATTTGCTTTCAATACTTTTAGAAATATTTTTAAGTATACTTACAGCTTTAAATTTTAGCATTCACTCAATCTAAGATGACAATAAAATGAGCTACAAGCACTTTATCATTCTAACCAGTGCTATGCTGCAAATCTAGGTAATGAAAATTAAACAGAACCTTTGCTATAAAACTTAATGAACCACAAAATCAATCGGTTTTGCTTCTAAAATTAACAAGACTATTCATTTTACTTTGACTGTATAGTACTATCTTGCATTATCTTGTAACAGAACACATCTTACAGTCAGCAAGCCATCTTTCATACTCTAATTACTGATTTATATTGCAAAAAGCTATCAGTGAAAGTGCACTGTGTCACAAAGGATTTTCTTATTAGAGTAAATAAGTATAAAGAGGAGCTAACATCTGTATTCAGTGGATTAAAAATCTTGAAGCTACTACCACAGGAGTTACAATTACAGTTAAGAAGTTGTATTTTACCTCCAGAAAGTCTACATTATTATAAAATCAGCAATACCATGATGAGAAGGCTACTGATCCACTGCATATTGCTTTAATCAGAAGCTTAATATATTAGCAATATAATATATATTTAGCAATATTAGCATACTATAATGAAAACAAAAATCTTGAGGTGTTGCAGGAGGATTCTTGCACAAGTTAATCAATGAAATACAAAACTGCAGTGTTTAATTAATAACTCTTTCACACACACACAGCCCTGAGCAACCAAAACCACAGGCACTATAGTTCGTGGTCACGCAGCAACCTAAGCAACTCTGCAGCTGCTTATCAAAGGTCTTTGCCTTCTGAATTTGTTCAGCTGCTTCCCTCAGAACTGCTTATGCCCTGTCCTTGCACCCAAGCTTCTTTCTCTTTCAGCCCTTTACATTCAAAATTTCAAGTCACTTCTTTATACAAGCTTCATCTAAGATCACCTCTGTTATCAAGAGCCTTGTAAAATGGATCATTATACTCTACCATGCAAGTTTGGCTCAATGACTTTATTACACATATGTATGAATTTAATACCTCATGAATTCTCTTCTACATGCTCCAATGCTCCTCAAGGCAGTTTTAGTTCTATCTGTGCCACAATCCACCTACCTTCTCGGAAACAGAAGGATAAGCACAGAACCAGTCCAGCAAAGTATTACAGCATATGAAACAGGTCAAGTTGGCTTTCAGAAGCCTCAACCAACCTGCAGGGTTGGTGGTGCCCTTGCCATAACCACCCAGATCACAAACTCAGCCAAAATGCAGCTGGGAGCATTTCTGGATGAAAACCCAGATTTCTTTTCAGTGCAACATTGGGCAAAAAAGGGGAAAACTCAAGAGGTGTGCATGTCTAATCCTTCACCAGAGAGATAAAGCCAATAATCTCTTCCAGATCTTGCCATGTAGAAGCGACTAGAATAATACAGGGCCTTTATTCAGCTCCTCATACATGCTGTACAAGCTGAGATATCCCTTATTTTAAGGAACTATTCTTTACTGCTTCGATCTGCTGCAGGAAGAAGAAATCTGAGTGACTAAATAGACATATCTTTGCTAAAGGCTGCTTCATTTCCAAAGTCATATTGTTTTCTCAGATGAAGTGTCCAAGTTTTAATTAGCCTCAACTCAACAGCAATGTGATACACATCATTTCTCTAAATTTAAAGGAGGTACATTTTATAGACATTATATATAAATGACCTCAGCAACCACGTAACTACAGGAAGCTATGCTGAAAATTTATTTTCAGGATAACCTAATCCTACCTAAAAAAAGGTTAAAAATATTGTATGTGTAGACTTCCAGAAGCTAAAAAAAGTGGGATTAAGTCACCTTTTTAAAAAGGATTAAGTACTAGTTGTATTAGGCCCAGCTGGCTCTGTTAGCACAACACGGAAATGGTGCAAAGAAGAAAGGGAGATTGTAATTTAAGTTTCTGTCTATGATATATGTATTTCAGTTCTTTTAAGTTGCATTCTCCCTAATGAATGAAATAAATCATCTAAATCACATAAATGGGGACTGGGAAATGACAGCTATTTCCCACCACCAAACACTACATGTTGTTAGGACAAAGACTGCAAGTATTTGCTAACAATACATCAGTCCTCCACTCAACACAGAAAATAACAACTTGGTTGAGAAGATTATAATTCTGTATGGGAAGAATAATGCCATAAGCTATGGAAACATCAGTATGTTTCCTATAGTTACCCATTATTATAGAATTTTAAAATTGTGTAACTCTTTTCTGTACAGCAGCAAAACCATGCTTGGTTTCTTCACACATGCAAAAAAGTTTCATGGCTACTAAAGCGATTCTGACCTTCACAGCAATGTAAAATCTTAGAATAGTTTGGGTTGGAAGGGACCTTTAAAGAGCATCTAGTCCAACCCGCCCTGAAAAAAGCAGGGACATCATCAATTACATCAGGTTGCTCAGAGCCCCATCCAACCTTGAATGCTTCCAGGGACCAGGCATCTACCACCTCTCTGCACAACCTGTCCCAGTGTTTCACCACCCACATCATAAAAAAAAAAAAAATAAAAAAAAAAAAAAAAATTCTTGTTTAAATCTAGTGTAAATTTGCCTTCTTTTAGTTTAAAACCATTACCACTTCTCCTATCACAACAGGCCATGCTTAAAAGTCTGTCTCCATCCTTCTTACAAGACACCTTGATGTATTAGAAGGCTGCAATAAGGTCTCCCTGGAGCCTTCTCCTCTCCAGGCTGAAGAAACCCGACTCTTTCAGCCTGTCTTTCATAGAGGCAGTGTTCCACCCCTCTGACCATCTTTGTATCCCTCCTCTGGACCCACACCAACAGATCCATATCTTTCTGTACTGAAGACTCCAAAGCTGGACACAGTACTCCAGATAAGGTCCCACCAGAGCAGAGAGTAGAGGGGCAGAATTACCTTCCCTGACCTGCTGGCCATGCTACTTTGGATGTGGCTCAAGATGACTGGCCTTTTGGGCTGCAAGCACACACTGCCAGCTTTTCATCCATCAGTACCTCCAAGCCTCTCTCCATGAAGCTGCTTTCAATCCCTTTATCCCCAGCCTGTACTGACACCAGGGGTTGTCCCAACCCAGGCGCAGGACCTTGCTTGTCCAGGTCCTTCTAGATGACATACCATCCCTCAGGTGTGTCAGCCACACCAATCAGCTTGATGTCATCTGCAAACTTGCCGACGGTACACTCAATCCCACTATGTCATTGATGAAGATATTAAACAGCACTGGTCCCAGTACAGACCCCTAGCGGACACCACTTGTCACTGATCTCCATCTAGACATTGAGCAATTAACCGTACCTTTCCAATTTAGAGAGAAGGATGTTGTGCAGTACTGCGTCAAAGGCCTTATAGAAGTCCAGTTAGACAACACCTGTAGCTCTTCCCATCTATCAAAACAGTCTATCAGAGAATGCCACTAGGTTGGTCAGGCAGGACTTGCCCTCGATGAAGCCATTTCATAACACTGGCTGTCCTGAATTATCTCTCTGTCCTTCATGTGCCTTATCATGGCTAAGAGCACGTAGCTCTTAAAATATTTTCCTCTAAATTTGCTATGAAACATCCCCATGATTCATGCTTTCTGTCTGGGAGGTATTATTTTGACTGAGAATGCATGTGCGTAGGAGCCCATGCAACCAAGTAATACTGTACATCTGTACTGGGATGTATGCTTTGCTCAGATTCTTGCTAAAGCTGAGAATAAAGGAATCATGTTAGACAGCTTCCAGAAACCAGCTCTTAAGAATGAAGAATGCTGTTTTGATTCAGTCCTTTCAAAGAAATAAACTATACCTTCAAATCTAGTTTATGTTAACTACAGAAAGAGTCTTTGACTGTATATGCCTTTTTTAAACTCTCAATAGGAGAAATGACAAGTTTCCCCCCTGATTTTTCCTTCCATGCTTTTTCCTTTTTGGTTATGTTGTTTAAAATGTAATGTTGGCAAAGAGATATTGCTAAAGGCTTTGGACTGATGCCTTCTGAAGCTTCCACTTTTCCTAACTTTTACTAGCAATAAAGAATTTGTTTCTAGAAACATGTAATTTTAATTACAAAATTACCCCAAAAATATAAATGGAATTTAATTGGTTACAAAGTAATATTTTCACATAATCAAGGGATAGTTTGGGGGATTTAAGGCATAATTTATTAGTTCTGGATAAGATACACATTTTAATTCCCACAGGCAAATAACAAACTGATTAGTAAGTGTAATAAAGCAGTTTATTTGTCTGACAATTGGCAGCTAGAAGTGCAATAACTTACTTGATCAATTGCCATTTTAAAAAACATTAAAGCTTCTCATAATTATGCTACCTATATGGTATGCAGATGAACAACAATACAGCATTACCACTATTACACTAGTGATTTAATATGATGTTTCTGCCAGGTTTTGTACCTTTCTACATAATGCAAAAGGAAGTAATTACTTTCTGTACTGAAAGATTGAAGAACTGGCTCCCCTTAGATATGCAAAGAATTTGACTATAGGAAGAACTAAAGATGATAGCTTCCCTTGATCAAATTTTTTCAAAACCATGCATGTCACTTTTGAGAGAGTCTTAGCTTTCCAGTCATTTATTACTTAAGAATTCTGTAGTTGTCAAGTGAAGACAGCCACCTCTCTCTGGCAGGAAGCTTCTTCAATTCGTTACATAAAATTAAGTTCTTCTCATGTTCCTTAATTCAACTACTTTGTCAGGTAACATCAGTAGCTAACAGCTGGAGTTCAGTTCTCTGACAGCCTAGCCTCATTGAATTCCATGAAACTAAGCCAACACAGGAAGTCATCACAGAGCCAAGAAATACCATGCACATTTCAGACACACACTATACAATGGAAAAGACTATGCCAAAAGTGTAAGATCGCCTTTTTGAGATCAAATGAGATACTTCCGTGATCTAGGTAAGAAAATATTTACCAGTCAGGAGTTCAGAACTTCTAGAACTAGAGTACACTGCCTTGAGAAGGTCAATGGAGATTGCCTTGGTTCCCTACTGTTTTACTGAAAATGTCTTACACACCATTAAAAAGAAAACCAGGAAAAAAATATTATATTAAAATCACACAAGTTTCAAGAAAAAGTGAACAAAAAACTTGAACACAAAGACAAATGTGATACAATACACTATAACATGCAAAGACACCTTAACTCTTTTCTGAACATGTTTGTGCTTTTCTCATTTCAACTCAACATCAGTACAATTAACCCCATTCTTCTACCACTCTCAAAGAATCACATTTAGAACAGATTTACAAAGGGGATCTGTTTTAAAAGTCTCTGGCAGAGAATCAATTCTGGGATGCTATTTTGTGGAATAGGAAAAAGGTCAAAAACCTTGTTAAAATTCTAACAGAATTTAAGTTCTAATGACTGGAAACTTATGTTCTGTATCACTGAAAACTACAGAGCAGAGTTACTATTTTATTGCCATTCCATATTAAGCCAATGCACAAAAGTACAGGCCTACTATTAAGAAGCTCAGTATATCTAGACTTCTAACAATGTTCTGAGGGACCTTGCATGATTTAATTTTCATAGTAAATATTTTAACAAGTCATACATTCCCCTTCTATAAGATGAGCTTTCCAAGAAAAGGTGGAGGAGTGCTAAGGAAATACCACAATTCATTCTTTGGACTCTATTCCACTGTCAGGGTTGCAAATCATCTATCAATTAGCTTATCTTTTACTTCATTTCTTGAGAAAAACAGACAAGCAGTGGTAGATTTTCGTAGCTTGCTAACACCCAAACAATCTGCTGTCACTAATGACTTTTACCTCAAACCATCTCTTTGAACTAGGGAAGCATTCTAGTATCTTATTAATGAAGAACTGAAGTACAAGGTAAGAAAAGCAAAATGTACAAAAAAGCCTGTGACTAAGTCATGATTTCTTACATCTCTGTCTTAATCAGACAGTTTATTCACCAGTTCCTCTTGCAGCTAGTGCATGCCTTTCATAACTCTACCTTTCTACTTGCATAACACAAGTCCTACCAAACTCTTCCCCTTCACGTATCACTTAGTTTCTCAGAAATCTTTCTGGTTCCTGTATATATTCCCAGTCCTCAGGTGCAGTGATCTCCATCAGGAGGATCTCCAACATACATTTGGAGGCTTCCCACTTTCCCTTTTTCTCAGCAGTTTGCAACATTTACAGATTCTAGAAAAATTTAACATTAAGACAGAGATACTCTTGCCACTTACTTAGGATTCACATATAAAGGTGAAAACATACAAAGCTTGTAAGTCAAGCAATACAGCACTCTCTTTGTTTATTATTAGTAATCACTTACTGAACTACTCTAGCATTAGGTAAGAAATCTGCCTGGAAAAAAAGTAAACTATTATTATGTAATCTACCTTTCAACTAGCAAATTGCTGATTAATTCAATCTCTTACTGATAGTCTCTGTGGCAATAATTATTCCCCATAGCAAGTAATGCCTCCAGCATTTAAAAGTGTCTTCCTCCCCCATCTGACCTCTCTGCATAATACAGATTCTGAATCTGTTCTACTTAGAAATCAACATAATACAATAATAAAATTGCTAGAAAAATCCATATTTATCAATCATTATTTTACACTGTACAGTATAAAGAACTCTGCAGAGTTGCATTGCTGTATAGTACATACCCCATGGTCTTTAGCAGCCATGACCACTTTTGAAAGAATATCTTCTTCAACAAATGGCCTCACAGCGTCATGGATAATCACTACTTCAGGTTTCTGGAGCAGCTGATTGGAAAATTCATTCTCTGCAAACACCTTCAGTCCATTGAAAATTGATCGGTGACGAGTTACTCCACCTTTTACTATTGTAACTCTTTTGTGGCCATATTTTTCAATGATGGACTTCATTGTTTCAATATTTTCAGGAGAGACAACCACAATAATGTCAGATATCCAACTTATCCTAGAAGAAACAGTAAAGAAAAAGTAGACATGAATGACTAAATAAAAGTACAGGTATCTCCATAAAACAAAGAAATTCATATCAAAATAATTTCAAGATGGGTAAATACAGCATCTCTAAGTACACTCGAGTCCATCTTTTCATCAGTGCATTACCACTCCACCTTTAAAAGAAAAGCTACCTTAGATCTCTATCAATACACAGATGTCAACCAAACTGGAATTCTGGGAAGGGACTTGCTTCCAACAACAAAAAGGCATCTTCAATTACCTTTTGAAATATGTTCAAAACATTTCTTACTCCAGCCTCATTCCTAGCTTCAAACATAAGCTCTAAATCAATCAGCTACATCTGTTATTTCAGCTTTCTCTAAATTCAGTCTCCAATAAAGTGGTAAATCTTAGGACCAGGAGTACTCCATGTTCTACTGTGCAGAACACTGTGTACAAGTGAATAGTAGGATCAGGAAACTCTGAAACAAAGCTCACTATCAAGGCAGGCATGAGCAGCAACTGACAGATTGCTAATGAATCAAAACTATGACACCTGAATATTGACAGGAAACAATATGCACACACACAAAGATTTCTGCTCTAGGAAGCTAGCAAAATGTAAAAACGTAGGTAGCTAGGTAAAAATCACCAGAATATGAAAAGCGTATTTTTAGACAACTTCAAGCTTTTACTGTTAGTATCAGCCTAGCTCTGCAATTCAGTGGTGGTACGCAAGGAGAATGACCTATGACTCACCAGACTAAAACTAGTCATAACTGAAGTCACACTTGTGTCAAAGGACCTAGGAATATAAATTCTAGTCACATGTGGCATACTGTACTTTAAACTAATGGAAATACCATAATTCAAATCCAGCTATTTATCTTATTTCACAAATGCTATGTAGAGAGCATAAAAAGGATATTAAATCCTTTTATTTCCTTTCTGTCTCCACAGACAATGGGGGAGTGGGATTGCATGACAGACACCAAACTCATCAGATGAGCAACGATTACAAATATAATTCACTATTTACTATCGTAAAATTACTCGTGTATCCTACATATCCAACTAGGAAGGGAGACAAGCATGGTATATTCTCTCAACTAAAATCAGTAAATCTATTGAAACTAATTTTGCAAACATAACATGGACTAAGGTACTAAATACTTCCAGTGAGAAGAAAAAAAAATAAATAAATAAATAAAATTTACAGTTCAGAAATACACAGCCTCAAGGTACTGATTCCTGCAATACCAGATGTGAAAGCATTGCCTAGGAACTACTCTTCCTCCAAAAACGAAGTCATATGTGACACAAATCACTCCCCTAGAACTATGTGAAACATCAGACCATCTTCTGCCTTCTGTATGTTTCAGGGTTTTTAATTAATGGAACTCCATTAAATTTATTTCAATGAATTTTAGAATAACTATTAAAAATAAAATAAATAGAAGTGCTATTAGCATTCTTCTAAATAAAACTATTTGTCCTTATGTTCATTTTATTAACAAAGGCATAAAGTACAGCCAAACCAACTTATTCTCAGCATATTTTAAGTACTGATGTTGTTCAAATGCAAAATCTGAAGTCATATGGTTTCAAGTTTCAACTTGTTGCTCACCACAGGTTCATCAAAAGGTTTTCAAACCTCTCAAATGAGTCCTGGCATAGTCTTACATTTAGCCACACAACTTAGCACCTCTGCATGACTTCAACTTAGAACTAGGGCAAACTAATTGGATCCATCTCAGTTTTTCTTTTGAATACTGAGAGTGTAAATACATTTAAATACAGTCATTTAAATACAGCAAAATTCAAGAGCAGCTATTTCACACTACATGAGAATTAGAGCTCTGCACTTCTATTTGCCTTACACAGTTCTCAGAAACAGTGACCAGTCTGCACGTTCACTAATGACTATGTAAGAGCAGCACTGACATTTCCCATTCTGGAGTCAAATGAAGAAGTTTATGAGGCAACTGGGTAGCACACTGCATCTTCTGAGAAGAAGGGAAGAGAACAGACATACTGGCTAGCCTATGTACAGGGGGAGTGGAATGGCTTAAGGCCTCCAGTGATACAATACACAAAAAAGTGAGAGGATGCGGTCACAGCTCCACCCTGTGTCTGGATAAACACATTTATAAACTTGAGTATGTCCTCAAACTCATTCTGGACTAATGTTCTGTAATTAAAGCTGGGATTTAGAGATGCAACCTATTCATGTAAGAGTATAAAGGTATCGTCTAGATTGATTAGGTACAAGAACAACTTAGGCTTTGAAGCCTAATGTGTCCCACCAAAACTCATGAAAAGTACTAATTCAGTAAAGCACGCTACAAACTCTCATGAATGAGAACTGTGCACCACACAGGTGATTACTCTTTTAAAGACCTGCTTATGGAAATATTGCAAAGTGTTTTAACGAAGTTGGAAAGTATCAGCAATCATTCAATCTGACAGTAGATGGATCTTTTTCTCCCACAATTTCTCACACCCTTTTCTTACTATTTTAGTATTAAATCTTTCTGAAGCAGCTCAGGACTTGCTCAAAACCAGTTTAAAAATAGGAAACACCCTTTCCATTTTATAACTTTAATATTAGACCGAGATAATGGAAGCTTCAGAATCAACACAAGGTATAAAAAAGATCAGAATACTGTACCCCAGTGTGCTTTAACAAGCACTAAATACAGAACTCTAGTCCTTCCATGCAACATACGCTGTAGCTCTAAAGTGAAAAAATCAGGTCTGATCAAACGGAACAAAAGAACTCAGTTATAATCACTTTACAACTGCCTTGGGAGGACCTTAATATTAGTAGTAGGGAAACAATGAGGCAGAAAAGGACTATATGCTTGTTTCCTTCTTGTCATCACCTACAGACCAGCTGCCTAGAAGAAAGTAGTACTGTTTCATCAGATTTCAAACAAAAGCATATACATTTCTATTACCTGCACTAGAACTCAAATTAAAGGAGCTCATTAACTCAGCAACAGATTAAGCTACTACTACATGACTTCACAACACAGATTGTAGAGGAACTTAAATAACCAATGAGTTATGTTCTGAGACTGTATTGCCTCAATGGCAAGCTTGGGTAACACATGTGACTGCGATTTAACTCTCTTTATCGGTTCACCCACAGACAAACTAGTGCTGAGCTTGAAATCTGAGATGAGACTTAAATACACTCAATTTCTTGCAACTGTTACTCAGGCTAGTAACAATCTAACAGTAGCAATCTATTTAACATGCAACCTACTGAAATCAGCAGTTTCATCAGCAAAACAAGGCCAGAACCAGGCAGTCACTGCTGAGATGGCTTTGCAAGTGTAAGATACGATCTTTCACTGCCAGAGAAACTCTTCAGAGATACAAGATAAATCATTGATCTTATTATTCAAGCACCAAATGAGAAAAGGAACTGCCAAGAAAAACACGCACTTTCAGAATGCAAGCATAACTTCCTTTTGCTCTATAACAGCTTTGTTATAACTTTACTGATATATGATAGAAATAAATGGAAGCAAGGAGCTTTTAAGTCTGAAAAGTTTCACATTAAGAAAGTTTTGAGCATCTCGCGTAGAGAAGCCATTCATTCTTCCCTGAAAGTGTTCCTTATTAGTCATACAAGATAACAAGGATACCTTCATGAAGTTAAAACAATTGGATTGTTTGCTATGATTATTTTCAGCTCATAAGCAATTTCAAGAATAAACTAACGATAACTGGATGAAGAAACCTACCACAATAGATACATTCAGCAAATCTGTAACTGTGTGACCTATAGAGTCATAGAACATGCATCAGCCAATGGGGAAAAATACTTGGCAAATAAGGACACAAGAGACTTCCGAAGCAGTGATTCATTAGATGCCTCCCCCAGGTAATGTTGCCCCCCCTTTTCTTTTTTTTTTTTTTTGTTTGTTTTTATACAAAGCCATCTGTTTGAAGATACTGCATTACAGTAAGCAAAGTAAACAAAGCTGTCTGAAACTTTTATGGAAAATCTTTATTCTGCCAGTAAAAATACTAACCCTGCTTTCCTCTTTCAGAACTTCTTACTGTACTTTCAAGAACTGCTGAAACTTGAGAATAGAAGGAACAGCAGTAGCTTATTTGTCCCACAACGATTTTAAAAACCAACCTTTAGCTTTGCCTGTTTTCCCCTATATTGCTTTAG
The DNA here is from genome assembly GCF_963264785.1 of Psittacula echo. Lineage (NCBI taxonomy): Eukaryota > Metazoa > Chordata > Aves > Psittaciformes > Psittacidae > Psittacula > Psittacula echo. The sequence continues at coordinate 29,170,777 of NC_137737.1, read as the reverse complement.
TAAAATATGTGTGTGTGCATGCACACAGAGCTGAGATTCCCCCATCTCAGAAAAGGAATTGGAGAGGTTCTATTCTATACTGCAACAAATCCACTGGGAAAGCCAAACATTTAAGTTCTCCAACACACTTTAATTTTACCCCCAAGGTAGGACTCGACCTTCCTATCAGCACCTCTGTACTGGCAACAAAACCCAGTAATTTCTCCTCACCTTGTTTTTTCTCACCTCCTCCTCCTAAGGGCATCATCTGTGATTACTATTGGCAGGCCAACCTTCTACATGCTGTTATGCTATGCAACAGGATGCACTGCTTATTCATTCATGTCTGCTCTTGTCTTGTCTGCCAGATTTTCCACATCAGTATTTAAGATTCTCACCATTTGCAGCTGAAGTGTGCAAAAACCTTCTTCTCCTGATTTTCTAAAAGCACATGCAAAGCAGATGAAGATTCCTGATTTACTCATGTATTTGTAGGTTGCTACATTTCTTCCAGATTAAAATACGCTCAATAATAGCTGCAGTAGCTAACTTCTGTTGAACTGGTTATTACAGGCTAATGACTCAAAGATTCATTCAATTACAGCAGGTAAACAGACATCGGAAGAGAGTATCAAGCTAAAGACAGAAGTCTGTCACTGCAGGGTGACAGATTATGTGACAAACTGCAGTCCCTCAATGTTACATTTTTGCACCTATGTTCACACAAAGAACAAGGTACCTCCTCTGAAGTAAAAGTGTTAAGATGAAAATGAAAGCCATTCACAACTTTAGGGTACATCTGTTCCCAGCTCTCCATATACATTGCATGCCAGCCAACACTCCTGTTCAGCATGGAGATGGCAGAAAGCTCTGCCTGTGAGAGCACTAGCTCCAGTTAGTTCACTCCTAAAGTTAACCAAAAGCCCTAGGCTGTTACTGGCACAACCAACTTGGGATCACATGCTTGGCTGGACTTTACAATGAGATTCAACCTTCTAATTTTTTTTTACAGCTTTAGGACATAAGCATAACACTATTGCTCAAAGAACTGTTATTTTCTCAGAGCTTACTGGCAGTGAAAAATGAAGGATTTTTTTTTTTTTTATGAATGTTTAATTTTTCTATGAATATCATTTCCTTCCCAAACCTCACTCTGTTCTCTTTTCTAGGTCTCCAATACACAGAGTGAGGATATTATTTTTCTCTGTAGATTCCCATGACATTTTGGCAGAAAGCTACAGCTGTGACAAGCTTTGGAATGGAGGCTTTGCTTACTGATGTGCTTAGCTTTGTGACTTGCTGCTGTTGAAAATTAAATAAAGACAACAAGCAATATTTCTTTCATGAAGTAACAAGTGACCTGAGGGAAGCCTCTCTGGGTGGGAATGGAAAAAGACTCACAATTTTGATGTTGTACAAGTTTCCATGAATTAAGAACTTTGGGAGATGTTGGCAATTCCATTTCTTTTCACCACCCTCTACTCCTCACCAAGTTTATTTTTCTACAAGTTACTGTAAAACATCCAGAACACATCTGACACTCCACTCCTACCTGCACTGTTTCAAGTGACACTAGATACAAGACTTACATTATGTTAACATTTAACAACATATTAGCTGTCAGTCACATGCCTAGAACTCAGTCTTATGACAAGGAAAAGTCTGACTGCTAAAATATGCCATTAGTGACTACGACTTTAATTCTTTGTTCCAACATATGCAAAGAAAATCTATGCATGCAGCTTCATGCTACCTGAGCTATTAGCTTCTAACCCAGAAACTGTAACTTAAAGCTAAAGGGGCACTTAAGCTTTTGGCTGAGGCAGGTTGTTGTGTTATGGCCTATAATGTTCAGGCATAATGCAAGCGCTGTAGACAACTAACTTCGCCCCGCTGTGAAGAGTGGATCTTTTTTCCAAGCCTCTGGACACTATTAAGATCATCTCCAACACCTGTGGCAGAACAGACTTTTTCTTAAGGCCTCTCAACAGTATTATGATTGTCTTCAGTGGCTGTGGTAGCTTGAGGCTCACCAAACCAGCCCCTGCAACTACAGAAAACCTCAAACTTCGAGGCTGAGCACCTCAAACTGATCTCCAGAGGCACTGGAAAGTGACACAACTACCTGGCATCAGCAGTGCTGAGGCGAGAACAAGGCCACCCGGAACAGTGGTGAGGAGGGCTGGGACAGGGCAGAGCAGCCAGCGCCTCTCCCCAGTTGAGCCTGCCTTAGCCAGCGCTGAAAGCACACCAGTTTCCAGTCACCCTGTCACCTTTACACATTCTGACTGGCCGGGGAGAACAGGAGGTCCCACCGAAACGCAACACCAAAGCCCTCCGAGGGGCGGCGCCGGGGGCGTCTGGGGCCTGCAGCAATGTCGCGGCCAGCTGCTTTCTGCGGGGCAGCCGCACGGCCAGGGCCAGAGGCCGGGCCTCAAGCGGCGAGGCCGGGGGCTAAAGAGAAGGCCCGCAGGACGCGGGCGGGGAAACGAGCGGCGCCTGCCTCGTTACCTCTCCATCGCCCGCACTGTGTAGCTGACGAGCGGCCTCCCTTGCACGGCGCAGAACTGCTTGGGGGTGGTGCCACCCAGGCGCTCCCCGCTCCCGCCCGCCGGCAGCACGGCCGCCACTGTTGCAGCGGCGGGCCCGGGGCCGCGGCTCCCGCTGCTGGGTTCCATCTGCACAGCGCGCCGCGGCTGCTCTGCTTCTCACCCCTCAAGCAGCAGGAACCGCGCGCCCGCCCTCTTTATTTGCGCGAAACGTCCGCAATCCGAAGAATCCAGCTCCTGCTCGCTCGCCTGACCCCAGCGGGGACCGGGCCCTACTCCTCGCCCACTCCGCGCCACGCCAGGCCCCGCATACGCGTGCGAGCCCAGGCGGCCCCACAGCATACACCCACACCCCGGAGCGGACGCCCACCCGCCCAGAGAACCCCGGTAACGGGCACGTGACAGCACAAGTGGAACAAAGCAGCCATTGTCCCTTTAAGTGCGCGGCGCGCGGGTCACTCCGCCCAGCGCATGCGCGGCTCGAGGCCGTTGAGCGCTGCGCACGCCTCAGGGGTGGTGGTTGGTGCGCGTGGTTGATGGCTGCAATCCGGTCGTGTCGGGAGGGGTGGATGTCACTGTCTCTGCGTGGCCTGTCCCGTACCGGCCTGCCCGGCCCCGGGCTCCGCTGGTCGCGGTGGGGTGCCTTGTCTGATGCTGAGATAAATACAGCGTGTCTGGACCCGAGGGGAGGGTGGGCTGAACCCGGCCCTGCGCCTTCATGCGAGCCCCGGCCGTGAGGCAGCCGCTTATGTACGAGGCGGTTAGGGACGCCTGCCCAAGTCTGGTGTATGTTGCCCTTAATCTTAGGAGGGAAAGGTTGAAGAAGCAGTAGTCAATTCAATTGGAAGCTGGGATGTTCCCGTTCATCTCGTGGGGTTGCTGCAGGTAGTAGTGAGACAGGTTGGTTGGAAAACTCAAAGTGCTCATACCCATTTAGGTGGAAGAGGAGACGCAGCCCGGTGAGGAGGGGGCTTGCTAAGTGTGACATAGAATGGTTTGGGTTGGAAGAGACCTTAAAGATGATCTGGTTCCAGCCCCCTGCCATGGACAGAAGCACTTTCCACTAGACAAGGTTGCTCAGAGCCATGTTCAACCTGGCCTTGGACACTGCCAGGGATGGGGCAGCCACAGCTTCTCTGAGCAACCTGTGCCAGTCTCCCACCACCCTCATAATGAAGAGGTTCTTATATCTAACGTAAATCTATCCTCTTTAAGCTTAAAGCCAACGTTCCTGTCCTATCACTACTTGCTTTTATAAAAAGTCCCTCTCCAGCTTTTTTGTAGGTCTGCTTTAGGCACTGGAAGGCTGCTGTAAGGACATCCCAGAGCCTTCTCTTCTCCAGGCTGAACTCCAACTCTCTCAGTCTGTCTTCATAGGAGAGGTGCACTTGTAATAAGCTAAACAGGTCTCAGGTTGGTATGTCTGACTTCACTGTACATCTTACACTGTACATCTTACACTGTAACTTGAGTGCATTTAAATACTACTGCTAAGCTCTGCCCTCACCTGAAAATTTTGGACGTCTCACTATAAAGATAGCTTTGCAAATCTGCAAGAACTATTGTGAGCTTGTTGCTCACAACAGTCAGGGAGCAGAGAGGGCCAGCCACTCCAAAAGGGAATGGGAGCCTGGGATTGATCACGGTATCAAAGCAAATGAGAACAGCAGCCTCACCAGCAAGGAGCAAGATGCCAAGCATGAGTCAGGATCAGGGCCCTGGGGTCAAGCATAGTTCAGTGATCACCCACAAGGTCTCAGTGAGGCAGCAGGTCCCAGGGCGAGCCAGGAAGCTGAGCCAGTGGATACTGGTCCAGATCAGGGAGGCACCAGATCAGGTGCAGATATAGGGGGCCAACAATAAAGACTCTGCTTAAAAGTAGCTCCTAAGGGAAAAGAAGGAAAGGGGGATCAGATCCCTGCTTCTAAATTTCTTTGTAGTAGCTTTTATTAGTAGAAGAGCTGACTTTGGGCTTGGTGAGCTGAACTCCTTAACTCAGCCAACTAAACTTGAAGGTGGGTACACTCAGGGCCTAACATTGTCCTCTTTGACATTATTTTTGGGGAAAATCCATGTCTTTGTATGCTAAAATGACCAGAGATGTTAAAGTCTGCAAGACTTTATCTTTTAGAGAAGCTAACTTATTTACAGTTTTCCAGGTTTCTCTTAGTTAAGAGGAACCTAAGTAGGACACATATGGAGACTTTTCTGAAGAGTGGGTCTGATTGAAAAAGCAGCATGGAAGGGAGTTTGTTATATCCCAGCTGGGCTGCTTTGCCAGTGCCAGCTGTGGGCTGGGGTAGAATGATCATATGGGATCACAGAGGCATCATAAGTAAGAGTCACACAATGAGAGTAAAGTGATCCTTGTTAGCAAAAGTAGAGTTCACAGATATCCTTGATGCCTGCAATAGCTGGAAAGTGTTGGAAAATTACCTTTACATGTAGAGGTGTCTTGACAGTTGTAACAATGGACAAAAATCACATCAGCTCATACTATATAGTGAAACATGAGAGGGACTGACAGCAAACAAAGGAAGATACTTTAAATGAAAACATACAGATGTGCCTTCTAGATAATGATGTCTTCAAAAGCTTCTGTGAGGAATAAACGTTACCATGGACAGTGAAAGAAAGTGGCATGTAAAAAAGAGGAAAGGATATGAGTTATACAGATAGCTGAAAAACTTGTGGAATTGAGACCCTTTTCACCATTAGCTAAAAGCTGAACAAGTGTTGCTTCAGTTGTCTTCCAGGCTGTTTATCATGAGGGAATTTTTTTGTGTGGGGGGGGCTTTTTTTAGAAAATCCATTGGCTGTAAACTGTGTTTACCTGTTTCTCTTCATTGTCAGTGGGTCTTATGTTTTATTTCCTTCGAAAGTATTTGTCTACACCTGATTTCTTACTGATGACATACATTTGTCTATTGTCTCTTTTCAGGACTTCCAAGTTTGCCCTGACTTTTCCCCTCTGTACAGATTGCCGCCCATTCAGCATCACTTCTTTGTTATCAGATGCCCAACTTTTTCTTCTTAAGGTAAGTACCTCCAGCATCTGCAGTCATATTGGATCACATACGTTACATTATTCTGAGTTTTTTTTGCAGCATTTCCATACAAACACATTCACAGCAGGTTGTTCTGCAATGTTCTGACTTTTTCCAGTTTTTCAGTGTAACAGGCATTCTGAATTCCTGACTCTGGTCTTCATACTTCCGTTCGTAAAAAGCACAGACATTAATCTAGTCAACTGTAGCCAGTTTTCCAGACATTTTTCTTGTTTTCATTATTATAAAGAGCACAGTAAGGTCTTTTTAGTTCCCGTGGCTCCTCCCACTGTACATTGGTTCTGAGGGGTAGGTAAGTAGGACGTTCCCAAACACAAACACAGAACTATTTTCTCCTTCCTTCTTCACATTATGGTTTTGCATGTCTTCTCCTACTCCAACAGTCTGTTGTGCCTAGGACCTTCTGTCTTGTCCATCCAGTGTTTCCCCACTTCATTTCTTTCATGGATGTTAATTTCTAATGTGAAGGATAAAAAGGCAAGAGAGCTTGAAGAAAGAGGATCACGTGCCAAAATGGGTTCCATTCTTGTTCTGAAGCCTTTTCCTTACTATGGTTGGTGGACAAGGCTTGATCTGTCCAGAAGAAATTATATTTGATAATAACTTTGATGGATGCTAACTTCAGTATCATCAAATATGTTATAAATTTATGTCAAGATTTGATGATCCAGCAAAGCAGCACTTTGAAACTGCTTTTGGCTGTGCTTGAACATCGTGCTTCAGAAGTTTTCATGCTTTCCACGGTCCCTCTGGGGTAAAAAGTTCTTGTCTTTTGTGGATAGCACTTGTTAGTTCCTTCAATAAGCCCTTCAGTTTAGATTCTTGGAGTCTTGAGTAGACTGATCACTGAGCTTGTTAACTGCTATTTCTCCTTTTACCTTATGTTTTCGTAGTGACATAGAAGGGTGTATTTAACATCAGTATCAATTTATTCTTTATTATTATAATAATATTATAAATATATATTATATATTATATATAATATAATATTATATTTATATATAATATTTATATAATTTTATATTATAAAATTATAATATATAATATATAATTTTAATAATTTTATTATAATTATAATATATAATTTATATTATATTTATAATATATATTATAAATATAATATGATATTATAATATTATATAATAATATTATAAATATAATAATTGTTAATTATTATAGACACAACATGTCTTAGCATGAGTTAAGAAAATAAGGATTTTCAGTTTTACATCTTTTTAATATTTGATAGTAACATGCAGTGAAACAGTGGCATTTTGTGCATGCATAATTTGCTTCAGTTTCATTCCATTTTGCATTATTTTATTGAATCAATCTAATAATTTCGTTATTGTGCATATACATGCGTGTTCATATATAAACATTTGAAGTGGGGTAAAAAGTAAATTCACACATATTAGGAGAGCAATTTTGCACAGTTTTTATTGCATAAAAAGGGCAGAGGCAGCATTTTTGCCTCAAAGCAAATTAGGAGCAGGCCAATCCATCATTTCTGTGCAGGGGTATAACAGCTGAAACCAGAGTAGTAGTCTGCAATTATGCAGTAAATATGCCAGTGATATGTTTGACAAGAAAAGTGGGGTTTTTTTCTTTTTTACTGAAGAAAGAAGATGCATACAAATTGGAATCAAATTACAGAAGTGAAATTCACCTGAAAATTTAATTGCTGAGTGAAAAAAATCATCTAAGTCTGAAACTCATAATAGTGTTTCCAGAGAACATTGTTATTGAAGTGATAGAAATCATGTTGAAAGGTTTTTGTGAAAAATGAGTAAAAGAATAAAATTTCTTAATTTAAAATTGCAATTGAGTCTTCCGTAGATGTGGTATAAATTAATTGCAAGATTTTCTATCCATTTTTCAAAGTCATTTCTAAGCTCTGGAATCATTTTGCTTTTATTGAAGGCAAAATAAGATAAATTTCTTTTTTCTTGACCAGCAGCAAGGTTCACTATTTTATGTTTTAAAGGGAAGTGCATGCAATCAAGTAACATTTTTAAAATTAAAGTGAATTGCAAAAGCAAAATTACAAGAAAAAACCCAAATGAACAAAAAACACCAACCCCCCCAAAAAAACCCAATGCTTCCTACAGTGGAAGTGCAAAATCTGTAAAAGAGAACATAAAGTTAAAATATTTAAAATCTGAGAGCCGTTCTTGCAGGTAACATGGTATCTGCAGCATTCTGAGAGTGGTGCGGGCTCTTAGCCAGAACCTTGGGTTTGCAGGATTGTATTTCACTAATTTTATCCAGATATAGAAGCTATTAGTTCAGTGGTGGCAAGCCATGAAATTAACATCCAGAGCTGTAAATAATCAAGTGGAATGTCAGTTCTTTTAAGACTTTTTCTATTCAAGTAGGATAGCAGTCTTGACTTCCCTTAATTCACCAGTAACTGTCTCTAATTGTTGAAGTCACTGTTCACAGAGATAGACACAGGTTCTTTGCATATCTCAAGAGATTAGAAAGTCCCCAAAAAGACTCTATTTCAGGTTTTATCTTGCATGTCTGCTGCTAGTTGTAGCAGTTAATGTGAGATCTTAAAGTCTTAGGCTTCATCGTAATTTGTACCTCTATATATGAAAAAAAATAAGAAAGCATAGTCTGGGTAGGCATTTTGTTCACAGATATTTCATTTCAGTTGTGACTGACCACCAGATAATTGTGTGAGAGTTTTATTTTATGCTCTTCACAGTCTTTTGCTTGTTGTTTGTGGCTGAGACCTAATTGACCCTCCACATAGTCCTTTTGGACTGCCTTACATCTTCGCTGTTTCAGTCTGTTGCATAGCAGCTGCCTCAGAGTATTTGCTCTGTGGTGACCGTGGTTCCCAAGTCACCATCATGTCACAGAGGACCTATAGCTTGGGGCAATATACTAGATAGTGGAATGTTTAAAAGGCAAAACTCTTTTCGCTCCACATCAGAATTAATGCCTTCGGGAAAATCTTGTATTAGCACATTTTGATTTTCGTATTTTTAAAAATGTGATTGCAAAGGACTATTTATTGCTCTGAGAGTCTTTGGTGAAAGATGCTATAGATATGTGGAATATAGTGTTGTGCTATATGAGCAACATTAAGAAAAGCACAACATAAAGTATTATGCTATTGATTTGCTCCTATTGCCATGTGGAACTGAGATCAAACCAGCATGTATTCAGTAAGAGAGTTATCAGATTCATAACTTAAGTCATGTAAATAGTTGACTATCGAATATGAAGAGTGCTTACATGCTCCATACATAATGTGCATAGAATCACCTATTGATTAAATTCCTAAGGGGAATTCTAAGTGCTGTTGCCTTCATATGCAGTTCTGCAAAATATTTCTGGTGTATGGTTTTGATTTTTGACAAAATGCTGTAACAAGCTGTAAATTTTAGTTAATGAAGTAGAAGTGTTGCATGATTTTTAGTTTGTTAATAATTGAAGAGAATAAATAAAGAATAGTTGAAAAGAATAAATAAAGAATATATATGCTAAATAATATATATATAAATAGAGAATATATATACTACAAATTTAAAGGAAATGTGGTGTCTGAACACAATGGAGTGCTTTCATACTTGCATGTAGGTAGGTGTTGAGAAATATATGTTGATGTTTCACCTTTTGTATGTTTTATGTCACATCTCTGGCATTGTTTTACATGATTCTGGTAGATAAATTTCTTCTACAATCTATAAATACTTGATACACAGAGGTAGCATCTTACTTATGTTCGGTGCAAGTGCTAGAGAAAAAATCGACAGATTTCATTTGATGTTTGACACATATTTTGAAGCTTCACTGAAATGTTATATTCACCCTGAAGTGTTTACCTGTTCTCTACCTGATAATCCTTTAGACTGTTTCTCTGGGGTATGGAAAGTTAGTTCAAGAGCTAATGAGTATTTTGTGTACACAAAATAAAACAATTTAAAGATAAGAGAATTGCCCTGTAGTATCTAACCCAACAATTCATGAGTGCCCCTGACTAGTAGAATTCAGAAAAGTTAAAGACTTTAAGAAATTCTTCTAATACTTTGGGGAGTGCTTTAACATGTGTGATGAGATGGAGGCCTCGTGTTATTTTTTGTTAGAAATGGTTGACTAGTTTTAAGCACTTGGGAGGGTCTTTGTAGGTTGGTCAGATGTTAAGTAATGCCAAGGTCGGGTAGGCCTAGCTGCACAATTTTAACATCACTATTTATTATGCTGATGTATAGGAATTGTGGTTTAGAGTGTTCAACTGTCAGAGTGCGTTGTATGGTGACCCTAACAAAGATTAAGACATGTAAGTTGAGGGACAGAAATCCCAGAAGCTGTTTTCCACTGTCACTGTGCCAGCAGGTACCAGCCATTAGGATAGTGCCCTATCATCTCAGTGAAAAAAAACCCAATAAAACAAAAAACCAACAAATGATAAACCAAGCAGTGTTTAATTTATTCTTTTTTGATAGACATCCAGTTGTGACTGGAGAAACAGTTATTTCTGAGGAAAGACTAAGGGTAGTTTCTTTTTCCCAAAGTGATTCAAAGGAGAGGTAGTCTCTGAACTGATTAAATATGTGGTATTAAGCCACAGATGCCAGTGATACGTAATGATATAGTGGAACATTAGAAAATACCAAAAAGCTGAACTTAGATTTGGAATAGAGTTGGGATTTTCAATGCTCTTAGGTTTTAGTTTGTTTTTATTTTGGTGTATATATGTCATTATACTGTGTTTGATTGCTTTACCATGTTCTGTGTTATCTCCATGGAATGTTTGTGAAGGAATATGAAACAATTCACCAACTTAAAAGTGATGAAGATAATCAAAAAACAGCAATGAAAATGTGCAGATTTGGTACAAGCTTTCCTATGTGTTACTACACTGGAAATATTGCTTTTGCATCTCTTGTCATGTTACTAATGTTCCTTTCTCTTAGAATACCAGGAATGTTATTCATTACTCCCATGTCTGAAGAACACAGATGAACTCAGTTTGCCAGAGCTCATGTAGGAGGAATTCCATCCATGTAAGTTTTTACTTAACAAATGAAGACTGGTCCTAGCTATACCATCAGGGACTGAAAATGCAGCAGGTAAAACAAGATAACATCCAACACAAAAATTGGACTTTGTCTTCATTGTGGAATTGTATGGTACAGATTAGACAAAACAGTTACATGGAGCTATTTCATTTTTCCACTGTTCTCTTGAATTTTTAGTGGTTTTTGTAGTTTGTAAGGCAAGTGCCTTAAAATCCAGCCTGCCTTTTGGAAAGATTTGTGAATCTTTTTTACTTTTCTAAACAGTTGCTTTATAGTAAGCAAAACCTGCAGGATGGTAGTCCCTAAAGCAGTAGTCCTATCCTAATCCTTTTTTCTCATACTTTGCTGGGTTGTTCAGTTTTAGCAAGAAAATGTCAGATTGGAAGAGGTCAGTCTTTTGATCGTGTTCAGTTTTTAGAAAGATCAAGGTCACAGATTTTTCCTCACTGCAGCAATATGGCTGCCTGTCATCCAGCAATTATACAGAGACTCAGCCTGTTTAACATATACCACTGAGCAACCATCAAAGGTTAACCATTTTCCAACATACTAATCTAGCTGGATGCAAACCAACTACTTAATGAAAAATGCTCTGTATCCTGTTACTGTTTTACTGAGTAATGCAATCCAGCTCATTTTACTTTGAAAATTCTTCCTGACAGTTACCTGTGCCAGTACACTTTGGCTTCTACATACATTCTTTTCAGTACTGAATGTTTCATAAAATAGATTAAGTAATGCATTTGTGTGTGTGTGTGTGTTTTGGAACAGAGTTTTGGGACAAGTAACCTAACTACTAGAAAGAAAAGAGTTCAGTCATTGAAACCCCATGGGAAAGAGGGTTTAGATTTTTCCAGAGCAAGAAGTTTCAAAGTGGAGAGCAGAAGCAGGCAGATTTGCAAGGGGCTGTAATATTTGGGTAGATAACAAGTACCACAAAGTAGTGCATTCTTAAGTTCAGATTCAGACCGTGGCTTTAATGGTCTGGCTCGTGAAGGCTTTTATGGAAGAAGTATGCAAAAATGTATGTAATTAAGCAAATGAAAATGGAAATCCATCTTAATATTTTCTTTATTCTTCACAAAGGATGTTGCAAACATTTTCTTCTGGCAGAAATTTCAAGATTCATAACTGATTACAGAGAATGCAAATGAAAATACAGGGACAATAATTGCAGAGCACCTGAAAGAGGTTTTATGGATAGCTCACTACCTGTATGTGTAATGGTCTTGTTCACAAAATCAGATTACTGTAATTTCCTAAGTGTAACACTGAGAGGGAATTTACTGATAGATTTTATGTAGTTTGTAAGCAGGATTTTGAGCCAAATTCTTCAACAGGGAAGTTCAGGTGTGTGGTAAACTGATAGCATTCTAAGAAACCTGTTTGTGAACCTTTTCAGCTTAGGCAGTATTCTTTCTCCTCAGATGGTGGAGGCTGTGGTCACCCACCAGAAGACACGACCAATGCAGCGAAACATGAGTTTCTATGGATGTCAGATTCTGAAGTTTCCCTGATTTACTCTGGTTCAGTATGGAATGCGTGGATTTTACAGACACACTGTGCTATTCATTCTTCTTCTTCCTTGCATGGCAAGAGAAGACAGTTAGAAATGGTTATCTACCATGTGAATTTCAACTTGACAGTCTGTTAAATCCCAAGGGTAGCATGTGCGTTGGCTAATGTTTGGCTTGCCATCTGCAGACAGAACAAGTCTTCTGAAGTCTCATGAAAAGTTGTGATGATCAGAAGAAAATGAAGGACATGCAACACATGCTGTCTTCCACATGTCATTCTGTTCTTTTTTTTTTTTTTAATTTCATTTTCTCTTCTTTCTCCTCTTCTAGACACACACAGATTCACACATTTCAGTATCTGCACACAAAAGGTGCAGTGCAGTGATACAACCTGTTCCCCCCTGCTATAAGCTGTTCTGGCTACCTTCCTAAAAATTTCAGTAAATATGTACAAAAGCCAAAGTTTCAGCAGGCTTTTTTTCAGGGGGACAAGGAGGAGAAGGGCAAGCGATCCTTGCTAAAACCAAAATTTTTGCAGTTTTACATTGTAGAAACACTCAGACCTCTGTTCTCCATCCCAGCTTAATGGCCATAGGGAATCTAAAAGAGCTTTCTTCAACCCATCCCAAAATAAATGAATAAATAAATAAGTAGATAAATAAAATAATAATCTAACAAGCAACAGATGTTTAAACTTGCTTCAGCTGCAATTAAAGCAAAGTCTTTGTGCTACAGAGTCTCTTTAAAGCTCTGCACAGTCCTTCTATTTGTCAGTGGCTGTTCTTGTGGCAGGGCTAGAAAGTACTTTTCTCCTTAGGCCATCTCCATCAACTCTGCACTGTTTCATATAAAAGACCTTTAATGAATGTGCTTGGTTAGCTCTTCCTTAGCCCACCAAAGCATCAGACTTCACAGACTGTTTTATGCTTTTACTAAGTTTCTTTGCAATTTCCTCACTAAGTCACTTCTCACTGGGGTTAACAAAACAAATCAAATGTGCAACTCCTAGGTCAAATCAGAGCAAGACTTTTCCTTTTGGTAGTCAAAATACAAAACTGGTGCATCCAGTCATTCTAAAAAGAGATTTGCAGTATTTCTGTATCAAAACGCAAATGTGCTGTGGTTAGTATAGTTCAGAACAGCTAAAGGTTTAAACAATGAGGCAATGATACAGTATTGTACAACTGCTGGAATAGGGCAGGGGACAAGAAATAGAAAAAGTGTTTAACAAAGTATTTTCAGGTGCTTTAATACTTTTTGCTTAAGTACATGATAACAAAGGTCACTTTGTGATAGCAGTTGTCTTTGGGGTTTAATAAACAGAACTATATTATTGTTGCAGTGTGTTCTGATTTAGGCCTCTTTTCTGAGAGCTGAGGGGTTTTTTTTCTTATTTTCCTTTACAGTGATGAAGTACCATATTCCACAAACAGCCTTATTACAGTCAGTGGTCCTGATTTTCATCTATATTAGGACATCCTCTCTATTTTTTGTGGTTGTATAGAGGCATTCAGTCCTGAACTCCAGTGAGGTACTATAAAACTGCCTCATTTATTATAATATGTTATCAAACCAAAGTGAGTTAAGAAAAAACAAACTCCCAAAACAGAGTTACAGTCAAATTTTGTAGAGATTTTTCTTAGCAATTAGTAAAGACTATTTTCGTGCCATGTAGTTTGATGAGCATTAATTAAGAATGAAGAGTATTTTTTTGTCATGGAAGTGCCGAGGAAGGTAGATGTTTGAATATTAACTCAGTGGTAGGCAATATCACTTGAAAATCACACTTTTTCAGTGTATCAGGCCACATAACTCATGCGATGAGTGAGCTGAAGGGCTTGATGCATTTCAGAAAGATGCATGGGCAGGCTTTCTGTTGTGGGGCAACGTTCAGGGAAAGTTAAATCCAGTGACAGAATGTCTGCTTAACTCATAAATCTCTAGAGAATTTTCAGTTTTGGCCTGGAGTGATGTTTATGTGCATGTCAATGAACTTAAAATCAAAGCCCCTTGCCTGGCCTACGGGAAAGGAAATGCATCATGAGAATAGGACACCTTCCAACACTAAGGATTCCTTATAATTTTCCACTGAACACCTCCAGGTTAATATTGTAGCAACAAGACACTCACAGTGGAATGTATTGAACAATCCTTTCTTGATTAATGTTGTACTTCTTCAGAAAGGATATAAAGGTCAAGGTGACGAGGACTACAGTGATTTACTGGCAGAAATCTGTTAGGTATTTTGAAGGGTGTTATTCAAATGTCTGCTGCATTTCCAAACAAATGCTTGAACTTGGACTGCATGGTTTGATCCAAGGCTGCTGGAAAGGAGAGAGCAACAGACTTGTTACTATTACTAAAAAACTGAACTAATAAATATATTTCTCAAGGGCATTTCTGGTCTAGACTACAAGTGTCAGGCACTTCTGACTTCCAGAGTTGATGCTGTCTTAGTGACACATACTATCTACCACTGCCTCTACAAAGTGTGCCTCTGTGTGCTACCATGTTACCAAAGCAATCAGCATCTGTAAGTTTATTTCTAGTGATGTCTAAGGAAAATGGATTTCCATTCATTATAAAACAATTTACCCCTTAGCTGGGGGCAGTTTTCATCAGTTCAAAAACAATGACATACTAGTGGCAGATTAACATATTATTTCTAATTTCTTCACTTTTAGTTTTCTAAAGAAGCAAGTATGAGAACTTTAAAAATTGTTAGGCTCCTTTTTAAGATGTTTGAAATGGATTTTAAGAAGCACTAGGGCTTAGTGATCTGCTCCTATGCTAGGATATTGTTGAGAAGGTCACCTTCTGTATATTCTTAGCGTAATAAATCTAGACTGTTTAGCAGTCTAATTTGTATAAAATCTTGCATGATCTGACTTTACAATTATGCTTTTTTAAAACATTTACATGGTTCTTGTCTCTCTTTGGCTTAATATTTCAGGTGAAAACTAAGAAAATTCTAGCATGTTGTCTTTCCGTTTTAACTCGTTTTAACTTGTTATGAAACAAACATAAGATGTATCATATTTAACATTATTTTAGTTTAAGCAGTACTATTTTTTAATTTAATCTTTGAGAAACTTTGGCAAGATTATCCACTGTAGATACAAGATACCTGTATCCTACCCACTGCAACTTTGCATGGTGAGGATTCTCTATGCAGAAAAAACTAGTTGGATGTACTTATATAAATGCCTTTTGCTGGATCCTTGGATAGAGCCCTGTGAGTTCACATGTAACAGGATGAAACAGAAGGCAGATTGTATAGGCCAGATTAAAGCATTCAGAACTAGGAGATGAGTCACAAAGAGTAACATTATTCCTGATGAAAATTCAAGATTAACGTATTTCTAACTCTTCTTTCCTGCAGATCTCGCCCACAAAAGGCTGAAGTCTTGGCCAGAGAAGAGACCATAGCTAAATCAGGTGGCACTGCAAAGTTGAGTTGCAGCTGATGGACAAAGCTCTTGCTGGCTTCCCTCATGTTCCCTCAAATATTCCAGGCTTAGAGATGGGCCTGTGGTCTTTCAGTAACGTGTCCAGCAAAGTTTGATGAAGTCATCTTAATGGAAGTGTGTCAAACTATTCCCCTTAAGGTAGTTCTGTGTGAAAAGATGAAGTAGGAATTATCATTTCCATTGCTAAATGCAAACTCTTATTAAATGTGCATATTTTTACTACAGTCAAACTTCACTGACTGTAGAAGAGTCATGGGGAAGATGTGTGGGGTTTTTTCATCATTCTTATTTCTGGGAGTCAAGCAGGGCAACTTTACTGACATGTAGTGGCTACTGGCTTTGAAAATAATTTTGGTTAGATTTTGATCCGTTATCTCAGTTTTCTGTGCTTTATCATCTTGAAGAAGTTGGAGAACAATTTAAAAATTGATAGATGTTTGGCATTTGGGGATAATGAGCACAGAGCCTTGGGTGATATGGTTTAGTGTGAGGTGTCCCTGCCCATGGCAGAGAGTTGGAACTAGATGATCTTAAGGTCCTTTCCAACCCTAACTATTCTATGATTCTATGATAATCTTTCCTTTATAAAATTGAATGAGACTGTAATGTCTGTTTAAAATAAAAACCTAGGATACCTGTAGGTCCGTGGACTGATATGCCTAGGAGCAACGTCATGTCACCTTTCTCTGCTCACACTTTTATTCATCATCTATCCTCTTAGGCTTAAAGGAAACACCTTTAAGATCACAGAATATAAGTTTAAATGGTCTCTGATCTCATCGTTCTGATATTTTCCTGATCATAGAATTAAACTTGAAACAACTAGGTCATCAATGCAATGGTTTTTAACTGTACCCCCATGAGATAAAAAAAAACCCCAAAACTAGAAAAGTATGTATATTTCTTACATATAGCAGGTTTTAAAAAGAATTCTTGAAAGCAGCTTTGAGGAAAAATCATTAAATTTTGTCAATAAAATTTAGGATTCAGTAAGTCAAACAGTAGCAGTGATTTTCATACAGTTCTGTGTTAACAACCAAGGAAGATCTCTGTGAAGAGCTTCATGATTAATCTTTTGGAATTAAAATGCAAAATGGAATGAGATAAAGAGAATGTCAAAGAGAGCTTATGTGAGACCTTATCAGGCAAGAATTTTCATTACTTCTTCTGTAATCTTTTCTTTGGGTGCAAGTGGGTTGTAAAAGTTAATGATTTAAGAACCACAGAATCCCATGATGAAATCTTGCCCATAGTGTTTCACTATAGTTTGAAAGATTATAGACAGGTAATTCCTAGACTATGTGTTGGAAGGTAGACTGCCTTCTGTACATTTCCAGATACATTTATAGGAATTTGTGGATAATGTATAGGACTCTGTTGGCTCTGTGGGAGAGGTGAAACTGCTTGCTATTTTTACCATTGCTCTTTGTACTTGATCATCTCTAATGAAAGAGAAAATGGTGGTGTCTTACTAGCTTGTAAAACTTCCTAAATACACACCTCTGCAATGTGCAACTTGAGTATTGTTAAGTATGAACCTGGCTCAGACCATTAAGAAGCACCATCTGTTAAATGGCCGTATTACATCTATACATCCAAAAAGACTCCACAGGAAGATTGTTTTAATCTTGAATATCATGGATAGATTTTCTTAAATAATTTTCTCCTACGTTTAAAGATTGAATGTTGTGAATAATTGCAACATGTGCACTTTCATACATAGAGCCAGACAATACAGGTTTTAGCAGTGTTTATTTTTGTAAAGGAAAAAACCCAATGGATTTGACAGGAAGTCACCAGATCTGTCTTTGATTGCACACTTGTAAACAAAATAACACAGAGTCTAGAGTGAAAAAGAAAAAACAAACCAACCATTTTCATGTTGCTACTTCAAAATAACACCTAAGTCTATGAATGTTCAAAATGGAAATATATATACCAAGAATGCTAAAATGTCTATTTTACATTATCTACAAAATGTATGTTCTAATCCAGCCACAAATCATAGAAAAATACTTTGATACATGAGAAAAGCTATAAACATAAGAACATTCTGGAGGGAAATAACACACATAAAAGCTCATTAAATAATTAAAACAACAAATAAATAGTTTGTTCAGCTTTACTTTTTGATTGCTGCCATGCATATTTTAATTTTTTGGTATACTGAGATAAGAGAAAGGTCAGCATGCAAGGCATTTTTGTTTAGAATGAATCTGAAAGCAGGTGCTAGGTGTTGTGTTTTAAAGCTGTTTTCAGAAGTTCATAAAACATGATATAGAAGGCAATAGACAGATAACTGTTCTCATGAAAACACGATATAGAAGGCAATAGACAGATAACTGTTGTCATGAAAACACACAACAAAGCATCTTTTTACAAAATAGACTTCAGTGAATATTCATGGCAAATTTTCTTTGCCTCCATGGCTGGAGAAAACATAAAAGTTCATTGTGTGGGTTTGGAAGGCTTGTGTTGTTCCCCATCTTCAGCATTTGGAAAATTACCCAAAAGGTCCATATGCTGAGAATGCCCTTCTGGTTTTGATCAAAGCAATAAGCATGTAGTGTCAGCTGAGAACACAGCAATGGCAGACTTGTCTTTAAGCAGTCAGAATGGTAAAGCAAATGGTTACAGGTGAGTTCAATTTTGGCACAAGGAGAGGGAGATGAGTGAGTAGAGAACATCTGACTTCTAACTTGTACTATGTTTGCTGGATTTACTAGCTCTTTTCCGCTCTTTGTGATGCTGGATAGGTTTTGCTTGAGAGGTTCCCTCAAAGTTGTGGCTGGACTCATTGTGCTGCCTGGTGTATCGCTTGCACTTGCAGGCTGTGACCACAGTTATTTTGTAGGTTCTTATACTTCCGTCCTGGCACTGAAGCTGGATCCTCTGGGTGCGAGTTTTGTCATTGACACATCTCCACTCTTGTGAGCTCCGCCTGCTCCAGTACTTGGTTCCATAACCTCCTCCAATCCAGTTGGGAAGCAGTGGCAAAGGGAGGCATTCACCAGCACACACCAGCTCCTTCAGCGGGTTGATGCTAGTGCACTGGCCATCAGAAATGTACTTGGTGGATCTCAGTTCTCGACAGCCAACTTGAACACGATCTGCAGAATGCACAGAACAATAAACACTGAGATTCAGAAGGGAGGGATTTCCTCAACCAGTCATTTCCACATTAACAGACTATGTTTTGCAGAAGTTAAATTAGGCTGTAATCTTTACAGGACATCTTTTTACTGTTGTATCCCTCAACAGAAGGGCCTAGAGTGCTGATGGTATCTCTGGCTATTACCACAGCAGTAAGAAATGATAATGAGATGCACTTCAGCAGTTGTGGTAAAAGAGGCAGTTTTATTCCCTATCCTTCTTCTCAGGGACATACCTTTTAGAAGAGAAAAAATGCCCCAAGGGAAGAAATGTTTCCTGCTTGTTCTCAGTCTAGGGAATCTGCTCTATGATGTTTACAGCAATTATGTTTGATCATTAGCAAGAGGGGAAATAGTGCTTTGGAAACTGTTTGTATGCTTTTAAATGAATTTCAAATAGTATGTTTCATCTCATTCCACAGTTACAGTGGACTGAGAAGAGCACTGCTGCTCTGAACACAGACACTGCAGAAGTGACAATAGCTAAAGTTACCAGGGACTGGCATTCTGCATCTAAAGTTGGAATGATTAGCAGTAAGGATTTCAGAGTGGTTGTTCTGTCCTCAGGAGAACACCATCTCTGTACCTGTAGTAGTCTTTATATTGTATGCAACATAGAGGATTCTGCAGATTCTCTCAGGCAACTGACATAGAATGAATATGCAGAGCTCCTCATACAGGCATGTTTGTACCTGTCTGTATGTGCAGGTCTGCACCCTGCAATAAACACAACTGTTTATTTCAGTAATTACACTTTGAAATAAACGCCCACAGTACACTTAATTTTAATAAGCAATCTTTACTGGCTGTGCTCTCCCTCTTTCTGAAGGACAATTACAGCACGGATTCTACACGCAATGCAATTAACTAACGCCTTAAAAATAGAAGTAATTACTAGAAACATTTTACAGTGAATCATAAAAGGCTTTGAAGGTACATCTACATATCACAGCTACAGGCTGCTTCTGTTTCTACTTGGATTTTTGGAAGTAAGTTCTGAACAGAGACACCAAATGAAGATTACTTCACCCTGTCCCCTGCGTCCCAGGATGGGCAGTTCAGGGGACTGCTCCAAGGGACCGTTTGCAGGAGCGTCCTCCCGCCTGCCTTTCAGGAAAGATTCCATCTTGCCTTCCTGCAGCTGCACTCAGGAATGTACCTGGAAGCAGCTGGTCGCAGATTTGAGTTTGTTTCTCCTACTGTTTTTATGCCTTTCCTGGCTCAGCTTTTCTCCAGTGACAGCTCTTTGACGATTAATACTTACTGGGCTGCTCCAGTAATCTAATGATGTTTCCTGTGCACTTAAACCCTGAGCATTCACAGAAGCTGACACACCTGGCTTAGCTGCAAGGTATCTGTGGCACTTTTTGCCTTCACTTTCCAGGGATGACGCTATTTTTATCGAATTGTTGTGGGTGGCTTGGGGTGCTTGTTTCTCCATTTGGATTTCTTTAATTTTAAGGAGGCGGACAGGGAAGGGAGCAGATAAAGTCAGCAGAAGGTTTTGTCCCATGTATCTGACATACATACATAAAGCTCAGCAGAAAAAGACTAGATATAAAAATGCAAGTCAGAGCAGAGATCGTAGGTAAATGACAAGCTGATTTGTTAACTTTTGCTGGAGGTGTTAAGCAGGTAAGTGCTACAGCAGGAAGTAAAACTAAACATCTTGAACAAAATTCGGAGTTTTTTATTGCATTTGAAAAATAGCCCAGAGATCTCTCCTGACCGCAGAGGGAGGGAGAATTAAGAAAGCGAGCGCTTTAGAAATGCCTCTCCTTTTCCTTTATCTCGCTTCCCTGCCGGATAACCCGTAAGTCCCGACGTTCCTGGATGAGCCTCCCTCAGGAAGGAACCTGCCCTAGAGAGCCGGTCCTGCAGGACTCGCACGGGGGAGGGAGGGAGTTTTGCTCGGGGGCCGCCCGGCGAGGCAGGTCCCAGCCGGGAACCAGCAGCATCTTCTCTTGCCCCTGCTTCAAAGAGGCGCGTGTTCCCTGCAGCGCCGGCTCTGGGGCAAACCGCGCTACGGAGGGGCTCCGCTGCCCAGGGGCTCCGCTCTGCTGCGGAGCCGGGGCTGCCAGAGGGGCACGGGCAGAGGGGCGCGGTGGAAGTGCCGCCGGTAGGATACTCACTGTTACGGTCAGATCCAGTGCTGGTGTAGTGCCTGCCTCCATTCCTGGCTTGATTCAACGTGCTGTTGCTGCTTGGGCTCGCTGCAGCAGGTTTAACAACGTGCGAATAAAGTATCTCTGTGGCATCGTTCTTGAAAGCCAAGTAGCTTTTCGTGAAGATGCAAGCTAGGAGAAAGCCATAGAAGTGAATAGCAGGGAGAAGCATGATTGGTTCAGGCTCTATCTGACAGAGCTGGATGAAATAGTTTTTCTTCTGCTTCTTCTGGGTAACTCTGAAATTGCTCTTGAAGGTTTCCTTTATATATTCAGAGAGGCTTGGCATTCATTCAGGTGTAAAGTTGTGGATAGCTTCAGAATGAAAACCCACAAAAGGGGTGGGATCCCCACATGAGCCTGGGGAGACCTTTTACCAATAGGAGAGGAGACTGCAGTAAAGGAGGAGTTAGATGCACTAATTGCAGGATTCCTATTTGGGGCTTTTGAGGGTATCAGAAAACTCTTAGGCACCACATAGCAACATTCGGGCTGAGACCTAGAGGCTGCCGGCTCTGTCCAGCCATTCCATATTGCCTTGCATGCCTGGCATTTTTGTGTGATTTGGCTAACACGGTTGCTCCTATTATGCAAAGTCCTGTCCCCTCTTCTCGAATATGACTTTCAGAAAACTTGCTAGTTCTGTAAGAATGCAAAAGTTTATAGAACTTATAGAAGACTGCTAGATACACAACTACTATCTGCAATATACCAAATCACTTTAAAAAAATACTGTGAATAATTTAAAGCTGCCTCTAGATGCTTTAAATTATGCAGCTTTGATCAACAAGGAGCACTGCTAGAGAAAGTACTTGGTTTAGGGGAATATTCTCTCCCTGGTGTGCAGAGTTACAAGTATGTATTTCTGTATTACCACACATAAAAAGTATCTCCTCTAGGCTCCTTAGTACAAACATATCCATATTCATAGCCTCTCATTATGCTTATTCACCAAACTAGTAATTTTTAGTTTTCTACATTGCCTAGAGCATTTGTATATTTTTAATGTATTATTATGTGATAAAGAAAACAAAGAGGAAAGAATAATCTTTATTTTGGCATACCCTTTTACTGTGTCACACACTTACCTTTTTTTACATAGAATTACATGGCCCAAATCCAAATGGTAGTGTAAATTGAGATGCTGTCAATAGGCCAATGCTTGTCTGCAGCATGGTGAATGCTCTGCAGATTTTCCTTGTAAATAAAATAACAGTAATCAACACTGAAAGCTCTAGTGTTCTAATTAAAAGGAAACCTTGTCCTTGGGAAAGAGCACAACCATGCAGAAGGCCACATTATGCAAAGGTCAGACTCTGGTCTCACACTCTTTATAACTGAGTTGGTGTGTGTAGTCATCCTGGATTTTATTTACTGGAATGAAAGCAGAAGTGGAACACTGGTCAGTTTGAGCTCTAGTCAGGGTCAAAATCTCAGTCATGCAGAGAAGACAGCTTTGTTTCACCCTAGTCACAAGCAGACATTCGTCTGTATCAGCAAAACTTTCTTCTTGCATCACTAAGAAAGTTACCCTGGATTTCAGCAGGAATAAGGACAGAGCCACAGTAAGTACCAAATTGATAGCCTTTGCTTAAAAGGCACAGGAAAAAGAGGAGTGTTGCAAGGTGAAGTGAGTTTTACTGGCAGAGCTGTGTGTGGGGAAGTTGAGTTGATTGCCTGCATCTATTATGACTAGCCCAACCCAGTTCTGGAATAACAAGAATGTTGTAAGGCAGAGTGAGACCTTTCAGCAGAGTAATGTATGGAGGAATGGAATCATTGCTAACCTCTGACAAAGCTCCAAGTTCCACTCTCATGCTACATCCTATTTAAGCACAAAAGCAGAGATGTGCATTTTACCTGCTCTTCACACACACACACACAAAAAAAAAGAGTTTCCTGAAGCAGATGATCAAAGATGTGTCCATTTCAGACCATTAATATTTTCAGACCATTATTATTTTTCTTCAGCAGTAGCTAACCAAAGGTATGCTTTGTTGATGCTCAAGTCCTACTTCATTTTTTCTCATCTTCACAAATCTTCACACATCTAACCTCTCACCTTACTGCAGAGGAGTCTCTGTGCTGAACAGAGGCCAATATAATTAAAAACATGGAATCCATTTTCCAGTTCCAGGGGACCTCTTACTAGCAGAAAGATTTTCCCACGTTAGACGAGACTTGGGAAAATCAGAAGTTCCCTTGAGAGCTGTTTCCTTTGAAATGAAGCAAATAATCTTGGTACAGGAAAAATGAATGGGAACTTGAGGTGGCTATAGGACTGGGTCTGTGACTGGGCTTGCTAAGCCTCAACCTTTCAGCTTTCAATGAAGGCTAAAAAACATCCTTTCAAATTTGGGCTATATGAAACCATCATGTTTGTCACATTCTTTTCTTGGTCTTGTCACTTAGAGAAGGAAGACCTCAAGAAAAGCCTCTTACAGCCTTTCTAAAGGAAAAGTTTGACCCTGAATCTGCCACAGGAAAGATAATTACTTAATTTTTCTCTGTGCACTTGAGAGTAGACATTATTTCAACTTCATTTGTATTTCGCACTTATTACAGTGTTGTATGAAAATGTGATTTCAGTTCCTTGGTCAGTATTGTCAGCCTCCCTGCTCTGAAAGGTAAACAGGCTTCTGAGGAATTTGTCAGTTAATTTGATTTATACTTTCTTTTGCCAAACCTAGAGCTTGCAGTCTTGGACTTTTTCTGAGTCTTCCTGAGAGAGATTAGAAGTCACATGAAGTGAAAGGATGCTGGTCAGTCAAATTTTGTTACTCTTCCTGAATGAACTTCACAATCAAAAGGTGTTCCTTGATGCTTAGCTTAGAACAGGTTCCTAAACTTAAAATATTTTTTGCTATATTAGTTAGAAGATTGTGACAAGTTCTCAAAGGTGAAGGCTGTAGGTTACCTTTGTAGCCTCCAGAATAGACTTATACAACATACAGTCTGTCCTTATTCTAGTCAGATTCAATGGCTTGTGTAGAACATAGCTCTGTGCTTACTATGTAATGTTGGCCATAAGGAATATATTACACAAGGTCTTTGAAGTCTGTACTGGCTTCCTTTTTGCCTCTGGCCATAACTCAGGATGTTCTTATTGATCTATAAAACCCTATATGCTCTGAGTCCTAGGCAATAAATTCTCTCTCCTTTATCTTCCATTAGGAGCTTGAGATCAGCCAGGGCAAACTTACTATAATACCTGAGTGTCTGGAGAGATTGAAGGCTCAGCGTGAAAGGCCCAGGAGACTGGATTTCACTGCTCCACTGGATCCACGAGAGCTCTGCTCTGCTGCCGGGCATGCTGTAAAGGCCCTTGGCTAGTCAGATCCTTGAAAGGTGACTGTGGGGAAAGCACAGGGAAGAAACCTATTAACCAGATTAAGTAAAACTTCTGTATGTGTACCTTGGGATAAAGGGCTACATTTAACTACGTGCTTTTTTCAACTTAACTGCTTCTTGTATCGTGTATCTTAACTGCTTCTTGTAACAGCCTTGCTTCTGAATGAACCTAAATATAGCGGTAAAGCAATCCATCACCCTTCAGAGAGAATGCTAACCAGAATTACCCATGCCTTAAATCTTGCTTTCTCCATTTTCTATGATGGAAAAAAAAAAAAAAATCATGTTTCTCTCAACAGATGCAGAAGATACAAGGCATGTGTTCTGTAGAGATCCCAAATGAGAATTCCCTTCTTCATTGTCATTTATAAGTCTGTCAGGATCCCATCCTCCATGTTTCTTAGACACTATAATGATGTCCAAAGGGCAAAATTTTGTGTGGGGTGCACACACCTGTCTAGCAGCACAAAACAGCCACAGGGAATAGAAGGGTATGCACTGACAAGTACAAATGACTGCCAGAGAGCCTTGTCCTTGCAAACCACATGATCACTGAACATGCACAAAATAAGAAGGAATTCCCAATTTTTCATAAAACTTGGGCCTGCCCAGTTTTAATAATGACAGGGAAAGGCCAGAATTAAAATGAAGGCTGCACAGAAAAGTGGGTTCAAAATTTGGGTTTGTATTTTTATTGTTAGTCCCAAAAGAGAAGACCATTAGAGCGCTGCACTTCTGACTTGTTTCCAAAGGCAGATACTTTGAGATTAAGTACAGGCTCAGATAAATGACTGCAAAAAAGAAACTGACATTTATTACTTTTCACCTTAAAACAGAAGTGACTGTCAGGCTATTTTCTGTTAAGCAATAAGCATATTAGTAATGTACTTCAAAGCAGCATCAAATGTGATTTGGAGCATGATAAGAGAAGTCATCTGAAAGTGTGGTAAAATTGTAATAAATTCAACTGTTGAGAACTTGTAAGCTGTTGTGCAACAAGTTAGCATAGTTTTAAAGCTCATACAGAAAATATGTTAGAGAACCAAGATATGCCCCTCCCCCCCGCACATTCTCTAACCAAAGGTTTTTTTGAATACTGAGGTTTTTCTATACTAAGTGGTACTTTTTAATTTTCACAGTAAATTACAGTTGAGAGATTGACTGGAAAACGTAACATATATTCTCTTTAATGAGAATGACTAATTAGTTCTGATTTATGTCTCCTTCATCTCCCTAAGAATTCATATTACAATTTTAATTTTCTCTACTTGCTCTTATGTATACATAATGTAGACAGAATAATTTAGGTCAGACTGTGGCTTCAAAGGAGGCAATTTATCACTTTTATCAAAAAAGACAGTAAATAGACAAAAAAAGGGGGAAATATTTAAATTTATTTTGAAATTCTAGAAAAGTTTACAGTAGAGTGAAGAACTGTCTGCAACAATTACAATTGCCACCTCTCCTTGAGCATTTGCAGTAAGATTTTAAGACCAGATTGAAGACGATGTGGATTATTACCGTTCAAAACATGTTTTTTGATTTCTTGGTATGTTGAAGAAGAAAGAAAAACAAAACAGGTGTTTTACAAGTGAAAAAATATGAGAATAACAGCTTGTTTATTGGGGTAACATTTTTGGCAGCTCTTAGGTGACACTGAAGTGTGACACTTCTATTTTAAACCAACTGAGGGCAATAAAGCAGGATCTTTTACTATATATAGGCACTGAAATCAACTGGACTTTGGTATCTACATACTTCCTAAAGTGTTGCCCTAAGGAGTGAAAGTCCTATTGATTTTCAGTGACCCAGTCACTTAAATGCTTTTGAAAATTTTACCCTGAAGTTAAAATTCTGAACCTCCTACTCAATGTTAAGCAGGCAAAGTCCCATCAACACGCCCCAGTTGCAAATAAAATAGAAATTGAGCAAAGGTTTTGAGGTCTGACTTGTTTCTTTACATGTAATTAATTGAACTCTTAATATATCACTATGTTTCAGTAAACTGCTTTGTGTTTCTAATTACATGGTCTGAAGTGATTACAGTGTATTTAAAAAAATGCACACTCTACAACAAACCAGCTAAGAAAATCTGGTATGGTGTCAGGATTTCCTAGGCAAACACTTGCCAAACCTGTTGTTAGATCCAAAGTAATAATTTAAAAACAAGCCTACAAGGTATGTGGAAGAGGATCCCTCCTTCCTTCCTTCTGCTCCATCTCCCACTGCCTTACAAGGAAATCGCTTTCCCTTATCAAAACAGAACAGCTGCTGACGTTTGTCTTCTGGTAAGAAATCTATCCCTGCTGCCTCCAGATTTTAGATTTGGGTAGTGTATATTCTTGTTAAAGAAAAATGTTACCTTCACCAGGAATGCTAGTGTCCAAATTCTTCCATCAGATAAACATGCACAGCTCCCTACTGAAATTAAGGAAGTACCTGAGGGCAAAACCTGGCCCCAAATTAGAATTTTAATAATTGTAATACTGTCTAATCCCTTCCCTGCCAAGAGACAGAAATGGCCTATCCTGCACAACAAATTCACAGACTTATCACACACTCAATATCAGGGTTTCTGTTAAAACTCATGGACCAGAATGTAATTGAGCAAAGTGTATACAGCTTATTTTATTAAAGTAAATCCATGCAGTATTACAGCACATTTGTATAGGACTAAAAACCCCTCTTATCTGCACACGTAGGATCTGCTATAATCCAGCAAATGTTTCCAAAGTACCACCCCAAACACAATTTTAAACACTGGGAACCTTAATTAAAATGGAGATGTCTCTCTCAAGTGATCTGTAAGAATATCTTGATATACTGGTTTTTATCTCAGCTAGTGATAGTCAACCTTCCTACCTGAAGTTCATTTCAGTCACCTAGTCCTCTTTTAAGTACCAAACTGTTGCATGCAATCAATGAATGAGACATGCAATCAATAAATGAGACAATGAATGAGACTGAATGAAATTAAGACACAGAACCAAGTATCACCTGCTTATGACTACACACTGCAGCCCATTCCAGACTTCCTTTCCAGAAATTTTAATTAACTGGAATTCACATGTAAAAGAAAATGTAACAGAAAGAGCTGATAGACCCCATGCCAATTGAAGATCTCCTCACTGGAATGCTCTAGGATCTCTTTTAAAAACTAAAATTACATTTGTACTAAACTAAAGCTTAGTAAAACTTACTATGACTACAGTACAGCCTTAACTAATGAAGTGGCAAAATGCATACTGAGACTCAAGTTTTCAAACTCCTAGGGCTACTTGCTTAACAATTTTTTAGGCATTTTTGCAGTGAGAATATTTAGTTGTTGCTGTTGACTCACATACACAAACATTATATAGAAAGACATGCACACTCAGTTTGGCTAGAAGTGTGGAAAATGCTAATGCCATAAAGTCGAGAGGTGGGAAGGAATTCAGTACATTCCACCCATTCTCCAGGTTGTATGTAAAATTTAGTATCGAAACACTTCAGGAAAGAACAAAGGATGGAAATTCTTTGCAGCAGCAGGTGTCCAGATTTAAAAATCTTTTCCTCAATCCAAGTCAGAAAAAAATCGTCACACTCCTTGTGGTAAAAATTTCAGAGAAAAAAGAAAATCTAACCACATGTTACTATTCTGATTTTTTTTTCTTTGATTAATCTTGACTTTCAATAATGTTGGTTCAAGAGCAGCAGGATAATCCCTGCCTTAAGCATGACATTAGGTTTTAAAGGATTATTCATTTTATCTTATCTAAGCTTAGAAGAATCTTGGTATGCCTTTATGGTAATAAACAAATATTAGCTGTGCTTGCTTAATCACAGATCTTTAGGCAAAACCATCCTCTAGTCTGAAGTGCAGTGGGATTTCAGTCCTTCAGCTAATGCTCTATATATCTATATGATCACAACAGATTAGCATTTAGAATTAAACTGTTGTTAAAGTAATATGGTTACAAAACAACTTAACAATGAGGCCGCTGTCAGCAGAGATAATCAGCAATGATGAGTTTAAAATGACTATTTCGCCAGAGATTAAACTTTGTCAATACTGTTCATAACTGACTGTAGCAGTAGTTCTTGTCACAATTGCACCTGACATCAGTGTCCAGAAACTGAACAGGTCCTATAATGAATGTGTGTTTCCCTATATTCAAAACCTTGTCACTATTTATGTCTGTAATCCTCAGGCAATGAAGACATTCTTTTTCCAATGCAAACCATGATTGTTGTGAGAGACATTTATTTTGAGACTTCAGTCTTAAGTCTATTTGGAATTACAAACTGGTTCAAATGACATATAATCAGTATTCAAGAAAGGAAATGTCAGAACATTTTTTTTTGTTCACTTGGCCTTTCTGCAATTCTTCAAAGCTTTTCACAGGGTTGCTTTTCTGAAATTCATCTTAACTTGGGAATGTTATACAACTGAAGTTTTCATAACTGTGAACATCTGAAGTTGTTTTTCAGGAGGAGTATTTCCAATAAATTTCCACTCTGAAGAAAGACAGAATAGCGTCCTCTCTTTTTATGAATTTTCAGCTAAAATGTAGCTCTCGTCTCACACACTCATGCCTGCCTGATTAGAACAACTTAACAGTTGTTACTGTAAGTGGAAGATCCTGCAGGTGAAAATCTCTGGCATGATTCTTCCCTGATGGTTACCAGACTGGCCTCCTGCAATTCAGGAGATGCACATTTCTTTTTTAAGGTTAGATGTAACAAGCCACCTTTGTATAAAGAGCCAGTAAAAGATGGTGTTCTGCATAATTTTTGGTTTTCTCTTTACTTGCTACCTTTGATACTTCTTGGGAGGTATGAAATCTTGCCTTCCAGCTTCCCTTCAGTTTTGCATCACAGATGCTCATTTCCATTCACCTGTTTTGTAGCTGAATGGAATTAGCATCCCATACTGACTCCCTCTTTTACTTTTTCCATTGCAAATTCTGGTGAGCTGTTAGAGCATAAGAGGTGTGATGACTGCTTGGCATTTCCATGTCTGTCCACCTGTTTCCTCTGTGCAGGAAGCACCTTTGGCAACCAACAGAGAAGACAAGAGGATTGGGAGGGTATTGCTCCAGAGATTTTTTTTTGAACAGTTGAAGCTTCAAGAGAGGAAAAGCATTTGAGATAGTTAACTAAGGCTGCACACTTGCACAGTGTCAGAAAGAGCCAGTGGATCAGGCAGGTCCAGGAGGCAATTTGGGGACAGATTTTATAAAATAGGTATTCTGAGGAGATGCTGTTAACTACTAGGTGGCAATGCACTTCACACCCGTTTATGTCAAAAATGAGTGGAAAAGAATTTTTGTAATTTCTATGACAGATGAAAGTACCTGTTCCTGTAGAGCTCCTTACAATAGTGAAGAACCATATCTGTGAGGGTGTTTTTGCTTTAAAGAAATTACTTCAATGAAAATTACTTAAAATTACTTTTACTTCCATATGTAAAAAGAATTACAGCATAATTTCTGGTTTATAGGTGTAGGGAATGCCAGTAAATGCTGTTACATCTCAAATGCCTAGGTTCCAGTTTTATATACCTATATTCAGTTTTACATCTGCTTCTTACTTGAACTGTACCACATTTACATATGTAGCATGTCATAGATTGTGCACAGAATAGATACTTTGTGCTCCTCCTAAAAAATAATATGGAGAACATAAGGATATCTTACTCAGAATAAAATATTTTGTTCTGGGCTACCCAATACATAATTCTTGTCAACACTCAGTATCATTACAAGATTTGTTAAGTGGTTATTTTATTACTATTAATTTAGTCAACAAGTATAAATAAAAATGAATGCATATGATGGTTACTAAGGACAGAGGTATATATGGCCATGAAATACTTCATTTTATTTTACATTCCAGAAAACACTTACTGTTGAGAGTGAACTGTGTAAGATAGAACATTTCTTTTATAAATTGTCAGAAGGAAGATCTATGCATGCTTTTTGCTGCCACATTAACTTACTTTAAGGGTCCAATTCAAACCTTGTTGAAGTCAGTAGAAATCCTTCAACTGTTTTAAAGGGTTTAGATTCTTCACAAAGTAAAACCCTCACCGAGAGACTAGCTGGCAGTGCTCCCATGATCTGTGTTCATGGCAAGCACATTTCAATAACTTCAAATCTGGCCAGTAGGTGGCATATGAGATCTCGAAGTCTAAACCATAAATAAAGCAATGGCAGGTCACCCCCAGCACAGAAAAACGATGTTTCACAAGTCTAAAAGGCCAAAATATCTACATGCAGCAACTGATGTGGTCTTTTTATTAGCTTTTATTTAATTTGCATTATTGGATTCACATTTCCCTGTTAAAAAGAGTCCATCATATTTATGAGGAGCATGGTTATAAAATATTTGATTTATCCAGCTCATTAAAACTAGTTTACATTTTTCAGTTTTTCCATTACTTAATGTTTATTACTAATGTCAGCACACTTGCGCTTATTATGTGATGGCAGTCCTTCCCAAGTCCTCGTTCCAAACATCTGAAGGAAGACTTTTTCTCATCCTTTTTGAAAGAAATTTAGTCTGCATAGAGGTCATTAGTGAATGCATTGTTCCCTAGAAGCTGCCATCCCCTCCTATATGCATTTCTTTCTATGCACATTCAGCAGTGAGACTCCAATTTCAACCTCATGCCACATGAGAAACCTGCGATTGTCCTTGGAAGGGAGGTTTAAGAATCCTCCATTCCCATTTGAATCCTCTTTATATCACTAACTGTTCTTTGTTTTGATACAATAGGTAATATAGCAGTGACTTAATACCACATCACCACATAAGACTAAACACTACTTTGTGAAACTACAATAACTGAAAGAACTTGAAAATATCTTAATTATCCCACACACAAAGATTAAAGGAAGGAAGACAATCCCAGGAATACAGAGGCTGCCTGATATAATCATACTTCAGGATTACTCTTGACTATTAAGGTCCTTTTTTGGCTAGGGATGTTGAAGAGGATCTGAAATCGCTTATTGTTTGCTTTATTACCTTCAGAAAACATCTGAGGAGCAGGAACACTGAGTTTGCTTTCCAAATCTAGCTTTCAGCTGTGTGGGGCATATCATCTTTGCGGGGCATATCATCTTTGCATGGTAAAAGTTCAGGCTGGATCCTGAACCCTAATTGCTTTGGGGTCCAGCATCAAAAGTTGGCAGTGTACTTGAAAATGTCTCATTAAACTGATCTTGTGATTTTGGGCCCATTACAGTATTTTTTATGTCTTTGCATCTCTACTGTCAAGCATGTGCAGATCTCAGAATATTCTCAAGACCTAACTCTTGCATAATTCACACCACAAACCCTTAAACTAATACCAAGGCAGGCATGCCAGGAGGTGGAAAAACTCTCGTTATACTCAGAAACAGTGATTATATTCAGTGGCTTTATGTGGGGCAAGCTTCTGTTCAGGCAGTCTGCGTGGCCTGCATGCAGGCAAAATCAGTCATAGTAATGGTTCATCAGGTAGTACTGGGAGGTTGGTTTTCTTTTTGTCAGAGTGTAGATTATTTAAAACCAAGCTGTGAGTGGGCTACATACAAAAGTGTAGATGGAAAATTTGTGGGACATGTGGCTAAGTGTGCGCATGTGTGCAGTCAAACCCACTTTTCTGCTTGTAGTCTAGACATGGCCTTATGGCCTGGATTTGGAAATATTGAACCTCACATAGATGAAAGTAGGGTTTAATACCCCAAGGCAGATGGGTTGGAATCTCATCAAAATTTGGCAGGTACAATTCAAGATAAATAGTTTGAATCTCTTAGTGACTGTGGGTTTGGAAACAAAATTAAGTTTCTAATAAATTTCTGTAAATTTTCTTTCTGAATGTTCTGCTAAATACAACTTCTCTCTTGCAGGCAGCTGTAATAATACAATCTTTTACATTTATGAAGTGCTTTTTGTCCTGAAAAATTCCCAACAGACTTTGCAAACTGCATTCACTCAAAATCACCTCTATGTGACTAAACTGCATAGGGAGCAACAACCAGACACGTAGGCACAACACATACCATGGAAGTTTTGGCCAAAACTGCAAGACTAAAATTCTATCACTATTGAAAGAGCAATACTTTTGTTATCTACATGAAACAGCTAGGACCCTGGATTTTTCAAAATACTCGGTTATAAGCTCTACCAGTCCACTAAGGACCTGGGAAGGCAGGAACAGTGAAATGATTTGATTGGCACTGGAACAGTAATAGCCAGGATGTCTTAAAACTAATGCTTAGAGTGTTAGGCTTTCCTTGACAGATATACCTGGATATTAGTGCCAGCTCCCCATGTTTTCAGTGCAGATGAGACAGTTGTCAGGTACAATGCCTTCATGAAGCTGCAGACAAGCAAAAGCACTCTCCTATGAGAGGGTGATGAACTGAATGTTACTAACAATCATTTGCCAGACTGGTACTCTCTGTTAAAAATACAAAATACTAAACATAGCAGTAATTTAGAAAGAAAATAGGTACTTCATGCAAGCAACTAATCCAAGTAATAGTATTAGGTGAATATATACATTAAGATCATAAGCTTTTTCATTACAGTGGAAATAAAATGGAGGATATAGTGAGTAACTTACAAAACTGTCATATAGCTTTATATTTTGGCATCTAGCATCTCGAAAGATCCAAAAATTCCCAATACAAGTTAGAACTCAAATACCTGTTTCTTTAGAAGAAGGAACTCTCCCTGAGTTCAACTGTAATTGTGCATAAGTGAGGCAGGATCTAGCTAGCTGAAGAGTAGCTGCACTGTTCACTGAAATGCTGTTAGTTAAGACTGGAAAAGTAGTGGACATAGTATGTAGCATGAGAAATAGCAAACCAAATTGAAGCTGCATTTTTGTACACTGAGACAAAAGTCACAACAAAATAAAAAGGTATTCCACCAGAAGAAAGGGATTACACTGATTCTTGTTTTATGTACTCCATCTACCTCACTCCTGCCAAAGGGCCAGTCTTCATCCAAGCATTTTAAGTAAATACCAATAGAACACTTATGGACAAAGCACAACTCATATGGTACAGATAATAAATATGTACATTAAACATTTTAACATGTACATTTTCTTTTTCGCTTTCTAATTGTAAAGTATAATCTGCATACTTTTTTTTTTTTGAGTTTTTGTAAGAATTCTCTTAAAGTTGGACCATTTTAATTTTAAAAGAAAGTAATGATAACAACTGATGTTGTTTCTTTTCCACACGTGGTCTACCGGCCAAGTTGTGCGTTGTTCCGTGCCACAGGCTGTAAAGCCTTTTATACAGTATTTCTTTGTTTCAAGCATAACTGTTTAGAAAGACAAAAGGAACATACATACTCTATTCCTTTTTAAGTGTATGGAATGCATTTTTTTTCTTGTTTCTGAGATTGTATTTGCAGGAGAGCCATGGAAAAAAGAAATCTGATTTTGGCTGAAATCTTTAAAAGAGCCAAAGAAAATCAGCTGTCCACTTCAGTCAGTTCACAAGGATAGCTTAGCTTCTGTCATCAGCTTTACGTTTGTCTGAAGCAGACAGACACTAAAACAAGGTGCTATTTTTCATTACAGCTCAAGAGTCTGAGACTGTGGAAGCCACAAAAAATTATGCAAATTATTAATTCTAAAGGCTACAGATATGGCAAAACATTTGATGCACACATGGAAAGTATTTAAATGTTATTTGTTACTCTTTTTTAAATGGAAGAGTAAACAAAGCATGGATCCAATTTTACTGCATTTCATAAAGCTTTTTTAGTATTGGAAGGCCAGGGGAGATTGCTAGATGATTATTGCAATACATCCAGGTACTTTCGTACTCAACTTCATAACCTGTATTTGACTAAAAAATGTATTTCAGGAAGGCACTGAAATGTGAAAGAAGACTTCAGCCGATGCAGAATCCATCTCTTCTGATATTTTGGACATTTACCCTTGCTACTGAGAGTTTATGTCATATCTGTAGTCTGAAGATTTGAGGTTTTGTTTTTTGACTGCAAAAAGATTTCTCATCTATAGTACTACCCGGTACTTTCCCTTGTAAAGGTATAGCCACACGAGGTTTCCGGAATCTTGAAGTCTTC
The DNA here is from genome assembly GCF_963264785.1 of Psittacula echo. Classification (NCBI taxonomy): domain Eukaryota; kingdom Metazoa; phylum Chordata; class Aves; order Psittaciformes; family Psittacidae; genus Psittacula; species Psittacula echo. The sequence goes on along the minus strand of NC_137737.1, from coordinate 29,136,410 downwards.
TTTTATTTCTCTCTCATTTATCACTGTTCAGTCTCTCAAACAGCTACCAAACTACTCAGCTGAACACAAAGGAGTTATTTTTGTCTCTAAGAATATGGCATAAGGCCTTTTAAACACAGAGTACAAAACTTCAAGATATTCAGGACAAAAACCTAATTTAAGAACAATGTTGTTAAATTCTCAGCAGTATCAAAGTGAAGAATACCTTAATAAAAACAGTTATATGTATCCCCACCTTTTACAAATATTGCTTCATCATGCAAAGAGATACTGCTTGAAAATTAATTCTTTGAGGTGGACCCCTCTTACCCCTGTTTTTTGACAGATAAAGATCATAAAACAAGAAGTGTGTCCTTTTCAGGCTGGTTGATGGTTTTTCATTGCATGCTGGTCATTCATACCTCTGCACAGTCCAAATATGCATTCTTTCTAGAAACACCTTACAATAGGAATTCCAAAATCATCAGACTGATTTCACTGAAATGTACTGGTTTACAAATAAATAATACAGACCTTGTCTTTGATTCTAAAGCTGGACACAAATCAGGAAGTTTCATGCACATGAAACTAATGCGTTCCTAGAACTTGTAGGATAAAGGTTGGTGTCATTTGATGTGAACTGAGGGCACGGTTACGTGTTCAGGAGAGTCCTGTGGTTTCAGACCAGAATTTCCATCACCTAGAGGTATGTTTATTCTGCATTACATCAGGACAAACTCCTGAATCTGCAGAAGGTCTTAGTAATTATACTGATGCCCCACATACCAGCAGAGTGCTACCGTCCAGGTAGTGAATGCTGACATTTTAAACCACATAAGGGTACATACAGTTGCTCCCCATGTTACATAAGTGTTGTAGAAGTCACTGAGAAGTTAAAAAAGTAACTTTTACTAATAAACAAGGATTAAATACAAAGATTGGAAACTAATCAGAAAACTGGAGACAGAATATAGTGAATAGGAAAATGCAGCATAATATTAAATATTGATATTTAATATGATATGATTATTAATAATTATTATATTATTTAAAAAATTTAAATTATATTAAATATAAAAATATTTATATATAAATATATAAAAATATTTATATATAAATTATATTTGATATTATGATATGATTATTAATATTAATATGATATCTATTTCATATGCACATCATGACTAATCACTTTTATATCAAATTATTTGCTCTACCTCAACTGTTTCATAGAAATCTATGACTTAAAGCCAAAAGAAGCCTGAGTTCTTGGTTTTTTTTGCTGTTTGTGTAAGTATTACTTACTTGTCATTCTGGGCAGTTCACCACATAGGAGGTCACTCCCCATGAATCACACTGCTTGAGCGGTGGCTGAAAGATGGCTGAGGTCAAGGCACAGAGCTATGCTGAGGGAATTTCTGCTGGGAGAAGGACTGATATGCACAAGGCAGGAGCAGAGGCTGGCCATGGAGCAGTGAACAATGGTAGCTCCAGAACCTTCCTCCTCATCCAAAGCAGATGCTGGAAAAGACACCAGGAAAAGAAATATTGACACTCTTTGAAGTTAACTGAACCAGTCACAGCTGTGGGTGTGGGATCTACATGGTACGGGGTCAACCTCTGTTATGATTACGTATCAATGTATGGTTGTATTCTATAACCCATGTTTATGTATCTGTTTGTCCAACGCAGAAATTGCCTGTTAGCAACAGTTTTCATACTGCAGAGGAAAGAAGAAACAGCGGGGGAGAATATTTTGGTGAGAGCAGTGCCAAAGGTAAGGGAAAAAGTCTGCAAACCTATGTAAGTTAAACTAAAATGTTGAGCACTGTAGTTCTTAGTGCCTCAGCAGATATGATTGGGCACTTGGTACAACTGAGAACTGGACTATTAATTTAAGAACCAGCTTTAGGCTCCTAATTTGGAGTAAGTACTGAAAGTGTTGTCTTAAATACCAAGAGTTTATGAAGCATTTTGTACAGATAGTAGCATAGCCTATTGCCATGAGCTCTTTCAGTTTAGTCAACAGATACATAATGAACACCACACTGCAGGAACCACGTATTCTATTTTCATTATCTATTTGGTTTTCCCTGTCTTACTATTCTGCTATGAATTTAAAGTGATACTGTGTATTTCTGTAAGCAAAGAACCAGATAACACTCAAATACAAACCTGCAGCCCTATTTAGTAAAACCTTAAATTCTCATCTTCTGGCTTTCTGTGAGATTTTTTTCAGTCTGTCACGTTTCCTTTCCCTATTGTAACTAATGACTCCATGGGATACCATTAGTGAAGGCTCACTAGAATTCTCCATTGTAAGATCTTCCTTTTGTGCTGGCTTTTGTCCTGGCAGGAGATAAACCATCTCCTTCACTTTGTCTGGGACACAGATGGGTATGGGCAACATTCTTCCATTATTGAGTCATTAATCAAAAGGATCTATTTTTCCACTTTTTAGTGGCCTCCCTTTTTCAAAATTTTGTCATTGAGTAGACTGTTGAATATTTTCTATTTATATAAGCCTGATCTTTTCCTCAGTCAGCTTGAATTGATTAGTTTAGTGTCAGTGTTCTCTAAACCACACAGTTTTCTACACTTTTAATAAAATACGGACACTTGAGAACTTCCTGCCTCCATGGCTCATTGAAAGATGAAAATGAACAAAATGCAACACAGCAATGAAGGGCACCATTTACCCAGATTTTTTCAGATATGGCATTTTGGTAAATTTTAAAATCTTTTCCTTGAACATTCACTTATCGAAAAAAATTTTGGAGTTTCAAAAACTCAGTGTTGGTATCTGTGAAAGGTGTGGAACCATTCCTCATTCTTTCAGGCACCTACTAAAGGATATGTTGTGAGACACAATCTGGTGGATAAATGTAGTTAAAGCAAATATTTGTATTTGCAAACAAGTTCTTTTGTTCTATGAAGCTCATATTTGCGCTGAATATCTTATACTTTCCTTAGTCTTATCTAGTCTCATGCTAAAGGAAGGTTGAAAGTGAATCCACTATTCTTATGAAAAGCCTTCACAAGTATGGCCCCTAAGTAACCCAGACTGTGGAAGACCTCTGTGCTTAAAGTACTGAAATGTAACTAATTTTGAATGTTGATGATACCCATGCCTGCATTTCACCACTGGTATTTTAGCATGTGCTTTTGTAGTATTTATTCACATCATGAAACCATCTCAAATCATAGAACTAGGTTACTTTTGGATGAGATCAAACTAGAAGATGCACTTCAAAAGCACACCCAACGCTCTCCAGCCACAGGACCAGGCTAGAAATACCCTTAACTAAACGTTCCTGAAATATGTGGTGTGGATGTTCTCAGCATTAACTCCTTCCTGCCACAAATCCTTTCTCATTAGCCTGCACTACTTACTAATGTAGGCTTCCTTCATGTGGCTCACCTGAACGTACCTGCAGAGCAGAGACTACCTAGATGGGCTTTGTGAATCTGACTGGAAACTTCAGTCCATCCAGCAAAGTGAACTTCAAAATGGGAACACAGATGGGGCAAGCTCCTGTATGCCTGAAGATTTGTTACATGGAGGTATGTAATGTAGTAGCTATGTAAAAAGCCCTGGATCAAAACTTGTCTTCTTAGTCAGAGTCCAGAACAATCAATTTTCAGAATACGTCTTTTTTGAATTTGTTTTTTTTGTATGGTAGGATGAATGTTTTGAGAGATTTCCTTAGAAGCAGGGTATTCTACTGAATTTCTTAGCATTTCCAAGACAGCATTATTGGTATACGTGTTATGCTTTTGCTTGAAAAATGAATTTTGTCTGCTACTTTTATATTTCTCTTGAAGCAAGCAAATAGAAGGGTGTCTTTTTAAAATTTTTTTTTTTTTAAATTAAAAGAGACAGAATCCCATCTGTGTATAATTTGTAATAAATTAGTATTGCCTATCAGATTAGGTTTTTTTATTTAAATAGAGCTCTGAATTTTAAGTATGTAAGAAAGGTTTTACTGGGTCAGACAAATAGTCTGTCCAGCTGAGTTTTGTGTCTCCAGCAGTAACAATAAGACAGGCTATTCAAAGAATAACAAACCTAGCTGTTTTCAGAGGTCCATTCCTCCTTCACCTCCCACAGTACACCATTGTTGTGTTAGGGATGCCAGCAGTACACCCTTATCCTATGGAGATATTGTCCATCTATTTGTCTAATCCCTTTTTGAACTTGTTGACATAGTTTGACTCTACAATCTTGTATGCAAGCGAGTGCCAGAAGTTCCCCACCTTGTGCTTAAAGAAACATGTTGGCTGATGTTCTGTTATTTCTATGAAGTTCTTCTATTACAGGATAGGATGACCACAAGTTCTGCCTTCATCCTATCCACTCTTTTCATGACTTCATAACAATTCATCACTTTTTCTTCACAGCCTTCTCCTTGCACTGCTTTTTGCTCTCTCCTCATAAGGTAGCTGCTCGATCCCTTATGAAGTTGCCCTTAAAGCTACATGCTGTTACACATCATGCCAAGGCATTTTTAAGTTTTATGAGAGTTTATCAGCAAATTCTGGGATTCAGTTGGTAAAAAGAAGACTGAAGGTTTCCGTATTATCAATCTGATAGTTGCTCTTCTAGTAAGACAGGTTACTTTTATTTATTGTTTATTCCTAAGGGTTCAAAAAAGTAATTCTGGAGAATAGAGTTTTATTTTCCTCCTCACTGATTTGAACCTACTATTTTGCATGCAATGCTATTCATTAACTCCAAATTTAAAATTTTAAGGAGTACCTTATTTTTGCTATAGCAAACTAATATATTTACCTGTGCTTCAATAAAACTTACACTTTCCTCTAATATGCTACTTGGCTGTTCCTTTAATGCATTTATCTATATCTGCAGCTCTTTTAATTATGTTATGCTCTTCTGGAATGTCTTTAAAGTTTTCCTCAAAGGCTCTGAATCATGTATATACAATGCCTTCTCTGACAGTATTTCTCCTGCTCTAGTAGCTTTGGCTGAGCACTGATTTTGAAAACTTTCCTTTTCACTTTCATTTTTCCACCTCATATGTTAGCGGTTTAATTCTGCATAAGTAACAACTATTATGTACAAGTACAGAAGCTTGTGGCCAGAGGTAGCTGTCTTCTTTTCTCCCAGGTGAAAAACACAAACATTGGGCTGTTACTGATTTATAGTACACAGAGGCCTCATTCCATTCTCATTTCAAGGTCATCACTATGTGATCTTCTTTGAAAAACTTGCAGATAAGCATCAAGAAGTCCTCATGAATAACAATGACTAAACTGTCAAGACAGTAATAGTATGATTGAAGACAGCATCCTCTAAATGCAACATATACTAAGGAATGTGGAGAAAACTTCCACGCCTTAACAGTTGTGATAAAATGGGATGTGCCATTTTTAATGTACTGGTGAACTGGATTACTGATTGGAATCAAGTCTTAAACGAATGGCTTATTTTAGCCAAGAAAAGAGGGGATTTGACATTTTGAATGAAGCAGAGGAATGTGCAGGAAGCTCAGAGAATAGAATATCTTTCTCTGGCTCCTTCGTTCCTCTGCGGGAGCCACTATAGTATTCAAGAAAATTTCTTGATACTGCTAAGTTTCACATGAACAGATTGACAGGATGCACAGTTTGGCACAAATGGGTGTTTCTGATCAGGATTACAAATAGCAGCGGTAGCAAAGATCCGATCTCACCTATACGGGTGGAGTAAGTCAAGTAATTATTCAAAGAACTGTACTGCAAACACATTTAGTCCTTTGCTTTCATGTGGGGTTCAGAATGCTGCGAAAATCTCATGGTATGCCACACAACTGTGAGTTCTATGCTGCACAAATTGATTAAAAATGTGGTGAGGCTGAGACAAGAAGATACATCCAACAAGGTTCCAAAGAGTGATAAACTGGGTTTATTTACTTCCTAGATAGATTTCATCGACATAGGATGCATGTGAAAATTGGATGGCAAAGATTCCCATGCCCAGTACCACTAGGAATGTCATGTATACTAATTAACCAAACAGAAACAAGAAAATAGTTTGTATGTATTTTTGAGGTGCATACAATTCACAATAGAACAGGTTTCCAGTCTCAGTGCCAGATAAGCCTAGCCAAAAAGGATAATTGATTGGTTTTATGCACCATTGCACAGTGTCTGAAGGCATTCATAAATCTATGGTTGACTGCATTTTGAATATTGCCAAAATGAATACAGTCCCCTCACTGTTGACCAAGATCATAATATTTATATTGACAATGGAGAACTTTGAATTATACATAGTCCCATCACGTCTTTTCTATAAAATTAAGACTCCTTTATGTCTAAAATCAAAACCAGATTGCAGAGTCCAAATAGTTAGGATTTTGTCAGCATTTTTCAATTAAAATTGCTTATTTGTCTAAGTTGTGTCTTTGTCATATACATATGAAAATACATTCTCACAGTATGGACTTGGATTCAGTTCAACTTCCATTTTTTCGTGTATGTTCTTACAGTAAGCTATCTGCCCTCACAAAATGAGATATAAAGAATTTTTTACTTTGTGAGGCTGAGAGAATAAAACAATGTTCTATTTAAAAATTGCCTCAAAACTTATATTAAATAGGGAGACATCTTTCAAGAAGAGTGACCAGATTCCCTTTGACAAAGCACAGGCTGAAGGACAGTACTTCCTCTCTCTGACAAACATCCCACTTTTCAGCCAAAATTGGGAATAAAAAGTTACTTCAAAATTTCTGATGGAACATGGAAAAAATCACTATATTCTGTTAGTGTCCCAGGCAACAAGAATGTAGGATCACTTTTAATATGCCAATTTTCAAGCACTTATAAAAAGGTGTTCTCAGACTTAAACTTCACTGCATGCATTTAAGTATTTTTAAAATTTTTAAAACTATGTTATTAAAACATGTTTAAATCAACTTTCTCTTTTTTTTCCCTTCATGGAGCCCTGCTATTTGGGCGTAGAGTTGAGAGTCAGTAGATCTTAATTTATTTTTATCCATGTTTCATGTGTGGAGAATTAAAAGCACAGAATTCTAAAAGCACAGATTGGCAGTGATGGAAATAAAATTAAATAATGGAAATTAAAATATGGAAATAAAATTAAGATCTACTGACTCTCAACTCGAATAAAGCTTCAGAATTTGTTGGTGTAAGTATCTCTTCACACAAAACAATGGTATTAATTTTGGTTGCTGGGCTTACAAAAAAGCTGTAAGGTATCTAGATATCCTAGAACAATTTTGAGACCTAAAATATTTGATCTTTCTTTAAGGGAACAGCTTAACAAGCCTTCACCTGCATGGAAGGCAAATAGGCAATCCCAGGCCAAGGCAAAGACAGCACCAGCAACACTCATCTTCTTTATGGCAGATTTTGTTGCGAAAAAAAGGGGCAAGTGGAATAGCCTCACCACTGCAGTATATCCAGTGAACCAGCAGTTACAGTTTGCTCATGGAAGGCTTAGACTGAAACTCCTGATGCAAATCTGGCAGAGGAGTGATTTGTGTCCCTCAATATTCATTAGATTTGGGGCACAGAAGACTGCAGAAGAAAGCGCAAGCAGAAAGATCAATGCTAGTGGTATGTTGTGCTGATACTGAAAACTCCCTGGGACAAAGGGAGTCCCTTTGAGTACAGTGCCCCTGCCCAGAAATTACCTCTGAATGTTCTCTTCATTCTTTATGGACGGAGGAAAAGGGCACTGGGCTGCTTTGGGCACCCAACTTCCACAGAAGTCACAGCTGCAAATTTCGTTTTCTGTTGTCTAGCTTAGTTTAAATCCTGCCCTGTAAAATTATTTCAATTAATTCCCTTCTAGATACCTAATTTTTCCAGGGCATTGAGCATGGCAAGTTCACACAAATTCCTGCATTTCTGTAAGTGTCAGGTTTTCTGTAAGTTTTCTCTAAGTGTAAGGTGTTCTGTAAGGTTTTCAGGAGTCAGGCACAGTAATACTAAGTGTTATAACCTGTACGTCTCCCTTTTAAACCTAGATAAATGTCTGCTTGTGAGTGTTAGATATCAAGGTGTTAATCTTTCCTGTGTGAAGTATACCACTGAAGCCAGGCATTGCTTTCCCCTAATTTTCACACAGTTACATTTCATAATGGGATTGCCAAGACAGAGGCACTTCCTTTCTCATTTTTTGATTGTACCCTTATGTCTCTCTGATTGCACAACTTCAATTTTTTCTTTCTTCTTGTCTCCCATTCTTTCACTATCCTTGTGACACAAAATGGCATCTGCTGAGTGTCAGAGTGTAATGAGAAGCTGCACAATTAACAACTTTGAAGACTGACAGTGAAATCCTGCAGAGCACTGAGGGTAGAGGTGTCACGCTGTGGTGTTCTCAGGAGGGTTGCAAAGGCACTTGTCCACACTGGCTGTTCTGCAAGGGCCATGAGGTTCGACTGCCTTGCCAAAGAGACTGAGGATGCTCTGAGATTATGGAGCACTGTTTTGGAATTTTACTGGTACCAGTTCCAGACTGGAATGCCAAAGCTGTTTATGTATGTGGTTAGCACAGTAATAGAAAGGGGAAAAAATAAAAACCCAGGAAGGCACTTGCAGTGATGGCAGTTTAGCTTGTTCTCATTTGTGGTGCGGTGTTTTTGCTAGTGATTATTTGTTAAAAAACAGTATTTAACTGCAATCCTGTCTACCCTGGAGTTAAATTTTCAGCACTGCTTACTAGTGACCTAGCATTGTCTTAAAAACTATTCAGATCTACTGGCGGTTATTAATGTTCTACTGGTACATGCTTTAAACCATTCTGAGAGTTAAGATGTTACTGCATGAAAACCTTGTAGATATATATGCAACTCCAGTATTCCCAACAATGGCAGACACAGGAAAACTATCCCAGTGCAGGATAGGCAGTATTTTATTCCTGGCCTTACAAATTCTCTTTCATGCTGTATCCAGTTTTGGGACCTTCACTACAAGAGATACATGAGGGTGCTGAAGCGGGTCCAAAGAAGAGCAACCAAGCTGGTGAAGCATCAAGAGCAAAAGTCTTATGAGAAACAGCTGATGGATCTGGGGTTGTTTAGGCTGAAGAACAAGAGGCTGAGGGGAGACATTATCCCTCTCTACAACTACTGGAAGGGAGGTTGTAGTGAGGTGGGTGTCAGTCTCTTCTGCCAAATAACAAGTAATAGGGCAAGAGAAAATGGCCTCAAGTTGTGCCAGGGAGGTTTAGGTTGGATATTAGGAAAAATTTCTTCACTGAAAGGGTGATCAAGCATTGGAACAGGGCGTCCAGGGAAGTGGTTTTATATACCCCGAAGGTATTTAAAAGATGTGTATATGTGGCACTTAGGGACATGGTTTAGTGGTGGAATTGGCAGTATTTGGTTAATGGTTGGACTTAATGATATTAAAGGTCTTTTCCAACCTAAATGATTCTGATTCTATAATAATATTGTAACCAAGGCATTTACATATATAAAGTATAGATTCAGAAAATGTGTATGCTTTTTGTTGTCTTTCAAACTGAAAACAAGGACTAGATCTAAAAGCTATTCAGATGTCTAGAGTTACAAGGAAGTATCTAATGTCACCTTCCAAAACGCCCAGCATAAATCAGTTTTCTTAGTCAATAATATTGCTAAACAATAATTTTTAGGATTTTAAAAAAAACTTACTAGACCAGCACTTTGTCCCAGAGCACCAAAAGGGAAACTGCAATTGAAAGATTCCTAATTTTACCCCAAGCTACTGTATTTTTACCTTGGGTTGTTTGCTGAAGGTTGAAGAATGAGTACAATCTGTTGAAGCTGGGTTCACACTTTCATCTTAGAAATCTGACTCTTCTCTTACCACTTGGGTATATTTGCAGTTCAGATAGAGGAGTCTGGAACAGGGTGTAAAAAATAAAGTCCTAGACATAAAGAATGAATTAGAAAGTAACAAAGACTAGTGGCTTTTCAGAGGATGGATGTTTGGACTTTCTGAAAATCTGAAAAATTGAAGTGCATCAAATAGGAAACTAGAACTGTGTAATTATAGTGATAATCTAGCTTGAATTTCATGGAGTGTATGTTCTTTGCTAGATTTAAAAAACTGGGTAAATCAAGGATTAAGGTTATCCTTCTAGATATACTAATTTCTTCTTGACTATGGGGACTAGTATAACCAGGGTGGGTTTTATATATATCTTACACAGCTAAACTGGATCAGTACTAAATATAATAGCTATATAAAATACATATGTATTGTATATGTATATAATTCCACATTAATCTACGATTTTTTTTTTTTTTTTTTTTTGTAACCAGGGAGAATAATAGTGAGATAGAATAACTGGAAGGCAAATGAACCCCAGCTGCATTCTGAACTGTGTGAGAAAATGGTGATGATCTTGGACACCAGAAGTACAATAAGCAATGAGCTTATGTCACTATTAAAAGATAGCAAGGAAACAAAGAAATAACTAGAAGGCATCCTCTCTATTTTGCAAAAGTATTTCAAACATCGGAAGTATGTCCTTCTTGATCAGAAAATTTTAAACATTTATGTGAAATGCTTTGTTTCAGAGTAGTATTTTTTAAATCCGAAAGTTCAGGTCTTACAATTCTCCTTTCCCTTCTGAAGTTACGTAAGTTTCCTGGATCACTAGAGCTTCCTAAAAACGTTTAGCTTTAACAAAACAGTATATTTGAGCAGTATTTTTAGGTGAAAAACTTTGTATCACCTTGACTGAACTAAAATAACAAAACTGTCTATGTACGTATGTGTGTGTGCCTAGAATTTTTTTTATTACATGAGTATACACCTTTGAATGGAAAGTTATTTGTACTCATCAGTGAGTGGACACACAAAACAGGGAGCTTCCTTGTATCAATAACCTTTAACTAACAGCAAATCTTCTATTCCCTCAAGGCAAACAATCAGGTAGCTCCACCACCTGCAAGTACTGGAAACATTTGTCTAAGAAGGAATCAAAAACTAGTGGGAGCCTGGGGAAATACAAATACAGTAAACGGACTGAAAATACTTCAGCTGGTGCTTAGATTGTACAATCAAGAAGTACTACTCTTTGCTAACACAAAATCCCAAAGACTTGCCAAAAGTTACCTTACCATGATGTTGGAGCAATTATCAAGTGTATTTAGAAGAGGAGAAAGCTGTATTATGGATTAAAACAGTGTTTATACACCAAACTGTATGAAGGTAGAAAAGCTGTCTATAAGGTGACAATGCCTTTTAGAGTTTGCTGATTCTTACATATCCAACACATTTTAAAAGACAGATATTTCTGTAGAAGTGAAGGGGGCTTTACCCACCTGTGATTTTATAACTGTACATGTCTTTGTAATAAGAAATCACAAAATCAGCCTGACAAGGCATAAAAGCCAAATTCTCAAAGCTACTAGTGTACTACTAGTGTACCTAGAAGTCCAAGCAGTTGTCTAAAAGCTCTTTTAAATTCATGTAGTTTGAGTAATTCCTCTGTGTTTGACACATCCAGAGTTCATACTGGATTCTAATTGTGCTCTGCTACAATGACTGCTACTTGTTCGAGTTCCCTGCCACTTTTACAAACATACTGTCAAGTATTTTTCTCCTCTGTAGTGTTTTGTGAACTTGAACAAATATCTTTGTTAGTCATGGGCCTAAATAATGCCAATACACATTGGTATACATACCATGCCTATACATATCATTGCAAGCAAATACTGCCAAAAGTTAGAACATGGGCTTCAGAAAACTTTAATCTAGATTTATTAAACTGTTCCTACATGACAGCAAAATCATCATGTCTGACATCTCTAGGAAAAACTCTGAAGTCAATAACAACTATGTAGTTTTTGAGAATCTTGCAGTTCATGAAGCTGCTTTTCAAGCACTTTCTCCATCCCTTCATCAATGTTCCCTGCTCCATTTTTCTCAGGTAGGCAAGAAAGAATAAACAGAATCAAAGAGTTGTGAAACATAAGTATGCTATTTTCATTCTGCTGCTAATTAACAATAAAGTAACAAATTATGAATGTGATTATATGAACACAGGAGGAAAATAGTGGACTTTATCTAGAAGGTCTGTTCCAGGCCTAGATCCTATTTTCTGAGCAGGACAATATTGTAATGGTGGCTGTTGCCATGTATACACAGATTTGAGACAACTGAGAATTAAACCATTAAGTAACTGCCTTTGATACACTCCTGCAGTGTCCAGATACCAGTCAAACCTCTTTTACTAGCTTTAGCTACTTGCTAGTACCTTTAGCTCAGGTACAGCACCAAGTATATGCTAATAATTATAGAATAAGAATACTAGTAGTAAATAGTGTGTAAGTAATTAATTAATACAGCTTAGTTCAGTAGAGCTTTGATAGACTAAACAGAAGTTACAGGATCCCAAAAGATCAAATCGGAGAGACAGAGGAGTCAGGGTTTTTCCTAAGGCAGAATGCATGAAGAAGCACTTTCAGTGCCAGGTAGCCAATAACTATAATGTGTCCCATATTTAGATTAAGATACATGACCAGTATTATATAAATTAAGGCTTTTTGTTTGATTAAGATAATAATTTTAAGAGTTCTGGTATTGTGATTACATTCCTTTTCCCTTGAATCAATGTACATGCAAGACTTACATGTATAAATTCAAACTCTTCTTCAGACTGCTAGTTTTATTTTGTATTTGTATCTAATCATTTGCATGTATTTAATATTACAGTATGAAATCACTACAGGACATCTACTTGCCATGTTATATCTTCATGTCATTAACTGAACAATTGAATTATTATACTTGTTGTTACTGGGAATGCCTACGCTCTCTGAACATGTTGCCTGAACCCTCATAGTCCACAGATAGTATTAGGGGCCAGCAAGAGATACAAACCTTCCAATACCCAAGGGAATTTATTTAGACCTGCTTTTGTGCATCTCTGCATGGCACAGCCTTGCACCACATAAAAATAACCTCATTGTCAACATATTAAGACAGAACACTGGAAGTTTGCATCTGAAAATTACTCTGGCAGCCATAACAATTAAAAAATTATTTGAACTGAAAAGTTTATAGCTTTTATCTATATCTGGAGGTTATGGACAGTGGCAGCCCAGTGACAAAGTAGTCTCTGAATTAATAGGCACATTTCCATCAGTAAGAACAGTATTGACTTCTACATGTAGAGAGCTCTGCAAACATTATCTTTTTAGAAACTATTACCTAAAGGCTAAGCTGGTCAATTTTGTTAGGAAGCACTATTAGAAGTTTTACACATGCATAATGTTTTTCAGAAAAATACAAACAATGTTAATAACTTGATTTCAAGTACTGAATACAGAAGTTTTACTTATGTGACTAACAGCAACACTTCTATAATAACTTCTCTATTAAAGCATCCTTCCATGAAGCCTCAGGCATTCCAACCTTGCACATTATAGAGGACCAAAAATTCCAGTTATCATGTTCTAGAAAGCAGATGTGATCGTAGCAATGGAGATATATATATGTGTGTGTGTATATTTATGTTAGGATAGATACAAACCATTGTGGAAGTGCACATACATTTTGAAACCTTAGGATGTAAATTTCTAAGACTAGAGTAATAGGATTGTTTAACATATGGTTCGAGTTGGAAGGGACCTTAAAGATGATCTAGTTCCAACCCCCTGCCATGGGCAGGGACATAGTGTTGTTTACATATTCATAAAGCACTGCAGCAGACAAGAGTTTCTTTTCTGGCTGTCAATCAGACTTGGAAGCTTAACTGCAAGAATACTCCAGCACACAGAATGGCCAGAGAATGCTGAAATAAATGAAACACCCAAATTGCACTGATAGGAAAATAAGACAGCGCATTTATACATCTATTGGAACTCTTCTCCGCCAGGCCTGTCACATCTGTGATGCCAGTGGTCTTTATTCTCCAGGATAGTGTTCAGCTGTCAAGTCAGACTGAAGCTGGATTTGAATGAGCTAGGCCATCCATATAATGCAGTCTGCTGGGACAAGTTTGCCATAGGCTGCATGCAGACTGTTTTGCTTTCTTCCCTGACATTTACCATTGTGTAACATTGTGTCATTTTTATTACACATAATACTAAAAAACTAAAGAATTCAAATCTCTTGTTTCCCAGGCAGGAGTCTAATCATTCAAGTTAATCATTAGCTTCAAATCAAAAACAGTCTGACCTGTTTAAATATAGGGTCAAGCTTGTATTATTTACTGGAAGAATAAAAAATCTCCCAAAATTCTGCTCCTGAACTTGTTAGAGTCACTGGGATGTTGTCAGTGCCATCAGCAAAGATTAATAGTATGAGTCAGAGAAGCAAGTCAAATGCCTGAATGCTTTAGACAGCACAGAGTATTTGAAACATCTGCACAGGGCTTGCAGCTACTGGACCTAAAGAAGACCTGCCCTCGTGGAGCAGTAGCTGGAATGCAGGTGGGATACCTGCTGATCTTTCCTCGGGGTTCTTATAAACACTGATAAAATATTTCCGGTAACAAGAAGAAAAAAGGAAATACGCATTGATCTACTATATTTTGCATTTAGTTCACTCCTTCCCAAGTGAAATTTACTTTCAACCTGAAAAGCAAGTTAATTGTACTATCTTCTATGTAGCATTAGTATAACACTGGCAATTTTAAGTTTGTCCCAGGTAATTCTTTTATTTTTTGATGGGTTCTATAAGTATGTGAATGCAGAACTGTACAAACTTGTGATATGGAAAATAATTCTGCTTTCTTCAGGGGTTGGACCAGACGACCTCCAGCGATCTCCTCCAACATGAATTAGTTGATTCTATAAAATGAAGATGCAGTTTTTAAAAATACCTTTTGTGAGAAAGCCATACAGTACAGAACCTTTGAAAGTATTTAACTGAATAAGATAGTAAAAGAATGAACTGTGCAGGTACCATACTGTAATGGTGTATATCGTATCCATTTCTTAAGAAAAATGGTGACTGCAATCTTACTATTTTATTTTTCTTGTTCAATCTTTTTCTTTTTACACTAAATATACTGCAAAAATGCAAGCTTTGCCAGGGAGATGCATTGAAACACACTCAGCATTAAATCAGGGCCAAGAAGACTGCAAAGTTTAAGTTATCTATATGAAAACAGATTTTACTTAAAATATTTGGGACATTGCATGAAGCAAAAACCTTACTAGTAGATACAGAAATATTATTATTATTGTTGTTGAAATTATAGTCATTATTCTGAATATCCCAAAGGATAAGTGATCATTCATTTATGCACAGCAATCCAGGAATAGGATTAAATAGGTGATAGGTTACATATTCAGGAAAAGGACAACACCAAACCAGTGCAAAATATGGTGTCAGTTCAGTCTGAATACAAAAATACTCATTTTCTGTCCAAGTTCCTTTAAACTTAGTGGGGATTTTAAATGTCAACTTGCAGATGCAAGAAAGAAAAAGAAAAAGAGATTAATTTTACTGAAGTTTAAACAGTCTCTATTTAGGCATCCAGACTAAGTCTATAGCTACCAGTTAACTCATGAAGACAAGCACCTCAAAAGCCCAAAACAAACCTCAACCCATGTAAGTCACACCTTTCTGTTGGAAAGCATCAAAATATCTTCTAAAGGTCTCCCCTCTCACCATAGTTTAGATTACTGAATTTGCTTGTTGTATCATGTTATTTGGAATAGCTGATAATTTTATAACGGAAGTTGACTTTAACTATCTCACCTTTCACAATTCTGAAGTGGCAGCTTTACCTTTCTCATTGAAAACACAGAACTCGAACACAAAATGCAACAAACACAGATCTGCGCACCAGTTTTTCCTTTGCCTGTACATTTCCTCTTTTTATGTTTTTTAATACCCTAGAGATATTTTTAGAAGCTAAAAATAAGTGATTAAACACATCTCTGCTGTCAGTTTTATACTTTTAAGATGTCTGTCTTATTTGAGGTTTCTATTTTTTTAAAGCTACTTAGCTGAAATGGAAGCCACCCACACATTTTTTTTCTCTGAAAATTAGGTATTTGCAATATAATACTTGTGCTGTAGCCCCATTCCTCCATCATACACACCACATCTAGTTTCAGTGGTCTGAACAAGCAAAGGCATGCATGTAATTAATTCCATGAGGGGCAGCTTATTCATATATTTGCAGACACAGCTTTTGCTCTTTGTATATCAGTTGCACATAATTTACAGTGACTATTTCTGCTAACTCAAGTACTCTCTGTAAATTAAATTCTAAATAAAGCTCCAAGTTTTCAGACATATTTTTGTTGTAGCTTGATCAAACATATTCTATTGTTCTACATGCCCATAAGCTCACACATGCATACACACACAATGGAAATGGCTTTTTCTGTTTTTCAGCTTGTGCTATGCAGTAAAACGGTTATAAAAATAACAACATGGCAGCACTTGCTTGCACATGTGGATGTCATAAACATTCTGTGTTACTTTACAATCAAACGCGCTGTTGCAGCTACAGGCCCACTCCAGAAGTGGGCATGGAAGGCATTTTCTCTGGCACCAAGGTGATTCGCAAGTTGCAAATAAAGGATACATACGGTGTGGATTAGCTGTAAACTAAAATCACAAGTGTTTTCTTTGTAAGTGACATACGTATATATGCACATAGGATATATATATACATACACATAGGATTTGTGCTTTGAAAACAAACAAAAACCAAATACAAACCCCAAACCCAATCAGGGATGTAGTTTTGTAGAGGGCGAAAAAAAGGGATACACGCTTTCTCAGGACCGTGATCGAGCACATCCCCAGGAGACTTTCCCCCACTGCCCTCAGCCGGGCCCGCGCCTAGCCTGCCATCCACCTCCTTCCGCCATCATGAAGCTCTGTGGTGATTTAAGGCCCAGGCTCGGGCTCCCGGTTCGGTGTTAAAGCGGTGCCGCTGTTTCTGAGTTAGCGCTGGCTCGACACCGTCCCCACCACGCCAGGCCAGGCAGCCCTCGACCACCCCTAACAAGAAACGGGATCCTAAAATGGTGGCGACCGCCAGCGGAGGCGGGCAGGTGAGCGAGGATACCAGAGCCGCAGCCGAGACGGGGTGGGGAGAGCCGCTGCTGGGTGCACTCCCTGGCCCTCCGTCTCTCCGCTCGTCCGTCGGCCCTTGCAGAGCCCCAGGCCCGGCCCCACAGGCGAGCGGCGCCGGCTTCGCCCCCTCGCTGTGCGGAGGGCGCGGGGTAAGGGGGAGCTCGCTGCTACGCAAGGAGCAGGGCGTGTAGAGTTGCTCCCGCGGCGAGGGAAGGAGCTCGGCTCTCCCGCTTGCCATGGCAGCGGGCCGCCCCGGGGCTCCTCCGGCAGAGGCAGCCGGCTCTGCCTGGGAGGACTTGGCTGGGGGAGGCCGCGCATCTGCGGGAGCGGCTGCGAGCACTGCCGGCGCCTGGGGCCGCGGGGTGCTGTGGTGGAGGGCTGGGGCTGACTGGGAAGGGGACAGCCAGGGTGGCGAGACGGTGGGATCTCGAATAACGGAGTTTGAGAAATAGAACTGGGGGGTGCAGTCTCCGTGGCTGTCGAACGCAGTACCAGAGATTTCTGTTCTCTGAAATAGGTGTGCGTTCCCCATGGGTGTGTCTGCCAGCCCTGTGCCTTCCGCTGTTCCTTCTGCAGTTTTTTGTCTGGGTAGAAATTAAAATAGAGCCATTTCTCCCATGTACCTGACAACTGCAGTCAGGCAGGTCACACGGAGCAAATGGCCGCTGTCCCAACATCAGCTCTCTGAAATAAGAAATTGAGTCCCATGAGCTACTTCTTCACTCTGTTCATGAAGTACCACAGGTTCAGCACATTTCCAAGCGCACCCACAGTTATTTTAGGTATATTCAGTGTGCCCAGAACATGCTGGTGTGATGGTGCAACCCATACAGGACCCTCTAGACATGCTCATCGTGCTTCCAAGCCATTTTGTGTTTGTAAAGTATCAATTTTGTGTTTTAAACAGGGGAAGTTCAGGTAAGATCTAAGGAAGGAGTTCTTTACTGTGAGGGTGGTGAGGCACTGGAACAGGTTGCCCAGGGAAGTGGTAAAGGCTCCACCCCTGGCAGTGTTCAAGGGTTAGGGTTAGGGTTGGACAGAGCCTTGGGTGGCATGGTTTAGTGTGAAATGTCCCTGTCCATGGAAGGGGGGTTGGAACTAGATGATCTTAAGGTCCTTTCCAGCCCAAACCATTCTATGATTCTGTGAATAGTGATCTTGATGTTGGGCATAAAAACTTGTGCAATAAAGCCATTGTTTTCTGATAGATGTTTTACTTTCTATCAATCACTAGTAATAGAGATCCATAATCCTTACATGACTAGGTTTTGTTCCTTTTACAAAATACAGTACACCAGTAGCATACTCTGAAAATTAGAGTTGTGTCTACAGTTTTCAATATAAAATGTGCAAACAGTTTTCTGGATGCATAATTTTGAAAAGTCATGCGCATGAAGTGAAGTTGCATAAAATGAAGTTGCAGCTGTATGCAAGGTAAGCAGTTTTCTCACTGATCACCTGTACTGGGTTGGCTGACCTGAGTGAGAAAACCGTTCTCCAGTCAATGTACATTAATTTTTCACTTCCTGTCTGTGAACTATGATTCTGCACAGGAGAGGAAAGTTAGTGTAACATAATTGTTGGAGTGTTTTGGTCAATTTAAAATAGAGACTGTGAATTTAATATCTATTTCTCTGACTGTGTTATAGCTTTCAAGGTGCTGTGATGCATATATTAATTTTGGTGTGCATATTAATTTAGACGCTGAATGTGTATGTGTTGCAATGAGTCTACAATTACGCAGTGTATTATGCTGACAAATGTACTGTATACTGTCAGGCAGTAGAAAAACAGCTGAAGAGCTGTGGCTTTAAGAGGACTGTGAATGTCTTAGTATTGTACCTGGATGGACAGTAAGTAAAATATGTTTCTAAGTTTGGCTTTTACTAGAAGAAAAGCGCACAATAAATGGTAACTTTTCATAGTGCTTTTTGTATCAGAGTCTCTGAACATCATCTGTATGTGAAATATCATGTTGTGAAGGAAGAAGTGGTGAAGATATACTGACATACACAGCAGAACTCTACTCACTGTGAAATAGTTAACTGCCTCAGCCCTAGATACACAATCCCAGAATTGCTTGAGGGTCCGTAAGTTCACAGGGTTGTACATGAACTTCTACCACAGGGAGCAGAGAAGTGAGGCTTAATGGGCTGATCTATGCCTGTTCAAACTGGCTCATAAGGCTGGGTGGAAAGAGTATCAAGAAGGCAAATGAAAAACACAGGACCTGCCCAGTCTAAGAACTGCCAAATTTCTGGCCTCCCTAAAGAAAGTTGTTACTGCAACAGTAAAACTCATTGGTAAGCACCTTTGAAATTACCTGCATTTCTACTACTAAGAATTGAAGGAAGGGCAGGGCAACATAAAGTGAGTATGAGAACACTTGTTTGGGGCTGGCAGTCCTGATCAGAGAACCAATCTCCTCCGAGAGCTTTATGAAACAGCTTAAGATGTAGAGCAGATGAGGAGAAGAAACCATGGTAAGTGAAAGAAGACAAAGCTTTCATGAACCTGTGGGTGATCTAGGTTGATAGAGGTGTATGTTGTAGGATGAGCATGAGGAGAGGCTACCATGGAAAGAAGGATACATGACAGGGCAGACTTCAAAGTTTTTGGAAAACATACTTTGAATTTCTGGCCAGGGCATAACTCCAAGTGTTGCATACCTGTCTGAAGTCTCACAACTACATCTGCTGTTTGTACGTTTGATGTCACATATAAAGAACTAATGTAGTTTAGTGATTCAGGGACAAGGATTTCAAGGTTTCTAGGTCCTATGAATAATAAAATAAGGTGGCAAGGGATTTCAGTGTTGTCTAGTTTGGGTTTAGTGGAAATCAGGTGGTCTTGAAAAATCTGAATGTGTCCACTGGTATCTATAAATTCCTTAGCACATGTTCCAATTTACACAAAGTATCTGATGCTTTCCAAAAAGAAAATGTAAATTGGATAGCTACTGTAAAAATTAGTAAAATACGTATTTTAGAAAGAAGAAAATATACATAAAATCTAAGGGGGAAGTTTAATTAATGAGTAAATTCTAAACAATGCAAGCATATGTGAGACTGAATTAAGCCTGTGTATACAGTCTTAATAGGCCTGTTTTCTGATTTTAAACACCTTTATGTGTGCCCTCACTGGCTTTGAATTATTTTTTTGGTATGGCCTAAAAAGAAATGTTCAGATGGCAGATAATAGAAGTGATCTGTCTTCCTATGAAACTATTTTGAGAAAGATGATGCAAGCTGGCTTCTTTGATGAATGGAGAGAAGTGAATTACTTTCATTCTATACCAATTTATTTAAACCTTGAACCTCAGCCAATCTCTGCATCAGATCATGCCTCCTTAACTGTTGGTTTGACATAATTTTCTGCTGGCTGAAATAAGAAAATGAAAAAAATTATAATTAAAGTCAATCAAACAGGAGGGAATGGGTTTCTATTTTAAAACTACTACTATTAAAGGGACATGAAAAAATGTACTTTTGGACACTGAAAGCTGTCATCCTAGGAAAATTGATTAACTTAGCAGTAGGTAGGAAAAGAGTGCTGCAGGCCAAAACGGATAAGTTTGTAAGAAAGACATGCGAAGTCTGGAAGGCATCTAGAAAGGGACAGGCTCTTTTTAAATGTTAGAGGAATTAAGCTCTACCTCGGGCAAATTAAATGCCTTAATACCAGAAAAAAACAACAGATCAAGGCTTGGAGATAGTCAAGGTGAGGCTGTTACTAGAGAGGGAATAACACCAATTAAAATGTAAACCTGTAAACTAGGTATGGAACAGCAGTGACAAAGAATATGAGGAAATTTTGGCTTTGCTACCTGAAAAACAGTATTCAGAGGTATACAGGAGAATTAGTAGCTCTGTAAGAGCTCTGTATGTCCTGTCAACACTCATCTGCCTGTCTTTGCTACTTGCAGTGCTGTGTTTTCTGGTTACATGTAACAATGGACATATAAATGTGTATTTGCAGGGTTTGTTTTTATGGGTTATTTGAGGAAGCCAAATAACCAGTTTAACAAAGTAGCAGCATGGGATAATCTGATTTTCATAAAGACAGGAAAATAAAAATACAGCATCTCAAATTTGTAGGGTTTGGTCTTGACAGATTTTTGTTTTTCAAATGCAAGATAATTGTGGCCATTCCCCCTTTGTTTGTACCTGGAAGGTTTGTTGAAAACAAAAATCACATGGGCAACCAGAGGCTAGGCTTCACATTTAGAAAAGAAGCAGATCATTTTAGGCTGATCATATGAGGTTATTTTTTATCAGTCCTGCTAATTCTTTCTGAAACACTGACTCTAGTCTTGTGGCATATTAAAGTCCGCAAGGAAAGTTTTATTATGTCAATTGAAATTTGTCAAATAAAGATCATTATAATTATTCTAGTGAAAATCAGGAATGTTTATTTAAAGAATGACAAATGAAGAGGAGCAATTAGTGAGGATGACTCCGCAGCTCACTAATATTGTCTGGTTAGTAGGCAATTTGTTATTGAGGGTACACTGGCAAGCTCAGAGTGCTACATACACAATTAAACACAAAACTCCAACTGGCCCATTGGAGATAGTTCCAGCCTCAGCAGATGCACAATTTGATATAAAGCAAGACTTACTGAATATGAGTGAATACTAAGTTTATCTGAGGACAGGAGAGGAGTGGAAAAAGGGCGAAAGATTTCACAAGTTGCACTAATATGAAAAATAATAAGAAATGTACATTGATGTGCTTGGCTTCTCTGGCCCTATGGCTGGACAATCCATACTACACCTTCAAAGCAGTTCTCCTTTCAGATTTGTGTCCCTGGGATGCCAATCTTCTCTTCTTGTGTTCTGAGCAGGATTTCTGCTAACTGCTGAGTACATGGGACTCACTTTCCCTGTGTCGTGGTTTAAGCCCAGGCTGTAAATTAGAACCACGCAGTCTACTTCCCCCCCCACCACCACCTTTCTTCCCTCCGCTCCTGGAGGAACAGGGAGGAGAATCCAACGAATGCAACTCCCACAGGTTGAGATAAGAACAGTCCAGTAACTAAGGTATAACACAAATCACTACTGCTACCACCAATAATAATAATAATAATAATAATAATAACAATAAAGGAAATAACAAGGGATGAGAATACAACCGCTCATCGACCTTTACCTCGCCCCCACCCCACCATGATCCAGCCCTCTGGGGGACCCCCGGTTACATCCCTGGGCATGACGTGCTGTGATATGGAATACCTCTTTGGCTAGTTTGGGTCAGGTGTCCTGTCCCTGCTTCCTCCCGGCTTCTCCTCCTCCCTGGCAGAGCATGAGACTCACAAAGTCCTTGGTCAGGGTAAACATTCTGACCAGCAACTGAAAACATCGGCTTTATCAGTATTATTCCCAGGCCGAAAGTCAAAACCACAGCGCTGCACCAGCTACTAAGAAGGAGAAAAACTGACTGCTGCTGCTGAACCCAAGACACCCTGGGAAAAGAAATGCTGTTATGGGTTAAAAACAGCGTATCAGTTTGTTCTCATTTCTTTGTCATCTGCTGCTTTGTTACACTTTCAGATGTGTAGAATGCTTACACTATGTCTGGCATCTTTCTCATCTCAGGGTGAGAAATGATGTTGATTAGTTTCTGTGACATTTTGAGGAAAACAAATGTTTGAAAGAAACATGAACACCAGAGACAATACAGAAAATAACAAAATATAGCAAACAGAAGAGAAAATATCATTGGTAGAGAAATATGGATGGGAAATGCTGTTCCGCCTGATGTGGTGTTAGGAGGTGAACACATAGTCTGGGTCAACCACAACAAAACTTTTTAGTACCTTTAAAATAATAATGATTTGAAATTAAACTATTTTATAAGGAATTCACTATTGCTTGTGGGCAAAGGTACTATCACAGCATCACAGTATCACAGTATGTTAGAGATTGGAAGGGACCTCAAGAGATCATCTAGTCCAATCCCCCTGCCAGAGCAGGAACACTTAGATAAGGTTACACAGGAATGTGTCCAGGCGGGTTTTGAATGTCTCCAGAGAAGGAGACTCCACAACCCCCCTGGGCAGCCTGTTCCAGTGTTCTGTCACCCTCACTGAGAAGAAGTTTCTTCTCAAGTTTAAGTGGAACCTCTTGTGTTCCAGTTTGTACCCATTACCCCATGTCCTATCATTGTTTGCCACTGAGAAGAGCCTGGCTCCATCCTCGTGACACTCCCCCTTTATATATTTATATACACTAATAAGGTCCCCCCGCAGTCTCCTCTTCTCCAAACTATAGAGACCCAGCTCCCTCAGCCTTTCCTCATAAGGGAGATGCTCCACTCCCTGAATCATCTTAGTTGCCCTTATTATTAGTAATATTATTAGTATTATCAGTATTAGAGATATACTATTGTTTGTGAGGCAAAGGTGATACTAGGCCAGGATAAAAGGAAATAATGAATTAATCAAGGGTTATTGGGATATAGAAGGGAGGAAGAAGAGATCTGTTGATGCTGATTTGTTGAGGCAAGAGTGATGGGTACCAGTGGAAGGAACTGAAGTGAAAAAAGTATGGCATATGTTTGAAGGATGTGACTAGAAAGATGAAAGCAATATTGAAACCTCCAATAATACCAACTCATTCAAGGTGTTACCAGAAGTCCCGCATAAATGGATAACTAGAATATAAATTCAGTGTGCAGTATAACAAAATAGTTACCTAATAAAGGCAGTCAGGTATGGTGAGAATAATTCATTATTTTTCATCTTATTTCAGGTACTCTGAAACATTTATGTGTGTTACAGGTTCTGTTTCTTCACAACAACCAGTTAAAAAACCTTGGCAAAACAGTGAAGGGATTGAAAGGAATGATAAGCTTGCAGACCCTGAGCAATACCTTGTTTTTATTTTGCAGAACAGCGAGCAGTAGTTTTTTAGTGTTTCTTATCAGGATGTTTCTTCTCTGTTCCCACATCATTTGCCAATAGCTTTTGAAGCTAATTATCAATTTTAGCCAAATTTGACAGAAGAAAGAGATCTGTAAGACATGAAAATTCCAGAGAGAGTACCTCAACTACAAAAAAGCTGCCAAATGAGTTCAGAAGTTAACTGCTTTTGGCTGCTGGCTAGCCAGTCTGCTGGATGAGTAGCTTGGAGGCAGTCAAAGCAGTTTACTGCTGCCTTTTCGTCAGAGCAAATGGGAGCACAGTGAGATTATCATAGAGGTGAAGGGAGTTGAGAAATGGGTGTTATTACTGTTGAGAGTATGCGTGATAGGTGATAGAACCCAAACTTCTGTCTCATTAATTCTGTTGCTCACAGAACTTACTTTCTGCATCTTTTTGGCAGATTGGGGGTTTCTAGAGTCTAAGAATAAATACACTTTAGATATTAAGTAGAACAAGATCTGTTAAGTAGCATACGGGCTGGAAATAAAAATAGCATAGGGTCTGAAGTTTCAAATTAAGTTATACAAGAGAGTGTTGGCTCCACTAAGTTACAACATAAGAAGGAGCCTCCAGGAAAAGTAGGATCATATGCTGTAAACCTATTGAAAGCAAAAATGTAAGCAGTCTTTTTCCATGGTTCCTGAAAGAATGTCATCATAGGTCATGTCAAATGCTCAATACTTTGAGAAAACGGGAAGCAAGTTTAGGGATACAGTTAATGGAGGTGAATGTCATGAAGCCATACCTCCTTATGCATTCAGAAAACTGAATGTCTGATTGCAGGAAAGGAAAATATGGCTTGAAAAGTAAACTTAGTCTGTTTGAGAATGCAGTCGTTTGAAGTGATTAGGGGAAGTTTGGACAGACATCCATGTATGAATGGTGCAGTCACTTGGATTTAACGTTATAGCCCTACAAATTCATAGGGAGCTTCAACAAGTAACAGGGAGTTTGTCATACTCATTGCAACCATTTGTGGGAAATAAAGACAAATGGCAGATAGTTAAAGTGCCGCCAAGTTATTGTGAGTGGCAGTTACAAAGGCATAGTGAAAATTGCACACTGGACTGGTCACCACCATAGAAAAGCAAGTGTTTAAGAGAACTATCAAACAGTACATAGAATGTACCGGTCTACTCTGATTAAAAAAAAAAAAAAAATAAATGTTCTTTTGTTCAAAGATCTGACAGTAAACACTTATCAGTGGAAGAAACATAATGACTTTAATAACCTTAACTTTACAGCCCTTCCCTCTGACCTTTTTAGTCAGGAAAAAACCTGTCAATGCATTTGTTTCGAAGAGATTTTATAGTAATGAGTTCTCAAATTAGCAGGACTGTATTGGTTTAATAAAATGTGCTTTCATATTTGAAGCAAATTACAGCAGTAAATTGACAAGATAAATTTTAAGTCATATCCAATATATCATATCACTATATCATTAATATGCTTGCTTGCAATATTAAGTGTGAAATGGGTACAGAACTTGCACTGTGTGCCTCTGAAAAGGGCTGCACCCATAAATCACCTCTGTAGGGTAAAAACTGTTTAGGGGATGGAAGAGTTCTCACTGTTGTGAGTGGTGTTTTGGTTTTTTTTACTGCTGGACATTCGGATAAAACAAAAAAAAGCACTTGCTGGCCTTCAGCAGAGCTCCAGCTTGCACAATGCAGTTTATTCTTTTGTAGCTCTTGGGGACTTTAGAACTATTAAAATAGGGCTGTCTAATACACTGTTATTGTTCACTTCAGAAGTACCATCCAGCTGTTAAAATGTTACATTTCTCTTCTTTAAGGCTCTCTTGTGACTTTAGCCACTGCCCTGCACTGCATTTGTAGTAGGACACCATTCTTCGTCAGGCATTTAGGGAAGACATTCAGTTTCTAAAGATTTACTGGATGGATTGCTCAGAACTGCAGCCTTTTGGGAGATAGGGAAGGTTTCTTTATGGGCTCACCTTGTGCTCACATCCCCCTTTTGGAATCCAAGAGTTTTGTTATGTACTCTGTAAATTGCCTCAAGTGATTTATTACCCACAGCTGATAACATCTTGCTGCTAGACCTCAGAAAACTTTTTGTTCTTTACTGTTTTTCTACCGCAGTAGTTCCTTTCTGCCCCTTGTGGGATAGGCACTCTGTTTTCCTGCACTCCAAATAGAGAAAACAGGCAGAACTGTGGAGGAAGAAAGCATTATCCCTAATGTGTAGAAGTAAAATTTCATGACTTTGACAAGAAAGTAGATAGCAGAGCCAAGAACTGATCCCAGGTGTTTTGTAAAATAAGACCGACTTGATATGTACAATGCTTGGTTTTATTGTAAGAACAAGCAGTAGAAAAAATCAGATACTCCAAACCAAACCTACAAATCATGCTTTATGTAGCATCCAGGTTCAGAAGTGCTTAGTATCAACCCCGGTTTGTGCCTTGGAAAAATCTGTCTTGAATCTTCGTTCCATCCCACTACCAAACATACCTGCTTTGGGAAACATTTTCCTCTCTGGAGTGCTATCACGTACTTTCTTGACTCAAGGACGGACTATCACATATATACCTAATATTCTTTCTGAACGACACTTTGTAGAAAAAAATAGGTTTGTACTACTTTGTTGGTTAAAAATGAACTTTCTTTTGCTGCCACCTTGTGGGTCTCTCACTACTTCTAAGTACAGTGATTTTTAAAAAGTCTGGTAAAGACTTAAAATACGTGAAGTTCTCTGAAACATGAGCATGTGTTTTCTGTGGAGGAGATACCAACTGCCCATTCCAGCTTTAATGCACCCTCGAAATAACTGCTAAATGATATCAAGCACTAAGCCCTTTTCAGAAGTCATACTTACCCTGAAGAACATGAAATAATATCTTGTAGTTTACAAGTCTGTGTGGAATATTTACAGAAAGTTTTTCCTTCTTCTAGTACCTCTTACGTAGTAGTATCATCTTTCCCTCCCAAACTTTTAAATTTAGCTATAACAGGATTTTTTTACTCTAGAATGAATATTAGTCACAGCCTCTCCTCAAAAAGAGAAAGCCGGCCCAGTGCAGACCTTGGTAGAAATTGTCAAAATTATTAATTTAAGATTTTTCTTTCTCTGCTCTGATCCCAAGGAGGCAGCCTCCTGATTATTTTTACTGTGGCAGTCAAACAACATTTATATAAGAAGAAAAATAGCATTATTATGTTTTTCATGTAGGAAAAAAACCCCACCCAACACACTTTATTTGTTTGTTTGTTAGCTGATCTGGAATGAGCAGTTCCTATTTTAATCAACATTAGAGATCACTCATGAAACAAACTGATCTGGCATGTCAGCTGGGCTAATGTTCCACACCTGGCAAAGCAGCAGCACAGGATTGATGCCTGTCTCTGCCTTGCAAAGGTTTGGTTATTCAGGTGATGGAAATCTGAATGCATTTTAGTGAAGTTCCTAAGGGGTGTTTGGAGCTTAGTACCTCAAGTCCCAGTGGAAGTTAGCAGGTCGCAGGTTCTCAGGAACTTAGGCGCTTTTAAACATTTTACTCTTTAAGTTTCTTGAGTTTTCAAACTCATCTCTCAAGACATCAGGAGACTGAGTATTTACATTGTATATTGTGTCTGTGGCATGAAAACTTTATATCAGCTATGATGAAGCCTTAGGCGACCTAGGGCTCACCTGGTTTTAATAACTCTCTCCTCCTACAAATTTTGTGTCTTACCTTAAACTGTCACACCTAAAAGACTACTGTTATTTAAAATAGGTATCGCCTAAAAATACATAAGACAATCAAAGGCAAACACTTGGTGGTTTTGTCTCTATATCATAAAAAAATAGAAAAAAAACCCACCTTCAAAGGTTTGGAGTACCTTATGGCACCTCTGCTCGGTTCTTGCCTGTGATACTTTGCATGCACTGAAGTAAGCCAATGCTTGCAGTCCGTGCTTAGCTGAGGAATTCTGCATGTGTAAAGAGACTGTGCTTTGTTTACTCAGTGTAAGAACAATTTGATAATGTTTTGTACGAAATTTTTGGCTAAGAGTGATCTTTAGTTTTCCTACCTTGTGAAGTTAGTTGTTCTTCTTTTGCTAGGTTTGGGTTTTTCTGATGTTGCTTGTTTTTTCTATATACGTTTTGCAGACCTATTCCATAACCCACTGGCACAAGACCCAGACTACTGGCTTTATGTGATACATCTCCTTCCTTCAGTACAGCTCCTTGACAGGAAGTGTAAGGATTGCTTTCCTCTTCTCTCAGAGCATTGACAGTTGCTTTTGATTTTAATCAGTTTGGAAGAATAGGTGAATAAATCTTGCCTGTTCTTTTGTATGCTTTTGTTGATATACTAAAAGATCTAGAGAACAAATACCAATTTGTTTTTTGCAAGATTTTTCAAGGAAATAGGATTTTCATAGCCTAAACAGTTTACTTTGCCAAATGCTTTTGATTTATGCCTTTTTAAATTGTGTATGTTTGTCTTGTACTTTGCTGTATAGTTCTGGGTAAAAGATAAAAAAGCCTGTGCTTAGAAACATGCACCTACATTTGTGCATTCAAACTGGTATATGTACATTGGTGAGCATGTTTACTTAGATATGGGTAATATCCTCAGCTATCTGTGTGTTTCTGTACAGTTTAAATATTTATATCACATTTCTGGGTGAGGTTCGTGCTGACCAAGTTTTCAAATATGTCTCCATAAATCACTAAGAGATCTTTCACGGTTTGTCTACTGTAAATTTTAGGGGGTGAAGCGGGGGGGAAAATGTGTTAAGAACAGCCAGATGATAAATCAGACAATCCATAAACATGCCTCAGCAGACCCAGAAAATTGTCTTTGCTGTTTTTGTCTCTTTGGTGTTTGGAAAGCTGTGTGACTGGCAGGAGGGCTGAAAATTACTGGAGAGCTCTGAGAAACAGAGCTCTGTTGATTCCTACCGCAGTACTATCTTATAAGAAAGTAGCAAGATAAAACAAGGTCATCCTGAAAACCTGCTCCCAAGTCTCTAGGAGAGTCAGGATGGAGGATGTGAGCAAGGCAGCCCCAGGACATCTGCGGGTGCTGGCAGATTGTGTAGCCTTGTTGTGAAGGAAAGCTGGTGGATGGACCACAGCTGCTGGATCTGACTGTGTGGACATTTGCTTCCACATTCATTTTGCACTGGTACCTCCATCAGTCTCTTGAATATCTGATGATGTGTTAGACCTGTTCTTAGCATGTCTCTCAGACTGTTTTACTAATGATTGTTTTTGGCTAGGGAGTGACGACTGAAGCTTAATGTGCTGGAAAATGTGTGTTGCATTTACAGCTCTCGAAACACTTCCGTAAAACTTCCTGGATTTAACCTTCTAAATACACTTATACTGTAATAAGTCCTGCATTAAGACTTGTGGCATTAATTTGCATCAAACTGTACCTTGGACTTTCTATTTAGTGAGCTATTTCTCTAACATTACAAAGCTTCTTCACCATCTGTGGAACATTACCACAGCATAGTCCTGGCTGTCTCCTTTACTCAAGACATATGCTCACGCTTCTGTTACCTCCAGGCATGACTACTGCAGTTCCTTCCTAATTGGTCCCCTAGACACCATGACTTCAGAACTTTCCTGAATTCAGAATGCTTCTGCCAGAGTCACTTGTTCTAAACCTTTAGCTCACTTCTGCTCCATAGCTGAAGTACTGCATTAGTATGCAGTTCATACCATTGAAATTAACATTGCCTACTTGACTTAATGGTTTCAAACTCTTTATTAAAAATTGAAATTATTTCTGAATCAAATGCAAAACAGGAAAACTTGAAGCTTTTATTTTGATTGCACTCCAACAGTTTTCTCTGTAAATGAGCAATGGAACTGAACTGGCCTTGACGCGGGACTTGTTTTTGCTATTTATAACAAAGCTTCCAAATCTTTACTGACTTCTGCAGTAGATCTCATTTAAGTGGTATGAAAAGTCTTGCTTTCTAGTTTCTTGGTTTAAAACTTCTGATCCTACTGCACTCAAAAGAAAAAACATCATTTTATTGGATAGGGCTTCAGCCTAAAGCCTTAGGAAGTATCAGCCCATGTTCCAATTTTGAATTGTTGTGAAATTATGTAGACTTACATTGCTATTGTTACAAAAGTCTGCACGCACACACAAAAAAGTGAGTTGCCTTCTGCATGTAGATGGATAGTGCTAGCCTTTTCAGCTGTTAGGGGAAATAAAATGTTTATGTCCCTTTTAACAGCAGTTACACAAAGAGGAAAGGGAGTCAGCACTTCATCTTTATCACTACAAAAGATCTGGTGTCATGCAATCCATAGCTTTTGGAAAGAGAGTAGATACACCGCTGGAGACTACAGTAGGATCTAGCAGATGCACTCAGCCAGCCAGAAGAGTGATGATGCCCTCAGGTATTTATACTAACA
This sequence comes from Psittacula echo, assembly GCF_963264785.1. Lineage (NCBI taxonomy): Eukaryota > Metazoa > Chordata > Aves > Psittaciformes > Psittacidae > Psittacula > Psittacula echo. Next base: position 29,106,107 of record NC_137737.1, on the reverse strand, counting down.
TAAAGAAAAGCATACATATTTAGGTGACTAGAATTAGAAAAGGTTCTTCTCCTTCATCTGATAAAAAGTTGTCTGTTCTAGTAATAAAGTACAAATGAATCAGGAACTCAACCAAATTTTTTGATGAAGTAAGCAGTAGTAGCAGCAATAGGCAACAAATGAATCCTTCTACTAAGAGTATTGTAGCAAATAAGTTCTACTCTCTCGAGTTACAGAATTGTCTTTAAAGGTAGCTGAACAAACAAAATTTCATTATTTTTCCCAACGTGTGTCTTGTGAGTGTTTAATTCAAAGCATCTCGATACACTTCTACGCTGAGTCTCAAACAGTGATCAGCATCACAGAGCTCTGATGCCCTCTAGTGCTTTTGTAAAATAATCTCTTGAAGAAAGCTATTTGCTTCTAAATAGTGGTTTTAATTTTGCATATCTTGCCTGGTTTTGTAAGCAGATTCCTTTTCATGCTTTCCAAGCTGAGAATATATTAATGATGTCTTACAATAGCATACAAAGTAATTTTTAAAATTCTTAAAACATTTGGATCTGGAAGACGGCATGATCCTGGCACAAGAAAGTAGGTGAATACCACCTGGAACCTTGTGACTTGTACCACAGGAGATACCCAGAACAAACCCTGCAATCCCATACAATCTTACCTGCTATCATGATGTTTTAAAGATAAGAAAAACAGTATTGTGCATGGATGACATTTTAAACAGTAGTGTAGATGAAGTTTGGAACAGTAATAAAATACCTGCTTTTTTTTTTTCTAACGTATATCTCACAATAATAAACCTGAGAAAAGTGGATTTAACAGTAGTTTTGAGAAGGTTGGGAAAAAAAGATAGTTTAATCATATTGAATAGTTGGCCTGTTTTGCTGGTAATTTTCAACGTAGGCATGCAATTGTCTTTATCTCTACCATGCCATCATTCGTGCATATAAACAGTGGCATCATCTTTCTGTGAAAGTACAACAACAACAACAAAAACAAAAAATGCATGGAAATGTATGTCTATGGGAAATAAACCACAAGAACTACATACACTTAAAAAAAAAAAACCCTGACAGATACTTGTTTCCATAGTAATTTAATTAAATATGATCTTGAACATTTCACATCATCTGCTAGGTTTTGGTTCATTTGAACAAGTACTTAGGAGTAGGATGTCCTAAAGTCATAGGAGTCATAATCCTCAGCTAATGAAAATGCTGTACAGCCACTAATGTCTTCATTTGAACTTTTTGTTACAGGTTCTGAATTTGGAAATCAGAGAAATAAGTAAGTAAACTTTTGGATTTTTTTTCTTTTGCATCGCTGAAGTATTTATTTAATTTCCTTTTCTCATGACTGAAAAATACCCTCACCAAAGGATATAGCCAGGAAAAATGAGCTTTCGACCAAATTTCTGGGCTTCATTTGTAACATAGTTGCAACTCTATACTGTTCTGATCAGACAACCTACACACTGCTGTCTGAAATTTAATATTGAAAGGTGTTGCACATTTGGAAATGGGTATATAAAAATGCTATTTATTTATAAGATCAAATACTGATCACAGGAAAAAGCATGCTTTAAGTATTAGAGCATCAGAATAGCTGTTCTACATTATGGCCCAGAAAACTTTCTCCTGACTGGCTGTTCAACATACATACTCTCTGGAAAATATTATGACTTATAGAATGAAACATTTTTAGTCTGTACTTGATGTTACATTTATTCTGTTCAGTTTCAAAATCCTAGAAATAAATGCAAAACTTATCTCTGTGTCTGGATTGAAGCAGCATAAATGTTGCATTTTAATGTGATGACATTTTAGATGCTATCTTTATAAGAGTAAATCTGAAAATTTCAGATATCAGGCTTGGGTTTACATTCTAGATTTACATGTGAAAATATCTGAAACATTTATTAAAGGAAATAATAAAGCCTACACAGGATGATATTCTTTAACAATTTGATTTTATATTGCTGTTCACTTTGAGTACAGCTCTTTACAATCAAGCTACTTAATGTTTAAAAATTAATTGTTTCCTGCTTCCAGTGGGGTTAGCTGTCCTTACTGATAGAATGGTTATACAGCTTCCTTTCCATCTTATTTAAGTAGATGCTTAGGCTTTTGTCATGGCAAAGAGTGTTACACTCGGTGGAGATGGTTTATATTAATTGTGTGTTACTACAGGTACATCTTTAAGAAATAAGTTCTTATAAGATCGGGTTTTAATATTGCATCATCTGAGTTAAAAGGGTCTAACATGGAGTCCTTCTCAATTCTGCATTGATGTTGTGCATTTGCCACTTTTTTTTTCTCCCAGACTGCAGCTGTGGCGGGATACAGGAACAACACAAGCTCAGTGTCATGGATTCAGAGCTTGGAGAAGGAATATGTGCATCGTGAATAGTTAAAAGATCCATCGTGAAATAAAAATGCATTTGCATTAATAGATATCATATTGCTATGATATAATAAAATTAGTTTTATGATTTCTGCTGAATCAGAGCATTAAAAATGTATAGCAATTTTTTTTTGGGGGGGAAGAGGGAAAGCAGTGAAAACAAAATAGCATTTTTAAGTCTACTATAAATGCATTTTAAATAATTAATAGCATGATTTTTTTCCCCCCCTTAGAATACTGTGATTCTGACCTTTTCTTATTTTGTTTTGCTTTCTTAAATCTGGTAAAAGAAGGAAACCTTCTGAAAATGTAACATTTCCAGATCCTCACAGTTAGGGTCACCATGACTTCTAACTTCACTTTCTACACAGGGAGCATGCAATAAATTAGCTCCAAAGTAGTTCAGAAGCATTCAGAAAATGCACATTTTCTTCGTTCTTTTTGCAGAGAACCATTTGAGAACCCTGAAGATGCTGTTTTACTCCGGGCAATGGCAAGATCTGTAATGGAATTTTCCTATGTTGACTGGAACAGTGTAGCCACCTCTCAAGACAGACAGCTCGAAAACAAAGCAGCAGCAGAAGCCTGTAAGAAGCTGACAGTCCGATTTAGATGAGTGTTTGCTTCCTGAAGAAAAAAAAGTCATGCCTCTCTCCAGGCTGGAGATAAGCCCCTTAAGTAAGTTACTGTCTCTGTAAAACAAGTACATTAAAACATGCACCTAATTAAATGAACTTCCAGCAAAAGAAGTATTAGTGTAACATTCCTTTTATCATCAGATATGTAATACAGAGAGTGGAGAAATTAAGAAAATGAATGATAGTACAGGTGGCTTGAAATGATATTCTTACCATACTTTTGTTACCAGAAATCATTAAAGCTAAACTGCAAGTTAATTTTTAAGAAACTAAGGATAAATAATTTCATTCCTTATAGTTTCTACAGAAGAATTAGACTTACCGTGTTTGCTAGCAGCAATTTGTCCTCTGCCATTAACATAAAGATATGAGAAAGCAACCATTAAGATATTCTCATTTCTGAGAGGGATTAAAGTATCAATTTATGTGCTGCATGAATGCACTCACAGCTCTCAGTTTTTTGAGGATACTCAGTACATGGAAATGTGATCTTCTAAGAGTGTATCTGGTTCTAATACTCTCCTAAGGTGCAGGCTTGTGCTTGCTGGTCCTTTTAAGAGACAGGGCTTGCAATACACAATATGCTGCTCTGAGGCTGCTGATAGGTTTCAACACTCTTCTATAATCACATGGGTCATACTGCGCTGTAGCACTACACCTGTCACTTTCGGCTTCTAAAGCTTACCATCACTAGGGAAGCTACTGGAAGATGTGCCTGGAGCTGGAAAACAGTGCATTTCCTCACATCTTTCTCCCTCCATTCTGCCAAAGGCTTAGAGTCAATGCTATGTAAGGTATCAAAGCCTTTCTTCAGCCTGTGGTTTGTCTTCAGAGTTTCTTCTTTCTTCCCTGAAGGCAGGACAGTCTATGTTGGTAGGGATCTCTGGAGTTTTATCTAGTCCAACCTTCCTGTTGAAAGCAGGTCTGAGATTAGGTTATCCAGAGCCCTCAAGGGGAGTTGAGTATTTCCAGTGCAGGAGGTACCACTGCTTCTTCTCAATCTCTTTCAGTGTTTAATTGCATTCCAGAGCATTTTTCTTATATTTATATGAATTTCACATGCAAAGACTTGGGCTTGTTGGCTAATCTGTCACTGTGCATACCCCATCTTCTCTACAACTACCTCTAGGTAACATATCTCCCCGAGTCTTCTTTTCTATGGGATAAGCAAACCAAATTCCTCCAGCCCTCTTATCACCACAGTGGCAGGATCTCTCTTGTTATTTAATGTCTCTTTCGAACTCAGTTGACGAAAAAAGGACACCTTTGACCTACTGTCTGTACTATACTTCTGTCTTCACTGATGTATGGCACCCTTTACCTTTGGTGCTGCCAGGGCACACTGTTGGCTCCAGGTGAGCTTATTGCTCACAGGGGCATCTAGGCCCTTTTCAGCACATCCCAGTCTGTAGTGCTGCTTGGGATTAACTCCATCCCAGGTACAGAACTTTGTCTTTGTTAAATCTCATAATTCCTTTCACCTTTTTGGTATTAGAGTCCTTTCTTTTTGATTTCAACTTCACTGTTTTTCTTGCTTAAAGTTCCATGCATTTTGTAAATGCCATTAAATTAGACTCATCTTTGAGGTTTAAAAGGAGTAACTGTTAAAGAAGTTTACCATGCCTTGTAATCTTTTTGAGCATATAGGTGGGCTCGAAGAAGACAATGAGTTATTTTATACACATATAATCTTTAATGGTGAAAAGTCCATCAAAATCTTAGTTTTGGCCTTCCCACTGTTGCTTTCAAGTGTCCCAGGAATACATAGACTGAACAAAAATCCCTTCCATGGCATCTAGAAGCTCTTTATGTTTACTACCTGTTTGCATTTGTAGTGTTTAAATGCTGGATGTTGTCCAACAAGCCACAAGTCAGTAGAGTCACTGACTGCAAACACATCCACCTTACTTAAAAGGCAATGCTCTCCATATACTCATTCATTTGAGTTTTGTCAAATCATAGAATCATATAATTATATAATGGTTTAGGTTAGAAGAAACCTTAAAGCTCACCCAGTTCCAACCCCCTGCCATGGGCAGGGACACCTTCCACTAGACCAGGTTGCTCAAAGCCCCATCCAACCTGGCCTTGAACGCTGCCAGGGATGGGGCAGCCACAGCTTCTCTCAGTAACCTATGCCAGTGTCTTTCCACCTTCATAATAAAGCATTTCTTCTCTATATCTGAATCTCCCTTCTGTCAGTTTAAAACCATTCCGCCTTGTCCTGTCCCTACAGGCCCTTGTAAAAAGTCCCTCTCCAGATTTCTTGTCAGCCTCTTTAGGTACTGGAAGGCTGTTATGTCTCCCTGGAGCCTTCTCCAGGCTGAACAAGCCTGACCCTCTCAGCCCATTTTGTATGGTAGGTGCTCAAGCCCTCTGATCATCCTTGTGGCCTTTTCTGGACTCACTCCAACAGTTCAATGCCCTTCTCATGCTGCAGATCCCAGAACTGAATGCTGTATTCCAGGTGGGTCTCACAAGAGGAGAGAAGAGGAATCGCCTCCTTCAACCTGCTGGTCATGCTTCTTTTGATGCAGCCCAGGATACAGTTGGCTTTCTGGACTGCAAGCACATACTGCTGGCTCATGTTGAGATTCTTGTCAGTTAACACTCCCAAGTCCTTCTAGTCTGAGTCTGTTTTAGAGCCAGCCATTAGTGACAAAGGAATAATATTAGCTATTTATATATGAAGAAATAGATTACAAAAGTAATTTCAAATTTTGCTGAGAATTCCCTTTAGTTAGATGAAGAAACAACTTGAAAATCTACCTGCATCAAAAATCTGAATCTCAACATGCAATATTTAGTTCACTAGAATATGCGTTCAGGTAGTTTCAGAAGGTTTCATACATTCTTAATTCAACCAGACATCCTAGGGTGAAAAGAATGTTAAAAACCACTTAGCCTAAAAGTGAACTAGGCAGTGAGAACTGTGATGAAGCAGGCTGGATGGATTCACAGCTGCTATGTTTACATCTAGCCAAACACCAAAGGAGGTGAGAATTCCATTTTTCCTAGTGGGAGGCAGAAAAGCCTTTTGAGTCACAGACTCCTGAAGGTGCAAGAGTGCATCCGTTGGCACCACTGCTGTCTTGCCATTTAAGAGCTTGCTTAAGGAATAAGTAGAATCATAGAATCATAGAATAGTTAGGGTTGGAAAGGACCTGAAGATCATCTAGTTCCAACCCCCCTGCCATGGGCAGGGACACCCCACACTAAACCATAGCACCCAAGGCCTCATCCAACCTGGCCTTGAACACCGCCAAGGATGGAGCATTCACAACCTCCCTGGGCAACCCATTCCAGTGCCTCACCACCCTCTCAGTAAAGAATTTCTTCCTTAGATCCAATCTAAACTTCCCCTGTTTAAGTTTGAACCCGTTACCCCTTGTCCTGTCACTACAGTCCCTGATGAATAGTCCCCCCCAGCATCCTTGTAGGCCCCCTTCAGATACTGGAAGGCTGCTATGAGGTCTCCACGCAGTCTTCTCTCCTCCAGGCTGAACAGCCCCAACTTTCTCAGCCTATCTTCATATGGGAGGTGCTCCAGTCCCCTGATCATCCTCGTGGCCCTCCTCTGGACTTGTTCCAACAGTTCCATGTCCTTTTTATGTTGAGGACACCAGAACTGCACACAATACTCCAAGTGAGGTCTCACGAGAGCAGAGTAGAGGGGCAGGATCACCTCCTTCGACCTGCTGGTCATGCTTCTCTTGATGCAGCCCAGGATACGGTTGGCTTTCTGGGCTGAGAGCGCACACTGAGGCCGGCTCATGTTCATTTTCTCATCGACCAACACCCCCAAGTCCTTCTCTGCAGGGCTGCTCTGAATCTCTTCTCTGCCCAACCTGTAGCCGTGCCTGGGATTGCTCCGACCCAGGTGTAGGACCTTGCACTTGGCATGGTTAAACTTCATAAGGTTGGCATCAGCCCACCTCACAAGGGATGGCATCCCTTCCCTCCGGCGTATCAACCGAACCACACAGCTTGGTGTCATCGGCAAACTTGCTGAGGGCGCACTCAATCCCACTCTCCATGTCACCGACAAAGATGTTGAACAAGACCGGTCCCAACACCGATCCCTGAGGGACACCACTCGTTACCGGTCTCCAGCCGGACATCGAGCCATTGACCACAACTCTTTGCGTGCGGCCATCCAGCCACTTCTTTATCCACCGAGTGGTCCACCCATCAAATTGATGTCTCTCCAATTTAGAGACAAGGATGTTGTGTGGGACAGTGTCGAACGCTTTGCACAAGTCCAGGTAGATGACGTCAACTGCTCTGCCCCTGTCCATCAGTTTTGTAGCCCCATCATAGAAGGCCACCAAATTGGTCAGGCAGGATTTCCCCTTAGTGAAGCCATGCTGGCTGTCACCAACCACCTCCTTGTTTTTCATGTGCCTTAGCATGCCTTGCAGAAGAATCTGCTCCAAGATTTTGCCAGGCAGGGAGGTGAGACTGACTGGTCTGTAATTCCCCGGATCATCCATTTTCCCCTTCTTGAAAATGGGGGTTATATTTCCTTTTTTCCAGTCGTCGGAAACTTCACCTGACTGACATGATATTTTTAAATATGATGGGCAGTGGCTTAGCAACTTCACTCACCAGCTCCTTCAGGACCCGCAGATGGATTTCATCAGGTCCCACGGACTTGTGTACATTTAGGTTTTTAAGATGGTCTCAAACCAGATCCTCTCCTACAGTGGGCCTAGGGTCCTCATTCTCACAGTCCCTGCGTTCGCCTTCCAAGACTTGGGTGGTGCAGTCAGAGCCTTTGCCAGTGAAGACTGAGGCAAAGAAGTCATTAAGAATCTCAGCCTTCTCCAAATCCTGGGTAGCCAGTTCTCCCGATATCTTCCGAAGGGGGCCTACGCTGTCCCTAGTCTGTCTTTTACTCGCTACATACCTATAGAATCCCTTCCTGTTATCCTTAACATCCCTAGCCAAGTTCAATTCTAACTGGGCCTTAGCCTTCTTCACCTGGTCCCTAGCTTCTCGGACAACATCCTTGTATTCTTCCCAGGCCGCCTGTCCCTGCTTCTACCTTCTATAAGCCTCTTTTTTTGAATTTTCCTGAGCAGCTCCTTATCCATCCAAGGAGGTCTCCTGGCCCTCCTGCTGCAATTCCTTCTAGTTGGGATGCAACACTCCTGAGCTTGGAGCAGGTGATCCTTCAATAACAACCAACAATCTTGGGCCCCCCTGCCCTCTAGGGCTATATCCCATGGAACCTTACTAAGCAGGTTCCTGAAGAGGCCAAAGTCTGCTCTCTTGAAGTCCAGGGCAGTGAGCTTGCTGCACGCTCTTCTCACTGTCCCGAGGATCTTGAATTCAACCATCTCGTGGTCACTGCAACCAAGGCTGCCCTGGAGCATCACATTTCCAATGAGCCCTTCCCTGTTGGTGAGCACAAGGTCAAGCATGGCACCTCTCCTTGTCGGTTCCTCTATTACTTGCAGAAGGAAGTTGTCTTCCACACAATCGAGGAACCTCCTGGATTGCTTGTGCCAGGCTGTACCTTCACTCCAACAGATGTCAGGGTGGTTGAAGTCTCCCATGAGAACAAGGGCCTGTGAGCGTGAGGCTGTTCCTATCTGCCTATAGAGCACTTCATCCACAGATTCCTCTTGATCAGGCGGCCTGTAACAGATCCCCACAATAAGGTCTCCCATCGTTGCTCTCCCTTTAACCCTGACCCACAAACTCTCTGTCGACTGCTCACCTGTCCCCAGACAGAATTCCATACTCTCCAGCCTATCCCTAACATAAATAGCAACTCCCCCTCCCCGCCTGCCAGGCCTGTCTTTTCTATAGAGCCTGTAACCTTCCATTCCAACACTCCAGTCATAGGAGCCATCCCACCATGTTTCTGTGATGCCTGCTATATCATACTCCCGTAGTCGTGCACACATCTCTAATTCCTCTTGTTTGTTTCCCATGCTATGGGCGTTTGTATAGAGGCATCTGAGCCGAGCTCCAAATGAAGCCGGCTCATTGGCTGGAGCAGCTGGAATATCTCTGCATCGCTCCGAGCATTTATTGTAGGTGCTGGCAGCTGACTGGGTGTGTTGGGATGGAACGATGCCCCCCTCCCCCAACACATCTAGTTTAAAGAAACCTTGACCAGCCTGGCAAGCCTCCTACCAAAACCTCTCTTCCTCTTCTTTGTCAGAGCAGCTCCACCAGCCCCCAGTAGACCTGGCCTATTAACTTGGGTCCCGTATTCAAAACACCCAAACCCCTGACTATGACACCACCCATTTAACCATTTGTTAACCTGGCCAATCCTCCTAGCTTTTTTAAGGTCCCCCCCTGTATCCTGGAGAATTGATGAAAAGACAATCTGAGCTCCAGAGCCCCTAACCACCTCTCCCAGGGCTCTGTAGTCCTTCTTTATGTTCTCCAGGCTACTTCTGTCTACATCACTAGCACCCTCATGGATCACCAGAAGTGGGTAATAGTCCGTGGGACTCACTAGAGCAGGCAGCCTCTCTGCAACATCCCTGATCCGTGCCCCAGGTAGGCAACACACCTCCCTTGAGACCGGGTCAGGCCGACAGATGAGTGCTTCTGTCCCTTTCAAAGTAGAGTCCCCTACCACTATGACCCACAGCTTTTTCCTGGCAGCACCAGTAGTGATCTTCTTTACCGGCGCACCAGCTGGTTGTTTCTGGTGCAAGTGCCCTTCCTTCTTAGCCCCCTGCAGGACAGCAAAGCAGTTCTGGGTGGGGACAACAGATTTAGGAGGAAGCCCCTTGCTTTTAATTGTCCTCTTCCTCTTTTTTTTGTTGTTTGTTTGTTGTTACTATTTCTTGGCTTCCTGGGTTAACGGACTCCTCCTCTCCTCCATGAGCTGCAGGGGATGCTTGAGGCCCCTGCACAGTTTGGGCCTGGAGCAAGCAGTCCTGCTTCCTCTCAGCTTCCGCGACATCTTGCAGCCTATTAACAGCATCCCGCAGCTCAGCCACCTGCTGCAGGAGGACCTCCACCAGGGAGCACAGAGTGCAGCCCTGCCCACTGTGCACCGTTCCCTCACAAGACCAGTACAGGCACTCTCTACACTCTGAGCATTGCACTGCAGCCTCCCCTCTCATCGGCTCTGTCTGGGTGCCTACGCTGGCCACCGCCGGGGCAGCCAGAGCAGAGCTCCCAGACCGGGCCCCAGTCATACGGCGAGTACTCACCATCCCGCTTGCCTGCCGGCGCGAACTGCCTCGACCCGCTCTGTTCGCTGCGCTCTCAGTCGCTCGCGGTCCCAGGGCAGGTTTTTAACCAGTCAGAGCTGGTGCCGCTCCTCCTGGCCCCGCCCCCTGTGAGTCAGCTGCTCGCGTCAGCTGAGCTGCCGGCTCCTGGGCAAGTCCTGTTGAGGACCTGAGGCTCCCTCGCTGGCTCTGGCCGCTCTGAGTAGAGGCTCCTGGACGCTGATCTCCTCCCCGCTCCGGTGTTGAAGGCATCCTCTCTCGAGCTACTCACCTCGGCAATTCAAAAAAGTACCCTGCATGTGAACATTCATTCTACCTTCAGTTCCCTGTCATGATATGTCTCATCCAATACATGATTATTCCAGAGCCAGTCATCCACCCATGCTTGTGCAGGACCTGTCAACCACAACCCTCCAACAGAAGAGCTGTTACCAGCTCAAGCTGAGGAAAGCACAGGTAGCTCTGGAGTGTGGATGCACACCAGGACTCCAACCTGGATTGCAATTGCTCTGAGATTCACTGCAAAGAGGGACATACGTCATTCTGCCATTCCAAGCCTCTGCCATTGCAAGTTCAGATGAGAACAAATGCAACTAAATAAACACACTTCACGCCTACTTTGAGTGTTCATACTTTCTCCTGTCACTTGGGCTTTTCTTCTTTACCAAGAACCACTGGCTGGCAGAATGAAAGCAGGATTAGTGCTGTGGGTTTTACCACAGTGCTAAAGGGCTGGCATTTCAGAGAAACCTTGAAGAGCAACACACCCCTGTGAGCCCCAGATGCTCTGGCCTTCTGCATTCCCAGACCCAAGAGTGGATGGTGACTACATCATGACTCCATATCTAAGTTCCAGGCATGCATCTCCTGCTTGCCAACCATCATGAAATGAAACTTGTACACCCAAGCTACAGGAGGCCAATGTGTGACCAAGGAGAATGTCACTGTATGTCCCAGCAGGTGTTACAGGTGAACAGAACTGCCACATAGCTCCCTTCTTTTAAAAACTTTCCCTTTATTATTCACAATTTTCTAATCCTTGAAATTAAAACACAGGTACATTCCCTGCACAGGTGCACTTATGTATCCTCACTCTCACAGTTTTCAATATATTAAACAGTACAAAATTAATAACATTTTTTCTCTGCTTTAAGGACGGCCCTTATTCCTGTAAGTTCAAGGATACTGCCATGTTCAAAATACCAGTTACTCATCCAACAATCAGAGAATCTCAAATTTTGCCATGCTTATGCAGGAAGCGGTACTTTCAGTTGTGGCATTCCCACTGATTTCATGGCAGAAATTTGAGTGAAAACAGCACAGTTAGGGGAAGCTATTTTCTAGAAGCAGTATTTAGTTGAAAGCCTAAGTGAAATCAGTTCTGGTTGTACCGATGCACACATGAATTTTCCATGTAATTCACTAAGACCAGGTTCAGCATGAACATTATTAAATACTAATATTAAGCATCTTTTGTATTTATGAAACAATTCATAAGCAACAATTCCAGTGTGCTCTAAGGCATCTTTATCTGAAAGCTGAGACTTAGAAGCCATGACTCTTGTCAGTCAAAACACTTTAAGTCATTCTGGTCTTCCCTTCATTAGACTTTAATAAACCTGGAATATTTTTGACCAAGCCACTAGTGAAATAATTCTGTTGAAACACATATTTCACAGTCAGCTTGAGATACCTGAAACAGCATTGCCATTTAATAAATTTGCCCCCAAATGGACACTACTAGTTGTGCACTCACTAGTCAAAAATATTTAAAGTCATGAAAAGTTAGGAATTCAGATGAGCCTCTTCAGAAACTGAACTGCTACTGAATCCTTCAGATAAAGCTTCATGAAGTGGTGTAAAAAAGAAATTTAACAATTGGCTTCCCGATACTTTGAAGTGAAGTTCTGTGTACTTTGAGAAAAAATATTTAAATTACAATTAAAATAAATTTTAGTGTCTGAAAACATGAATAATCCAAATCAAATGCTTTTTTTTTTTTCCACTAAGTGGTTGATTAACCACAGATACTCATAGAATTTTACTATGCTTACTGTTGGTATACACACAGGGTAGGTCTATGCCACTCTAATTTTTATCAGATAATAAATACCTATTTTGACAATCTACAACAGAGCCTGACGTATTTATAGAGAAATGAGCCAGTATTTCACCTCATGATGAGACATGTTGTCTTGCAAAGGGAGTCCTGTGTAAGCCATGCTGTAAGAACTCAGACATGGGCAGCATAACAAATTCCTTTGGACCCTGTAGTACAGGGTCACAGCCAGAACTTTTAAATCCCTTCTTGCTCTCTTCTTACTCCTCAGAACCTTGAATCTTCTGAAGGGCAATGTCAGCTAAGTCAGTCTCACTTTCCAGTGGGCTTTCAGGGGGCAGGGCTGGTGCCTCCATCTCTTTGGTAAATTCAGGTTCTTCTGCTTGGTCAGTAGCGTGATTTGCATCTGCTTTGGTAGCATCTGGACCAGGGTCTGTCTGTTCTTCACTTGTAGAACTATCCTCCACTAGTTGCACTTCATCTAAACAAAAGAGAAATTGCATTATCACTAAACACTGAACTCACATGCAAGCAAACATTTTTATTACTGAAGAATAATGAATTCTAGGAAGCTTAGGATCAACTACAAAAGTGACTAATTTAACCAGGCTTCATCAAAAAAGACCTCAGACAGACAGAGCTCTGTTTAAGCTGGTGGAAGATTACTCTGAAAATGACCATATGCAAAGCTTTCATTAATTTATCTTCAGTTTTGCTATACTACTTGTGAATATACAGAGGAGCAGAGTAGGACACTACAGTTATTTTAGCTTTTCAATTCAAACATGTTTTATTCACACTGTTCGCAGAATGGCCGAAACATGGAGTACAGGTAAGGGTTGTTTTTCTTTTAAAAAGACAGGCATGTATGATCATGTAGGAAGCATTTCTGCATATAACAGACTGAAGACATTTTTTGCACATGAACGGTTGACCACAGTGAACTCTGAAGTGAGTCATCCTACAATTTATAACCTGACTGCATGGAACAGGATCAGCTCCTGACTGCACCTTTACTTTTCAAGCAACACTTTCAGAGAAAAAGAATAGTTAACTTTTTGCCCTGATTCTGCTAAGCAGGGGCTGTGTGCTGTGCACTGTGCTAGCAGTTCGGAAAAGAAGGAGGGAAGAGCCTAACTGGGGGCCCAGGCACCTTCAGAAGTACTTAATTGTGGTTTCAGCAAACAAACTGTATATCCTCACCTTTCTTTTGCCTTTTTTCTAGTTTCCTTTTTTCTTTGGCAGCTTCCAGTTCTTGCTTCTCGTGAATTTCCTTCAGGGTCTTGCAGACTTTTTTGTGAGTAAACCAGTGTATTTTCTGGCAGTTCTGGTCACAGTACATCACCTGAAATATACCAGAGCTATCAATTCATCTTCATGTACTAAATCGAATGTACAATAGTCTTGCATCTCTTAGTGTACCAAGTTAGATCTCTCCATGTATAGTACTTAATGGTATTTTTAAGCAATTTCTAAGGCTACATGGAGTGATTCTAACCTACATACAGATCTATAAAGAATAGTTTGTTTTGTTAACTCCGAATGTACAGAAATTTTACTCATTCTTCATTCTAAACACGAACACTTGGAAATCCAAGTACTCCTTCTAGTGAATTTCAGGCACCTCTCCCAGAAGTAGCTGGCTTGCACACTTACAGGGAACGGTATGTATGCCTGCACTGAAAGTCTACACCTTAAAGAGCGAAGCATTTGAAATCCTCAGCACCTCAGTGGCACTATTTTATGTGATTCATTGTAACTATGGATTCTTACCATTTTACATACTGAACATCTTTTGTTTGCTCCCTTTCCCCCACAAGTTGTACAGAATTCAGCATCCACAAATCCCACTTGGCCAGTAATAGCTTGTGTAAGTACAGAGAAAGCAGTAGGATCAGAACCCTGAAAGGTAACACACAAGAGGTGGAAATGAGATTAAAAAACAAGACTGTCATAGGTGGACACGCAAGAGAAAAACTATTCATGAACTCAGTGTTCTTCACGCACTGTCACCTGCTGGTAGATCACATACAGCAGGTTTTTGCAGATGAACGTCTCTGCTGGCACACATGTATGTTGTGTATAGACAACTATATACACGACTGTATTGTGTATATACAACTATTCACTGTTGTACTCAGATGTGACAGACCAAATGGTCAGAACTTGAAATCATCAAAAGAACTACTTTCATATTAGTATTTAGATGCTATTTGCAGTATTTTCCCCATGCAATACAAGCAGTAAAGTTTAGTGTATTTTACTGGTAACCATAAATAAAGGCTAACTTTGTAGGCAATGATGTACACGCTACAGGAAAAAAAATGGCAAGTTGCTCCAGCTCCAAGTAAATCCTTAAACTGTTAGATTACCATGGAATATGCATGATCATATAACCACTACATCAATGCTGAGATACCCAGAGTGAATCCAAGTAACTGCATGCCAAACTGGATGTCTGACGCTTCCAGACAGATAAATTACAGCATCTTCTCCTTTAGTTGAAAGCCTAAATCACTACATCAATGCTGAGATGCCCAGAGTGAATCCAAGTAACTGCATGCCAAACTGGATGTCTAATGTTTCCAGACAGATAATTTACAGCATCTTCTCCTTTGCCCTTCCGTATTACAGACAGAAACCCCATGTAACAAACTGTATTTCTTTAAAGGCAGAAAAGACTACAAACTCCTCTAAGAAAAAAAAGGGGACAGGAAAGAAAATGGTTACTTTAAAGCAAGCCTTAATGCATCATGATGGCTTATGTTTTCACACTGTGTTTATTTTTCTGGCTTAGGCAAACAGTAGGGATTGCATTAAGCCTCAGGATATTTGAGTCAACTTGGAGCCACTTAAGATGGAGGCTATTTTTAATTCACTCAGCATAATCCACACAAGTCACAAAACTGTTCCACTTCCCCAGTGTTAGTGCATATAACATCAAGCTCTCAGAGACCAGAAAGAACATTCTTAAAAAAGATCAGTAACTCTTGCGTAAGACTTGTTATGATGTAATTAATAACACTATAATGAAGTGTTAGCAAAGGCATATGAGAAAAACTGAAGTGGGATATTTTTTACATGTAATTTTGATTTCCTAATTTAGATACAAATTTTGCTCTACGTTGCATCATCTTGTATATTGCATCCCTTGATAAAAGAAGCTTCCCAGAATGTTTCTTCTTTTTCTACCATTGTGTATTATCAGCTTTTTGGGTATGCTAAAATAATGAACACGTGAAATCTGGGAAATGATTAGATCTTAAACTGAATGTAGACATTATGAAAAAAGAGAGTGCAAAATGAGTTTCATCTGTGTCTGAATGTACAATTTGTAAAAGCCAATCCGCAAAGAAAACCTGCATAGGCATCCCAGAGCAGGAAAAGAAAACTCTGAGACAAGAAACAAATTGTTTTAGTTTTCTTTACAAGCAGAGGTATATAAGCATTCATGATGGGCACAAGAAAAAAATTACTAGCTGAAGTATTTTAAAGCACTTGTGTGCAATATGTAAAATAAAATCACAGTTTGCCAGACCTGAGGGACATCAAAAACCTTTTTTTAATATAATACACTGCAGAAGAGAGAAGCAGAAAGATGGTTTAGCTTAAACTGAACTTACTATGCAAGTTGCTTAGAAAGTGTACTCTTGATAGGAAAGACTTACCATTTCGACAGGAGCAATACTTCTCACAAGCTGCTGCAGCAATGTAGCTTCACAGTAAGGAAACTTGCGGATACTTTCTCGAATGAGCTTCTCTTGATAGACAGGGAAACCATCTTTATCTCTCCCTTTCAACAGACTAAATTTTTTAAAACCAAAGTCAAATAAGAAATCACAGAGCAAATGCTCAAGAACAAATACACAGCATGCTGTACTCTGCCCTCCTTCAAATTATAGAGAAGAATTATAACGCAAAATAATTCAGCCACTTCATATTGTATGCTGTGGAACCACTACTTACTGATTCAACCACACACAGAAAAATAATCATCTACAGGTAGACCCTACATGTGACCTAAATAGCAAAATGCTTTGTTGTGTTTAAAAAGGAGCATTGTAAAAATAAACACTGAAGAATGCATGATACTTTAAAACTACAAATTCTGCTTTATTTATGTTTAGTAATGTGTTATAGTCCTGATGCCTCTCTATTTATCTGGTTGGTTCCTACCTTTCTATATGGATCACTGATGACTATTTGATCTCAGTACATGAAAGCTGACTTCATAACTTCAGTATGAGGCAGAAATCCACAGAAGTCTCTGGGGAACGTGATCCTTCTAAAAGCCAGGCCACTACTTTGATACTTAAGATCAGGCAGCTGGCAGCTGAGTAGATACTGAAGATGTGTTTAAGTCTCACTCAGAGCCAGTGGGATTTGCAGTTCTTGGTTGCTTAAGAGTTCTTGGGGGGAAAAAAAAAAAAAAAAAAAAAAAATTCTTCTTTCTTCAAGCCCACCACTGCGTTTTTCTGCGCCACATGTTGCTCTCTGCCCCTTCATGCTGTATGTGCGATTGCCAAGCTCTAACCAGTTCCAGCAGGTAGCTGAAACTCTAGGAGTGTTTCCTTTGTAACCCCAGGAAAGGACAAGGCCACTCAGACAGGAAAAAGGGAGTCAGTGCAACCCTGAAGTGACTGCAGCTGGGACCATTTCAAAATTCACTTGGCAAATCCCTTATCCAAAACATCCAATCTATTATCACAGTTGTCATTTTCTGCTATCTGTGAAGCTGGTTCACCCATCTGTCTCCAGACCTCTGTAGAAACGTGTACCTTTTGATAAATCCATCTAGTTTATCTTCTCGCTCTTTTAAAAATGTGAGACATTTCTGGAAGATACAGCTGATGTAGTGCATTTTCATAGCAAGTACTTCATTCATGTCTTTTTGCTTCATGCATTTCTCACAAATTAGATCCAGAACCCTGTAACATTTCTGCAGCGCTTCTACTTCAGCCAACAGAGGGTTCTCTTTTACCAGCAACACGATCTGTGAGAAAGATGGAAGAAAATGGAATCCAATTAGGAAATGTATTTTTAAGCTTGTGCATTAGCATTAAAGGTTATATAGCTCATTGTAGCTAAATTTCAGTAGAGTTTCTAATATTCCCTTACTTCTGTTTTACGCTGTCTTCCCCTTCTTTTTTCAGCCATTATTTAGAGTATTGTAAATCACAGTTCCCATACAAGAAACAATTAAAATTACAACTGGCACTAAAAATATGGATTTTTTTCAGACTAAGAACCTGATCAAAACCTTTTCAAAAGAAATAGTTACAGAAATTACCATCCACTGTCCTAAAATCTCATTCCTTCTGAACACCCAAAATAAACTGGATTTGTACAATTTAAGCAGTTTCGCAGAACACATCAACCTCATATAACCTTGTAGCGCTTCAGGCAGACTAGTAAAGCACTGAGCTAACCATTTTAAGAGGAAACTATATCCTCTACTCCCTAAACTAGCTGCCACCAGTGCATTACTGTTTGTATGTACTGCAGATACCTAGCTGACAGCTGTTGACAAATTCCTAACTTTGCATAGCAAGCCCAAGGAACTTGGCTTTAAATTTAGGTGAATTCATTTCTGTGAACTACACTGGAGGAACAAACCATAAAAAAACCAACGTTTTCAGCAAATATGCTGGGAAGTAAAAATAAAGGTCTCTTGCCCATACTTTCAGAAACAGCAGCAGCAATAGATGTTACTATGGTGAATCAGTGATGAAGGTAGGAAGATACATGCTGAGACAAGCACTCAGAGAACAATGAAATTTGTTAAGATAGGAAATTGTTTTGTTTCCACTTCAAGTGGGGCCAGGAAAAAAACAGAATGCCAAAAAAGAAAGCCATTTATGATTGTTGATGTAAAAAAAATAAGAATTTCTCCGGTAGGCGTTAGTTAGATTCTGGTGTATATAAACACTGAAATAGCTTCATTTTCTAATCATGTCTAAATGTTGAGCCCAATTCTTTCTCATTTTCAGAAGCATCTGAATTAACAGATGATGCTTTTGATCTCAGCTGGACTCTCAGAGGAGCTGAATGCTTTCTGACATAAAGAAACAGTTCCCACACCAACAAACACGTACAATGTACACATTACTTCACCTTAACAGGATGCATGTTAGTAGTAGTAATAATTTTATGTAGAGGCCCAGCTAGTTTTACTGGCAGTTTTGGTTCTTTATCTAAGCCTTGTGGTTTAGTATAGTAGTCCAGCCTTTCACGGGGAAAGAAGTTGTTGATGACGGTCACACAGTCATGTTGACCTAAAGGCACACAAGAAAAAAAAAAAAAAAAAAAAAAATCACTAGTGCAATGAAATAATAACAAAACCAAAACAAAACAAAAATGAAAAAGAAGAAGACCTAAACTGAAATCTAACCTAAGCAATACAGGTGAGAATTACCCACAAAGGAGCTTACTGTGATATGCTTTGCGCTGGTAATGGGCACCTCTTGCTATTCTTTTGTATGTAACTTTTATGTTCAGTAAGGGACTCCCAGCAGGGAATGACTACATGAAGTTTCATTTTGACAGCTCTGTCCCCTTCCTGCATCCTCTTTCATTAGTAAGCCAAATCTAAGAGAACAGGTATTCCTCCCCAAAGTTATACTATGTCGGTAGTCTCATACTGGTGTTAACGTTTTCTCAAGAGTTCTCCCCACTTTGTACTTTCAAAAATTAATGACATTTGTATTGAGGCTTGCAGTTTTTCAAACCTGAAACAGACAGGAGTGTATTAACCTAAGGTGGGAGAAATTATAAAAACTGAATATGCCTAAAATTTACCAAAAACCCAAGGACTGTGATGAAAATAAAATAAATTGAAAATAAAAACCAGATGAGAGAAGCTACACCCCCTTCTTGTTTTCTACATCTGACAATATGATGGATTACTTGGGTAAAGGGAAAGTAAAATTTAGCTTCTCTGGTTCAGTACTACATTCATTAAATTGACTGATTTATCTTGGCCCTAATCCTATTAATCAGTAGAAGATGACACAGACAACCACACCCCAGCATTTAAAACCCTCCACTATTTTAGAAGAGACTGTTCTAAGCTAATAGAGCATAGTGTAAGACAAATGACAGGGGAAGAAGTATCCTCACTTCCCACACAGAGACAGCTGAATTAATGTTGATTGGACAGAGAATAAGAAAGAACAGGAATGGATTCCAACATTCAGACTTTTAGAGAGTAGCATATCTCAGTATGCCCGAAAATATTTATTCTATCTTGATGCATTAAGATTTTATGCAAGATCTTATATAAGAATTCTCCAAAATTATGTTCTCCGAAATTATAACATTCCCCATTCACCTAATAATTCAATTCAGCATCACATTGGAAAAGACTTTCCAAATCCAAAGAATAATTAATAGGAGCAGACTTCTCTGACATACAAGTGAATAGTTAATGTTTTGCTATTTGAACCTCAAGTGAGCTACGTCAATCTTCTCCTCTTTGAAAGAGCAGAATGAGGTAAGATTGAAACTGCACTAACTGCCTATTTAAGGAAATAAATCCAAATGGCAAAGTGGGCTCTTGAATCCAGAATACCCAAGGGACTTACAAGGGAGTTCTCAGATGTTTGAACAATATGAGAAGGTTGTGTTCAAGTGAAAATACAGGTCCTCCTTTTCGGCTTTTTTTGGAAGGTTATCTGAGCAGCGATAAGCGAGTCATTAAAATGACCCTACTTCTTCTGTTAGCATTTTATCACACCTCCTTGCTAGAAATAGAGAAGTGGTGTATTTGGGAAAATTAATCCTGGAATCTCCTAGCACTGTCAAAGTGGGTAAAGAAGTAAAAAGTGTTCAGGAAAAAAAGATAAGAAAAAGAAACATAACAGAAAAAAGCCGGGTTGCATGTTTTTGCCCAGGATCACATAGC
Organism: Psittacula echo; assembly: GCF_963264785.1. NCBI lineage: Eukaryota > Metazoa > Chordata > Aves > Psittaciformes > Psittacidae > Psittacula > Psittacula echo. The sequence goes on along the minus strand of NC_137737.1, from coordinate 29,085,905 downwards.
ATACTGGAACCTTTCTCTTGTTCTACTCAAGTTCAGGTCAGTAAGTACTATTTCAGAACAGGTTCCAAGCCTTCTTCCTCTTCCAAATGCAGAGACGGAAGGGCCAGAGGCAACTCTCCTATAGCTCACTGCATGCTAGTGGCAAAGCTCAGATCAGAGTTCCTGACTCCTAGTACTGTGCTACTTTCGTTCCTTCCCACAAAGGAAGCTCCCATTACACACTCTGCACTGTGTTTCAGATACCTCCAATATCACCAGCTTCCTCTTACTGTTTGGAAAGTGAAGACATTGAAAAAGCTTGCACACGTGGAGAATGGCAACATCCATTCCCACAAATGAGATCATTTGTGCTTTTACGAAGCTAAAGTACGGGAATAGGACAAAATGTGGTAAAAAAAGCTGCACAACTGACTCAGTTCAGAACAGGTCATTAAATAAAGCTCCTCCAAGAAAAAACATCAGAATCTTAACATTTTACTTCTTCAGGAAATTAGGAAATAAGACAACTTTCATCTTACCCACAAAAGCAGCCATCTGAGCTGCTGTCCTTCCCACAGAGTTGACAACATCAGTCTCTGCTCCAGCCTCTAACATCATCCAGGTGATTTCTTTGTTTCCTGAATTTGGGCGAAGATATGGGGAATAAGAACTTGAAATTTTTTATGCTGTAGAAAAACAAGTTTATTTCTTAAAGACCAGGAATAATGCTGAGGGAAATAAATGTCCTTAATGTCACTATTTTAAGAACAGATTAAGAGAAAGGCACAGTGCAGCCTCCATATTTATGGCTTCAGAGGGTCAAATCAAAGTAAAAACTAAATTCAGGCAGGGTGTAACTCTGCTGTCTGTAACGCACATTCAGCTTCCTGTGGAGCTTATGGGAATCATAAGCATGTAACTACAAGGAGCTTGATCCCTCCAGATAGCAGTATTAGAAGCAAATTCTACTAATATAGCTCGACAGTTCAACTACAACATTTGCTATTCTAAGAATAAAAACAAATCCAGTACTATTATGTATCAGGAGCATAGAGAAGAGAACAGATTGTTCCTTTCTCCACAGCAGGAACTGGGTGTTCAGACTGGGCTAAATACCAAGTAAAATGAAGCTAAAATTTTATAGGAAAATTAGATGACTTAATTGGTGCCCTTCAGAGACTAATAAGGACACTTGTCACCACTGTGTAGTTCTGCTTTCAAAGGTATTCTTACTTTATCAGGTTTTGTGCATATGCTACATACAAAAAAGTGAATATAAAAAAAAGAAAGGGGTGGTGGATAGAAATGAATGCTTCTTATTGAAAAGCAAAGGCATTGTGTCAGTGTATAGTGCTCCTTTTGCACTCACAGATAACAGAACTTAAAAGTCAGCTTTCAGAAGCATTCAAACCTGGGATGACAGGTTAAAAGCTCAGCTGTGAGCAAACTGTAAAAAGCCAGCATTTTCCACAAAGCTGCAGTCATTTAATAATCTCTGAGAGTTTGTTCCCATCTATCTGCTGATATTGCTCAATACCGCAGAATGCTGGAATTTCCCAATCTTTTTACCAAAGCTTTAGCAGAAAAGCAATCTGAAGAGCCAGTTAAGGCTCATAAACACACACGCCTTTCTTTTTTTACATTTTTGATGAAGGTGGTGAAAGAGGTTAAACTCTACCTGCTAAGAAATCTTACTTCCCTAGAACCTCTTTTTAGGGAAGAAGTGCCTGGTCTACTAAAGATAGAATCATAGAATAGTTAGGGTTGGAAAGAACCTGAAGATCATCTAGTTCCAACCCCCCTGCCATGGGCAGGGACACCCCACACTAAATCATGTCACCCGAGGCCTCATCCAACCTGGCCTTGAACACCGCCAAGGATGGAGCATTCACAACTTCCCTGGGCAACCCATTCCAGTGCCTCACTATCCTCACAGTAAAGAATTTCTTCCTTAGATCCAATCTAAACTTCCCCTGTTTAAGTTTGAACCCGTTACCCCTCGTCCTGTCACTACAGTCCCTAATGAATAGTCCCTCCCCAGCATCCTTGTAGGCCCCCTTCAGATACTGGAAGGCTGCTATGAGGTCTCCACGCAGCCTTCTCTTCTCCAGGCTGAACAGCCCCAACTTTCTCAGCCTATCTTCATATGGGAGGTGCTCCAGTCCCCTGATCATCCTCGTGGCCCTCCTCTGGACTTGTTCCAACAGTTCCATGTCCTTTTTATGCTGAGGACACCAGAACTGCATACAATACTCCAAGTGAGGTCTCACGAGAGCAGAGGGGCAGGATCACCTCCTTCGACCTGCTGGTCACGCTCCTCTTGATGCAGCCCAGGATACAGTTGGCTTTCTGGGCTGCCAGCACACACTGAAGCCGGCTCATGTTCATTTTCTCATCGACCAACACCCCCAAGTCCTTCTCCTCAGGGCTGCTCTGAATCGCTTCTCTGCCCAACCTGTAGCTGTGCCTGGGATTGCTCCGACCCAGGTGTAGGACCTTGCACTTGGCATGGTTAAACTTCATAGGGTTGGCATCAGCCCACCTCACAAGGGATGGCATCCCTTCCCTCTGGCGTATCAACCGAACCACACAGCTTGGTGTCATCGGCAAACTTGCTGAGGGCGCACTCAATCCCACTCTCCATGTCACCGACAAAGATGTTGAACAAGACCGGTCCCAACACCGATCCCTGAGGGACACCACTCGTTAACCGGTCTCCAGCCAGACATCGAGCCATTGACCACAACTCTTTGCGTGCAGCCATCCAGCCAGTTCTTTATCCACCGAGTGGTCCACCCATCCAATTGATGTCTCTCCAATTTAGAGACAAGGATGTCGTGTGGGACAGTGTCGAACGCTTTGCACAAGTCCAGGTAGATGACGTCAACTGCTCTGCCCCTGTCCATCAGTTCCGTAGCCCCATCATAGAAGGCCACCAAATTGGTCAGGCAGGATTTCCCCTTAGTGAAGCCATGCTTGTTTTTCATGTGCCTTAGCATGCCCTCCAGGAGAATCTGCTCCAAGACTCTGCCAGGCACAGAGGTGAGAGTGACTGGTCTGTAATTCCCTGGGTTATCCATTTTTCCCTTCTTGAAAATGGGGGTTATATTTCCAGTCATCGGGAACTTCACCTGACTACCACGATTTTTTTAAATATGACGGACAGTGGCTTAGCAACTTCATTCGCCAGCTCCTTCAGGACCCGCGAAGTATTTTAAGATACTTAAAATAACCTAATATTCCCAAATCTAATCTTTTTCCCAGAAGGAACAATGTTCTTTATGGAGCATCTTTTTCTCACTGAAGGAAATAATTGTTCCTTTCACTGGGGAAAAAGAACAGCAAAAGGAAAGCTGCAAACCACCACCTGAGACAGGAGAAGATATACACAGCTATAAGCAGTATCATGGGAAAAAAAAAAAAAAGAAAAAAAACGAACGGAATAGAAAAAATTAATGTGACAAAACATGTTTTTTAAAACTTTCTAAACACATTTTTAAAAGCCCAAAAGATAATTGCAAAAATAATGGAGAAAGGCAAAATTTGTAAAATGCTGGATTGATTTGATAAGCCTCGAATATTACTAAAAGTTACTTCCTAAAAAAGGCAGTTTGGTGCAACATCTTTTTCAGTGTAACACCGTATAATTCAACAGAATGCATCCCGCTACACAAGAAACTGGCATGTGAGACTGAATTTTGAGGTCTGGAACAAAAAGGACAAGTACAGACAGACTCTATGCCTCAAAACACTGAACAAAATTGAGTTTTATATGAAAAAAGATCCCAAGCCTGAGGAGTAGCTCTCCCATTCCACTCTCCTGATGACTCCGCTGTTCTTGATATATTTGCATGTTTCACATAAGTAACCATAAACCTGAATAATAAAAACATGTTAAAATTTTCCTTTATATTATTAATTTATGGCAAATTGTGCCCATCAATGTCTCAAAAATCAGTGTTCTAAGTACAATAAGAAATTACCTGAAAGTCCGGCAAACATCAAGGCAGTATATCCATGCTCGTGTTCATTGCAGTTAACATCAGCTCCATGTCGCAAGAGCAACCTGCACATGTCTACTTTCCCTTTATAGGCTGCGTGCATTAGAGGGGTCATGCCATGCTGCCAAGCGAAAGAGAAAGAAAGTAGCATACATAAAACAACTATTTATATCTTTTGATCTTCATTCCACTGATAACATGTACTTGTACATACATATTCAGTATAACTACCAAACCCTCATGTAATATTTGTTAGAAACAAAATCTCCATGAAAATATATGGTTACTAAAAATATGCAGTAGATTGTCCATTTCCATATCATTTGCTCTGACTGTGCTGTGCTCTACTTGAAAACAGACCACTGCTGAATAAATGAAAACCATTTACTGCCAATCTGTCACCAGCCTTTAGTGTGTTAAAGACAACTAATGCTTCTGTTAGCAGGAAAAAGCTTGGTTTAGAGAACTGTTTTGTTCCTACATGATTTCTTTTCTCTTCTGCATTATATAAGCAACAAGAAAATTTGCAATAGGCTCTTGCTGCTTTTGCCATTACAAAGATTTACAGTTTCTGAAACCCATGTTGCTCATTTTTAGTCACGATTACTGTAATTGTGCTATCCTCTCTCCCATTTATCCATCTTTGTGATCCCACATCAGCCAGAGCTCTGAAAGCCCTTGCACAGATGCACAGCTCTACCTAGACTTTAACAATGACTCCATCTCAAACCTTGCTTTTGATAAACGGCACCATTGCAAAAAACATTAGCTTCAGCAAGGGAGGCAATGAGTTTTTATCAGAATGCAAACCTGGGCAAACCCTAGGGAAGATTTTTCAGAAGCAGGGTGAATTGTTAAGTGCAGGCTCCCTCCTCTCAAAGGGCAGGGAGAAGAACATTCCTGTTTGAGGAAACTGCATGACATTCTTGTTTAAGAATCTGGTATGCTTTTTCCAATATGCTGCTTATTTTCACTTAACATCAAGTCAGGATTCATGTTATCAGCCAAGACACAGTAATTGCCCAAGAACATTCTCCAACAAGTGAGCGTGCTTCAGTTTGTCCCTGAAGGAAAAAGAAATGTCATTTTCTTCCTTTTTTGCAGGTTCAGGCTGTATGCAAGAATACACTTGGGTACACCATTACTGCAGATCTGTAAACACACGGTAATGGGATACTCTAAAATAATGCAACTGTCAGTTTGAGCCTTAATATATTCCTTGTTTCAATTTATGATAGAATAAAACCCAAGTGAGTTAAATTTAACAGTATAATAAAAAAACATCCTAAAGATGATGGAGATCAGGGAATTTAAAACTATAATAACAATTTTTAAGTACTAGATTTTCATTATTACCCATCCTAACTGAAAGCAATAAAAAAATTATTACTTGATGCATTATATTTTAGTAACTTGAAATATTATGGTAAACTTCAATGTAAGCTGCCATCAAAGAAACAGAAGACCTGAAGGGATCACTTCAGAAACACAAAACAGATTTAAAATTAGTTTTGCTAGGTTTCATTTGTGGTCCTACAAAGGTTAAGTAAAGGGTTTCTATCCTAACATTTATATGTTCCATTACATTACGTTGACAGCCATCCCATTTTTATGGACCCATCCCAGTCTGGAGTCATAGTATGGATTCCTCTCCTTTAGCAGTGCAGAGAAGAACTTCTGTAAGGGGAGATGAACGCTGTAAATTTTTGACTGGAGAAGGACCTTTAAGAAAACAATGATTTTAAGTTTGGTTACATCTTGAATGCCAGTTGTTTCAATTAGAAAAACCACATCTGACAGATGATATTTGATTTTCAAGACAACATACTTAAAAGACTAAACTAGAAGACAGTTTATTAAGCATAGAGATTAAATAAATTATTATTGTTCCAGCACAGAAGATAGGATAAGGAATCAATTTTCTAGCAGTTACTATGTAACATTCTTTTGACCAAAAATCCAGTCTTTTAACCTTGTTCCCTGGGACAAAACAATAATCAACCCCAGTTTCTTGTTTACTTCGCAGGGATTGTATGTGGTTTACAAGGAGCAAAACGAACAATTCCCACCTTCTGCAGGGCTGTAAGTATTCCCTGTATGTCTGACTGTACAAGGATAATAGTCTGCAGCACCTCTAGAAGTTACTTGTCACCTCCCCTGACTAAGTTCTTTAGGTCATCAAACAGGAGGGACTCCCTCGCACAATGGGGCTATGTCTCATGGCACAGCCAGCCCAGCCATTACACACCACCATTCCCTGTTCCTGGTGCTGAAAACCTACCAGAAGCAGACTGAGGGATGAGATTCCAAGAACTAAGGTGATCTAATGCTGCCATGGGTGGGGAGCCAACTGAAGAAAACAAACAAACAAACAAACACACACACCCTACAGGCTCAGTGGGCTAAGTCAACTGGATTTAGGGGAAGAAAAGGATGCATAAGGAGGCAGGAGGGGCTGAGGAGTACCAGAACCAGGGACAGGCTGGACTCTGCCACCAGATATGGGAGAACCAGCAAGCAGGTCAGCCTATCTCACTCCAGCACCTGGGAGAGATGTGCTTCCACAGGATGAGTAAAAACAGATTTGATTTCTAAAAAGAGAATAACCTGGAAATACAACCTTCTGCCGTCTAGGGACTAGAGAGAAAGTTTTCAACAACAGTGTTTCTTTGCCTTCATTGAACAGAGGAATTGAGGAGCAGGGCGGCCAGGGTACAAGAGTTGGGACAAAGAAAGAAAAATACAGAGACCTCCTTGCGTGCCAGTAACCTGTGCATATTCAGAAGAAAAACTGTGTTGCAAGCATTTAAACACTCATACTGACTGTGTAAGAACATGCATGATATATGTGTATTTTTAAAAGCCATTGTTTTGTGGATAACATGCCTCTGATTCCTTACTAAAATAGCCACACTGACTTGTGTTACACAAGAGAAAAGAGGAATCCAAGTCGTCCCACCATTCCCAGTGTTTTACCCTTCTCGTGCTCACTTCATCGTGCTTCTCAACCATGGAAACTTGGCCAAGATGTGGCACATCCTAATAGGCTGGATCACACTGCAACAGCTCTCTCAGCAGGTATTGGGGTACATCATGCCACTGCATGTGTAACTACCAGCTACCTAAATAAAGCAGGAAAGAGCCGTAAAACCCCTAACTGACAAACTGCTGTAGACACTTGTATGCTGACAATGTTGATGCATTCACATCTCCAGGCTCATTTTGCAATGAGGAACCCAACCCCATATTAACATGGAAAGTGCCTTGTTTTATTCTTCAGATTCAGGCAACTATATCAGTTCTACTCATTCACGAAATTCCAACTAAACACAGTCGGTCTGACTTTTATTTGAGACAATACTTGGGAAGTTACTAAAAAGGAAACAAATGATAAAAAAAAAGGGCAGGTGGCACAAGTGTTCCTTAACTGCACTAGTTATGTATGTCTTCAAAATCAACTCTTCTAAATTGAAAGGAAGAGCACTACTGAAATTAGACCAACTCATCAAGATTGGCTCAGGTAGCCATTTGGAACTGGATTGTAAAAATGTCTCTAACTTTTAAAAGAAATGGTACTGAATGCTGCTCGTCTAGAAATACATGAATTGACTTTTCATGGGATGAAAACCTTTAGAAATGTCACCCTTAAAGATTTTGAGTATGATTGCCCTTACCTATCAAACTTACTGCAAGCAGATACATGAACAAACCATTTCAGCTATAGCTAAGAACTAATTATAATGTGAAATACTGTTCAATGAGTGCCAATCGTAACTACAGTTCTCCTTTATAATCATTCCTGAACTGTAGGCTTCACATATGTAATACATTAGATTCATCTGATGATCCTTCTGTTCATCTGCAGTGATGAAAAGCTAAAGTCTGCATCCGTCAGCAACCTGAATTGAAACCAGATAAGGCTTAATAGCTGTTGAATTTTCTTTGGCTTGTGTATTTTGGAATACTACAGAAAAAAAAATAAATCAAAAGATAGAATTCTTTCTCCTCCATAAAGACTAAGGATCTGGGCATTTTCTGCTGCCACAGGAAGTCCACACTGGCGTAGCAAGATAGATTAACTGAAGAACCCTCCACTGAACATAATGAGTATCAGTTAAAGCTACAAATCTCATACACAAATAAGCAGGCTGCTGCTTCAATTCCCAGGAAGCATTCAGGTCGGTAATTAGCATATAGAAGTGGACTGTTTCTACAAGATTTATTTTGTTGCAGAAGTGAACAGCTGAATTACCAAACTAGAGGAAAAAACTAATGCGCTAATGCCAAATGATAGTTCTATATGTGAGATTATGATGAATGACCCTAAAATTATTTTAACTACAGAAAAAACATGAAGCCTTTTCAGGTCAAGTCTCTCTACCAGATCTGCAGAAAACATGGGACTGTAGCAGTACAGTGCTCCTTTGCAACCTCAACCACCAACAGGACTGAAGGAAACTTCCAGTTTCCACAGAAAAACATGCTTCCTCTAGACTGCCCTTCTGCAATAATCTGAGAGATCTCAGCTTCACCTTGCAAACGGATGGAGTTAAAAATCAGGAAAGCGCCCACATGAAGTCACAATGCTATTTACAAGCTCTGTACTCCCAGGCGAAAGAAAATTCCTGAACACGTTCTTCCATACTATGTTTCCAAATTAGCTAGTGCTCCATCTAAAACAGGAAAAAACCCAACTATGCAGTGTGCATTTATAAATGAAACACATTTGCATTTGTTTTGCATCCGTTTCCATTGCCCACCTACATGTCCATTTTAGGACATCTGAGCTTAAATACCCCTGAAGTTTTAAAGCTGTCAAACTGTTACAGACAAGCTTTTTGGAAGAGCTATGTACTATGTTATTTCTTTGTTTTCATGAAGACACAGATTAAGCCTAAAGACCTTTCCTTTCTTCAACTACCTAAAGCCACAAAGAAACATCAACGACAAAAATCTGATTTGGTCAGAAAGGCTGCTAGAGAAAAAGCAGGACTGTATCTGCTGGATATCTATAATCTACTAGAAGAGGGGCACATGGGCAGAAAAAGCAAATACTTTTTTGTTTTCTAGATACATAACAACAGCAGAAGAAATGCTGAAATACGGTGCCCAGCTCATGCCTACAGTTTTGAAGGAAAAAACTGAAACAACTGGAAAGGATTTGGAAAAGAGCCATGATTATAGCTCAGCTGCTGAAGAAACACAACTTTAGGCAAGTTTCTTAAATAGCCAGTGCATTTGGAAGATGTTAGAATGTGACCCGGTCCTTGTCTGACGGTACGTAAGGAAAAGATTGCTGATTGACAGTAGTGTTCAATCTAGAAGAGGCAGATCTAAGGAGTTCAAATACAGGATCAACCCCAAAATTAAAAAGGCATCTTTGCGTTTACTGTTTAAAATCAGGAAGTGCAATATGGAACAGCCTGCTTCTGGGTGCTGTGGATTCTCCAGCCTGTGGAAATTATTAAATTGTGTCTGCATGTTTGCTGTACTACAGCTAGAATAAAGAATTACATTCAACCTGTGCTCATTCTGTGGATTCTCTCATGTAAAAAGGACTTGAAGGAAGGAAATGAGTTTTTAGTTCCCAACTGAATTGTGCTCCCATTTCAATATCCAAGCATTCAATTTTCAGCTGTTTCCTCATTTCTTAACATTAATAAAATAAGTAACAGTAGTAATATAAACACTAATGTGAATTTCAGTATAAGCTGCTAAAGTAGCAGAGGAAGAAAATAAAACCTGATGCATTCAAAGCAGTCTCCAGCTGTGGCAACATTGAAAAACAGATGAAGCTAATGTTTAACTGGGGTTTCACACATTCTATTTGCATCTAGATATTAGAATAATGCATTAAAGGGAAAATGGTTTACAACATAAAAATTCTAAAAGTTGATGTGAGATGACTGATGGATTAAAACTCCTAAACAAATCTGAACCCTTTCCTGTTTAATATGCATCATTACAGACCCCTCTTGGGGATAAAAGGAGACTGCAAGAAATCCATTACACCTTATGTGCCTTGGGTCTATTTAGTCAGATGTGAGCATTAGGCAAGTATCATTAATTCAATTTCTTCTTTAACAACAGCCTGAGGCATAACGTGGTTAGGGTTTCTATTAATAAACCATATCCTCTCAACAGTAATCCTGCACGTTGCACTAATCCTTCATCAAGAGTGCAGTCATTCAGCACTAGTCCAGCAATTACACTAAAGGAAAAGCTTTTACAGTCCATACAATAAAGCACACTTGCAAACGTACTTATATTGTATCTCAGGTTCCCTCCTAAAGTTTACTGTAAGCTTAGTTTGACTAGCTTGTCAGAAGCTTGTTGAAATTCATACATTAGAAATTAAGGTATAAGTATCTAACTGTATTGAAGAACAATCAGAAAATGAATCTGTTGGCAGCACAAGAAAGGCTAACAACGTTCCAAAAAGCAAACCAGATGAAGTGGTAATTTTGGCCTTGTCCAATTTTGGGCCTTATAGTATGACAATGTGAACAAACTGCTCCCATATTACACTTCATATTAATATTGCATCCTCTAGAAAACATGAACATAGAATCATAGAATAGTTAGGGTTGGAAAGGACCTTAAGATCATCTAGTTCCAACCCCCCTGCCATGGGCAGGGACACCCCACACTAAATCATGTCACCCGAGGCCTCATCCAACCTGGCCTTGAACACCGCCAAGGATGGAGCATTCACAACTTCCCTGGGCAACCCATTCCAGTGCCTCACTATCCTCACAGTAAAGAATTTCTTCCTTAGATCCAATCTAAACTTCCCCTGTTTAAGTTTGAACCCGTTACCCCTCGTCCTGTCACTACAGTCCCTAATGAAGAGTCCCTCCCCAGCATCCTTGTAGGCCCCCTTCAGATACTGGAAGGCTGCTATGAGGTCTCCACGCAGTCTTCTCTCCTCCAGGCTGAACAGCCCCAACTTTCTCAGCCTATCTTCGTACGGGAGGTGCTCCAGTCCCCTGATCATCCTCGTGGCCCTCCTCTGGACTTGTTCCAACAGTTCCATGTCCTTTTTATGTTGAGGACACCAGAACTGCATACAATACTCCAAGTGAGGTCTCACGAGAGCAGAGGGGCAGGATCACCTCCTTCGACCTGCTGGTCACGCTCCTCCTGATGCAGCCCAGGATACAGTTGGCTTTCTGGGCTGCCAGCACACACTGAAGCCGGCTCATGTTCATTTTCTCATCGATCAACACCCCCAAGTCCTTCTCCTCAGGGCTGCTCTGAATCTCTTCTTTGCCCAACCTGTAGCTGTGCCTGGGATTGCTCCAACCCAGGTGTAGGACCTCGCACCTGGCATGGTTAAACTTCATAAGGTTGGCATCAGCCCACCCACCTCACAAGCATGTCGAAGTCCCTCTGGATGGCATCCCTTCCCTCCGGCGTATCAACCGAACCACACAGCTTGGTGTCATCGGCAAACTTGCTGAGGGCGCACTCAATCCCACTCTCCATGTCACCGACAAAGATGTTGAACAAGACCGGTCCCAACACCAATCCCTGAGGGACACCACTCGTTACCGGTCTCCAGCCAGACATCGAGCCATTGACCACAACTCTTTGCATGCGGCCATCCAGCCAGTTCTTTATCCACCGAGTGGTCCACCCATCCAATTGATGTCTCTCCAATTTAGAGACAAGGATGTCGTGTGGGACAGTGTCGAACGCTTTGCACAAGTCCAGGTAGATGACGTCAACTGCTCTGCCCCTGTCCATCAGTTCCGTAGCCCCATCATAGAAGGCCACCAAATTGGTCAGGCAGGATTTCCCCTTAGTGAAGCCATGCTGGCTGTCACCAACCATCTCCTTGTTTTTCATATACCTTAGCATGCCTTCCAGGAGAACCTGCTCCAAGAGTTTGCCAGGCACAGAGGTGAGAGTGACTGGTCTGTAATTCCCTGGGTCATCCATTTTCCCTGTCTTGAAAATGCGGGTTATATTTCCCTTTTTCCAGTCGTTGGGAACTTCACCTGACTGCCATGATTTCACCTGACTGCCATGAACATCACACAAGGTTCCTTTCTCCACAAACTTCCTCCCATCTTCAGGTAGCACTTTAAATACTACATGTCTATGACATCAGCCTCTGCAAAAGACAGCTTGTTTTCCACTTCTGACTCAGCTGCTCACTCTCCAACTATGTTTATGGTTCTGCAAAGATAAGGCTTTGGGTGATAAGATGCAAGCATTAGATGAAGACGGGTATGTTTACCCATGCTGTCTGCTGCTGCCTAAGCACAGGGAACTGAAGTTTGGTGGAGGGGACAAGAAGTCAGAGAACACCCCCATCTGTCTTCCTGCAGTGTTCATCTCCCCTTACAAACACCCAAGTTCATGCTTGAACTTGACAGAAAATACTGCCAGTGTAGTACTTTAAGTCACATTAATCTTTAAAACAATTAACCACATTTAACCTTTCTTTGGAAAAAAAAAAAAAAGCAGGAGCTCTTCAAAGGTTCATTATTCAGCTGCAGGCTGGAAGTACCTTCAGGATAATTCTGATTTCCAGCAGTCTATATAACAATATAATGTAACAATACGAAGGCCTTCAGACCTAGTATTTTCCTTGCTAAACCCAGCATAATGCCTGTACAGTTTCACGGTACCTCATCCAAGCAATTGACACGGACATTCTTGCTGCCCAGTAGCCTTCCAGCCTCCTCAGTGTTTCCTTCATGTAAAAGAAACAGACAAAAAGAGAGAAAAAGTGGTGTGAGAAAAGGAATAAATTGAGAATAAAGAGAGAAAAAGTGGTGTGAGAAAAGGAATAAAATGAGAATCAAGAGGAAAAAGATCAGTTCCATTCCTGATTAAAATCAAGACCTTTGTAGATTAACCACCAGTAAATCACATAATAGTTTGGGTTGGAAGGGACCTTAAAGATCATCCAGTTCCAGCCCCTTGCCACAGGCAGAGACACCTTTCACTAGACCAGGTTGCTCAAAGCCCCATCCAACCTGGCCTTGAACACTGCCAGGGATAGGGCAGTCACAGCTTCTCTGGGTAACCTGTTCCAGTGCCTCACCACTCTCACAGGGAAGAACTTCTTCCTAAAATCTCATCTAAATCTGTCAGTTTAAAACCATTCCTCCTTGTCCTATTCCTACCTGCCCTTGTAAAAAGTCCCTCTCCAGCTTTTCTGCAGGCCCTTTTTAGGTACTGGAAAGCTGCTCTAAGGTCTCCTTGAAATTCTGTCTCACAGTACATTCATTGCTGATTGTCCTTTGCTCATCTCTGACACAGACAAGCATTTTAATATAATTGAGAGTTAATCTCCAAAATTATAAATAAAATCTTATAGGTTCCAACTGCCTCAAAACTACACATAGAAGTGCATGAAGCACATCAGGTGTTTTTAGTTTACCTCCAACTAAGGAACATAGCTCACTATTTTCAAAACACAGTTTGGAGTGTAGCTATTCAGACAGGGCTGTGAAATTTGTGTTGCTGGACAGTGAAACCCAGCTGTTACAGCAAGTGTGACAGAAAATCCCCCAGCAATAAGCATATGCACCACGGAATATGGTGAAACTGCAACACTACACGACAAGCAAAAAAAACAGTGCTAGGGATAAGAGGTGTAGAATACCCTGGACAAGCTCAAGTTCTCTTAAATTAAGAACATTTTGTCTGCTAGGACATCCTGGTCTGGCAACAGCACATAGGGAAACCTGTAACAGGCTAAAGGACTGCATTATCCCCAAGAAAAGATCTTTTTCCAGAACACATTAATAGAAATAATTAGATAAAACTTCAACGTACGTTACTAATACAAATACATGTAAGAAAGATGTAAGCGTTCCTTGGCAGTCAACAACCTCAAGCTGGGCTTCCCCAGCCCTAACCGTGCAGCACTGCGCACCCCTCCACGCCAGGCAGGCGGCCCCCTTTGCCCCCCTTGGATGGCACAGGTCTGCCCCACGTTCGGCTGCCGTGAGAAGCGCCCTCGCTGCCAGGCGAACGGCCATGCTCCCGGCTGGAGAGCCGCGGGACGAGGCCCACGGCCGGGTACTGGAAGGCAGGCCCTTACCACAGGCCCAGAGGCGCCTCGCCGTGCTCGTGGCTCGGGCCTGAGGGAGCCCCGCGGCGCGCGACGGCGCGGCCAGTAACGGCCAGAGCGCCCCGCCGAGGGGCCGCAGCGCTGCCCTGCGCCCGCCACCACAAGCCCGCAGGGGTGCTACCGGCGGGGCCACCCGGCCTCCACGAGGCCCGCAGGAGCTACGACACGGGGCAGCACCCGCCAGCAGCCACCTCGCCAGACAGCAACGAGGAGATGAAGGCGGCCGGCCTGGGCCCACCGGGACATCACTACCGCAGTCAGGCACGGAGGAGCGAAGGCCCGGCTCACCTCTAGCGATCACTCCCAGCAAATCCTTCTCCTCTGGACTCAGGTCACCTCTCCGGGGGGGAGCCATCGCGCCCCCCTGCCTGCCGCAGGCGGTAAGGCGGACCCGGGGCGGGGCGGTGCAGTCCTGCGAGGCGCGCTCGGACGGGTCACGGCGGAGACTCAGGCCTTCAAAACCCCTCCCACGCCCCCACTCCACTCCTCATGGCGACTTCCTCCCGCAGCTCCGCCCTGCTAGGGGCTGGTCGCGGGTTAAACCATTCCTGCGAGCCGTGGGGAGGATCGGGTGTCGTCTGGCTCCCTTCTGCGGCTTCTCAGCTTGGCAGTGCTAGTAAGAAGGAGCTTGTTCCTCTTTTGGCCCTTGTTTCAAGGTTAAGAAACAGGATTTGCTTTTATTTTGTTCCCCCTTCTAGCTTTCCTTCGGCTCATACTTTCTACCCCCTCGGGTAGGTGCCGGCAGTGGTGCGGGCGGGCGGAGGGGGCGGCCGCAGCGGCGCGCGTGTGTCAATGTGTCTGTCCTTCACTCCTCCATTGTCTGCTGTCTCCGTTGCCGCCACCGTCGCGCTTGCCCTCCCCTCCCCGGACCGCGCAACCACCCGACAGGTGCGGCGGGCGGCCCTCACTTACGGCCGGGCTGGGGAGAGCGCAGCCGCTGCTGGGCGGGAGTAGCGTCTCAGCCCCGCGGCAGCGCTGTCCCGGCTGGCGATGTCCATGGACTGCGGCGGGGCAGCTCCGGGCGGGCGAGGAGCGGGGCCTGTGCGCGGCGGCCATGGCGGCAGTGACCGGGTGCCCGCGGGGGAAGCCCGAGTGGGTTTGCGCGCCCCGGCCGGCCTCGGCTGCGGGGGGCCTGGGAGGGGTCAAGCGTCCTTCGCGTTAGGTGGGCGCGGGGAGCCCGCTGTGAGCCCCGAGAGTCCCGGGCCGGGGGCACTGGGTCCGCTGACGCGGTGGGGGGCGGCGGTGCTATGGTCCCCGTGGTAGTCTTGCCCTGGTACTCGCTGGTCCGTCTGTCCGTCCTCCTTCCTTCTACGGGGTCTGCTGTATTGCTTTCTTATGGCGTCGGTTTGTGGGGTTCTTTTTTTCTAGGTAGGGAAAGGTCTTGGTTCGGCTGAAGAGGCCGAATAAAGCCCTGGTTGTGTCGTGGCATCGTGTCTCCGAAAGGAAGCTGGCTTCGTTGAGTTGGGAAGGGAAGTAACGCGTTTGGGGTGTTCGGAGTGGTGCCTTTTGTTAGCGCCTTTCTAAAATTAAACTGCCGGTGGAAAAATGATCTTTGTTACAGATCCAACTTTCCACTCCTCCGGCTGCAGCTCGGTAAGCACAGGAAAGAGCCTGCAGATACCCGGCAAGAGACAGAGACCGAGGGTTAACATCCCTGGTTTCCGCATGCGTTTGTATGAGAGGGAAAAGCAGAAACCTAGTACTCGGTGCTGACTTTTTACCCTTCTTTGCCCTATTCTTCAGTATATGGGTTGGGGTTTTTTTTTGCTGCTGTTGTATCCTTTTTTTTAAGGAACCTGTTTTTTCCTGTAAGTAATTTTTGAAGGCATAGCTGTATCAGCAAGCTGATTTTCTTCTTTCGTTAGTACTTGCAGGTCATCTCGTGGCTACTTACATGAAATCTCTCTCAAATACTAATCTTGTTCTCAATTTTCACATTTGTTGATTGCTTGACTGGCTTTCAGAAATGGTAAAGTCCCATTGTTTGCTTCCTGGTTCATAGAAGAGTGTGGTCTCTGAATCTAGTGGATCTTTGTAACTACTTTGGGTACAAAACCAAAATGTACTATGATTTTAATTTAACAGACAAGCCAAATTGTGTATGTTTTCGTGATTAAAAAAAAAAATCACAGAAATACAGGGGTGTATCATCATCTAGTTTTACTTGAATCAACAAGTGTAAATAAGAGAGGTTGCTTTGAACTTCAGATTATAACAGATTCCCTTGATATTTTTTTTTCCTGTGGGAAACCAAAGATGTCTTGAGGAAATGCCATCAAGACAAAAGTGCCTTTTATATTCTGGTCCAGAAAGATATCCCTGTGTAGTGCTAAAAGAAGTCTGTTGCTGGTTCAACTGTGAAGGCAGAAATTAGGGTTTAAGTGGTCACTGCAGGGTGAGAATTTTACCTGCTGTGAACAAATTTTGTGATGTTATAGTATACTGATAATCTCTGTGGCACTATTAAATAATAAGAGCTTGCAAGCTTCCTTTCATATTAAAAAAACCCAGAACTGTCAGGCATTCAGTGTATGGAAGTATGCTTATTATATTCCTTCTTTTTTTTCATATGAGAATGTCAGTACTGTCATTGCACCTTAGTTCACAGAGTGAACAGGCAAACACAGTTTTTCCTTGGCAGCCTCACTGGAGCCTCAGGTTCCTAAGGCTGCAGGAGTGCAGGGGTAATAAAATACTTTAATGCTAGTTAATAATGTTTCGTACTCTTACCTATGGGAGGCTTCTGTGTGACCTTCAGCCCCATAGTATGAGGCATTGCACAATCTTTACTTTATTCTTGCAAGATCATGATGAGGTAATGAAGTGACATTCCCTCCATTTTATGTATGGAATTTGAAGCATGGAGGCAGCAAATGATTTTTCTAAGGTGGCGTTAGGAGCCTGTGTCAGGGCAGGGGACATGAAAATGTGTGTTCTGTACCTTTGTGTCTTGCCCCTTATTGCATTTTATTTTATCTACTGTATCTCTTTGTTTTACATATTTAATTTGTGGGTATTACTGTATGGTAATTAATAATTTGTGGGTGTTACAGTGGGAGAAGGAATTGTTAACCTCAGTGCAACTCAGTATATTGTTTAGATTTCAAATCATAAGTATTACATAATAAAAAGTCCTTATTTCCTCATCAGGTGATGCATCTTTTAGATTTGTAAAGCAGGTACCAGTGATGGCATTTTTTCCTGGGTTTGGAGGTGTGCTTGTGGGAATTTATGATGACTGTTGTAATCGATGTGTAGGTGATCCTAAACACCTAATTTTTTTCTGCAGTTGTTAAGAGTAAGATTCATGCAATAAAATAACAAGGATTTCCTCAATTGAGTAACACTCACTTTTGGTGAATGTACAAAACAATAAGCTTTTTCTTGGCTCAAGCGGAGGGGAGAGGAGACTGCCTTATAGCTTGTAGAGTACACTATGAAACTCTCAGTCTTTGGATATGGAAGAAAGGAAAAGAAGATGCTGAACTGATTTCACTGGTTTCAAGCTGGTTTCTGTCAAATGATTTGGAGAGAAAGTAATGTGAAAGCCTTGCTTGTGTCTTGGAGGCTTGCTTGAATGAAGGCTATGCATTATGTTGCTCTGCCAATGGCAGCACAGGTCAAAGATCCTGTAGCTTCTTTCTGTGCCTCAGCTTGGCAAGATCGTAAACTTGGTCTGACCCACTATGTTTTATCTAGGGAAAAGAACAGATAAAACAAGTCCTGTTATTTCTAAGGGTTATTCTTCTAGCTTCCATCTTACTGGTTCACAGCTAACGACTTCTTCAGCTAGGAGTGGTATCTGTGTGTTTACCTTTGTATTTGATAGCCTGCAGTGGGGTTTTTGAATTTAAGTAAATTTAGTGTCTGCAGCATCCTGTGATTATAACTTTCACAGCTGCTTGAAAAATAGGCCTCTCTTTATTTCTTTTTGAACCTGCTACTTCATAGTTTCATTTGATCTCTCAGTCCCCAGTTCCTGCTCTGGGAGATGATGAAGAATTGTTCCCGATCATCCTTGATGTGTAGTCAGGCCTTGACAGACCTGGTTTATCCCCTACCACTCTCTTTTTTTATTAAGCTGAAGTCTGAGGTCTGCTTTGTCTTTCCTATATGAAAACCATTTCACATGGTTCTCAAGTGAGTTTTTGTAAAATGGTTCTGTCCTCTGCAAGGCCTGGGCTTTAGGAAGTCTCCTTCACGTGGAGCTGAGCCTTTCGGACAGATCTCCACCGGGTTTTGGTCCTGCTATGTCCAATCCTTATAGTTAAATCCTGGCCAAAGTGAAGAGTATCTAAGGATTATTCATTAGATCAATTCAAGTTCATAAAAGTTCAAGGTTTTTTTATTGCTAGAAACATCTTCTGTTTTTTACTCTCAGATCTCACAGATACTTGTCTGTGGATAGGTTGCTTTTCTGTCTATGGCTTTATCACAGTATCACAGTATGTTAGAGATTGGAAGGGACCTCAAAAGATCATCTAGTCCAATCCCCCTGCCAGAGCAGGAACACCTAGATAAGGTTACATAGGAATGTGTCCAGGCAGGTTTTGAATGTCTCCAGAGAAGGAGACTCCACAACCTCCCTGGGCAGCCTGTTCCAATGTTCTGTCACCCTCACTGAGAAGAAGTTTCTTCTCAAGTTTAAGTGGAACCTCTTGTGTTCCAGTTTATACCCATTACCCCTTGTCTTATCATTGTTTGCCATTGAGAAGAGCCTGGCTCCATCCTCGTGACACTCCCCCTTCATATATTTATATACACTAATAAGGTCCCCCCGCAGTCTCCTCTTCTCCAAACTATAGAGACCCAGCTCCCTCAGCCTTTCCTCATAAGGGAGATGCTCCACTCCCTTAATCATCTTTGTCGCCCTGCGCTGGACTCTCTCCAGCAGGTCCCTGTCCTTCTTGAACTGAGGGGCCCAGAACTGGACACAATATTCCAGATGCGGTCTCACCAGGGCAGAGTAGAGGGGAAGGAGGACCTCTCTCGACCTACTGACCACCCCCCTTCTAATACACCCCAGGATGCCATTGGCCTTCTTGGCCACAAGGGCACAGTGTTGGCTCATGGTCATCCTGCTGTCCACTAGGACCCCCAGGTCCCTCTCCCCTACACTACTCTCTAACAGGTCGTTCCCCAACCTATACTGGAACCTGGGGTTGTTCCTGCCCAGATGCAGGACTCTACACTTTCCCTTGTTATATTTCATCAAGTTTCTCCCTGCCCAACTCTCCAGCCTGTCCAGGTCTCGCTGGATGGCAGCACAGCCTTCTGGCGTGTCAGCCACTCCTCCCAGCTTAGTGTCATCAGCAAACTTGCTGACAGTACACTCAATTCCCTCATCTAAATCATTGATGAATATATTAAATAATACTGGTCCCAATACTGACCCTTGAGGCACTCCACTAGATACAGGCCTCCAACTGGACTCCGCCCCATAGACTACAACTCTCTGGCTTCTGTCCTTCAGCCAGTTCGCAGTCCATCTCACTACCTGATCATCCAGGCCACACTTCCTCAATTTAGCTATGAGGATGCTGTGGGAGACTGTGTCAAATGCTTTGCTGAAGTCAAGGTAGACCACATCCACCGCTCTGCCATCATCCATCCACAATGTTATTTCCTCATAAAAGGCTGTGAGGTTGGTCAAGCATGACTTCCCCTTGGTAAAGCCATGTTGACTGCCCCTCATAACCCTCTTATCCTTGACATGCCTTAAGATGGCATCAAGGATAAGGTGTTCCATCACTTTCCCAGGGATGGAGGTGAGGCTGACCGGTCTATAGTTTCCCGGGTCCTCCTTCTTGCCCTGACTTTGCATAACTCTGACTTCTTTAAGTATTTTTATTTTATTGTAAGTGGTGGGTTTTTTTAGATTTCATCTGGTTTTGGATCTTGGGACAGCCGCTAGATCTTTGATATGATCTGTCAATGTTGTTAAGTCTTGTTTTTTACCAGAAAGTAGATTATAAAAAGACTGCAAAAGAGTAACTGAAAGCAACAAATTACTGGTGAGCACAATGCATGTTTGAACACAACAGGTATACCTTGGAATGACAAGGTATTCCTATAGCCCGGGCATTCATCTGAGACAGGGACAGAGATTTCCATCTGCTACCAATTCCCAGTGGGACCTTGCAGAAAGTTAGGCTTTTGAATTTAGGAACAAATCCCAGCACTTGACTCTGGCTGTGTCTAAAGTCTGGCAGGATGAGTGCTGTGCTCGCTTCATCTGCTTTTGAACCCTGATGTGAAGCATATGAGACAGAAGGACACTAAAGTATCCTCCAAAAGGTTGCCGGGTCCAGACTATTGGGTAAGCAGGGTTGAGATAAGCAGCACTCTCCAGTGGGAAATATAGGACAGAGCAGTGTGAAAGTACCAGTTTGGGACTTGAAGGTTCATACAGTCTGATTTAGCACGAGTGTTGGTGGTTGCTCCTAAGACCTAGTCTGACTGAGCATAGCCAATTTTGGCATTTCTGCATCCAGAATATAGCCATCATAGCAGCCATCTGTAGAGGTTTCTTTAGCAGAAACTGCTCAAAAGTTTACTTTTACAGGCTGCAAAGTGCATTTTTTAGTATATGCTTTTATTTCTGCTTATATCTTTAACTGCTACTCATGCAAGGGCAACCCACATAATCTTCCCACAGATAATGGGGGTTAATGGTGCAAAGAAGCAATTTCAAGGCATTCAGGTATCGTGATGGTGAGGGCAATGTGTGTGATAAATATGCACTTGTGCTACCTGGTTAAAAAGCTTCTTTGTTAAAAAAACTCAACTCAAAAAACATTACTTTCATAACAAAACCAGGTATGTGTACCCCTTGCTCCATTTATGTGCTCAACATTGGACCTGTAGCTCAGGAAAAAAAATAAATTGCTCCTTTGCAGGTTGAGTTCATATCCTCTTATTTGTTCTAGAAGGTCTTAGTATGAACAGCTTGCTCAGAGAATCCATCTTGTTTGCTTTTCATATGATTCTTTTTGATTAAGAGAAATCTGAGCTTTAAATAACTTGTTTCATGCATGTCAATTCCATGTAGGTAGGTACTACAATTTTGTTTTAAGTGTAATGGAAGAACTGGCATACAGGCAGCTTTTTGGCTGATCAGGGACTGAGATGTGTTTAGTGACTGCAGAGCAGTATGAGTCAGAGGTCTGGCTGAGCACCTTTGCATGTTTTTTTCACTTAAGCTTTGCAAGTGGTGGCAATGACCCAGTCAAGCATTAGGATGGCTTTTGCAGGAGTTGATTTGCAATGGCTTTTCAGACAGCTGTTGCTAAAATAAATTCAGTACTTCAGAGGTGTAAAGTAAATAAAATTACATAAAGCTGCAAGGGAAAAATATCTCTGTGTAGAGGGGCATTGAAAAGCTTTATAGCATGTATAGAACATGAACCACCTTTGGGGGAATCATTAGTGCGATACTGGGAAAAATAAAGATCCTGGAGGTGTCAGCAGCAGTTAGGGACAATTAAACCTTTTACCTGGTGAAGAGTGGTGGAGGCACTTGGTTTAAACATATCTAATTAGATCTAATTTATGAGTAATTTTTT
The DNA here is from genome assembly GCF_963264785.1 of Psittacula echo. NCBI lineage: Eukaryota > Metazoa > Chordata > Aves > Psittaciformes > Psittacidae > Psittacula > Psittacula echo. The sequence continues at coordinate 29,064,267 of NC_137737.1, read as the reverse complement.
TAAGCCAAGACAAGTTTATTTAAGCTCTGTTTACAGTCACTGACAGATCTGTGTACCCGTTTTGCAGGGTAAGGTGATTGTCTAGGACAGAGGAAGAAGGGTATGTGCTATTAACTTCAGATTGCTTTAAGAGACATCATCTTTAAGTCCTCATCTTATTTTCTGTCCTTATTCCTCCTTTTCAAATTCAAGAATTCTTATGTCTGTATTGCACGCAAGGCAATAGGCTATCACCTGTACCTGTCTTACTGCCTGAGCCTACAGATAAAATAAGTTCATTCTGATATCTTATGTGCAATAAATTTCACCTATGAACTGCCATGGTTACCTATTAAGCAGTGCTTGGATTTGATTTCTGATTCTGTTTCTTTTTCTATATGATCCATTGTTGATTAAACAGGATTGATCACCTCAATTGCAGCAGTTCCTGCTTGTTAATTTAAAATGGTAATTATCTGTTCAAAGATAACTAAAATACTTAAGATCACTCAGAGGTAATGCTGGTGAGTGAGGAGAAGATTGACAGAAAAAAATCTATTGCTTCTTCCTAGAGAGAGGTTGTGGAGTTCAATAATATCCTGCCATGCCTGAAAACTGCTTGAAATTGCTGTTCTTAAATCTAGCTGTAGATTTTGTAAGAGACTGCAAAAGTGAAAATAAAAGCTATTCCAAAATAAAAGGCAAAATACAGTCCAGTGACCAAAGGGATGTGTTCAGTGATGTGGTGGCCATATTTATGGCAACATAGTGCTTCTTAAGATTCTTACATGCTGTAAAGCTGAGAGCAGAACGAAACGCTTGAGTTTCAGAGTTTTAACAGCTTTGGCTTTCTGTAAAGTGTATAGTGCAAGCACAACAAAGGCAAATCATGTATTTGTAACATTGCTCGGAAACCTTCTAACTTGAATCAGTTTTGTGATGACGTTGGATAGGTGCAAATTGCTACTCATGTAGATCAGATTGCAGGACTAGGAGGTGCTCGATTACTACTCTGTAGGTAAGGGGAAAGTAGTTAAGAGGTTTGCTGGTCATGAGTTGGTACAGAAACTGAAACCTGGGTAATGGCTGATACATGCAGTTAAGAGCTTTTCCTGTTCAATCGTGTTCCCACTCCATCTTTAGATATGCTTTTATCACTAAGTACATATTAATATAGTAAATAAATCTTCCTCACATGGGCATACGTTACTTTTTTGTTATGTATTTTGGATTTTAAATGTCTACAAGTCAGGCAAATATTTCTAGGCAGTGAATCAGTAGTAATTCCTACTGTAAAAGGACTTTGTCTATAAAAGCTGTTAGTTGCTCTTCATCTAAGAGCTTTTGAAATGAGAAATTCTTTTTTCTTGCTAGTACAGAAACTATAGTTTCTGCAGGGATTTTAAAATTCATTGAGTACTTGATATAAAGGCATGTTTTGGAGTCCTTTGTAAGTGTTTGCTCTGTAAAATCTGAGTTGTTCTTAGGTCATAGAAGTTTTGTACAACAGTTGCTTGCAGTTATTGCAGACTCATGTTAGTGGATAAAGATTATTGCTTTTAGTCAGCCTATGAGAAGGATGGATTACTTCTGGTGAGGATTAGAATTGAGGACAGACAGGTTAGGCAAGGAAAATGCTAGACATAGTCTGGGACAGGGAGGTATGTCAGAGACACAGAAAGAAAGTATCTCCTGTGATGTCTTGAATCCTAGCAAGTTACACCTTTCTACAACTCCTCAGCTACTTTAGGCAGAGCAATTGAATATGGCTTTTGCGGTTATACTTCATTGTAATAACTAATTTCTTGTGTTTTCCTTAAATGTGGAGGGTTTTAATGCAGAAAAAGAAGTTTAAGCAGTTCAACAGTTTGTAATTTGCAAGCTTAAGTAATCATAGAATCACAGAATAGTTAGGGTTGGAAAGGACCTTAAGATCATCTAGTTCCAACCTCCCTACCATGGGCAGGGACACCTCACACTAAAACATGTCACCCAAGGCTTTCTCTAACCTGGCCTTGAACACTGCCAGGGATGGAGCATTCACAACTTTCCTGGGCAGCCCATTCCAGTGCTTCACCACCCTTACAGTAAAGAACTTCCTCCTTATATCCAATATAAACTTCCTTTGTTTAAGTTTTAACCAGTTATCCCTCGTCCTGTCACTACAGTCCTTAAATAATACTTCAGCTTGTTACTTAATATCTAGGTAACATTATGAATAAGTATCACTGGTCAGTCTGTAGATGTAGCGCTTCTTTGCCATTTCCAGAAAGGTGGAATTATTTTATCTGGCACTTAATAGCTAGCATATGCATAGTATGTAGCTCCTTCCTCCTTTCCTCAAATGCTCCCAGGTTTGATACTATGTAATTCAGGGTACTGGTAAGAAGCCAACAGGCAGGTAGTCATTTTTCAGTACATACATCATCTGACAGTGACCGCTGTTTCTTGAAAAGCAGGCAAGAGATCTAGGAAGAAGATGGTTTCAAAAGTCCTAACTTGGTAAGTCCATAATGCAGGTGTTTCAAGGATGGGAGGAGGGAACTAACCCTTTCCTTTTAGGTTTTGTTTCCATAAATAAAATCCTCTACTTCTCTACTAGTGTTTTTAAGAGGGAAAATTCATTCAATATATTGAAGTTACACATTAGTAATTTTTCTTCTGATAAGGCACGGGGTGAAATCTTAGGAGCGTGTTACTGAGCATTAGCAGATACAGGACTTGTAATTTATTTTCAGTGCTATTTCATGCCTCAAGTGATGGAAAATTAGAAAACCAAAGTATGTAATTTTAAATACTCACGGTGAAGTGGAGCCTTTAGAAAGAAGAGGGGATGGTGAGTTTCTTTCCAATCTACAACCTTCTCTATACGTGCCAGAATGGATATGAGTTTGTTTAGAGTCTTGTTGCTAGTTTTGTCCTAGGACTCTGCACCTCCTAAGGTTGCTCCTGAAACCTGCACTGTTAAGTCTCTTAGGTCTGCTTTGACTATATTATCTTTATGCATGATTTCCTGTGACTCAGACCTAAGGATCCCCAAACCCTCAGCCAGTGCTATGGAAGCCCAATATTGAGCTGTTGGATCCTATAGTCTGTCCAAGATGTTTTTCTTCCTACATTTTGTGGCAAAGAGGCCTCAGTCAGCATGTCCCCAGGGTTGCCTGAGTCCTTGGCTCTGCCTTTGAGAGTCATTGTCCTGCACATCAGTCTCGACTCCCTTCTCAACACCTGCTTTTCCTGTGCTCAAGTATGTGGATGAGGTCTTTTGCCAGATCTTGAATTTGGCTATCTTGTTTTATGGAGCTTTATTTGAAGACTTTTCCTTGAATTAGAGAAAGAAAAGTATACTCATAATTTACTTTTCCAGAGGAGCCAAGGAAGGGGCTTTATATTTTCATTAGCTTTATACTGTTAAAATGTTTATTGGTTTATGCTGAAAAGTGCCTTCCTCCCAGTATGCCCTGCTGTTGGTGTGTCAATTTGTTTGCATTGCTGAGCCTTCAAGATCCTTCATTATGATAGTGCACTGGTTGTTTAGTGACCCACACTGCTAAATCATCAAGGTTTCAGACTATCAGATCTCTCCTGTGATGTAGTTGTGCAATTCTTGAACTTTCAGCTCTAAGCTTTGGTCCACAGCTCCCTGAAGCCAAATGTGTCAAGCCAAAGCATTTCATGGGTAGCCTGTTTGATACTTGGTTCAGTTTAATAGCTTAATGCTCTCTCTGAGTTGTTTTTGTTTCCTGGATACAGGAAGACCTGATTCTTTCTTCATTTTCCTTTGTCTTGTCAGTTTAAACAGTTGTTGACCTTTTCAAGCTGATCTAGTAGGTATCAGCACTGTAAAAGCAATGTTACAGTGTGAGGAGGTAACACAAAAATCTTTTGAAGCCAAGGGAGAACAAGATGTCAGTGTTGGGGAAAAGGGCACTGTTGTCTTAGTGTGGACTGAGGTGTTCCCTAGTTATTATTTTTAACATCCCTGTTACTTTTTTGTTGTAATTCCAGTATAAATGACTCAGTTACTGTTAATAATGAGGTTACTAGATTACTCGAGTTAACTTTACTTGGTGCTGTCAATAATTAACTGGTTAATAAAGATTAATATCAACATAATCTGAAATATCAACTGTTTTGCAGCATTGTCAAGGATAGAGGTAAAATACCACCTTTTGCAAAGCCTCTGATTGAGAGTCATGTTGAATTTCTGCTTTCTTTTATTGTAGATTTAAAAAAAAACCCAAAAGATTGGCACCTCTGCTACCTTTGCCTTTTATCTTCCATTAGCAAAGAACGCATGCCAGATTTTCTAGTTCTTCATCTCTACAGAGCATAGCAAACTAGGCAGAGAAACATTGAGGTGAGTACAATTGCATTGGTTTGCATGGGCTTTAACAGTCAGTTCATTGACTCTGTGAGTTTGGCTGATGAACAGATTATGATACTGAACAGATGTATATTTTGGGATTTGGCATCAGTTCACTTCTTAAAATTAGAAATAATTCATTTTTTTTCTCCTCGTTGTGTGATAGATGCAGTAGCTGTTGACAGTCTTTTAGCTATTGAAGGGTTTGTTTCTTTTGAAAGGACAGGAGGTGTAGCAGTAAAAGGTCATGCCCCTTTTCACTGGAAGTTAATGCATTTTGTACAATCCTTTTCTGGATTCACATTGAAGAGCACTAGGTTAACTGGCATGGCTTTCTGATGTCCTCAGAGAAACCTGCCAAGCCTGTCATTGTGTTTTCTCAGTCCAAAAAAAAAACAACAAACCAACCAACCCACAATCGTTTAGCTGTCTCATTAGTAAATCTTTAAAATTCTTCATATCTTGCATCCTCGTAAGAAGTGGGTTGTAGAAATCTAATGTAGCTTTATTGTCATTCTTACTCTCTCGTATGTACATATGTGCGCATACACCTGCAGATACACACCCTGTTGAACATTTCTTAGGTTATCTGTAGAAGGAGGTTGCTGATTCTGGTCTTTCCAGTGTATGAACAATGATGCTGTAAACAAGAAAATAGATTTCCCTATTAATAATGTCAGATATTGTATTGAGCTGACGTTGATACAGCCCAAACACCTGCAAATGTGTGCTTTTTCTGCCAAAGGAAGGCTGGCTGCTGCGGTGATGTTTTGTGCCCATTTAAAATTATATTAAACTTATTCCAGTTAGAAATCCATAATTCCTGCAGTTATGCTTGGCTTCAGAAAATGGGTTGGGTGTGGGTGGGAAGTTATGGTCTGACGCTGAGCCTATTCTCTCAGCATGTTTGTGGTACACTGGATTTTGAAACTTCTCAGCCAATAGTGGAAATTCTGTGAATCATTTCAGGAAGATAAACAAGAAGGTCTACTGAATTAACTATAGAACTGAGTAATACACCATTAGTAATTGTCCTAGTGTTAATTTTAGGTGTGTAACTAAACTCTTGCCACTGCCTGAGATGTTTTTATGTATCACTGAACTATAGATTTTCACACAGATTGCCAATCTGCAGATGTGAATTTAGAAACTGATGGATGAAGTTTGATCTAGTTCAAATATCTAAGAAGTGCCTTAAGCTGAAGCTGTGAAACTGCTTACAAGAGACTCCCTTAAGATCTCACCCTAAGATGGGCAAACACAATATTTTAGATAAGCTGTTTTCTGGAAATGTTTGCATTTCTCCTTTGATGGTGGAAAGAAGCAAGAATCACAGGGTCAGGCTTAGGCGTCTGTTGTTATTCATTTTTAATGTTAGGTTAAATGCACTCCATTTTTGGATTCTGACATTTGGCTGTTTAGGCAAGAAAAGTGGATGATATAGGTTTTGTCTTAGTCAGTTCTCTCCTAAAATGATCAGCAGTGAATTAGGTAGTGCTCCTCACAACCAATAGTACCAATTAAACTGTCAGGTTTTGCATTGAACTGAACTGACTGACAGCTGTCTTGCTCCCATTTCCAGTGTGTGGGCATGCAGCGCTTCAGGAGCTGCTGCAATGTAAATGGTACTGCCCACAGGTGGGGTTTGCTCCCTCTGTGTTGGAGTGGGGTAAAACATTAGATACCTGCTCTGGTCTACATGTGGGTGAAACAGATGTCTCTCAATAGCTTTGACTAGCTATTTGTAATGTGATTATGCTGTTAGCACATGATGTTAAAGCCCAAAAATAGATAAAAGTTAGTGAAGCAACAGGCTAGTTATTTTTTTCTAGCTCGGATGATTTATATTGCTTTTTATTTGACTTCCTTTCATGGCAATGTTTCTTAATTCTGAGATTCTGGCCACCTGTTTATATATAAATGTATTTTCGAGAATGGCATTTTCATCTAATTGCAATCACTATCAACATTGTTTATAAATATAGCTTTTTTGAGGAGCAAAACTCTCAAGATGCATTTATAGCATTCATAATAGCCATTGCTTGCAGTGGTGCATTTATAGATAGACTGTGAATTCTGTGGGTTAGTTTCGTGGACTTCAAAATCTCCTGAATTTGGATTACCAACAAAGACATATTCTTGGTTTTATGCATTTATGTTTTCAGGTAAGTGTTGCATTTAATGTTGTTTATGTCCAGATACAGCATGGAAGAAGATGAAGTAAAGGGAAGCTGAACTGTTGAAACTGGGTGAGGATGTGGTGTTTTGAGCACTTTCTGTGACTGACTGTGCATGATATATTAAAATAGAGGAAAATTTGCCATATGTGACTGCTTAGCATTTGAGCTTTTTGGTTTACAGAGACCGATCTCCCAGTTTATTCTGATGTGTGGATAGTGTTTGAGTCCAATACTCTCTGACCAGCTTCTTTTAGATATTCTATGGAGGGTGTGATGTTTAATATCTAATTTCCGTAACTGAAGGTAGTTGATGTTACGTGGGATTTCTGGTTTGGCAGAGTGATACAAAATATAATGAAAACGCAATACAAGTGTAAGTTACGCATAACAAAGTAAAACAATCTCAATACTCAGTTCAGTCTCAGTACCAATGTGATTCCTATTGCCAGTCTCTACAACATGCTCACCATCATGATGTTGGGCATCCCCAGTCACTGGGAAGAAATACATGGGTTGAATCACAATATTCTGTACAGACTGCCTCAAAGCTTTTTGTTTTCATCACTGATGACAGTTTGTTTTCCCTCACCTTAAAGCCCTTGTACAAAACTAGTAATATAACATGCTGACCCAGGTCAGTCCTCTTGGGTTTTTTGCTTACTTCTTTTCACCTGGCCTTACTGAATTTGCCACCCAGCTGTTGTAGTACTCTCAAGTGGAGTATGACGTCATGGGGGATTAATACTTGTCTTGTGCATTTGTGGATTTAAGAGACAGCCTTATTTGAAGTACAGAGTGAAAAAGAGCTTTGTGGGGTACATGATTCCTCTAAGTTACCTGACCTCATACCAAAGCTTGACTTACTGGGAGAAACTGGCCTTTGGTCCAGAGTCTGATGTCTGAAAGCAGCCTGTAGAGTTAGGTAGGTGTAAAAAAGGGGAGATGTAGTGGTATAAAAATATAGATAGATGGGAGTGCTACATTCCTTTCGTGCTTGGCATATGTACAGCAAATTTCAGCTTATAAGGTTGTATCATCCATATGTTTAATAGCCCTTGGTAGACTCTTCCATGAATTCCTCTAAGAGCTTTCAGGCTTCTGCACAAAGGTGGAGAAATGCCTTTCTGAAGTAAGGCTGAGTGTGCCAGCATGTGAGCTGCCAAGCTGTGGGTAGGAGAGCAAGAGTGTGACCCGTCTCTGCATGTTCAGTCTGTGATAGCTATTTTTCTGATTCACCTAGGACCACAGGTGATAGTTTAGGCACCTCACACCATACGCTCTTCAGTGGGTTTTAGGTTTTGTTTTTGGTTTTTTTTCAATGCCAAATTTGTGGATATGAATCAGTATCTATTGCCGTAGAATTAACTTGGCTTGGTCTGAGAGGAATTGTGTCCATCACTGCCTCAAAAATAGCTATTCGCAGGTTGAAGCAATCTGAGCTTTGTCTACTTTTATTCCCCGCTCCAGGAATTTGTTTACCAAACCTGGTGTGTTCTGTCAAAATGTTCAACCCACTCTTGAGGAGGAGGAAGCAGCTGCAGGGAACATGAGACTGCTTTTGGAATGCAGAATGGTACAAGTCAGTAATGGACTCCTTTTCTGTCCAAGTGAATGCTGCTAACAGCATAATCAGCGTTAGCTGGTATGTTTAGAATAGTTGACATGGTGCAAAGCATTGTGTGTTTCCACTGCTGGCTCTTTGTGCCATCCCTTTTTAGTCAGAAATAATCAGAATTCAGATATCTGGAAGCTGATTCATTGTCCTGCAGATAAAAAGCCATGTGTTAACTTGGTGAACGCCTTTCCCTTAAACATGCTTTGAAGAAATAATTAGGGAATTCTAAGGTAAAACGTGCTCTACTGCTTACAGCAGTTGTCATTTCTTAAAGCCAAAGCCTTCACTGCTTGCAAGTGTGTAGGAGGTGCTGGCTATTAATACATCCCTCCTCCAATTCTGTATTTAGTTCATGAAATAATAAACTGTTAGCAACTGGAAGGCATTGCTTTCTGGGGAATGCACGCTTTGTATTTCTTTCTTTTTAAGCTTAGCCCTTTGTAATTCTGAAGGCAATTGATGGGTTTTCAAATGCTACAGCACTGTATCCTGGAGGCACTGGTGATCATGATCAGTGTGTTTGCTGCTGCTCAGAGCCTTAAAGTAGCAATAAAAATGGAAGCAAGACATCATCTGATTTTATTGCTGTGATATTTGAATTATATGACTAGGGTCAACACTGTAAAAACTTTCAGTGGGCTGATACTTTAAAAAAAGAGAAGCAGGGTGGACTTTAGCAGAGGAGTAATACTCTACTCGAGAAAGCTGCTCTCCCTCCAGTGGCCTTCATTACTGAGCTGTTGTGTTGTCTTGTCTTGTGTCTGACACGTCTTGCTAGGATTGAAACCTATCTGGTATCTTTTTAACACATTTTCTTCTAATCCTATTCTGACATCTGCACAGTCCATTGAAAGTGGTGTCTTGTATAAGAACAAAACATCATTAGCTTTGGAAGAGTACCATCTTCTGCTTGTTTTCTGAGTTCACCTGATGCTGATTTCTGCTGATCTTTTTTGTCCTCTTCTTTTTCTAAAGAGGTTTTCCTGCTGGAAAGGCATGCAACCTTGGAGTTGGATGACTAGCCATTACCTTAAAGCGAATGTTAATTGGGTACAAACTGACCTGTAGCAATACATCATCTCCATTATCTTGGGGTACTCCAGTGAGGAGCACAGCAGCCTAAGAGAGCTCTGGACAAGCAGAGAAAAGTTCCTACTAATACCTTGTCCTTGAAGAATTATATCTAATTCCTCCTCTTAGTTGCTGAAAGAATCCCTATTACTGAAAGATAACTCTTTGTATGTCTCAACCCAAGTGAATAATTTAATATTCTTTACTTGTACTTTCATCTGTCAATGATTAAGGATTTTTCCTTCTTTTTTTTTTTTTTTTTTCCACTGACTGTGTCATGACTGATGCATTTTTCATATGGTTGCTGATTATGAGACAGAAAACTCCATTGCCTCCATGATTTGACTTACAGTTCTCTTGACCTTGTAAAGTGCATCTGGAGTGCTTTGGTCATGGGAGGTATTTGTCTTGCTTTTATTTTGTTATTCGGTTGAGCTGCTTCCGTAGAAACTCTTAGTTGCTGACCTGAGAAACACTCGCTCTCCTGAAACACATGCAGTGAGTTGGATCTCTTAATACAATGTGTGTGATTGTACATTAATTGGCGGCAGTGGTTTTTTTTTTGACTGCTTTTCAAGAAACATCTTCCTGTGCATCCCTGTTGAGCAGTTAAGTGATGAGATTTATGATGCAAATTTTGGAGAGTTAAGTCTTGTTTTTTCTGGGATTACTTGTTTCTCAGATGGATAACTACTCATGGGTTGCATGCCCAGCTGGAGAGCTGCCTGGAGGATTGTGCATGAGCATAGTTTTATTTTTTATGTAATTTGTGGTAAGCTTCAGTCTCTTTTGGTACTTGTTTGTACTTACTGCAGGATGAGACCAATTCCACTTGTTTCATCTCATTTCTCTCTCCGACTAGGCATACTAATAAAGGACAAGTACTTTATTGGAGTGGACACTCTATTGTGGAGAAACACTGTCCTGTGATTAAAAAAGAAATTGAGGGATGGGTGGAGGGAGAGAGATTAAGTGCCTTAGGAGCTCCAGAAGCTCTCTGGGGAAAGACAGGGTGTTCAGTGTGTGTCGAAAACCAGCTACAACACTCTCTTAAGGTACTACACATGATGGCCACTGGTGACAAGGGCATGCTTCCAAGTATGAAATCAAAGGTTAGTATGTGGTTGCTTCATGTACTGTAATGTCATAAGCAAAATTAATCCATAACAGAAGGTGTATTTTTCAGCGGTAAACATGTGGATTAGCAGTATCCTTTTTGTCATGTAAATATTAAAGCATAAGGTTGATTATATTCACCCTGTACATTGTTACGTGACTGCTTAGTCACTGGAAGTTGCCATTAAGGTCGTTTGTGCAATAAAATCAGTGGAGGGATTTTAACGTGGCAAGAGCCTGGCTCTGGCTTTACTGTTTGAAATGAATTGCACCTTTGGGACAAAGGTTTCATAAATATTATAACACTGCTGTTGGCCTCTGTGGGCAAAATAGCAAGATAAACCTTCTGGCTGCTGGTACTGCCCTTCCTGCTGATTTGTACCATGGCTGAAGTTACAGACCTCCATGTTATTAATCACTTCTTCAAAAAACAAAAACAAAACGAAACCCTGTGTTGTTGGAGCAGAAGGCAAGAGTTGAGAAATGTTGGTGAAATAGCACAAGTCAACTTGTGTGAAGAAAATCCACTGTGTTGCACTAAGCATTAGGGTTTGGTCTGCCAGCTGCCCAGGTGTGCAATAAGGGAGAGAGGAGAGGTGGCTTCTTAGTGCCTCTCTGGTCCCTTTTTCAGCACATGGGATCCTGAGTGGTAGCAAAATAGAGCTGCTTATTTCCTTATTTTTCAACAGTATCAAAGCAAGCTTTAGCAGGGGGTAGGGGATGTCACCACTGCTCTTCACATTGCAGGCTAGCCGTTGTCCTGCCTCAGGTGTATAAATAAAGCGCTTTTCCTTTGCACTGACCAGACCTGGGAGGTGTTGGCAACTGAGGTGATTTCTTAGACTTACAAGGCTACGTAACCTGTGTTAAAGCAAAAAATACTTCATAGCTGTTGTGTCGGTGAATGCTGCAGCAACTGTGCAGGCTGTGTGACTGATGTGCATCGTGGTCACTCAACCCTCGCTGCACCTGGCTGTTGGGAAGTGCCTGCAGAAAAGGAGGAGCTGTGAGAGTGTCTGCAGGGGCTCAATGTCCACTTAGAAAGTGGGAAGTCTGACTAGGATTTGGCAAGAACAGTGGCTGCCTTGCATCCGCTCTGTCCTGTCATCCCTCTACATTGCTCAGTTCCTCTGTACTGGCAATGATTTACGAGTTTTCCACTTACAGGTTTTGTTAGCTCGTAATCTAACTGCCTGCTGCCTTCTCGGGGAGCAGAGGCAGCTGCTGGCTCTGTGCTGACATGTTTCCTCTCCAGCAGAAGTGCTAGGGCAGCTTTTCCTCCATGATGCTCGGGTTCGGTAGTTTGCTTTTAACAGAATTCCTTGGCTTGCTGCTGAAAGAAGAGGAAAACCCTCTTTATGTTTTCATCCAAAGCCTGGAACTGCAGCAGTGAGAGGATGAAAATACTAGTAACATTGCTGGATGAAAAAGACTCAATAAAGCCTTTTAATGTCCTTGGATATTCCACTTCTTGGGGGGAGGGGGGAAAGATCTACCTTGATATGTGCATTAAGGTTTTTCCTTTGTAGAAACTCTCCCTTTCTATGCTTTTATTTTATTTGACTCTGCGATGAGTACTCCTGTCTTACATGATGTCTGAGCAAGAGAAGGAGATGGAAGTCATGCCTGCCAAGCATCTGTTCCTGTGAAAGCTGGTGGTGCTGTGTTGGTGGTGTTTTGGCAGCTCTCTCCAGCACCCTGTCAATCAGATACCATCCCCACAGCAGCAGTAGCAGCATCCTATGGAATCATGCTGCTGGAGCCCTCCAATACCCTGCCCAATGGCTCGCCTCCTGCCCCTCACCATTGTTAACAGTGCCCTGCGTACCTAAAACTATAAAATCTCAGTAGGGAGTTTTACTAAATGGTTGGTTTTTTTTGATGTTGTCTGGCATGGATTTCTCTGACTCTATAACTAGGGCAGCTGAGTTTTGCGGCTGTGAGGCAACTGTTCTTGAATTCGTCATGAGCATGTTAATGTTTGAGGAATCTCAGATGATTCTGAGATTTCAGTTAAAAGAAGTGTTAAAATGATGCTTAGAAAAATAGTATTGGTTTGACTACAGGATTTTGGTATTTTATTTTTCAATTTGAGTGATACGTTTCCAAGAACAAATGTTTTCAATATTTTAGCTTGGTAGGAACTTCAGATTTATCAAGGCTTTAAATAATTTAGGTATTAATCATCCTAAGAATTTCTTTGTGGTATAGATAAAAGACCATGGTTTTCTAACTTGTTAATAAGCAAGTTCAAACTTGATGAAGCCCTGAAGTAACTCTTACTTTATCTGTTGCTTTTTTTTATAAACCAATTGTATTAATTAATGCTGTATTTATTAATTCTGTTACAGTTTTTATTAATAGGGTGAGAAAGGTTGATTGATTACAGAAGCTGCTATATGGTATATGTCTGGATACCTACAACTGGAGATGTCCTTCACTTTTGTTTTACCTGCTTAGGGCTTTTAGCATGTAAATGAGAAGCAGCTGTAAAGAAAAGCTGAACTTGTGGACTTCAAGCAGTTCCAGAAGAATTTACCAAACCAACAGCCGAAGTATGTTTTAAGTATGAATCTGTTTTATTGAAGCCTGTGAACAAGAGTGGGAGTGGAATTTGGCAAACTGTTTTAAGTCATTCATTTTTTAATTTTTCTGATGAATGCTGTAGCTGCAAGTTAGTTAGCAGCAGGCTTAGATATTTTGAGGTTTGTGTAGAAAATAAGCCCATTCTGGAGTGTGGTGCCAGGTTATATACTGTTCTCTGACATGTTTGGCTTCAGTCTGCCCAGCTTCTGACTTACCTGCTTATAAAGTATCTGGGTGTACTGGAATTTGAACACACGAGTTTTCTACGAGAGGTTTTCTTGATCTTAAATGGAGAATCAAGAGTAAAGCATCTGTTGCTGAGCTTCTCCCATCTTCTGTAGAAGACTGAGTCTGTGAAAGGAGCGTGATAAGGAGCTATCACTTCCACATCTTTTTCTCTGTTTCCTGCTGGCAGTTCGTACGAATCCTGGAGGATGTTGGGCTGCAAGATACAAGTTTGACTGGTGGTTTGGGTTTTCTTTTTGAGGCTATTTCCTTTCTACCCATATCCATCCTTAAGATCTTTACTTCTTTTAAACCGTTATGACTTCTCTAGCTGGTATTTTAAAATTTGCCTTTGGCTTTGACCTACCTAGATCCTATGCCTTTCAAAATAGAGAATATATGTAGTAGTTTAAGGTCCTTTATGATTTCAAGGCTTTATAGCTGCATCACACGAGAGACAGGCTGTACTGCAATGCAATCAAGCATACTGTGTCAGTTTATATGCTACCACTCTGAATTTGCAGCCTTCAGCCATCACTGTTGTGCTGTTGTTGGTGTGTTCTTGAGTAAAAAAAAAAAAAAAAAAAATAGTTTTTGCATTGTGTTCACTTTTGTAAATTTTCAGCTATCGTCCAGCACCTGCTGTGGTGACAGCAGTGCTTCACAATCTTATTTGCAGTAGCCAGTGTCACTTGTAGTGTAGATATATCCTGGGCTATCGTATAGATCAGTGGATTGGTTTTGCTCAGGCTTATGCTGCAGTTTCTTGAAAGGGCTGTCATGGTTTAAGCGCAGCCTATACTCTCCCTGGGCCGGTACTTACAGGAGTGCCTTATAATGCCTGACCCTCACTCCAGCAGTTTAGACTGCAGTGTGTTTAAAGCTAAATATAGAAGAAGGCATATCTTGTGTTCCTAGTAATTAACTATTCAAGAGTCTTTTCTGTTGCACTGAACTCTTCACCATTAAAACTGCCACAAGTGGTGAGTCTTACTTTAACTGCTTTTTAAAAGAAAATTTCATTCCCAGCCGTCTAAAAGGATGTATTTTATATTCGCAAGGAGTAGTTTTAAAATCCAATAGTCAAGCTTCAGGTGCGAGCAGCTCTTCTCACAGTTTAAAAAGACACTGCTTCAAAGGAAAAGAGAAGTCTAGTGCTAGAAATTTAGCATATGCATTTATATCTTTGACAGCAGCTGGAAAAGTGTACCAGTATGGCTTGGTTGAAGGTCAGGTGTCATTCAACGTATAAAGCATCTCCTGTTCCTCTGCCACTGAGATGGCTAAGTAGAGGAAAAAGGCTTTCAAGCTCTGCTGTGAAGGCAGGCTTGGATCCTACAGCACTTTAAGAGATCCTGTAATATGAATGGTTTGACATTTTAAACTCTCTTTGCAGATGTGCAAATAGGTTTTCCAGTGTTGCAGTCATTCCAAAATGTTCCTTGGTCTGTTAAAATAGTAGCTTTAAATCTTGGTGATGAATGGGAGCCTTTCACTTTACCTGCTTATTGATCTCTGTTTTTATGACTTGTACGAAGCAAAACCAGTCTTTACTCTGAACTTTACTGGCTATTTCCAGTGCATGTGGGCAGTTTTTGACTGTGGATAAATGGTAGACATAGACTAGGAAGCCGTGGTTTGCCAAGTGAAACGTTTGAAATGCTGCAGAAGTGGCCAGCTAGTGATGCTGTGACTGGAAGAGGTAGTCTGGTGAAAGGGAACATATTGCATAGCTGGAGCATTATTAACAGTTGTTAAATGAACTGTCAGGGGTAGAGAGAGTATTACTCGGATAGTAATGTGTGATTAATCGCATCTTTCTAGCCATGGAGCTTGAGTTTTTTTTAATTCATAGTAGGAAGACGTGTTGGTAAATGTATGTACTTTTAAACTAGATCTGCAGAGTCCACAATGCCAAAATATAAATAATTCAAATTTTTGTAAAACTAAAGTAATTAGAAGAGCATGCCCGAAGGACAACACTTCTTGCACAGTAAAGCTTAATTCTGGATGAGCAAATCATACGTTGCAGTGACCTAATGACGTGCAGGGTGTGGAACAGGTGGCTTTTAAGTCTCAGTGCTGGCAATTGCTGTTGGCAGGACAGGGGATGACCCCTGATGATTGCCACATGCTGCAAAGCATCTTTGCATTCACTGCTGTTTGCATGCAGCTGTCAGTGTAGCTGCTCATTTTGCGATCTGCATCTCATGTGATTAAATGAATTATATCCAAAGCTGAAAAATAGTTTTGTTTTCTTTAGATAAAATGGCATTAATATATGATTACTTCCCAGTTTTTTTAAACGTTGAATATTGAGATTTGCTGTGAAGTTTTGAAGTTATATAAGCCAAATATTTTTTACTGTTGTTGTATGATATGCCATGTAGGTCCTTAACTGTCTATTTATACACTGAGTTGATGAGAAACATTTGGTTATCTTTTATCATTTTTACAACGCCTGTTTTTATGAACTATAAGTTACTAAAATATAGTGATGCTTGGAAGAAGCGTTTGAGCAGGATTTGATGGTTAAAACATTGTCTTTGTGGTTAAACCGTAGTCATGTCTTTAGCAGGATGGAATGTAGCCCTGGGAATCCACCTGTCTGGTGAACATCACCATGTGCCCTGCCAAGCCATCCCAGGATGGTTCCCAGTCCTGGTGGCTTTTGTGCCCCCGAGCATCCCCGTGAGCTATATGGGCAACGCTGCTGAGCTCTTGCCCCAGCAGTAAGGGCAGAAGCTCCATCACCTTCCTGCTTGGGTTTGAACCTTCAGGGTTTTTTATAGGGATGCGAAGAACAAGGCTTTGAGAGAAGCATCTTGTCAGTTATTCTTGGATTTTAGTGCTCTTCATCTTTAAGATAATGTGAAATATTCTTATATTCTTTGAGTATACATTAAGAACTTTATATCTATTTCACATGTCAGGATTTTACTACACTAAATGTTTATTTTGCCTTGTCTCTAAATGCCATAGTAAAAGTTTTTTCTCTCCTTTTTTTTTTTTTTTCCTCCAGAAATTTTATGAATAAGAATCAGAAGCCGGTGCTAACAGGCCAGCGGTTCAAAACTAGGAAGAGGGGTAGGTTATTGTTACATTGTTTTATTTCATTTTCCTCTTTGTTAAAATTATTAGAAACAGGGCAGGTGGAATAACTGAAAGCTCAATAGGATTAAGGTTTTCCTCTTCTTCAGCCACGTTAAGAGTGCAGATGATGTTTTAAACTAAGCTCTACGAATTCTAGTATTTTTGCTGTATATTTTAGGACTTCCTGTAAAATTTGTATTTATTGGCTATTAAGTCTTCTCTAAACCTCAGTTAAAAAATTAGCTACTAACTAAATTTATGGCATATTTGCATACAAGGAAGAAAACTTAATTTATGTTTTTCAGGTGTTTTTTGACACTTTGTTAAAGTGTCATTTTCAACTAAGAAAGCAAAATATGAACTTTTATTTAAAGGTTATGTACGGAAAATTGTCTGACTTTTTTTCCAAATCAGCACAATCTCTATAAATGAACTTTCGCATCTGAAAATGAGTTCTACCACCTTCCTTCTCCAAGAGATTGGCCCTGCTTTCTGTAACAATAGAGATCAGAAAGCTCCTGTTTCACAAATATTGGATTTGCTGTTAGTGTAGTTTGGTTTTCTTGTTGTTAAAATAATGCAGTTACCATTGCATAAGTCTCATTTTTCTCATTGTGATACCGATTTTCTGTAAAAATGAGCATCTCTCTCTTTCTGTACAATATTTCATCAATTTTTAAAGAAAACGAAGAGGTACTAATTATACTGATCATCCAGGTATTTTCTACAATGAGTGTCATCTTAACATGCTTGCTCACACTGTACTCGGAGTTCGTTTGTGTGAGGTGAATGCCCAACACTTTGAGGCAGAGAGCAAAACCAGAGGCAATAAATTTTTTTCAGGGGAAAAAAAAGTCTGTGAAAAGAGGCTTAGATTTTTTTGCTGTTGCAATAGCACACAAAGGTGAGGTTCCTGTCTGTCACGTAACAGACTTTTTCCATCTTGACTTTTCTGTTTCTGATCAAAAGCTAACACCTAGTCTTAACATCTTTTGACAGAAAATGTGAATAAGAACATTCTCTCAGTGTGAATGAGAGAAACAAGAAGAGTTCTTAGAAAGTTACAAATTCTGACATAAGTCTGAAGAGCTGAGTGAATGTCTTAAGGTCTAGAATGATCACAAAGCTTGGATGAAAATTGCAGAAACAGTTTGATTTCAGTCATGTTAAAAAGCAGTGCCAGCTTTCTCTTGTCTTTCCTTCTTTGCACACATCACTTCTTCAGTTCAACTGGTGCGGTCTCTCAAATGGAAAATGTCCTTACTGTGATGCGCATAAAATGTTTGTAGGTATAACTAATTGAAAAATAAATCTATATTGTTTATGGCCAACTGTCATGATGCTCCAGTAGTAGTGGGATTAATGTTCTATCAGAACATTATGAAGTAGGAGCTGTACACTGCATTAACTAGCAAAAGCACAGATGTAGCTAGAGGAGTGGAATTAACAATCCCTGTAGAAATACCTCAGTTAGATCAACTATTGAAAGCAATCAGATATGCATACTGCTGGATTGATCCAGTGTATCAATCACTAAGTCAGTTATGGTACATATGTTATTTGATATAATTGTCTTAGAAAATGTTATCTCTCAAAACAACTTTCTCTTCGGTCCAGATTTTGCACTGTGTTTGGCACAATGGGTCCTAATACAGATTTAGTCTTTGACTTCTATTTAATCCAAGTAATAATTGGAATAAATAGATTTTACTTGTAATTCTGTGCCTATCTCTTGAATTTTTGTTACAGTGATTGGAAGTGACACTAGATAACTCATTAACTACATAAAAGAAGGAAAAGACTTGGAGGAGGTCTGGAAGATTAAGTGGAGTGTTTGGGTTTTTTTTTGGGGGGGGTGGGAGGTTTGAAAGATTGCTTAAATGGGATTGGAATATTAAATGTCTTTACTATAGAAATTTTAGCATGCAGGCACTTCTTTGTGTGCTTGAAGCATAATACCTCTTCTTCAAATATGATGGGATACTGGTTTCCTTAACATTTGAGGATCCTGCTTAGAAAATTGTAGATACCTGTTTTCTTTCTAGAGGGAGGGGGCTTGAGGAAAAGAAATGTCTTTCTAGCATATTTATTCCCTTCTGTTTGTATATACTTTTTGTATCTTTGAAGTGTCACAGGCTGTTGTATCTTGGGCTTAAAACTATCAGGGTTTTTTATGCTGACTTTCAGTAGATCAGGGAGTCCCTCAGGTAGGACACAGTACAGTGGCTGTGGTTTGACCATGGCATTTTGGTCAGAGGCTATTCTGTTGTGTGTAACAGGCAGAAGGTGTGTGACTTGTGTCCCATGATTACTCTTCTGCTCCCAGAAGCACTGCCTTTGGAGGAAACAGTGAGGCGTGACATGGCAGGCATCTTACAGATGTCCATATGGACTGTTAGCACTGGTCAGCTACATGCAATTAATCTCTGAATGTGAACAATTTCTGAGCTTTCAGAGAGCTAAAAATGAAGAAGATTTTTTTTTTTTTCTTTTAAGTTTGAAACTGTGCTTAATGTCTAAAATATTTTTGAGATAGGACTATGAAATCCTTGGGCAGGGGGGTTGGAAGTAGGTGATCTTCCAACCCAGGGTCCCTACCAACCCAAACCATTCTATGATTCTAAGAAGAAGGAGCTTGTAAATCTCACTCTTTCCAGTTCTATTGTTTGACCTAGTAAGAGGTGTAAAACCTGCCTCCAGGATACATAGTGGCAGCCATTAAAATCACTTTAAAAAGACTTGAAGGAAGGAAATTACATTGTAAAGGGAAGAACTTCCCGAGGGAAAGGAGGCATCTCACAGTTCCATATGAAGTTTGTAGCAATCTGGGCGGCTAACCAGTTCTTAGTAAAATCTCTGTACCTGATGAATACTGCTTCTTTTTGGTGAGAGTTGAAGTAAATGGCATCTGGCCAGTATTTGTGCTTATGGTGTAGTTATGTGAGGTGTGGGTTGTACTGAACCACATGCATGTGAACTGATGGCTGTGTGTGTTCTGAAATGGAAGAAGAAGAAATGGGAGTAGTGAAAATGCCAGTAGGTAGTAAAGAAAATTTATATATCCAGACAGTTGACAAATCCCTAGGACAAAAAGCTTTCTGAAGCATTAACTGTAAGTGTGTATTGTTTAAAGTAAGTTGACAGGCATTACCTGAGACCCAAGTTGTTCCCATGGTACACATAACATAGGGTTAATATCTGTTAAAAAATACGGCGGAAAGGTAAATGGCAGCATAAGAAGAAGCTAAGCAAAGCAATGCATATTGCTTTCAGGAAGAAAATAATTTAGTAAAAAGTCAATATTAATACCTTTGTGTTAACATGAAGTCAGAAGAGGGGCCAAACAGGGCATCTCATTTTTCTTCCACAGAAATGCAGTTGTGGGCCTGCTATTGAGAGGGTAAGATTAATTCTTAAGAATAGGGGTATAAATGTTATTTTCATATAGCAGAGGACAGGAAATGTTCTGAGAACATGATGAAAATGAGAAGCTCTGTATAGCCATGCTGCGTTGGATATTGTATGCATCACATCTGCAAGCTACGCCTGCGTTTGCTAGCTCCTGATTGAAACTGTGCTTGTTTAGTAATTGCGTACTTGACAGCTCAACACACTGTCACCCCTTCTTGATGATGGCTTCTTAATCACCTTGTTGTACTACATCAGCATATTCCTCTTCAGTACATGAGCTTGGTAGGAAAATGCTTCAATAAACTTATAAATAATTTTTCATGCAATGAGTTCACCTCCTCTTCCTGTGTGAATTTTTAGATTGTGATAGACAAGAAAATAGTAGGGTACTCCAGATGAGAGGAGGACTTCTAGGGCAGGAGAAGAATCGATTTAAAATAGCTAAGAAATACTAATCATGGTAGTGTGTTTGCACTGAGCACTGTTCACCCAGGATACCAAGCATATAGCAGCTTTCAGTTTAGATGCTAACATCTTAAATTTTTAGAAAAAATAGATTTGAGAAAGAAAAATAGGAATTATTTTTTTTAACTCCTCTGATAAGACAGAACTCTGTCTTCTTACTGGTTAATGACTTTTTTTTTTTTTTTTTTTACCCTGAAAATAATGCATACTTATTTGGTAACGCGAAAGAGAATCATTGTGCTCAGAGACTTGTTTATGGGTGGAGCTGGGTTTCTTGCACACGAACAAAACTGCCTGAAGTACTCCATTAAAAGGCTAGCTTGTTTGCGGGTTGGTTGCTTTGTTGCTTGTTTTGGGTTGTTTTAGTACTTCAAGTTGGAAAAGAGCTCCAACAGTGTATTTAGAAACCAGTCTGATAGCTCAGATGAGATTGCAGTAGTATGCTTCTCTGTAGGTATTTTCTCAGATCAAAGACATGTTCTTCAGTTTCCCCACTCGATCTTGTCTGGTTTGTCTACCATGAGCATGCCCTGCAGATATAAGAGAGTTTCTCAAACAGCAGACTCCAGATCTTCATCACAGCCGAAAGTCAAGGTAACAGAACTGAGAGTCCCAAGGTGTGGGGTGAAGTAAAAGCCTGGGAAGAAGTCACTTGCAGTCCAGAGAAAGAGCATATCGAGTTCATTGGATGATGAGAGCTAGGCTGAGAGAAACTAAGTTGGCACTATGGTTGCATGCATCAGTTTAGGACTATCTGGGCTTGGGCACAGGTGGTTTCATGAGCATGAGTATCTGTGTAGTTGAGTAATCCTCAGCTTTGGTATGAGGAGGTCAGATTTGTGGGATGGGGCAGCAACGCACATGGAGATGGGTAATAAAGAGTCAACAAGCCACTAAAAGCTAGGTGTAGCAGGGGATTTCTGGAAAATAAGATGATGCTTCATATTTCCAGTGCTTCTGAGCTCTTGACAGACAGCTGTGGAGCTGCTGTTGGCTGCTGGACTCCTTGGAAGGATGCGTTGACTCCTTGAAAGGAAGGTAGTCACCTTAGCTTCCCAGCAGCCTGGGACACTGAGTGGAAGGGAGTGCTTTGTGCCACCTTACAGATAGGATTATGACAGGTGAGGGGGATGTGTTGGGAGAGAGGGAGAATATGCAAGTGGTGTCCTGAAGATGGTAGAATGAGTGCACCCCAGGTGCATGCAAGAGAACAAGAAGAAACTTTTTTCTATTAGAAATAGTAAAGCTAATAAAAGTAGGCACTAAGTTAGTTACTTAATTGCCATAAGACTATTGTGGTAGGAAGCAAGAGATTGGGGGAAGAAAGGCTGTCAGAAACCAAGGTCTTTTGGTTAATGACAGGAATAAAAAGCTGCAGTATGAGTTGCAGGGAAAGGAAACCTGCAGCAAGAGCATGTGTAAAGTCCAGAACCTCTTTCCCCAAAATGTCTGTGAGGATTACAGCTGGTATATTTCAGGCTGCATTAGCATGTGTTTAGGCAGGAATTTTACTGATCCTCATTCATCTTAGTAACTAAAAACCTCTGGATTTATCTTCTGCATATAATATGTGCAGGTTTTTTAAGAACTTGTATCAACATTTGTGTCAGCAGGTGATAAGTTTTGGATTTGCTGAATGCCACAGAACACATTGCAGTTTTGTTTCTGAAGTTATTTGGACAGTATGAAGCATTTCATATGTGCCTTTATATAAAGCTGGGACTTGTTTTGTTAAGAAGCTTCTAGTGTCTGTAGTAATCTGTTAGCAGCCTGCAAAAAAAAGCAGCAGGAGGTATGGATAAATCTACCTCGCTTTATCTGGAGGTTGTAGTTACATCTGTTGTGGCTAATAGCCTCGAGGTCCTTTCCAATCCTAACTATTCTATGATTTAAACATAGGGATGCTCTCTGGGTATCAGACTGTACCCTAATTGAGGTTCAACAAGAGACAGCTGTAGAAAATGCAATGTGAGCAGTGCATGTCTGTGTTCCTAGTGCTGCTCAGGGCTGGAAATATTAAAGATAAATTCTTGGTTACTCTGTGTTGCCTGATGCTAAGTGTTTACACAAACCCTTTTTATTAATACCTTTTTGAAAGTATTTTAGATGTGTGACAGTAGTTATTTAAAGGAAAATATCAAGAAATGAAGAATGGAGTGTTCCTATAGTCAGATTATGTACACATAACTGACATTCCCTTTACTCTGCTGTCAGACTTAGCAAAGCATAATGATACACACATTCAATATCTTCAACAAGAAAAGGAAGAGTATGAAATTTGAAAACCATTTCAATAGTTGCATTTTTTCCACTTTAGTTATTTATTCCTGTACGTTTGTATGTGTATTGGTGTTGAGTGAATGAGGAGGAGAGGGAAATGAAGGTAAACACTGAAGACTTTCCAGAGGCAATAAAAGCCAAACACAAACTTTTGGTGTGTTGACCAGAATGGGAAGAATATGTTTGGGTGTCATGGTCATTTCAGTTCCTGAGTGATAAGGGATTTTAGCAGAAAGATTAAATGATGACTGTCTGTCCTTTTCTTCTCCTTTATTTCTGTTCCAGATGAAAAGGAGAAGTTTGAACCCACAGTCTTCAGGGATACGATTGTCCAAGGCCTCAATGAAGCTGGGAATGACCTGGAGGCTATAGCCAAGTTTCTGGATGCAACAGGCTCACGACTTGATTACCGCCGCTATGCCGACACACTCTTTGATATTTTGGTAGCTGGCAGCATGCTAGGTAACCTGCAGTGTACTTGATACAGAATTTTGATGATCAGCCCTGCTTCTTTTAAGCTGCTGTCTTCCTTTACAAAGTGGATATTATAAACTGTATTACAGTTTCGCTTATCTAGATACCTCTTCATCTTGTATCATAGCATTGTTTGTAGTGCAGGAATACCTAGGGACTTGATGGTGTGAGGCATTCTGCAAATATCACAAAAATGGATACTGCTGAGAAGCCTTTGGCCTGAGCTGAGAGGACTTCATTAGCATAAAATTGTGTAATATAGCACCCCAGGTTATTAGCTGTTGCAAAGCTTTCTTTGTAGATGTTGCAGCAAAGGATAGCTAAGAGAAGAAGTTAAGGATCATGAGGAGTACTTTGTGGATGTTCATGGGGCATTTCTCCCACGTATTGGTAGCAGCTTGGCAAAAACATCCTGTTCATCTTTCTCTGTATTTTGAATATGTTGGCTCTTTTTACTGGTCACATTGGTTTGATTCCTGCTTCCTGCTGTTTGGTATGTAAGAAGAAAAGATGGTTTTGTAAGACACTTAAGGTAATGCAGGAAGCAAAAGACAGTGCAAATATCTAGGAAAAAGCCTCTCAAAAAAATAAGCCAGGAGAAAACTTTTGAAGACATGTTTTAAATATTTACATGCACCTGGTAAGCATTAGAGGGGTTAGGAGGATGTTCCAAGTCCTCAAATTAGTAACAGACTGCTAATAGTTTTCTCTTTGGAAAGGATTTACATTATTGTGGTGTTTAAAGTAGTAGTTAAAATACACTCAAGGGTTATGCTCTAACCCATTCTTATTTGATCACATTCAGGACTCTCAAAACTAGCTGAGGTTCCTTAGTATGAACTGAATCTCTGTCCTGTGAGGTTTGTGTGATCTAAGGTGCAGCATATTGGCCAGCCTGTCCCTTCTGTCAGATGCCACCACAGCCTTGCAAAACTCAGTCTCTCTCTGTTCCACCATTTCCCCTGCTAGCTCTTACCTTTGCCTTTTGCTTTAATGACACTTACATAACATTTAAAAGACATGTAATTACAGATCATTCTCTAAAGTGAGAAATTGTTCCTTGTGATTTTTTTTTTTTTATTTCACCTATTTTAGCTCCTGGAGGCACACGCATAGATGACAATGACAAGACCAAGATGACCAACCACTGTGTATTTTTTGCAGATGAAGATCATGATGCCATCCGAAATTATGCTCAGGTCAGTAAAGGCGTTTGATTGATTACTGATTTCCATTTCTGTATCAAAGGAATTACAGCAGAACATCTGCAGACTGTCTAGGCTGCAATAAGCTAGTTACAGGGGAACTGAAAATCCAGTTAACCAGTAGTCTGCCCTAACCTATACGTTTTGGGTAAGAAAATAGTATGTCTAAAATAATCTGATCTTAGCTAGCAGTGCTTTATTTTACAAAAAGCAGTCTTACTTACTTAGTCTGCTGCTGATTCAGCATAGTTTTAGACACCATCCTTATTACTTTTTTGCATTATTATATATATTTTATGTAATTTATATATTATATATATAATTTAAATGATATCCTTTGCATTTTCACCATCATTATTTTTGTGTATGCAGTCTGAAAGCTTTGTATGAATATATTTTTAGAAACAAATTAATTGTATTAAAACTACAGCGTATATCAGAAATAGTGTGGCTAACAGGACTAGGGCAGTGAATGTCCTCCTGTACTTGACACTGGTGAGGCTGCACCTTGAATGCTGTGTTCGGTTCTGGGCTCTTCACTACAAGAAAGACATTGAGGTGCTGGTGGATGTCCAAAGAAGAGCAATGAAGCTGGTGAAAAGCCTAAAGCAAAAGTCGTACGAGGAACAGCTGAGGGAACTGAGGTTGCTCAGTCTTGAATAAAGGAGGCTCAGGGAAGACCTTACTGCTCTCTGCAATTACCTGAAAGGAAGTTGTAGTGAAGTGGGGGTTGGTTTCTTCTCCAAAGTAACAAATGATAGGACAAGAGGTAATGTCCTCAAGCTGTGCCAGGGGAGGTTTAGATTGGATATTAGGAAAAATTTCTTCACTGAAAGTGTTATCAAGCACTGGAACACCCCAGGGAAGTGAATAAAAGACCTGTAGATGTGGTACTAAGGGACAAGGTTTAGTGGTGGACTTTACAGTGTTTGGTTAATGATTGGACTTGATGATCTTGAAGGTCTTTTTCAACCTAAACAATTCTATCAAGTATATGAATGACAGAAAGTGCAAAGCTGATGCTTTCAACCTTTAGTCGTATAGCTAGTTAGGAATTGAGCATATATTCCAAGAGCTTAAATTTCTTCTATGGATGTGATATATAATTTCTTTTTGCAAGGGTAAGGCTTGCACAGATAGGCGTATGTGCAATTAACACAAAAAAAAAAACCAACAGTGAAGCCTAAAACATTATTGAAGAGAAGCTAGTGTTGGGTAATTCCTTAATGGAAGATAATAATTATATGAGAAAATATAGTAAGAATTCTGTTGAAAGTTCAAAGTCACCATGCAGTTTGGATGCAAGTAGGATTGCATAAAAATGCAATCCCATTGAAACTCCTTTATGTCAAAAGTCATTTGTTAATTGCAGTAACATATTTATCTTTTTAAATAACTAATTATTGGGATGCTGGAGAGAGTAAGTGAAAACATAAAAGCCACTGGCCCTCCTCAGGTGTTGAGGGTGGTAAGCTGCTGGTGTGTGACTGATTTGAAGGACAACACATATTTGCTAAATGGTAGAAAGCTGCTTTAAAAGTACATCTTTGATAATCTGAAGAAGTGAAATATACTTATTTCTAGAAAGGGAGTCAATATTCTTGTGTATCAGCTTTATCATCTCTTAAAACCAGGGTATTCTACTTCAGGAAAATCTTTGTTATTGGTAAAAGCATTGATTCTATCTTCTTAAATTTTAATATTTTAATAGTTTGATAATAAAAATTGGTAGTACCAGTCTTCCAAGGAGAAAGTGAACTTTAAAATAAAAGCTTTCATGTTGGAAAATGGAAAGGAAGGCTTCAGGATTTGGAGCAGTGGAATTTTCAACGTATTCTCTGCGTTTCAAACCAAAAGCCACCAAAACAAGTCAACATGTTGTAGTTAATGCCTGAAGAGATGTATCCTTTTATAGACCTTGCCATTTTTTTTTTTCATACTTAATGGGAAATAGAGCTCTTACTGAATTATGAAAAAGTGGAGCTAGGCTAAAAGAGTATTTAGAGCTTCCTTAACTTCTAGGTAATTTATTCTTCTGGCTCCAAAGTGAATCATTAGTGTGGCCATTTTTTGTGGGTTTAGTCATGGAAACAATTCAGACAGTGAAAGGTCTTCAAGAAAAAAGACTAAAGCAGATGTTGATATTTTAGCAGATTATTTCCTTGTCAAATATATTTTTATCATTTACAGGGACTTAGAAAAATTATGAGATTTTGTTTGGAAATATGAACAAGATGCTAGTTTGTGTTTTCATCTTACACCTTTTTTATAAGAATTCTGTGTGTCTCTGCCTCTCAGCATGGCCACAACTTGATTTTCACTTGTTCTGAGCCAAAATATTACCATTTAGGATATTTGGATGTATTTCCTGTTCTATGAAAACTTTCTAAACTTAATTTCTCCCACCACTACCATACAGCCTGACAATAATGTGATTTGTTTCCCATCTAAACCTTCTCACCTGTGACAGTAAGTCATGTATTTTGTGCTCTCAATACAGGAGTGAGAGCAGTGACTCATTTATTTAATATTTTATCTCTCCCTTCTATCTGAGTGCACCCTGCACCTATGCTGCTTCTGCTTTCATAATCTGTGGTGATATGATGGGAAACAAGTGGTGAAAACTGGAGAGTAAGTGTTTCCAACAACGTACTTGTAGAAGCTTTGTCAAATTTTCTCCCCGTGGCAGCAGTGTGTTTTGTTGTAAGCATTCTTGTTAGTGGATTTGACAAAGATCCTGCATCTACTGAGGATGCCCAGCAGTGCTACTCACTTCATTGGCTTACACCTGACAACTTCCCCAAAGGGCTGTGTTACCAGGGGAAGGGTGCAGAGTTAACCTCCTCCTCCTTTCCCCTGCTTTTAAACTATGGGTAGGGTGAAGAGTAGAGTAGGAATAGAATTTTGAGAAATGCGAGAAAATAAGATTCTGAAACTGCAGTAAATTCTCTGATGCAAACATTGCTCTATGAAGCAAGAATTGCAAAACTGGTATTTTTCCACTGGTGAACAAACTAATAGAGAAGGCAACCCAGCAGATAGCTGCAGAAATACCATTCTGCTGGCTTTTTATTTCCTGGAAGCAGTGTCTCTAAAGGAAAACTGAAGTGGAATATTAGAGTGTGAGAGGTCAGCAGTGCTTCCTACTTTTTCTTTCCTGCTGTGGAAATAATAAAAATAATTCTTTTCATGGATTATTTAATGATATTCTTTATGGATTCAGTAGTGGCCCTTTGCATTTTTTATTAAGAAGAGTGGCTGCAACTGTTACATTTTTACAGTTAATCTGTGTTTATCTTTAGGTCTTCAATAAACTTATCAGGAGATACAAATACCTGGAGAAAGCATTTGAAGATGAAATCAAAAAGGTAATGTTGGTGGTAGTCTCCTTGAGCATTAGTATTTTTTTTACCCGATGTAAATGTATAATGTGTATTCATACAAATGTGGCACTTCTACGTATTTTATTTAGCTCTACTGGGAAAGAGGATGGAATCTACAGGTGACAGCTTTAGTCTGCAAAATTAGCTCTGTGGGATTATTGCTGGCTGCACTTGGTGTAGAGTAATTCTGAATTAATGCTTCCTTTAGTTGCTTTGACCAAGCTCACTTTCTTATCTGAGGCTTTTGTATGCAGAACTTCAATATGCTTTGGGGTGTAGCTGTTAATGGGAGGTGGTGTTACTATCCTGCTAATGGAACAGCTCTCTGGGGGGTTTCCACAGAATAAATGCGAATCTGCTGGGCAGAATGGCAGTTGATCTATGACTATTAAATAACTCCTGCATTGTAGAATGAATCCTAACCATAGGTTTTTGTATTTGGGGCCATAGATATGTGCAAGAGAAAGTCATCACTGCTGGCAGAGTGCTCAGGGTTTGCCTGTTAAGCTGTAGCGGGTATTTGTGGATACTGTTCTGTGATACTGGATTCGAAGGAGGCAGGAAAAACCTGGGTAGAAATTTTTGAAAAACAAAATACAGATTTATTTTGCCTATTTTGAGTTCCTGATAACAATGTAAATATCTTTCTCTAATGGCCTGAGTTAGTAATAAACACCTTCTGTGCTGTGACAGGCATTCTGATAATGGCAAAGCCTGTTCTGTGATTAAAATACAATGTTTCTTAGAAGAAATAGTGTTTTTCCATATTATTTAAACATTAGGAAGATTTCTGCAAGGGTCAAGTGAGGGTAAGTCTGGAGCATGATGCCTCACCACCCCTCTTGTGGCTGAGTAAATTTTGCTCTGATTTATACATTCTTGCTTATATAGGAAATTATTTTTGCACTCGTGGCCAGTACGCCTCTCAACTGATGCTGATTGCTCAATACATCATTCTAAAGACCTAAATTTACCTCTATCCCCACACAAATCTAATGTTCTTGCTGTTAATTACTATAATCATTGACATGAGAAGCACTGACTCATAGTATTCAAGTTTCAGAGAGTGTTCAGCATATTAAGCAAATGCCGTGTCAATTCAAGCCGCCTCCTCTCTCTCCTGTAACTTGCTTGGTTTGGAATCCTTGAAGTTTCCGAGAATTTACTTTGCACACTTAGCGACAAGATGAGACTGTGGTTAATACATGATATGTGGTTAACTCTTCAGTTGAGGAACAAGTGCCTTTGATGTGATTTTTAGCCATACTCAAGTTTGAGAGAAAGCAATAACTTGAGGTACAGTGTGACTGGAGCCGTTCTGCTCCTTTAAAGCCATTAGAAGGATCCTAGCAATGGCAGAACAGGGTCAGAGTGGGCTTATCCACTTTGCAAACTGCAAATCTCAGTTTTATGTACATGGGTTTTATATAGTTTTGAGTGTCAGATCACATCTGGTATGGCAAATAACAAGATCAGGTTTGCATGGTGGTCCTAAGCTGAGGGGAATTTTTCCACCTGCCCTTCCACTCTTATTGCTGGCATGAATCTTGGTGTGGCTCCTGGGGACCTCGCCTTTCTGCATGGGTGCTGGTTGCATTCCCTTACTCAATTAATGCAGTTTATCTGAGAATTAAAAACTAGGAAGGTGGCTGTGAAGGAGTTTGGGCCTGTGTATCTCATCTGCACTGGTATTGCCTTAAAACCCTTGATGACTGTTTGTAGATGCCTCTTGCTTACCTTCTCCCTCCACACCAAGTGACTGGCTTCTCACCGATGAGGTTGTTGGGTTTTAACTATTTAATGCTTTAATCCCTATGTGCAATAACTTGAGTAGCTGCTCATGGCGTATCAAAAGATAGATACATTAGTATTTCTAGATGGTATCTGCAAAATTTAGTCGTTCAAAGACTACTGCAGGAAGTCGATGGTTAGAAAAGCAAGAGGGTGACTCCTTGATGTTGTTTCATTGGTCACTGTCCCAGGAATGCAGTTCTTCTGGCAGATTCATTAGGCAGCTAGGGTGCTGAGGGAAAATTAGCTCTTCTCACAGAAAAAGTCATGCTAAAAAACCCAAGGCAATACCAGAGCAGTTTCACTCTAAAGAAGCAGATGGTATCAGTGAGATTTCTCTTTCAAGAGAGATTGTTTTAAATGGCAGTATTTGTTCAAGTATTTGCTTTATCTCTTCTAATTCATAATTTTGTCATTAGGACATTGTTATTTCCCAGAACCTTTCCCTTTATTGTCTGTTTCTATCCTTCAAATGTTTTATTTTTTAAATCTTTCCTCAAAATATTGCCAGTTATTCTTTTGCCTAGTGACATAAACAAACCTTACATCTAAAGTTTTACATGTAGATTATATTGTGCAAGCAATTTCAAAGAAGACAAAGACGTTTAAGTGCATTGCTCACCTGCTGGTTTTTGATATAGGCAACTTTAGTCCATAGTACACTGGGCAGTGCCCATGGCATAGACCTTTGACAACATTTTGCAGTAATTTCAGTTCCAAATTCTCAGTTCCAAATTTGTGTCCATCTTTCTTACATACGTGTTTCTGTTCAGGTCAGTGGATGAAGAATGCAATATTAGCTGTATGCATAGGGTATTTGCATGTTTAAGTAGCATCCTATATAGTTGCTTTTATTATCAAAGTTGGGAAAAAACACAGTTAAGTATGCTTTGTCTTAACAGTGGTAAATATTACTGAGTCATACGAGGACAGTCTGAAGTACTGGGAAATTTTATGAAGACCTTTGTTCATGTTCCCATTTTCCTAATGAAAGACCCCTAAGTCAAGCTGGGAATGATGAAATCAGAGGAGAATAACATTCCAAGATCAAATGAGGAGTAAACAGAGATGCTTTAAGTCAGTTAAATGAAAGACAAGAATCAGTCAGTGGGTATCTGTTATGTTAGCTGCCTTATCCATTGCTGACATTTCAGTTCTGTGTACAGATGTCCAATGCTAAAGCAATAGACCAGTTCACATAATGAAGATATAAAAAGACACCATACTCCCTGTGTGGATAAAATGCCTTAATTTTCACTAATAAGGTTTCTAAATTGCATGAGGAGAGCAGAAGCACTTGCTTCGCTTATGTGCTTTTTAATGTTGTGTTCATGTCTTTACTTGTGCATACCTTTTATGCCCAGAACTTGCACCTAAAAGACAACTTCTTTAAAGGCAAAAATAGCACAGAATGGCACATTAGGTCTGGTCTTGTGCTTATTAGGAATTCTGAACTCCCACTTAAATAGGTGGGAGTTCTTATAGCTATAATAGAAATACAAAATTGTGAACCAGAACTGCGCATTTTATGCCTGGAAGCAGTCTGCATCTGTAACAAAAGCAGTAATGCCAGTGCTCAGCTAACAGCAGGGAAGTATCAGCTTGGAGAACTTTCTGTGGGTGGTTTGATACTGTTCTGAAATGACTTGGACATTTTCTGACTTCCCTGCTGAGGTTTGTGATTGTGATGGTGAAAGAAGAGCTCTTAAAGTAATCAGCAATAAAAAAACTGAAACAGCAGCTTTGGACTGAACATTTTGTTTTTTCTGATGGTTTTTAAGTGGGTTTATTAAAAGCTTTTATTCTTTCTATCACCCAGTCTCCACCTAAATTAGACTGTTTCACAATTGCTTGAAAGTACAGAATAATATCCTTGAACAGCAGAAAATGACGTATATTTGAGCTGCTTTTCAGAAGTATTAGTAAAACAAAAATTATGCTAGTATCATCAACAATACTTTAAGTAATGAGAGACATGCAGAAGATGAGGTTTCTGCTCAAAACATACTGCAGTGGCATCTAGTTCGAGAACACTTTCAGATTGATGCTGAGAGACTTGCAAGAAGCATGTTTCAAAAGAAAAGGAAGAGGACGAGACTGTGAACTTCATAGATACATTATTTCAGACATTCCAAAACATTTAATAATTTCAGACTTCTCAAAAGTAGAGTTGGTAAATATTTGGAAGTCCTTCTCTTAGAATCCTTCTCCACCTTGGACTGTGTAACTGGCTTTGCAGCTGCATTTCCTGCCGTTGTTGCTTTTGTGACTCGGATCTGAAATGAATGGGTATAACCCTTCATAACTCATTGCTGACAAAACCCAATGGAGGTTACAGCTCAGAAGTAGGGCAAAACCTGGTCTTCCATGTTAAAGTAGTCAGGCTGACCACTTTCTAAACAAAATCATCATCTGTTGCTTATATGGGAGCAGGAGGAATAAGAGTCAAGTAGGCTATACAGAAGGCTAACGCTGTTTGCTCTTTAATGGTCTCTGTACTTACGTAAAAAGGTCCAATTCCCATTTCTTTTCTTGTGCAGATCTCATTATGGTACAGTATTGTTGATGAAGCTTGTATAATGACAGCTTTAAATCCCCAAACTCCATTTTACTTTAGGCTTCTACTGAAATCCTGTAAAAATGTTTTCAGTCTTCCCATTAAATGTGGCCCTGAAGTTCCTTTACCTGCTCCATTATATATACCAGTTAATTGCTGCATTTGGAAATACAGCACACCACTTGCTTTTCATCCATATATTTAGAAATAATAATTCCATTCATCTGCAGGGTTTTTTTGGTTGCGAGTTGCACTTTTTTTAAATAAAATTACACCTTGAGATTTTATAGTTTAATAATTTTTCTTTTAAGCTAAAACTGCATGTTGCAGTCATTTGCCTGAAGCCAGTTAAAAAACAAACCCAAATGATTTGTCTATGGCTGAATCATTCAGGCCTGTGTAAGCTGTAATTTAAAGCTGAGTTTATTATGTAAGTGCTACTGTATGAATGAGAGGGGTTTTTTTCAGTTCTGTTCACTGATGCAGAGCTATTCATAAAACACTGCAAGAGTTTTATTAACTTACTTTGCTAGTTATCTGGATTTATAAAATGTCACTACATTCAGAAAGCTTTACAGTTTATGGTAAGCTCTTGAAGAGCTCTCACTGTCCATGGTAACAAACACACACAGGAATGTGTGTGCTATTCTATCTGTTTGTATGGGTGAGATTTGGTAATTGAGAAATACTGTTAATGTGGAAACTGGGTGGAAATTTTCCATTAGAATGAGTTGTTCTGCTTTGCTTGCATCTATTTCTCCTTTGGAGAAGGAAGAATGGTGTCATGACAGCAGCAGGTAGATGAATAAAGCACTAGTAGCTGAAGAAGGAAATGAAAATTCCTTTTAAACGCCAGAAATGGATGTATGCAGTCTTTCATTTTTTTTTTTTCTTTTTTCTTGTGGTGACAGTAAATTTGTAAGCGAGCTTCTGGTGGCGTCAGCAGCTTTTTGCAATGGATGGAGCTGCCCTTTGCTGTCTAGCCTCCTTTTATTATTTAACAGTAATGTTACTGGCAGAATCTCATTTTGCGCAACCTTTTCCTTATGTAAAGTCAAAGAGGTGTAATCTACTTCATAACTGTGCTTTAAAGTCATTTGTTTTAACATAGAAAGTTAAGATATTTGAAAGAGACCTAATTGCCATTTTTAGACTTCTAAGAGGTGAATACATAGTTCTCTAGCACTTAATTAAGATAGTGAGATTTGTGATTTTTTTCTCAAGCTATTTGTTTCCTCTTGTAATTAGTAGTGGGAATGGTGAGGTCCTAAAGCAGCTTTTGTTCCTGTCTGTCCTTCGTCAGCATTATCAAGAATGTCTGAACTTGAAATATATTTCTCATTTTAGCTAATAGAAAATTGGTTGCAATTGTTCTGTGTTCCCTTCCCCAAAAGCAAAACAGGAAACTTTCTCATCCTTTTATTGTTTTCATGAGTAAGGGTTTTTGTAAGCTAAAAATTGAACTGCAGCTGTGTGGGGTTTAGTCCAAAGTCTGAACATGTGAATGGGTAGGCTCCTGTCAGTGTGCTGAAGTCAGCAAGTCTGTGGTCCTGTAATTCCTGTGGGTCTCAAGCCTGTAACAAGCACTTTTAGTTTTACACGTATATGCGTATATTTGAAGAAGACAGGCTTTGTCTTCCTGAGTAAGGCCATATTCCACATGCTTACGTCCTTACAGAAAATGAAGTTATAAGAATCAGTGAAATGGCGCTGCCATGCTTCGCGCAGACTTTTGACATGAGCGCCATTAATTATAGTGAGACTTCTTGAGAAATAAGAAACTGCCCGCTAATATTCATCTCTACTTGTTATCATTGCCTGTGGCTCAAATATTTAAATTTTTTTTTCTTGTCTGGCCCACAGCTTCTGCTGTTTCTTAAAGCCTTTACTGAGACGGAACAGACAAAGCTGGCAATGCTTTCTGGCATCCTGTTAGCCAACGGGACTCTTCCTGCTACAATTTTAACAAGCCTCTTCACTGACAATATAGTCAAAGAAGGTAATTTTCTGTATGATCTTTTTTTATTCCATTAGCTTTAATACGGGAAGCATTTTATTGCAACATGCTTTGTATGTTGAAAGGCTGTAACTATACAATGGAAATGGGTATTTTAAAGCAGAAGTGTATACAGACAGCAACAGCCAACATACTTCGTGAAATCTAATGTGAAGGTAGTCAAACACAGGAAAAAAGCACAAACAAACCCCAAAGGATTGATGTTTTCTGGAAGTTACACACATGTGTGAAAAAATGTAGAATGTATGTATTATTGTGATACTATAAAGTATAGCATCTATTCCTGAGATAATGTAATAGTAGATGTACTAGCATTTTTTCAAGTATTGCCAGTATTTTGTGCATGTGAGCGTGAAGTGGAACAGAGAACACATGCAGGCCAGGTGGCTATTGCAGAAGGAAAAAAACAAAATTAAACCCCTTATTTTGCCTTCAAACCAGTAGCGATCAGTGATTGATGCACTTTCTCGTGGACTTGTATTTGCCATATGATGAGTAACTATTCTTTCAATCCTAGAATCACAGAATGGTTTGGGTTGGAAAGGACCTTAAGGTCATCTAGTTCCAACTCCCCTGCCATGGTCAGAGACACCTCCTGCTAAACCAGGTTGCTCAAGGTCTTAGGGTACAATGACTTCAATGACTTTTTGAAATTACTTTTTTTTTTCCCCTTGTTTTTTTGGTTTGTGGTTTGTTCTTTTTTTTTTTTTTTTTTTTGAGGGGTTTTATTTAGCTTTTTTTTAGGAATCCACCTTGGGGTCCTGATTTCCCAAATGCTTGCTCAACAGTGTCTTTGCGGTTACTGACTACCTGGAATGATTGCAAATGCAATTGTTCAGTGTTGAACAGTTTTCATAAAAGATTTTTGATTTGTTAAAGAGCTGTATATTAGCTAAAATGTATTCTAACTTCATGTTCTCATTTGCAGCATGCTAACCATTACATTTGTTTTCTACACGCTGCAGGGAGAAAAGCCACAGCTGCAGCTTTGCTCTGTCATCACCACAGATTTTGGAATCAGAATTAAACTAGGAGAAAATTCAAACAAAAGCACTAATCCGTGTCTTAGGGTGATTGCCTACAATATTTTTAAATCAAAGTCTGTTCCTAGTTATGGGAAGACAAGAGGCATCTGAAAGCTTAATTTTTTAAAATTGAAGTAATTTGTTATATTTCAGACGTAACATCTTAGAAATACTATTTTTTATGTACGAGTCGTAGAACAAATTCAATTTGCGTTATGAACTTACATTTGTAGAAGCCCTAAACTTTTGTCAGGAGCTTACATATACTTTTGGTTCTTGGTTTATACATACTAAAAATGTACCTGTGTCTGCATGTGAGGAAAGGGTTGTTCAGTCGGCATTCTGGAATAGGTCTTTTATTGAAGAATAATTAGGGATGCTAAGATAATTAGGAGAAAACAAAACGGTAAAAAGAGCAAGGTTTAAAACAGGTGGATAATATAAGAATAAACTTGATACTTTCTTTGATTTACAAAAAAAACAATGCTGTGGGCAAGTGAGGTTAAAATACATGAGGAAACAATTAGACGAGCTGAGGGAGTTGTTGATCAGCATGAGTATTGTGACACTGGCAAAGAACTGGCTGTTAGTGAGATAAGGGTAGATTGTACAGACAGGGGATCTGTCAAATTTGAGGGCAAATACCTAATTCATTATAGGATTACTCTTTTTCAGTGTTGTCATTACTTTCGCTGTGAAGTATAGATGGGAAAAAAAATGTCTTTTAGGGATGGCTGACATATTTCTAGCAGAAACAGAGAAGGGTCTGGGTAGTGGTGGACCCTCATCAGGGTTAGGTGTGCCCTTCATTGTCACCCATGCTGGAAAAACAGTGTAAATGCAAAAAGCAGGTAACAGGCTTAATCAATAAAATAATGGCTGAAGTTACTTTCTACAAATGGAGGAAAAACAGAAAAAGGGATGAGCTATGTAAAGGAAGAGGCAGTGGCAGCACATGAATAGAGTACAGAAATTGCCAATGTAAATTTGGAACGTACATTAGAATTTAAGTTTGAAAACATGTGGGTAGTGAAGCCCTGGAACGGCTTCCTTCTAACATTGGTACTGGCATAATACTTGGATTATTTTAAGCCAAAACTAGAAAAAGGCTTTAGGACATGAGTACTGGGACAATGCTTGGTGACAGTGTTTTTGGTATTGAACACATAGGCACTTTTTGGATATGCTGCACTGTGTTTGCAGGTACAGAAATTACATAGGAATTTATGCCTAGGTCCTCGTTTGTTGACCAGGCTTTGTGAGTCTTGACTAGTCAGCCTACTATACTTAAGATTGCTGCATTATGCTGATTTCATTTGGAGCCTGCTGTACAACATGTAAACCAAGTCCAAAGTAGTTGTTGTGGGCCTTTCTTGTCATGGCATGGTGCATCCATGGTTCTGTATATCAGTTCCTAATGGTCATGCCTTACAGCTATGCTCTTGAAATAAGGTCACCAAAACTGTCGTAACAGTGTTACTGAAGTTTACATTGCTATGGGAATAATCTCTTATGTTCTTGTTTGATGACTTCATTTGGTCAATGTATCCTATCAATACAAAGAATGGGTATCTATCTATAAAGTGCTAAGAATGACGAAGCAACTTCCTACCTGTAGGCCCCATCTAGCTCTCAGAGATTCAGGACTGTTTGGGAGGTGAAACAGACAATTACGACCACTGGCTGTAGCATAGTCTAAAATTGTCATTATCACCACCCTGAACAGCACTGTAAATATTGATATGAGTGTAGTATGGAGAAGCATAACTGGCCTACAGGAGGCCTTCCACAAGGATAAGCTGGTTCTCCATCCCTGAGACCTTTCAGCTTTCTTCAGCTCCTTGCACTTGCTGCTCACAGCCAAGAAGCTGGAGCAGAGCCATTGGTGATGCTGCGCTAGAAAATAGGAGAAGGGGAAAAGGGCGTGTGGGGCTAACGGTTTGTTAGCTCCCTTGGGAAACCCAAAGCTAATAGAGGTAGAGTTCATTTCATTTAATGCTCAAAATACTAAGTCATGCCTTGGGGAAGGAATTTTTCCACTTAAAATCATATTTCTGCCTCATCCTACCAGCTACTAATATGCCTTCTACAGGGATGCGGTACCATCAGTTACCTTGAAGTTGCAAAGTTATTTAACTCTATTCCAGGACTTGCTAAAAAGTCCTTTAAAAATACAGGGGTTTCATTCTTATTCCTGACTATCCTTTATTATTTTGTGCCTTCATTTCATAACTGATTTAATGCATATTTTTTCCTTTTGCATTGGACTTTATCTGTAAATTGAGGAGTAGGAAAAATAATTGCAAAGTAGATCTTTGAAAAATTGACTGGAGATGGGTGGTACAGAATGAAAAGATTTTCAAGCAATCTAGCGTATGTCAGGAAGTTAATACTTCATTAAAGAAAAAAGTGAGCATTTCACCTCTATGTGTTTGGTTCCAGTGTCATAAAGAAGTATTTTCATTCTACATTCTCATAACCACTTTCTAACCTTGTAATTCTTATAGCCATCTCTAAATTGTGTTGAAAATTGCTGAAACGTGTTTTGTGTTTTTTCCTTGAACAGGGATTGCAGCCTCTTTTGCTGTAAAGCTTTTTAAAGCATGGATGGCAGAGAAAGATGCCAATTCTGTTACCTCTGCTTTAAGAAAAGCCAACCTTGATAAAAGATTGCTAGTAAGTACCATATATTTTCAATAATCCTTTTTTCTCCTTGGGAAAGAGAAGGAAATACAATGCAGATGGGAGTTTGCTGTAAGCATGTTAACTCCCCCTCAGACTCATAATTTTTTAAATATTTTGAATCACAGCAATATTGTTATGGCTGTAGCATTGATACAGGTTCAGGAATATTAAATGTCACATGATTTTACGTTCTGTCTGTTTTTCCTATAGTCAAATGCCTTCTGAAATACTGTATATATATGGGGCTTGGGAATTAAATGAGTTTTTTTCTAAGCACTGCTAACAAAACACACACCACCAGCAACTGTGCGTGAGGACTTGTATTTTGTTGAAATATGTTTTACTTTTGCAAATAACAAAGTATAAAGGATTATAAATAAGTTTCCAAAGTGACAGTGTTTAAATAGTACAGTGAAAGCACAGCCATCTGGGTAGCATAAATGGTCCTGCAGTGGTCACAGGAAGATCTAGCAGGAGCAATGCAGGAAGGTTTTCAGCCTTTGGACTCAAAACCTGTGTTCTGAGTTTGTAGCAATGCCTTGAGGTATTTAGAGTATATATGAATATTCATCAGTCATGTGCTTTTCTCTCCCTGTGTCTTTCTGAAGATAAGTAGTTTTTTTTTCTAGTCCTCAAAAAAGATTGCTGCTGTGGTAATCCAATCAATGCGCTGCATCCTGTGTAGCACTGCCTGGAGAATTTCAGCAGTATTTCCTGTTTCTACCTCAATAATTTATGACTAAGCAAGAATCTTTCACAAGTGAAGCAGCCTCACACACCCCTTCATCTCTTCAAATTGTATTTGATTTTAAGAGTCCAAGTCATAAATAATTTGCCATAAAGCTAGGAAATGGGCTAATTACACTGTTTATTAGAGAGGGGGAGAAAAGCAAACTGCATCTTCTATTTTGAACTTGATTGACTTAAACTTTCAGCTGTTGGCTCTCATGCTGCTATATTAAGCAATTATAAAGCATCAGATGATGTTGCCTAGCATAGATGCCTTGACGAAAGTTTTCTCTTAATCTCATTGTCAGTAAGTAAACGGATTAAGGGTCTTTAGCTTGTTTGTTAAAAAAAAAAACAACTCTATCCCACAGATCATTGTTAGACACTAAGAACTGGATGGTAAGCAAATGCGATTGAATCCTTGCCAAGATGGGACATTTGCTGTAGCAGTTTTTAAGAGTAGTTTTAACTTTTCTAAGTAGCTGGACTTTCATAAATCATAGATTGACATGTCTTTGAATTAGCAATGCCTACAGGAATTAATTGTAACAGTACATAGCGGATTTTGTGGTCTTTGTTAAATGATGCATTAGTGGTGATCATTGCTAAACAGGGTAGCAGCATCAGGCCAGAGTGCCCGAGCCACTTACGTGTGTGTGGCTAAGCATATTTTTCCAATGAAGTGGATGCACTGGGAAGGCATGGTAAGTGTTCTTCGTGTATAATGGCTTTACCATGTATTTCTTTGTACTTTCCCTACAACACTCTTGGAATCTATCTGGAAAAGGTATACTTTCTCTGAGGACTGTTTTGAGCAACATCGTAAGTACACTCACTTCATGCGGACTGGGTGTTATCTTTTTTGTGTAACTGGCCATGGTTTTTTCCCTCCATTATAATGAAACACAACAATATGAATGAAGTGTTGACTTTTGCAGTGTTGAAGCATTGAATTTTTTTAAGTGCAGTACTAGGTGATTCCCACTGTTAATTCTTAAAAAATGTTCCTTCTGTTCTGTCAAGAGTTGTCATTGCTTATTTGTTTAACAGAAAGCATTCTTTTCTTCCTAGGAACTATTTCCAGCCAACCGGCAGAATGTGGACCATTTTGCCAAGTACTTTACTGAAGCAGGTCTAAAAGAGCTCTCAGACTTCCTTAGAGTTCAGCAGTCACTGGGGACTCGTAAAGAACTTCAAAAAGAGCTACAAGAACGTCTCTCTCAGGAATGCCCAATTAAAGAGGTAAAGAGCGGGGTTTTCCAGCTTTCTGTTTATATGATCATAGTCAAAACCTTAAATCAGCACCAGGTAGAGAGGAACAGATATGAGCATCTCGTAGATTTCCTCTGATTTTCTTTGAATTATTTTAATGTATTCATCAGTTCACTCTGCTTATGATTAAAGCAACAAGACATCCTCAGGATTTCCAAGTGCAGCTGACTGTGGGTTTTTTGGTTCAGTTATGCTTGATAAGAATGTATTTCATTTAACTGC
Organism: Psittacula echo; assembly: GCF_963264785.1. NCBI lineage: Eukaryota > Metazoa > Chordata > Aves > Psittaciformes > Psittacidae > Psittacula > Psittacula echo. The sequence goes on along the minus strand of NC_137737.1, from coordinate 29,024,520 downwards.
ATTAACTGTTAGGTTGGAGGGGAGGGACAAAATTTATAGTCAAGTTAATAGTAATGTTGCTAAAAAATAGCATGCTAAATGCTTCCTTTTTATTATTCTTGTTCCAGTGTTGTTTCTTATTACTTCTATACCATGGTGTTATTTGTAAGTGACTGCAAATATTTGATAAGTCAGCATTGTTTCTGATTGATCGGGAGTGTTGTTTAAGACAGCAGTTTATTTCCTGCTCCAGATAGTGCTTTATGTTAAAGAGGAAATGAAAAGAAATGAGCTGCCAGAGCCAGCAGTGATAGGTCTCCTGTGGACCTGTGTCATGAATGCTGTGGAATGGAACAAGAAGGAAGAGCTGGTTGCAGAGCAAGCCCTCAAACATCTAAAGGTGCGTGTGTGGGTGAAGAGGGGAAGGGTTGCTATGAAGTAACAGAAAACATTCCACTGCTGCCAAGTTTTTACTTGTTTAAATGCAGGAGGTTGAGTGTTTTGAGGGCTGACACTGAGCACACCAAGTACTGTGTATGGTCCCTTCTTCTTTACTCAAATGAATGCAAAATAGAGGTATTTCAGATTATTGAATACCCCAAGGCATATAGTGCAGAGAGCCAGAGAAAACCGAAGTGATCACAGCCTGAGCACATCTATGTTGTGCTTTCTCGGTATGTCAGATCCTGAGAAGCTCCTTGAACTGGGGACAGCGCTAAGCAAATGCTGAGACTCAGCCCTGCTCAAACCTTACTAAGGTAAGGCTGCAGGAACTGTCTTTGTAATGCCTTTGCCAGAAGCAAAGAAGTTTTGGGAGCATGGTGCGGTGACACCTGTGCTTGTTTTGCACAGAGCTGGTTAGATCCAGGCAGGACTGCTGAGCTCAGAATCTGTGAAATGATTGTTGCCTATGTTGACTGTGGGAGCTGGATACTTAGCAATTTGTCAAATAATAAGCCAGGACCTGGCTTGAGAGCATGTACACTGTATAGTGTAGTTACTGTCTGATCCAGGTACTGATCTTGAGGAAGAGAGAACTGAATACATAGAAAGACAGGCTGTAGTTTGCTAAAATGACAAGATTGCAGTATCACAGTTGGATCTTGGTACAGAAACTCTAATGACCTGGAAGTGGGAAAAAAACCACCATCCCAAACCTAAAAACAATGCAGAGGCATCAGAGTCATTGCTGTGGTTGGTATTCTTCATCTAAGTCAGAAGGAATTGTGCAGTACAAGACAGTTGAACTGAAAACAGAGGCTTTTCAGCAGAATTACTCTTTTTTAAGCTGCTGAACCATGACCAAGAGAATACTCCCTCATAGTCAGGACCATAAAGATTTGCCCTAGGACAGAAGCAAGCTGTACTTTGTGGTTAAATGAATGTTAAGCTTGATCTGAATTCCTTTCTTCTTCATATTGGATGCCTCTCCACTTGGGTTTCCCATGTTGGTTTAGCTCCTACTACTGCTGTCCTTTCATCTGAATTTGGTTTCCTAGTCAATCATCCTAGACATGTAGTGGCTTGGGATCTTGTACAGTCTTTGATGATAAAATTGAATGCCTTGAAGTCTTTTCAAGTGACCCAAATAGCAGTAGAAAGAGGAGATAGTTTCCAGAAGGGGGGGAGACATTGTTGTTCTTTTGATGTAAAAATTGATCATATCTTATTGAGTTGTAATAGAGTATCCATTGAGATTTATTGTCTAGTACTGCAGGGCAAATCAACAAACACTTTTTGGAGTATTTGAGAATTGGGAAAAGAAACATAGCCGGCTTTGTACAAATATTGTTGACTGGATGACTAGTCCTGTGCATCTCACTAACCCAGTGTATGTAGCTATGTACATAACCCCACTAAATGAAGTAAGGCATCTTGCCTATATCAGATAGGCATCTTTCCAGCTACAGCCACTTTCCGAAAACAGAGGATGAGTTTGTATGGGGTATTTTTTTATTTGCACTTAGAGGAAAGATTTTAACAGAAGCAGTATAAATAGAAATTTAGGCTTTGCTAGTTGCTGTTTTACATTTCAGTGCTCAGAAATGAGCAGCATTTCTTTCACATCCTTCTGTGGATAGGTGGAGACAGATCTTGGATTCCTCAGTTTGAGCTCTCAGCTGACCCAGTGTGTGAGCCAACTTCAGAAATCAGTTTAACGCTGTTAACATGACACAGAGCTTAGTTCCCATGTCTTTGTGTGTTGACATGCCCCGAAACAAGCATGGCATTGTTTCACCCTGGTGGTGTGGATCAAGATGCATATAAATACATGGTTGACATGGGACATGCCAGGTGGTGGGATTTATTGTTGTGTGGCTGTACCTGGCAGATAACTTTCACAAAGCACAGTTTCCAAAGTTTTGACATCTGGATACCAGGCTCTTTAATTTATCAGATTTCTTTTAATAAGCTGTATACAAGGCACCCCTGAAAAGATGTGTAAAGGTACAGAATCACACAATCAACTAGACTGGAAAAGACCTTTAAGGTCAAGTCCAACCATTACCCCACGACTGCCAATTCCACCACTAAACCATGTCACTGAGGGCCTCAACTACACGATTTTTGAACACTTCCAGGGACAGTGACTCCACCACTTCCTTGGGCAGCCTGTTCCAATGCCTGATCACCCTTGTGGTGAAGAAATTTTTCCTAATATCTGGTCCATTACCTCTTGTGCTATCACTTGTTACTTGGGAGAAGAGACCAGCCACCTCTTTGCTCCGTTTCCTTTCAGGCAGTTGTCAAGAGCAGTAAGGTACTCCCCTGAGCCTTCTCTATTGACCTAGTTCACAGTTCTTAACAAACCTCACTGAATGGGTGGCTTCCTCATGCAGGTGGTGAGCAGCCATGAACCGGCATACCCAGTGCAGTAAATGTGATGTGTGCCATTCACGTGGCAGGGCTGGCAAGAGCAAAACTCCAGAGGAAATGGAGCAAGCTGTTAAACCCTGAATCTTACGGGGTTTGTTGTCCCAGTAACCTCACTGTGACACTGGGGCTTAGCCCTTAGGCCGCCTCCAGAGCAGAGAAGGGATATTCCCCGTGGGTGCGGAGAATCCTCCAGACAATTTGCACTGCAAGCCAGGCTGTGGTGTGAGATTCATGACCCTGCAGCTGCTGACCTGCTGTTACCTAACCTGAGGCAATGGAAAATGATGCCACTTAGTTCAGCCACCAGTGGGAGAAAGCTAATTTTATGGTTCCTTAGTCAGTTAAACACTTGTGAAACTTACAGTTGTAAGTCTGCACCAGTTGTGGAGTGAGAGGAATGTGAAGGGAGTCAGTCGGAGGTGGCAAAATGAAAGTATCTTACTTCTAAATTGAAAACATACGATTTTGATTTTTAATTCCTTAACACTTATAGACAGCAGCACTTCACAAACCTGTGGATGGAGTGGGTTCTGCTGAGGCTATTAAACAAACAAACTGCAGTGTGTATTGCCCCGCCTCCCTGGTGCTTGTCTAGATACCAGCTGGAGACTCCAAGAGCAAAAATGGGAAAAAGAGGGTGTCCTGCTGCCCAAAGCCTGAGCAAGTTTTGCAGTGCTTTTACTGAAACAGTAACATTGTTTCTAAAGACGTGGCTGTACCTGCCAGATGTGGAAAACTCATCTGTGGTGTTAGCTACATCTAGTTTCTCATAGTTACTTTGTAAGGGAGTTTCTTCTAAAAGTACTATTATCCACCTACCTAGCTGCTCTTGTTACAGTTGCAGTGTGATTCCTTGATCTCTCTGTCATAAAATTAATAGCTGATAATTTTTTTTGTGAAAGATGTTCTGGACCAACCTTTCAAATTTCAGATTTTTTAACTTTTTTTTCCATGGATCATGTTTAGTAAAACTCTCGGGATTCAGCCTCTTGTAGAGAAGTCCTGAAGTGTATGTACTTTTGACTGTGTCCATCAGTGCTGTGGTGGCAAGTGGTTTGTTACCACCACATCCATCTGCAGCTCTGGTCACACAGGCCAGAAAAACATCAAATTGAGAGTGTTACTACAAACCACAGAATCATAGAACGGTTTGGGTTGGAAAGGACCTTAAGATCATCTAGTTCCAACCCTGTGCCATGGGCAGGGGTGCCTTACCCTAGACCTGTCCAACCTGGCCTTGAAAAAAGGCTGAGCTGCTCAGTGCAAGAACAATTTAAATACTAACTTTAATATATGTTTAGCCAGGGGCTCTGCAGACCAAAGGTGATTTGTCTTCCCTTCAGTTCTGAAAAATGCTTTTAATATTACCTTAAATTTAAGACTGCGGTCTTAGCTGGAATCGGCACAGGCTAAGAGGAAAGGAAATTGGGGAGATATGGATAGAAATATTGTCATTTTTAAGGAAACAGTGAACAATATATGGTCCTTTAGTGTAATTTTTATTTTTAAGACCTGAAATAAGAGGGGGAAAAATTGCATAACAAGAAAGTTTTTGGTTTATCTTTCATCTTAATAAACTCCAAGAAATGTACTGCTGCTGTCTTGTCGGAATAACATTAGCAGTGTTAACTACTATATATTTATAGTAGTATAATATATATATATAAATAATATATAGTAGTTAACTATATAGTTAACAAAAAAGTGTTAACTGCTAATGTTAACATGTGAAAATGGTTATCAAAGCAAAGTTTGTCATGATATCCTGATGGTGGTAACGAGAAAAAAAAAATCATGACACTTGATCACAGTTAATCTGGAATAATTTAATTTAAGTCAATTTCCTGGGACTTCTGAAAACCCTGTGAAATGAGAGATTTATATTTTCATGCACTTCATCCTTGGATGTCTTGCATTGTGAACATCAATAAATATCACTCTCGGATCAGCAGCATGCTACCTTGTGAAATGTACAAACAGCAGGACTCCAAGATGTGGTCTTTATAAATTAGTTTTGCAGAATTCAGTATCTGTAAGTGGTACTGAATTTTAGCTCACAGCATGCACATCTTACAAAAGCTCAGGGATATTTATGTATATGTGTTGTATGCATTTAAGTAAATGCAATTGGCAAGTAAACCTAGGGATTCAGGAATTAAATTGATGCATACATTAAAAATTTGCATTAGTTTATTTCCTTTTTCATTATACTAACGTGCGTTTTGTCTTTTACCTTCTCTTCCTTTTAGCAATATGCCCCTCTGCTTGCTGTGTTCAGCACTCAAGGCCAGTCAGAGTTGATTCTTCTCCAGAAGGTGCAAGAGTACTGTTACGACAACATCCACTTCATGAAAGCCTTTCAGAAGATCGTGGTACTCTTCTATAAAGGTAAAAGTCTGTATCCCCTGTTGTATACTGTGCATAGATTCTCTATGCCAACCACTCACCTATGACATTATAGGCAACTGGCGTTCTCTGGGTATTGCATATGAGAAGGTTGTGTTGGAGTTGAACTCTGGAATAACCTTATGCTTTGATAGTTCAAATCAGTGCGTGGCAGCAGGAAAAGCAAAACAAGCCCTTCTCTCTTTGTTGCACTTCTCCCATAGTCAAGAAGCATAAGCAGGACTCACACACTGTGCAGTCTGTTGAAGTGCAGCTTAGTCCTTGTAGAAAAACAGTTCTAAGAAGATATTTCTGCAAATTCCTGGCAGATTTAGTAGTAGATTGCAGCTTTGCTTTAAGAAACCTGGAAACTGCAAACCCTTTTGGCAGGAAGATTTTACAGTTTGGGGTCGTGGGTTGGTTTTTTGTTTGTTTGTTGTTTTGTTGAAGTTTTTTGTTCCTCCCTCCCTGCCAGAAAAAGCTTTTGTTATTCTTCTTTCCCCTTTCCTTTCCTTACCCATTCCTTGCAGGTGCCATAGTTTGACAGATTTAATTTTTATTGTGAAGTTGACTTCTTCACAAGTTTATTCTGATCAAGTTGTCATAGAGACTAATGGTCTTGCACTGCATGTGACAAGTGCCAAACAGTTTATTCTGACATCCTTGCTATAAATAGTTGAAGGAGAAAAATCAGCAGGAGCAGAAACCCAATACTGATCTTTGCTCACCGTGTTGTGTCCAGGTACGTGTTCAAGGCAAACAAGTTCAGACTGTTGAAATAATTGCATGGTTTCAGAAAGAGGTGAATTATGTAGGTTTATTTCCATCCTTGTGTCAATATAGCATGGCTTCAGTGATCAAATGAAAAAGCAATACACTTTGTCCCTCTGCCCTCGAATTCTACAATTTATAAACACTGCTAATGACCGAGGGCAAACTTGAAACTGAGAACTGCAGCATGCACTTTATTCAGTTTTCTTTGGATAAGAAAATTCACTGTGGACATGGTGAACGAGCACCGTAATTGCTGTGCACTCAGAACAGAAGTGATGGTTAAACCAGGAATAGTCTTTTGTAGGATTCCCATCAAAATTTTGGTAAATTCATTACTGCCTTAGGCTGCAGGAGTAACCCTGACATTCCAAAGTATTTTAAAAAAAAGAAAATAAATCACTAAATTGTAAGTTTAACTTACCATGCTCTAAGAACCCAGTTCCCATGTACTCCACTTACCCCATGCACTCTTGCTCTGACTCTGGAAATGTACTCGAGCAAGCTTGTTAGGGTGAGAAGGTTTTAGCCTCAGCGCTACAGGTGCCACAATATTGTTTAGGATTTGCGTGATATCCAGAAGAGTGTTTGGAGCTACCATATGGCCTGTGGGTGGAAGCTGTGAGTTTAGCATGTCCAGCATGTGCAGTACTTGCTGTCCCCCTATTCTTGCCTGGAATATCTTGGGCAGGCATGCCAGAGCACCTGCCTCTGCCATCTGATGCAGTCATGCAGTGGCACAGCTGCCAGCCCTTCTTGGCCATGCTTAGGCTGAAGCTGGATTGGCAGATCTGCTGCTGCCTGTTTGGCAACTGCTTGCCTGGCTTTCCAGCCACTAGCTGTAGGACCCTTCTGAGCTCTGGACACAGTAAAGAAGTTGTCAGCTCTGTCTGCCTAAGGCAGCTGTAGATTTAAACAGTGTCCATTAAGTGGGGACACATTATGGCATTAAACGGGGAAGATTCTGGGAGCACCAGTCCTCCATTTCCTGTTTCTCCCACATTATGTTATCAAATTTTAACAGCTCATGGCTTTGGCTTGTCCAGAGCCATGCTGCCTGCCTCCTCTTTGTTTCGGCACTGGTAGATCTCTCCTTCTCCCCAGTTTATATCTATCCACTTGAAACAAGCCATGAAGTCTTTAGAGAGACACACTTCATTGTAGATAAGTTGCTGATAACAGCATATCTTCTGTTTCCTAACAGTCAAGGAAAACAGCCCCCAAACAGTTGTTTGGCTGTGTCAGTGGTGAGGGAACAGCAAACGCATGTGTTTCCCTTTCTGTTGTGCTTCAAGTGTAACTGGCACAGGATCTGGAAAGGTTTCAGGGTACCTGATGTACTTTTTTTTAGTGAGAAATAAAGGCATCCGAAGTATCAGTGGATGGGCAGACAGAAATGCAGCTATCTACCAGCATGAATATGGTCAGTTTATTGCTTATTACTCATTATGAGGGAGTGCTTCCTGGTCATGAAGATAGTCATCAATGATGATAGGTACCAAATGCCACTCATGTTTTGACATATCTAATTTTATAACTACTGTCATCAGCATGTCCTACATCTTGCATTTAAATCCTTCCCATGCTTCCATCATAAAATAGCCCTTACTTCTCTGGGAATTACCTGAAAATAGCTAAACATACTAACAGGAATGATGGGGCTTATTAGCACCTAGAAGGTCTTTGAAAGCCTGTGGTGTTGTTCTGGGTTTTTCACAATCCTGTCTCTAAACAAGGAGGAATATCCACTTTTCCCTCAATGAAAGCCCGAGCCCTGATTTCCCTTATGTGGTAGCAGCTTCTCACCAGCTTGTAAATACTATTTGCAAAAGCAGTTCTCTAGTCAGCTAAAGCTTGTTGACATTATAATATTATATCTTTGTGTTCCCAGTACAGTATAGAGAAAAATAAGCTGTCCAGTTCTTTACTGATCTCTGGCTATAATGTTGCTTCTCTGGTCATCACTTAAAGCCAGTGCAATTGTGACCAATAATCTAAAAGCCTGGTACAGAATAAGAATTGCTGAATTCTCCTGAGTGACACATAATATGTTTGCCAGCCTCCTTGCTAGTTATGCTTGTATTGTAAGATGTATGTTGGTTTTTAGTCTATTCCATGTTGGAGTGTGTCCCTTAATAAGGTAAAGTAAGTGTTGATGTTATTGCATTACATTTATCATATTCACATGCAGAATCGCCTTTCTTTTAGTTTGTGTCCAACCTGGAGATTTCAAATGTGAAATCTTGATGCTGTTGAAATTAATAACCATTCCTTTCATGAGGAAGGAGCAATCACCCTTAGCAGGCACAAAGCTTCTGACCACTTTTGCATTAGAATTCAAGACAATGTTTACAAAATACCAAGGGTTAAAAGAAAAATAAATAAGTAAAACCCAAGTACATGTGAAGTAGTTCTTTGGGTTGCAGCAGCATAATTAGGCCTCAGAGATACTGTCCTGCAATAGGGAGATGTTGTACCAAATGATGCAGACTGTCTTCTGAAACACTGCAGGAATCTTGCCCAAGAACAGAGTCTTCACATTCAACTTGATACACAGGTTTTGGTTTTTGATGGAACACAATTAAATATCTTCATTATTCAAGTACTTGGTTTTGGTACTGGATGCAGAAGTTTGCCAGAAAGTAAAACAAAAACTGACCATAAAGACCATAGCTGTACTGTGGGTGACATTCCTCGCATTGTAAGAGCCTTTGCCTTAAGGCTGTACCCTCCCAACTGGATTAGCTGCAGTAGAGTTGAATGCTGCAGATTGACTGCGTTGGCAGCTGACGGGGTGTGTTTTTTCCCTTTCCTGCCCATGGCTATGCGGTTTGAGTTGAAAGCAGAAATTCATTCAAACTAGGTGATTTAGTACAAAGCTGAGACCTGAACTTCAAGGAAGTTTCCAGTTAACCCTGCAGTAAAGACTCTGGGCTCTGCAGTTTGTGCTTTTCAGCTTCTCCCTGTCATGAGGGACACCCCTGGGGGCTCTGGCTGTGGGTGATTTGAATGGCAGTTGGATGCACCTGCAGGAAAACCAGCTCTCTGGGGCTGATATCACCTGGGGCTGCAGTGAGAATGATGTGCACACACCCACAGCCACAGCATTCAGCTGGTAAAATATAGCTATAATGAACTTCAATGGGGAATAACTATATATATACAAAATGAATCATTTCCTCGCTCCTCCCGTCCCCCTCAGTGTTCTCATTGCTTCAAAGCAACCTGGAGTTATGATTAACTACACCCTGTCCTGCATGATTGTTTAATTGAGCATCTCTGCTGACAGGAGAATACCATCTCTTATAAGCACTGGAGGCATGAATGTATTACAAATAATATTGCTCAGAAATGAAAGGAGAGTTGCAGTTGTCCTTTTTGTAGCTTGAATGCATTTTGTTCTTCTCCGTTAGCATAGGAGGCTTATTGCTATGGAGTTATGCAGGCAAATTTTTCATCCACCTGACTTAGGAATGGCTTAAGCTTCCGGGCACACAGTGAGATTGCATGCTGTTATTATCAGGTTTGGGGAGGGAGGGAAAAGTTCACCTTTTCTCTTTGGCAACAAACCCATTGAGATCCACAGTCCACAATCAAAAACTGAACTGAAATCCTCGTACTCTTGGACTGAGGTATGAGCCTACCTGGAGGCAATTCCTTGCACACCATCATAATATGGGCTGTAATGTAGCAATGGGCTTCTGCAGCTGCTTCTAAGCAGCAACTTTGTGTTCTTAAATCCCCACAATGCCCAAGAGCCAGCTTGAGCTGGGGTTGCAGGGTTTCCCTGAAATCTCTCCTGACTTTTTTGCCTGTCTCTAAGGATCATAATATGTGTCACAACCTAAGTAATTCATAATGCTTGGACTTGATGATCTTAAAGGTCTTTTCCAGCCTAGTTGATTCTATGATTCTGCAGATGTATGTGCCTGAACTTCAGGGCTATGGTGATCATAAGCTTTTTACATGCAGGGATTAAACTACAGTTTCATGAGCATCCATGTGAACTATTTTAAGGTTTGCTAAATGAAAATCCTGATTTGTTGAATGCTGTAATAATGCCTTTGAGCTGCTGCTAAAGACTACTGGCAAGTATTTAATGCAGTGTGTTTGAAACCTCTTTCTTAGCTCCAGTGTTTCTGTTGAATTGGAGAAAAAGTTCCTTGTGGTGAGTTGTGATTTCAGGAAGATACAGCTTTATGTGCCACTTGTAGAATTCCAGAAGTGCAACTTTATATATACTGAAAAAAGGCTTGTCGTGGTTTAAGCCAGTCGGCAAGTCAGCCACACAGTTTCTACTACCCCCACCCCCTATCCCACCCCCCTGAGGGATGGGGAGGAGAATTGAAAGAATGTAACTCCCACGGGTTGAGATAAGAACAGTCCAGTAACTAAGGTATAACACAAATCACTGCTGCTACCACCAATAAAAATGATAAGGGAAATAACAAGGGAAGAGAATATGATACCACCCGCCGAAAACGAGCCCGACCGAGCAGCAGAGAGTGCCCTTCCAGGTAACTCCCTGTTACATCCCCAGGCATGACGTGCTGTGGTATGGAATACCTCTTTGGCTAGTTTGGGTCAGGTGTCCTGTCCCTGCTTCATCCCGGCTTCCCTCCTCCCTGGCAGAGCATGAGACTCACAAAGTCCTTGGTCAGGGTAAACATTCTGACCAGCAACTGAAAACATCAGCTTTATCAGTATTATTCCCAGGCTGAAAGTCAAAACCACAGCGCTGCACCAGCTACTAAGAAGGAGAAAAACTGACTGCTCCTGCTGAACCCAGGACAAGCCTAAAGCCAGTGCAGTCCTGTATTCTCTGCATTTTTAGCTTACTGTTAGTTGCAGCAAACTGCAGAAGAGGTTTTATTTTGGAAAAGTGCCTTACAGACAAGGTAATTTCCAGTCAAACACATAAATTCCAGATTTTCAGGGAGACTTTCCATTACTGTTAAATGTCTTGGGATAGTTTTGATTAAGTTCAAACGTATCCCTGGCTGCTTCCATGTGTTAGTTATTCAACAGCATATGTGAAATGTGTCTCCTCTGTCTCATTTGATCAGATGCTTTGGAGTTTTGGTGTCATTTATTTCAGTTTGCCTCCTTCCCTTCCCTGCCACAGCTGCTCTAACCTTTAGGCTGAAGCAGGAGGTGATGGTCAGGGTAGGTGCCTCTGCAAGTGAACACCCAGTGGGTGGTGGGGTGGCACCAAAGAGCTCAAGGAAGCAGTGAAGGACTCGACATCAGTGTGCTGATTTTGCACAGCATGAGGGGTAGTTTGTTCAAAGACAAAAAGAAGATAAGATGTAGAAAGCTGTCTTTAGTCTTTTTATAGAACAAATAGTTTCATTTTTTAAATTTTATTTCATTTTTTGTTTGTTCTTGCCTCTTGCATTACATAACTGCCAAAATGCCATTGTGGATCCAGATTTTGCCTCCACAGCCATCAGTTACTGAGATATGTGGTTTGGCTGGATCACAGGAGCTTTGCTCCTGGGGCTAGAGGTCTGTTGCTAGACCTAAATTTGCATCTGTTGAAAACAGTAAAGTGTCCTTGCTGTTTATTATACTCAGCCTCACATTCCCTCACTGACAGCTATTTTGTTCTTGGTGCTTGACATAATAATGTCAGCTGTGCAGTTCATCTGAGCTGGTCCCTTAAAATGGGTGGTCTGAATAGTGACCTTAGAACTTATTAGCTAAAAACAACTGAAAACTTTTAGGGTAAAATGATTACAAAAATCCCCTACTGGCTGATTTTAACTGTTCAATCAGGAGATATTTGTCACTTCAGATTTCTACAACCGTGCACAGTTACGTGTTCCAGCAGCCAGAAAAAACCATGGGATTTCTTATTGTGATAACTTCTAAGATGTGCAGACTGGTCTATTTATTTGTTTATTTTTTAATCCAACCATCTCACATGGTGTATTTAAATCAGATGAATAAACTCTCTTTTACAGAAGCACAATATTTGGGACTTTATTTCAAGCCTAATATATTGCACATTTTATCACATCTGGAATCCCTTATATGTATCATATTCTGTGGTTGTAGCCCAATACAGTTCGCATACAGTTTGTGCCACTGGGATCATACTAACTTCTGTTATGCTGCCTTTAAAATAAATCTTTCTTCTCTTGTGTTCAAAATCTTCTAACCTCTAAAAAATTACATTGTTTTTTTTACAAACACTGCTCTGTGTTTCAGCTGATGTCCTGAGTGAAGAAGCTATCCTAAAGTGGTATAAAGAAGCCCATGTTGCTAAAGGCAAAAGTGTTTTTCTTGACCAGATGAAGAAATTTGTGGAGTGGCTGCAAAACGCTGAAGAAGGTACAGGTTCATTTACAGAACGGTGGTAGTCTGTTCACAGATTAAATGTATTTTTTCAGGTTTTGGTTGTACCAGGCCTATGAAGTATAAAGACTTAGAATAGGAAACAGCAGGCACCAATGCTCCAAATTGTTTCCAATCATGCCTGAGCCTAACAACACTTCTTGATTTTTAATGTTTATGGTGACCTTGTGAAGTCCTTAAGTCATCTGGTACCACTTGTCTGTAGATAAATTCTTGAAGCTTCTTGCAGGGAGGAGCACTGCACTGATGACAGCATAAAGCACCTTGATGTTAGCACATGTAACCGAACAGCTTTCTGCATCAGTGCCTTTTCTGCTATTATCATCTGCACTGGCAATGTGAACATATCACAAGCCTGTGCCACTGCAGTTGAAATTACTTTTAGCTGAATGGTCAGGCTAAGATTATGTAGGCTGGTTTTGGTGCTTTACAGTGGTTACTGGGGATGGAAACTAGTTTCTTTAGTCTCTAACACTGCTTTTCTCATGTTTTGCATAGGAAAATACGTTGGTTTGTACTGAATTAAGTAAGTTACCTTTTTTTGCATGGAAAAGGAATTCCACATTAATTGGGAAGATCAATCCATGTGTAATAGATAAGGATATAATTAATAGTGTTCTTTGCAACTATTTAATGTAATTAGTTTTAGAAACTTGGCTGGAATATGTTGCAATGCCAAGGAGCAGATAAAACTTTGCAGCAATTCACATGTGCAGGTAGCAGTATGAAAATGGTAGCTCCTTTCACACTCAAGACTTTGGACTACAAATCTTGGGCTAATTGAGCATTTTTTTCCCCTTTTAGTTGTCTTCTTGTATGCCTTAATGCTGCTCTTTATTTTTATCCTTTCCTGCATGTCCCCTGTGCCAGATGTCCTGAATTACAAAGTCCAGTACACATGAAGACAAAATGCTGCTGTGAGAACATGCAGACCATGTTTGCTCTGAGCAATCTGATCCAATGTGTAATATTTGTTGGCAGGAAGCCCCTTCCTGCCAGGTGAACACAGACAGAAATACAATATGATGCAGAGTAGCTTTAGGTGACAAAAACACCATATATGTTCTGATTTCTAAATTCTATTCCTGTTTCTACCTTTAAATTACTTTTATGCTATAGAAATCATAAGTTTTGTTTGTACAGATTTCCTACCTGCTGTAGCGTAACACCATGTATTCCTTTCTAGATAAGCTGTATGATGATGATTGATATTTGCAGAGCAAACAGTTTAAAGACTGCTTCCTGGATGATAGCAATACAGCCTGCTCAGAGATTAGAAGAGCAAGAAAATAGGCTGATCCCTTATTAAACTCAGCTCAGATACACGTTGCATGACTCTGCAGATGAGGACTAGAATAATGCGAGTGATCTGGTTAAAATTTAGTGTTAGATCTATGAATGAAGAGGTCCACCGTAGAGGGTTAGCAGAGTAGATCTTGGTCTTCTGAAACTGCGTTCCTTTCTGGCTTACTTGGTCTGACAATATTTCCTATTGTCACTAGTACTAGGTGTGTACTAGTACTAGGAAGTACTAGGTGTGATGAAGATTTTGGAAGGGTATCTTGTTATTTTTATAGAATCAGTAACATCACTGACCTTGTGCAACCTACATGAAGTGTTTTACTTTCTTCTCTTCTAGAGTCGGAATCTGAAGGGGAGGAGAACTGAGACGGTTCAACGAAGCACAGTCTCAATCTAGGTTAATGCCAAATGTGCTTGGAAATGCCATATGTTCAAGCAAAGAGGCTTTACTTCAGTGTCATACAGAAAACTATAGGCTAGGCTTTCCTTTTGTTTAGAAGAATAAAGGTTTTTAATGGAGCCCTGAGGCATTAGATGCTTTACTTGGGACTCTACCTCTGGCTCATTGTACACTAACTTAGGCAAAGACATTCAGCAAGGAGACATATAGAAAAAGTGGAAATGAAATACTTATGGACTCCTTTTTATTAACGGTCTTTTTCAGGTACTATGGTATATGAACACTCCAATTTTTGTTTATAGAACTGTTTGGTCTGTGTTTGTAGCTCAATATTGGCTTGTGTATGTGATTTGACACCACCACATTTTTTTGAATAAATGGCTTTTATATCTTAGTTTTGTGATGTTAATGTGTGTGCTTTCTAAATGTGTCTTACCAAAGTTCTTATGATTCTTCAAGTGAAAATTACACAAGAATGGCAAGAGACTGTTTGCATATTTCTTGCCCCAAAAATCGCATCTGTAGTTAATTTGGATCATTAGCTAATCTTTATTCCCATATTATGTTTAATACATTTCCATAATATGATTATATTACCATATAACTTTGGGCAGATTAACCAAATTCTATAGCAAATGTTGATTCATTCCATTAATTAATTCAAAGAAAATATACAGGAACAAATCTGTGGAGTCCCAATTTTGCATGTACAGAATTTATGCAAATGATAGCTAGAATAAAATGTTTTTCTCAGTTATTGGTGATAGCTAAATTTTGCAAGAAAACATCTCATTTTAGAAGTATTTTCTTCAAAACATCTAGAAATGATTACATATGAAATCTGAAATTTGTTTACATAGCATGATGTTACAATCAGGCATATGACTGAAATACATAAATGAATGTGTAAGCTTCTCAAGATCCATCCTACTTACCTTAATATTCGCCTTGTGCCTTGTGTGATGCCACTTACAATTCCAGTGCCTGGGACCTGGCAAGGATTTTGCATAAACAGAGCAAATGAACAGGTTTGTACATGCATGAAAGCCTCAAAACCCAAGCCCAGAGCTAGAGGTCTGACACTGTGGGTACAGCACTCAGGATTAGAGTCCCTGGAATCCTGTGTTATGCCTTGTGGATGTGAACTCGACAGCAAAGGTACAGTGCAGCACCATCTCCTGACTTGCACTGTTTTCCACACAGCAGTTGATCAGGTAACAGTTGCTAACTTTTTGTTTCTCACCAGTCCAGTTTCATTGGAAGTAGTCTCCTCCTGCCCCATGGCCTACTTTGCTGTCCATGCCTCTAACCATGCTGATGGCACAGAATGACTGGGGCAGCACATTGCACCACTCCAGTTCATCTTCTCTTTAAGAATGTTACTTAAAACACTGTGTATCCTTCCCTTTAAACATAGAGTTAAATCCACATGAAGTATGAGTGATTGGAGGATTAGTAAGGTTTAGAAAAGACACCCTTGTATTCTTATGAAAGAGCATTATTAACTAATGAAATGCTGTATTTTGTCATTAGAAACCAATAACCTAACAGATAGTACAGATTTTTCTATAAAGAAGTAAACGTTTCATATGAACCACAGTTGTAATGGGGTTGTAAATGTCTCAGTACGTATCTCGCTTTACTGGAAATAGCAAATAGCAAGTGGAAATCCAGTGCTGTTGAATGCCAGCTTTCTCTAGAACAGCATTTATTTTCGTAGCAGGTATTGATCTTTGGAAGAGGAAATATGTCATGTGGGTATTTCCAGTAACTTAGAGGAGACAGTAAGACAGTCATATTAAAAAGCAGAATTGATGCTGTGGCTGCACGCTTTCCATTTCAGTCTTTGTTATTATAGAAAATAAACCTGCCAAGCACTCCTGACCTGGTGAGTCGTTACTGATACAGAACCACTACTGCTAAAGCCATTTCAAATTCAGAACTGCAGTTTTCTGAGGTACTTACGAGTATTCACTTGGGTGTAATGTAAAACTGTTTCTCAGTATACTCTAAAACTCAGCCTTATTCCCAAGGTGCGCATCTGGAAGGAGGTGCAGAGGACACCAAGGCTGGCTGTGGGCTGGCTGGCCCATCTGCTGGAGAGTGACATCATTGTCTGCGGGAGGCACTTGGCAAAAGGCAGCAGGTATGGGATGCCTGCTTGTGTTTGTGCCCTCAGCTTGCAGTGGCTATAAGCAAAGCTTGCTCTCATGCTCAGTGGGATCCACTTCACTGAAGTTCAGGTATCTAAAGGCCAGGCACCCATTGGGTTCAACTCAATCCTTAGGGGTCCCTTCCAGCTTGAGATAAGTCTATGCTTGCTGGCACAGTCTCCCAGGCTCCATTTGAAATTGTGTTGGAGAGAAACAGGTGATGTAGGACAGGGCCCCACTGGCCAAGTTGTAACCTGTGATTTAGAGCAGAGTGAGGAGTTGCACTCTGGACTGATGGTATTTGTCCAGTTTTCAGTTCCACAATTCCCAAAGCCCAACTCTGTGTTCATACTATGTCTAATGTTTAGCTCCCAGGAGTCCCTCTCAGCTTGCCCTCATGCAGCAAAATGCTGTTATTTTGCTTAGACACCAAGTGTTCCTAGTTTTCAGGAAATTTCCCCACTTAATCTTTGAGATTAGTTCAGGTGGGGATTTTTCACACATATGTTTTCACCCATTTCACATATATGCTGGTAACTGAACTAGGTAGGGGCACAAAACAGACCTGGGTTGCACCAGACTGAAATTCGGCACAAACTCATGTAATGATCAAGCTTTTCAAGAAACATGGTTTTTAAGCTGTGCAGGGCTTCTGATGTGCCACTCTTCAGGCAAAGCACCCTTCCCTGGAAGCCTTCACAGAGTCTGCATTTCAGTTAAAAATATCCCCAACCCAAAGCATTTCTTTAACGCAACCCTTGAATTAGTGTTTCTCTGCTAAAGAAATGAAAGATGCAGTCAAGACCAAATATAGTCTTCAAATATGGAATCAGTTGTCTTATAAAAATATAAAGATACTTCATAGAAAATGTGTTTCACATAATATATTGGATTTAATTTTGAAACATCAGTGGACTCTACATGTTGGAATTATCTCTCTCTCTTACTCAACAATAGATTGCAATAGGATGCCGTTTAAAATGGGGATTATTCAATTTGAAGGTGATTCTTCCCTTTGGGACTCTGCCTTCTGAAATCATGCAGAGGTTTTAACTAAGAGACCATTTATATAATTTTAAAACATTCTTCTAGCATGCAGATGCTCTCTAGAAGAGACTGCATCTTCCTTGGGATGCAATAGTGAGTTGGGTTTTATGGTCTCCTTGGTCAATGCCCTGGCTAGAAGTCTGAAAGATGTTGATATGGTTCCCATTTTACTGCTTCAACTACTTAACTGCATTGCAGGCTTGTCTGACTGTGTCAGGCCCTGTACAAAGGGGGCTCCTAACCCACAGCAGTTTGTAATCCCACAGATCACAAATGGTTACTGAGTTGACACTCCCTTCAGCATTTTCAGCAGCAATCCTGCTTTAACCCATACCATGTTTTGGCTGATAGATATTTACCCCCAGGACATGTGGTAATGACCTTTCGTGCCAGCATCCCCCCTACCTGCTTGGCCAGCACATCCCAAACCCAGTGGTCAGAACCTGTGCCAAAAGGAGTGGTGGAGAAAATTCACAACACCAGTACTTGGAAGCTTTGTTTATATATAATATAAATAATATAATACTTTTAGCCTGAACACAATCACTTGCTGCTTGGAATTTACCCTGCTCTGTACGAGTAACTGAGGTGACAACCGGAGAAACAAGTGATTCAGCCTTCTCCCTTCCTGTGCTGTAAGAAATAGTTGGGCAACTAAGATTGTTTAAGAAAACACACAATTGAAAATCTAGGTATTAGACTTGCTTTCAGTTTCCTTTTAGTATGTCTTAGCTATGCATTATTTCACCTCTTTAACTTTCTTTTTTAAATAAAAAATCCCTTTAGCAGGGGTTCAGTGGGGTTGCTGAACTCTGGCTTCTGTTTGGAATACCTTCCTCAAACTGTGAGCTTTGGGATCCAGTGGGCTCAGCCCTGGAGTGGTGACAGATGTAGGGCATGTGATGATCCAGCCCCACAGAGCCTGTCTGAACAGCACATGGAGAAGACCAGAACCTGTTGCTCTCAAACATGCCTTTACTGAGGCACTGGTAAATGGCCCAGTAATGGGTCTCCTTTGCCACCTCAAAGGCTTTAAGTTCCCAACATGTTCATGGACAAGAATAACTACCTTTAAATCACATTTGCACTTAAAAATGGGACTTCCAATTATCTAAAATAAGGCTTGTGAGCTAAGACAAACCAGCCCTTTCTCAAAAAGAGCCACAAATAATATTACATGGATTAACTGCAGAGAACCATTCAGTGCTGGCTGAGCTGTGCTGGTTCAAAATGAGGACAAATTCTGTCAGTGCATCTTTTCCAAAAAAAGCCACATCTTTTGATTTTGGAGGGGAAAAAGGCAAATCCTGAGGGTTGGCTGCTTCCACGTTTCCACCATTCTTTTGGTTTGTGCTATGATATTTAAGGAAAAGTTAATTCCTGGTCCTTACCAGCCTCATGGGACTTTAGAGCTTTAAACAGATCTGGAGAGGGGAAGTTATGACAATGTCTGCAGAACATGTGATTCAGGCAGGCAAGCACACCCAGGCTGTGTGTGTAACCTGTATTTGGTCTGTGGGACGGAATTAGCTGTGCTGGTGTCCCCGATGACCTACCCACTTGCTATTTTTTCCTGGCAGGAATCATGTCACCCCACACAGGAGCAGGGCTTTCTGCAGAAAAGTGTCCTTAGTATCCAGAGAAGAAGGGGAGTGAAGAGTATATGCTTGCTTCCCTGCTGCCCCTCCCATGAGGGATGCAAGAGAACAATGTACTTGTCAGCCTTAGCCATCACCGAGCAGGACCATCTGTTTTCAGACATACACAGGATGCATCCCCTATTTGCAGGAGAGGCATTGATGGACTGCATGTGCCACAATCCACCATCTTCTCCCAGTCAGCAAGAGGCCAGTACTGGAACTGCTGATGGGACACAGATACAGACTGACAGGTAACGTTTTGGTACTTGGATCTGTCACACAGCTGCTGGCTGCCAGAGACTCAATTAGCTCAGTCCAAGTGTCGCATTTAGCAGTTCAACGTTAATGACTGCGTCTATGTCCTGCACTCGTCACCAGTACTGCTACTGTTGGTGTTACAAGACTCAAGTGTCTGCTTCTGTACTGTCCAGCACCCTTCACCCTATGGGACTCCAGGGAAACTGCAAACTACTCTGAAACTCCACTAGCAGGGAAAAACACCCCTGTGAACGTCAAATTTCTCTGATTTAGTAACACATAGGGATAAAAAAAGTAAAGATTCAACCCAGAATTAACAAATGACCATATCATGGCAACTTCAGAGTGATGATTAAGATGCATTTGCATTGCAGTCTCTTCCAGTGCATCAGCTGCCTGAGATTTTTCTGTTTCTTTTCCCCCGATGAGGTTTAGGAACATTGCTGACAGGCCAACATAACTTTCTCCATATCATTACTGTTATTGCTCGGATATTTGCATAACACTGACAGCCATAAGTTACGCCAGAAGAAATAACAAAACGGTATTGTTGATGTATCCAAGGATATGACCAAAATAAGGTCTGCAGCCAGACCTATGTTATTAGACCCACTAGTCTAGCTGAGAAAAATCAATAAGCTTTCAAGTACATCAGTCCTTCTGCAGGTCCAAAATAGAAGTAGCAGCCTTGAAACAAAAACCAATTGAGAACAACTGCTGTTAAATTCAGTTAGATTTGCATCAACAAGACCACCTGAGAAAAAATAGATGGGATCTGTGACACTGAAGGATACTCTACAGGGAAATGTGCAGGCAGATAATTTATAGGTTGTGGAATAAAGAAGACACGTCAGTGGAAGAAAAGGTTAAAAGAAGTCACAGAATCTCTCTTTTACTCTGTTGATGACCAAAAGAAGTTCAAATACAGGAGACTCAGACTTATCCATCTTTGCTTAAGGGTCATAGATAGCACTGCACCAACTGGGAAAGTCTGGTATTTAGCAAGTGGCTGGGTGCCCTCCCTGCATTAGATCTGTCCCTTTCCGCCCCTACAATCTAGGCCCTTGGGATAACACTGGTGCAAAGAGATGTTCTGAAAGAGCCTGGTGATGAGACTATACTTCCACAACCAGAAATTTCTCTGGTGTCAAGAGACAGGAGCATTGCATGGACAGACCTGCATTTTAACAATAAAAACGTTTTTCTTGGTTTTATCAAGACAGTGGGATTCTGGGGTTAACAGAGATGACACTGTATTTTTTTCTTGATATCACACACTTCACATCTGCATTTTGCTTTCATCTTAAGACATTAGCGAATCCAAAAACCCCTGAACCTGTAGAGCTGTTCCAGAAGAAATCATTAGGGCTGATTTGTAATCAAAGGGTTTCTTACCCTCTACCCAGCTGAGAACATACTGAATTCTCTCTCCCCTCACAAAACATGTAATTCAGTAAATCCAACATGGAGAAACCTTCAACTCACAGACGGATCCTCCTCACTCAATGTGATGTCTCACTCTCCTCTCCCTCCCAGGCTGGCCCAGGTTTCCAAAAAGACTGGGGAAACGTTGTGTCATCCCCAGCTCAGCTTCTATGCCTGCAATGAGCACCACGTGCCCCCCTGCGGGCTGCAGCACCTCCTGCAGCCCCTCATCAGGGGAAGGAATGAAGGAAGGGAGATCTTTCTTACTTAGGGGCTGGGGCAGGGTCCAAGCATTGCTGGTTTTGACGCCCCCTGATGCCCTTCCAGCCTCCCTGCTGGGCCCAGAGGAGGCACAGCACACGAACCACATCCGCTGGCACAATTCCGCTGTTTCTCAGGAAATCTGTGCCGAGCACTAAAATAATCATAGCAGCCAGATTCGTAGGGATGCAGTCTCCAGAGACCCCAAATAGGCCAGTAGCTTGTCAGGGGAAATGGCAGCACCCGGCAACACTGCAAAGACAGAGAGAGAACTAGTAGTCATGAGAGAAGTACAGGATACAAAAAAACAGGACAGGAACATAGTACAGAACAAATGCATAAAAATCAAGGTTATGTGCTGCCACTTCTGCACCAAACAGCATGTATGGACTACTCTCCCTTGTGCTGCTTCTCTCACAGGAGCACCCTGGTCCTTCTTACCAGTGAGCAGATAACTTTATCTCATTTTCTTCCCATTTATTTCAGCTTTCAACTGCATTTTGTGCATAATCACATTCACAGTTTTTGTCAAGGTTTTCTTGGTTTTGTTTGTGTGAGTTTTAATATTTTTATAAATATATTTAAGTGATTTATGTACCATCTGTTTATTTAATATAATATAAATTATGTAATTATATAATATAAATTATAATATTTATGTTACAATTTAGTGGCTGTTACAGCAACTGAAATGACTTGTTTTTTAAAGAAACCTTCCTGAAACAGCAGCTGATGGTGCTCCTTTAACTGAAGAATTCTCAGGGCAAAATGCAGCTCAAATGATGCAGGCACCCATCTGAATGATTTATTTAAACCTGAATAACACAATCCTCCCTTCAAGGACTACAAAAGCAATTAGCCACTTGTTTATGCTCTGCCTGTGTGCAAACTCACTTTTATACGTTACTAAAGCTGAGTAGCTTAGATGAGATTCAAGAATCAGATGCAAGCAAGAAGAATCAGCACGGATACATCAAATACATATAAAAACATTTACTAAAGAAGTGCTAAAGCAACTGCTTCTCATGACCCTAAACTCAAAATGGTTTCTACAGGGTCTGGGAGACGTCTGAAAGCGGTGAGCAGATACGGACAACCGACTGAACAGGCACACACAGTGGTGCTGATGCTGCAAAGCAACCCTGTTTTTTAACATGAAACAAGTACAGAGGAAGCACAGAGGAGAAGTGTGGTCTTCTTGGGAATACTAATCCTCAGAGAGGAAAAACAAAAAAAGGACAACTTATTCCCATATTAAGAGAAAAATCCACTAGGGACAACTGTAACTGTAATAGTATAGATGAGAAGTTAAAATAAACTAGAGGAAAAGTACAAAAGCACTGCCTTTCTACAAACCTAAACAAGAGAGTGACAGCAGAGCAACAACCTGCCAGTTGAAGTCCTGCAACAGTGGGAGGGTCCGAATCACGCAGTAGGTGACATTTAAACTGGAATTTTGTTTCCATAATGAAATTCACAATAACTCTTCTCTCAAAAAGTCACGTAAAACATCAGGAACCCAGAGATTTTCTGGAATTCCCAAGGGTTCTTACTCCACCCCATAAAATGGGAATCCTGGAAATCCAGACATTCCCCCAAGGTGCTGGCATCAGAACCAGAAACTCCTTCCAGTTCTGGAGAAGGTATCTGCAGAAAGTATAATTATGTTACTGACCTACTCTCTCACCAGACACCTTTCAGTGCTGTGCTCGCCTATAACATGCAGAAATATATCTTCTTCAAAGGCAAACAAGATAACAGAAATCACCCAGCTCAGTAAAATAATATTAAACAGACCTGATGTGAAGCACTGTGAGAAAAACCTGACTCCTGAATAAAAATATCAATGTGCTCTACTCCCCAAAGCCAGAGGTGAGTACAGCATTTGGGTAGTGCAGGGCACAAACCTGTGAAGGAATGTCAAATAAAACAAGCATGCAATTTAAAGGAAGACGTGGTTTAGCAGCTTCTGCAGTTAAGGATTTATTCAGTGTTTCAAGTATACGCTGTACTTTTGAGCGATCTTCTGCCTTGTTCCATCAGACCTGTGACCTTCCTGTCCTTTGGTTCAGAGATGGAGATGACATTCCAGGCAGACATCAAGATGCTTAGAAATACTGCATGAATTCAGACAGCAGAGACTTCTGGGGATGAGCAGTGGAGTCTTGGCCCCAGCACAAATATAGCAGTAAGATGAAAGAGATGTGAAGCCCACTTCTGCCAATCACGTCAGAGAAAAGCTTCTTAGCACTACTGTCCAAATAGAGGCTGGAAACCAACTCACCTGCTGGTGACAAGGAGAGTGCCATAAAGTCTATGTGGCTTCTGCTGGCCTGCTTCTATCATAATTTCGCTTGTAATACCTGATAGCACTCATATCTATTATCACCCACACCAGCATTCCCACTGAATGGCTACAAAAAAGAAAAACAGTTAACTCACGGGTGACCAGTGCTCCAGATCTGTCTGCTCCTAACACAACTGATTTCTTGCTCTACCCAAACTGCATGAAGAAATATTTCCTGGGGAAAGGCAGCCTTCACAAGCACTTTATTTGGAGTTATGTCACATTCATTTAAGACTGAAGCCTTTAAAAAGTAGGTTCCTGTTTAAAATGGTTTGCTACTGCTGAAGCAGCCTTGTTTTTCAACGGCATCCCAGTTACTCCTTTGTCAGATGCTGTGTTTCAGTGGCATCAATAAGGCACACAGCACCAAGTATACTGTGAGCTGTCATAGCTTGGGCTGCTTTAGGGAAACTGTGCTATCAAGTTTCAGTACATTTGCAGAAGAAAAGCCACTCCTGCAGTGACAGGCTGGCAGCTTCCAGAGCAGACATCTCTCACTCATACATAGAAGGTGGAAATGAAACACAAAACAGTGTCAAAAACACTTTCAAGCTTATACTGGGAAGTAAATTAATTATTTTTAACTTGAAAATCCACCAACATTAAAAATTCTCTGCAGAATTAAGTTTAGATTTACCTTTATGTTTACTTGGAATTCAGTGTACTTTCTGTAAAGCACAGTAACCGCAAATTTCTCTCATTTTGGGATTCTTCACTTATTTAAACAAAAAAAAAAAAAAAAAAAAAAAAAGAGAGAGACTAGAACAGCATAAACTCCGCTGTGTCCTTCCTTCAGCCCTCATTGTTTGCTTCTCTTACTGTCTTGCACAAGGGTTCTTGACCCATGTGAAAGTACATAACTAAATGGAAACTGCATCAGCATTCTGGCAGAACACTCTTTTCTTTGACCATGTAAACTATACAGAAAAAAGGAACAAACCAAGGTTAATAGCAGGCTGATTCATATCAACCTATTTTCAACTGATGGCTGCCTCTACCAGCATCAACTAGAAACATGGAAAACCACAGCTTCAAAAGGGCTAACCCTAAATTGGGAATGCAGGCTGGCAAGCCAGGCAACAGAAAGAGGCAAGTCTTGGGACTCTGAGAAGAAACTTCGGTGAAAGATAAACCATGTGTCCTGGGTTCAGCAGTAGCAGTCAGTTTTTCTCCTTCTTAGTAGACTGCGTGGTTCTAATTTACAGCCGGGGCTTAAACCACGACACCATGCCATATCACCTTTGTCTTTCTTTTAGGGAAATTCAACTGAAACAAAATTCCTATGTGCTTAAGGGATTAATTAGTTATTGCAGATACCAGTATCTGACTGTCAGCCCATGTAATGTCCATAATGCAGATTTTTGGGCACTGACAGCAGAAAGCACTGACAGTAGATTCCATAAGCAGCTAACCTGTGGGATAAAATATGAAGCCAAGTTTAAATAAATTATAAGCCTATATATTGCTTAGCTTGCATCAAGTCAGAAATGCACTCCACACCAAGACAAACAGGCTGATTTTTAGTGTGACATGTCTGCTACTCTGCTAGAGCTGGATGTATAGCTCAAGAGCAAAGCAGTAAGTTCAGAACAAGCATGAGACTTTAGGCTTTTGCTCTCAAATTCTGGGTATCACCTGACACTCCAAGTAACAAACAAGGTTTGTTTCTTCTATTTCATAGTTAGTAGGTACCTATTCCACTTAGCGTCATCTGCTTGCAAGAAGACTACTGGAAAATAAAGAGCTCACACAGGGACATACTCATGAGCACTGTTGCTTTACATTTTTATGCGAGGGCCTGATACTCCTTTCATGCTTTCAAGGGAGAAGATCAGATGGTGAAACTGCTTCCCATCTTGTGTGCAGATGATGGTGGTGATGCATCAGAACTGGCTGGCAGTGGCAGGTTGTTTTCCTAACTAGAGGATAGAGTCATAGCTTTTTCTCTATGTTCCTCACACACACTCAAAAGTACTGCATTCACATTTCTAGCAGCTCATGGCTGTAGGTCTTCTCTTTGCAAGCAAAGAAGCTAGGTTATGCTAATAATGAGTATTTTAAAGAAAGATTAATTGCTAGGCGCAATTGCCTTCCACATAACAGCACAAGTAAGTTTGGATTTGGCTGCAGGAAGCATTAGAACATTTCACTTTCTAAATCTAGAATTCTGCCTTTTTCTCTTCTAAACTTAACTAAAACCATCCCAATTCTAGGACATCCCCAAATCCTGGTCTCAAACAGAAGGACTGGGCTTTGGGTAAAACCTTTCATGTGCTACTATTCAAAATATCATTAGACTGCTATTTTCAGACTCCAGTTGTTTCTTTCATACATTAGATGTGACAAACTCTCCTTACCTTAATCCTCTATCAGCTTAATTCAAAACCGATTTTAAATGTGCCAAAAGGGGATCCTTACAATTAAGATCTTCAGAAAATCCCAGGAACTAGCTTCTGAACCTATAAAATGAGTATTTGCTGGTTTTACTTTTTTTAGAAGGCTGATTCTGAAATACACTTCCCTTTATAATTAGTGCCCTGGTGCTATTTCATTTTTTTATTGGTTTTTCCCCCCCCTTACCTGCCTATAAACATGAGAGGGACAAACTTCACCAAGCCTATCTTTTGTCTGGCAAGTGCTATTCATGGGACAATTCAAAACAGGCATCAACTCAGGTCACAAGTAGATACGCTATTGTTAAACTCCAGTGTTATTTTCACCCCTTTCTGTGGTGGAAATCATAAAGAATGGCTTAAAAAGCTGCTCCATCCAGAACACATGCTTGCCTGCAGCTACTTTTGTTTGAAAAGAGTCCCTCTTCTAGGTAGTTTTCTAATAGTGATTTCACTTTCTAGGCTTCATCTGGGAACTTCATGACATTTTGATTTTGGTCAGAAAGTTATATTGGTCAGAATATAAAAAAGTTGGAAAGTTATATTTGGTCAGAAATATATGAAGGATTTTATCTTTCCAAAAGCAGAGATGAACAAACCATTATTTCTTCAGTTGTCATTTGTAACTTGTTACATTTATTAAAATGAACATATGCTACGTCACTGTGATTTTGGAGGAGCTAATTTCTGACCTAGCTGAGGGTTGCTCTAGCCACTGTACTGAAATGGCTCTAGCCACTGTACTGAAATGACCTATTTTCCTGTCCTAATTTCCCCTTCTAAATCTACAGTGCTCCACTTCACTAAAAAATAAATAAATAAAAAAGCCAAACTGTTGTGCATATTTTTTTATTCTCTGCAGAGAAGAACCTCTGATCCAAACACCATAGACAAACTTATTCTGTATGCCAGAATCATCTCTCCCTCATGTCTGGCTCATAGTGATCATCAAATGAAACACCAGCACATCACCTTGTATGTCTACCCATAAGCCATCAAAGATCCATGCAGCAGCTACGCTTACCTGTGCTACTCCCCACTGCCTGGTGACAACAAATGCTTCTTTAAGGTTGGGGATAGAATGGCAGGGGTGCAATAGCATTGCCAGGGAACTGATTTTGTTCCAGGAAGTGAAGAGAAATTAATCTGCATGCAAACACCGTGTTACAGCCAAACTGTTACTAAAGTCAGTAAATAACTGGGTTATGTCCACAGTTCATTTGCACTGAATTAAGCTTAAAAAAAATACAATCTTGATTGTTACTGCAGATAACATTGTAAGTACATGTTTTCTTGACTCCATATATTCTACCTGCTGCATTACTGATAACAAAGTTGACTAACTGACATGACTGAATAACTGAGGCAGTTCAGGTGACCAAGATGATTCAGATTTCCCTTCCCAGTGACACAAGAAATGACTGGACGTTGGAACTCCCCCTTTCTGTGGAGAGACATGGTTCGTCATAAACAGCATTTTACTTCACAGACTTCACTGACCTTAACACAGATCCTACAGCCATTATCAAACTTCAGACATGCTTACTGGTCCAAGCACAGTAACATACTTTTATGGTCAACTGCCAAGGTAGGATAAGCCCTTTATTTACTCCAAGTTAAGCCAGCTGAAACTCTGTTCCCTTCTTTATTATATACACTGTTCACCTCAACACTAACAACTAAAAATGTCAACTGTACACAATAAATGCCTTGAAAACAATTTTGACAAACAGCAAATGCTTGGCTTGTTTTTTAGGGCTGATGCAGTAAGCTTTATAAACAATGCTACAGGACCTTTTTTCAGATATAAAAGGAAAATGAGAATTTCCCTAGATGCTGCATCTTCATAGCAACAAGCACAAAAATACTGATTTTAACAATTGTTTGCTGTTTTCCTGTAGTGTCTTAAAAGAAGCAAAAAGACAGATGCCAGCCTTTAAATAACCAAAACAAACAAATACCAAGACAAATTAGCCACAAAAGAAACTGTGCAAGGTGCACTACGAGCTTCTTTAAAATTGTAACGGAATTAGCACTGATTTTAACTGATTGTCTTACAACAGAATGCATAAAATTTAGACTAGTATTTTTTATTTTTCCTACTATCACAAGTATTTTGCTTATACATTTAAAAAGAGAAAGTCAAATTAAAGTCTAAATTTAGTAATTACAAGTATAGAGATTGCATGAGACATTCCTGCTCCTGGAAACACCTGGTGCTTTTTTAACCCTGTTTCTTCCTCTCCCCAGTTTTGATGTGCATGAGCAACTTCACACAAACAGGGAAAGAAAAATTACTTTACAAGACAAAGAGTGAAATGATATACGCAAAGTGCTGTCAGCAGCTCATTGTAAACCTGGGAAAAATTAAGTGATAAAAATCAATTTCCGCATACAACATTTCACTAGCAATGCTTTAGATACTCTGTAAGAAAAAAGGTCACACTGTCTTAATGTTAAGACAACAGTATACAGTTTAAGAGAACTTCATATACTTGAGTCTCCACATTTCAAATTTGTGCCTCAGGAATGACACAGACCTTTGGATTTCAGGCACATAAATAACATAAACCAGCAGTAATGATGTGAGATCACAGCCTACAAAAGCAGAAGAGTTTGCATTCAGTGTTTCAGCAGAAAGCCCCATACAGAAAAACTCCTGAGAACAACCCAGCTGATGAGAGCTTTACAGAGAAATAAAGAGTAAATCACCCAAACAGCTCCATTTGATGCTCTTTTGACTAGTAAGAACTGTGATAGCATCAAGCCCCAATAACTGTGTTTTCACTCCCCTCTCTCCTCACAGGAGCATTTCCTTGCACACTTCTGTGCCGTCAAGCAGCATCACAAGTGCCCAGTGTACTCCCTCCATTGCCATTTCCCATGAAAGAACAACTAATTCATGCTGTTCATAGCTCCCCCTGTTGCCAGCAATTCCATTGAAAGACACCAAAGAAGGGCAAGAGAACAAAGACTGTGCAAGAAAGCAGAGAATGAACATCAGAAAAAAGTGATGGAAGAAAATGAAAAGGCATATTCTGCTCTTGGTTATGTCTGGCAGCTCTGGATTCATGTAACAGATGATAGTGCAGAACCTGTCCCCTACAGAAACAAAGACTGAGGAGACTAATACTGAGGATCCTCACTTGGACCAGTTATTTCAATAACCTTCAATAAAAAATAAACAAATAAACACTATCTATGCTTTTCCTACAGAGAAGGAAAGATCCCCCTCCAACTTGCAGTTGAGAGCCTTTTTATAACTAACAATTTGTTATTATCCATTGAAAAGAATTAAGCCTATTTAGTTCTAGACAGAATACAAGCTGAGTTCTGCAGCCTGATGTGGAATAGGAGCACAGACATAGTCCTGAACACTATCTGAAACTGTGGCAGTCAGCACAGCCAAATGCTGTAACAGCAGAAGTATTATCCTAAATCTAAACTACATTATTCTAAGTTTGTACTATAACTTGTGAACAGTTACAAGTTGGAAAGGCCAGGAGAGAACAACTGGATGAATTTGTCATAGTTCTATTTACTTAATTGGAGCCTCTGATTATTTATACCAGCTGAACACTGTGCCCCAGAGTTTAGGGTCATGGGTACAATCCAAGTTGCATTAGACACGGTTAGATGCCTGCCTGAAGAAGTAAACTTGTAATAGGTACTTCCCACCCACAAAGGGCTGTAGGAGCTGTGTCCCTTAATATGTAACACCAGCATTAATTAAGAAAGCGGAGGTACATATTTTAATAATTAATAGTGAAGGAGATCTAAGAAGGGCAGCAGACAATAATATTGAATAATTCAGCACTATAACCAAAGGAACAATGGCACAGTAACTTTAGATGTGAGCATTTGCAACAAAATCCAACAAAAACATTTGATATGCTGATGGCTTCTTGTGTTCAGGAAAGGGTATACATCCGAGATAGTCTTTCCTACTGAGTGGGCATCAAACAATTTCTGAAACCAGTCTTTACAACAAAATCAAAAGCAGCTGGTAAAATTGCACCAAGGCAAGTGACTTTATACTGGGCTGTGACAGATTTGGGCCCAAAAGATCAAAAGCGTCATCCAGTAGAGGCAGTAGTTCATCAGTAAATCGTGATTCCCAACAGGGTAAATTAGCCACAACAGCAACTCAGTTTAATTAGCAAAGGAAAAAAAAAAAGCACAACAGATTTTTCACTCATCCTGTCACTTCACGAAGTTCAGCAGCAGTGACAGCCTATGTCTGTCAAGCCTAGAAACAAACAAACAGAAAGCTTCAGCAGCTGCTGAGCAGTCAAATTTAATTTGCGGTCACAAATACTGGAGAATTTTGTTGCCTGGCTAGCAGCTGAGGTAGATATACGTCAGTAAAAAAATAATGAGCCTTTGTTACTGAATGAGAAAAAAATGTGCATTATATTTAATTGCAGAAGTCTGGCAAAATATCAGAGCACAAAAAAACACGTTTTTTTTTTTAAAAAAAAAAAAAAAAAAAAACACAAAAACAAAAAAACCCAAAACAAAACAAAAAAAGAGACCTGAGTGACAGACCAGGAAAGACAAAGCCTGCTGCTGCTGAGCCTTTTTCTTTCTCACTGCTGGTAAGGATTATTAGCCTGCTGTGGCTTCCCTTAGCAAACGAAGGGCAGCCAAATTGCATAAACCAAAATGTTTTGGAATTTCCTTCTTAAATTGTTTTGATGACAGGTTCCTATTAAGAACTGTTCTGAATTCAACAGAAAGTAGATGCAGCTTCTTCTGCTTCCTAGGAACTGATCATCACAACTTCTCTGGCACTGAACCCCAATAAAGTAAAACTTCTGTGCTATGTAACCTTACAGACATCCCAGGGGAGGAACGTATGTCTCCTTGCCTCTTTTTGAAGCCCAGCAAAAAGATAGGAAAACATCTTGGACACTAATCCTGCAACACATGTATGCACTGAAGTAGCTGTCAGTTACTAGATTTATTGTGTTTGTTATAAATGTCTGGCCTCGGCAACTGGGGAGGAAGGACTCATGAGACACTACTGAATGGGCACACCACTCAAGCCAATTAGAAACAGTGACAAAAATTTGGTACTGACTACTAGGAAATTACTGGTAGAGATGGAGGATTTTGTCTGACTGCCTACAAGTAAAAATATTTAACCCTCAAACTAAGAAAACACGCAGACGTAAATATGAAACAACAGGCGCAGTGAAAATACAGTCACAGAATCCTAGAATAGTTTGGGTTGGAAGCAACTTTCAAAGGTCATCTAGTCCAATCCTCTGCAATGATCACGGACATCTTCAGCTAGATAGGGTTGCCCAGAACCACATCCACCCTGGCCTGGAACGTCCCCAGGGATGGAGCATCCACCACCTTTCTGGGCAACCTCTGCCAGTGTTTCATCACCCTCATTGTAAGAAATCTTTTCCTCACATCTAGGCTAAATCACTCTTTTTCCTGTTTAAAATCATCACCCCTCATCCTGCCACAACAGGCCCTACTAAAAAAGTCCCCCTTTATTATAACCCCCCTTCAGGTATTGGAAGGCTGCAATAAGGTCTCCCTAGAGCCTCCTCTTTTCCAGGCTGAACAAGCCCAAGTCTCTCAGCCATTCCTCATAGGAGAGCTGCTCCACCAAACATGACTGTTGATAAAAATTTATATTTAAAAATTTTAAAGAGAGAAACAAATATGCAGCTAGCAGAACTGTAACGGCACTCCAAACACTGTAATGTTCTGGAAAAGTAAGCCCCTAGATGTTTCCTTTCGGCTACACATGGGGCTGGATCACCCACTACAGACGTGTTTATCATGGCTAGCACAGGCAAACACCTCCGCCTTCCTGCACAACAAAATGGAGGGCTAAACCACGGAGCAGAACGAACGGAAAACCCGGGAAGGGGAGGGGAAGGGAAGGAGGGGAGGGGAAGGAGGGGAGGGGAAGGAGGGGAGGGGAAGGAGGGGAGGGGTCCGGCGCTGGCACCGCCCCGGAGGCGGGCCCCGCGGTGCCGGCACATAACGGCCGACCGCGAACCCTCCCAACATCCCTTGCACCTCTTATTTGCATGCCCTCACCTTTGAGCCCGGGAGCAGCCAATCAGCGGGCGGGCGGCGAGTGCAGCTCACCTGCTGCGGCCGCGCCGGCCCGACGGCTGATTGACAGGCAAGGGGCGGGGCGGCGGCCTCCTGCTGCGCGGTTCTCGGCGGCGGCTTCCTGGCGGCGGCAGCGGCGGCGCGATGGTGTGCGGGGGCTTCGCTTGTTCCAAGAATTGCCTCTGCGCGCTCAACCTGCTCTACACGGTGCGTGGCCGCCGCGGGAGAGGAGCGGGTTGCTCAGCGGTGCCTCCCCTCCTGGATCTTCACCGCCTTGCGGGTTCCGCTGCAGAGAGGAGAGGGGAAGGGAAGGGAGGAGAGGCGGCGGGGTCGCTGCGGCCTGTGGCGGCCTCTTCTTAGCAGGCTGTTGCTGAGGGTCTGGCAAGTCTCCGGGCCGGGAACGGCGCACGGTTGCGGTCTCTGGCTCGGGGGTGGGGAAGGTGGCACCGGTCAGACTGAGCTTTGTCACCGTGGGGACGTGGCTACTCGGGATCAAAATGCAGGGTGGATCGGGAGCGGGCGGCACGGCTAGCGCTGCCTGCCGGGGGGTTGGGGGGTGGGGTGTCACATCTCCAGCCCTCTTCCCGGCGTGGCTAAGGGACCACCCCTTCGTCAGCCCTCCCCAGCCCGACCCGCTCTGTCTCGAAAGGTCGCTGCACCAACGCAGGCGTGAATGGGGAAGGGGTTATTTTGGTTTTCCTTGGCCAATGACTAGCGCCGAAATAAGGCAGTTCGGTGAGTGAGAAGGCCCCTGACCCTCTGGTAAGCAGGCATCCCCTATGATGGACCAGCGATTTACAAAGTCTGGATGCTTTGGGGTGGTGGGAACATATGTGAGGGGGAAAAAGAAAAGTAGTATGCTACACTGAAATAACTGACTTGCTGGGGAGGTCCAGGCAGGTGCCTGGTTTTGTTTGGGCAAGTTGGAGGACCCGTTTTCAACAGACTACAATAAAATCGTAAAATGGTTTGAGTTGGGAGGGATGTTAAAGATCACGTGGTTCCAACCCTCTGCTATGGACAGGGACACGTGATCCTAATCTCCAACTGTGGTATAGCTGTGCATTTTTTTTTCTAATTATCTATTTTAAAATTACTCATAAATAGCAAGAAATGGGAGCGTATGTAATGGCTTCCTCTTGCAGCACATTTGGAGAGGTAGTATGGCCTCTAATGTTTCATGTTAACAGCCGTGCTTGGAGGTGACTTTAGGTAGACTGCAGTTGGGGTCAGCCAGTGCTTGCAGGCAGCTGTATCAGTGTTTTTCTAAAAGCACTGCATGATCTCGAGTGAAGGTGAGAGAGGAGAACAAACAGGTCTAATGCTGTTCCTCAAAACAGCCAGTTCTTGTAGGTAGCAGTTACTGGACCTGATGATAATCTCCAGGACGGAGCACGAATGGATGTAAAAGTGCCTCTGTTTAAGCCAGTGTTGTTTGTTATTATATTTTTTGGTACATGAGGTGACTCTCATTCCTTCAGAAAAGGGCAGAACGAAAACCTTGGTATAGGACAAGTGGACTTATGTCCCTGGAAAATGCCTCTGGAGTATGCTTAGGGATACTCCGCTGCACACTATGGAAATCACTTGGGATCCTTGTGATGCTGTGGGTTGCCCCTAGCCAGAACAGAGGGGAGCCAGGTAGGCATTGTGTTTTTTGACATGTGTAGTTGGAGGTAAGTTTAGTCTATGTAGACTGACATGGTGAAGTTAATTAATATCATAGAATAGCCCAGGCGGAAAGGGACCTCAGAAGATCATCTTGGCCAGCTTCCTGTGGGATTACCTCATCCCGGTTGATTGTTATAGGTGAATTGTCCCATTTCAGTTTTGCTTTTTGGTAAACCAGAGGTTAATGCAAGACTTCTTTTTTTTTTTTTTTTTATCATTGTTGGTTTTATTTCTGGAGTGACAGAGGAGTGAGAAATCTGGATCTTTCTACCATGATATATGCAGAAATCTCATTTTGATGTCATGTGGACAGCAGGTGTTTTTCTGAAGACAGGATCAGCTATTCTTAAAGCCGCCTATTAACCAGGTGTTAGGGGTCTGGTAGGTCTTTTGATTGCATTTGGCCACAGCAGGGATGGGTTGATTCTGGGGACCTCTGTAGTTCTTTCTGCAATACCTGTACAAAGCACCTATGACCTTAATCTTGTTCTGATGTCTCCCTGACCAGAATTTACTTTGTGGGTGTCCCTTGGTAGTCTTTCATGTGACCTATGCTGAACATATGTTTCTGCTGAAGAGAAGGAATGTCTTTGAATTACAGGAACTGGAATATCTGATCGGTACTGCTTGTGTTGCTTATTAATTATAGTCAAGTTACAAGACTAATGCTTTCAAATTCAGAGTTTCTGAAATAAATAACATTTAAGGTGTTTAGTTGGCCTGGTTGAGTTGATCAAGCAAAAATGTGTGGGCTTCTCTGTTCTTTGGTTAGACAAAATCTTCACAATACAAGACTTCGGTTGCAAGTGAGTGATGGGCTTATTTTTTCCTAGCTGGGAAAAAACACAGAAGACGACTAGAGCAAGAACCTCATCATCATCTTCTTAAACAGCATCAGTTCACTGTGATAATTGATGAGAGGGGAGTAGTAGGGGTGAGAAGGGATATTAGCTCAAACAGGTAACACTTGAATGTTTTTCTAGCTAGCATTGGTGTGCCTGGATCACATGCTAGGAATGAATTAACCCTCACAACTGCATATTGGGGGTTACAGTTTACAATCTGCTTTTCTTTAAAAGACTTGTAGAAAAGGATATTGGAGCTTGATTTTTTTTTTTTTTTAAGTTTCTTTTTATTCTTTTTATAGTAGTACACTAAGGAAAATAGATGTCCTGACAGTAATAAATCTGGCTTAAGGCAAGAATCCAGGAACCTACTAACCTAATTGCTCACTTAATGTTTTTTTCAGATGGTACTTTGCTGATGACTTTTGGTTTTTCTGTGTACTAAGTTAATGTCTTTAGGCCCTGATTCTATTTTTAAATTTCATTTTATATGAGTAATTCTGGCATTTATGCTGAGTTGCTGAGTTCAGTATGGTTCCTTATGGGTATAGGAAGAGTAGAGAAAAAGAGACTGTTGACTCTGTAGTGACGTGTGTTGCTGGAATAGTCTTACATGGAAGAACTGCCTGTATTCAAGGACCTTTAAAATACTAGTTTTGGGTACCTGACCAATGTCGTATTTACTAAATCATATTTACATTTCCTGCTGAATGGCAAATCATGCAAACTGCTTAGAAGGTCTGTCCATGGAATTCAGCCAAATTCAAGGATGTGTGGCAAAGCCTGCCAGGTATGAGAACCGTTGTTGCTGGCTCGACCAATATTTGCTCGCTTTAACAAGATGAGGATTTCCTTAGGTAGACAGTGATCCTTCCAAGGAAGCCTTGAGTAATTGTGTTGAAGTGGGAACAGTTGAGGTATTATTTCAAATCAGATTTTCAGAAAGGAAAAGGAAATTCCTTATTCCTAGCTAGTGGTGAAAGATTGAAGTGGTAGCTGGGTCACAAGATTAAATATTTAAATTAAAAATTAAAATACTGACCATCAGTTCATTTGGATTGTGTGTGCTAGGATTGTCACCCAAGCAGCTACTTAATTGCTGCTGCAGCAGCAAGCATGAACTATTCATTGTGAGGTAGTCAGTCATCATGCATTTATTTTAATGAACAGGTTTTCAGTTTTCCTTGCACCTAGAGAGGCTGTTTGGTTTCAAATAAAACATATGGTACCTTTACCATTAGAAGTGTGTAGTAGTAGCACAGAATTTGTTCCCCAAAAGCATTCATATTTCCTCTTACCACTAGGAAGTACTCTATCAAAGCAATTTACTTTTTATATTACTTTGCTCTCTGAACCTGATTTATTTGATTGCCTATTAAGCATCCTCTGGGGTTTGCTTTCATTTTCAAAGCATTGTATTTGAAAGGTGGTGTTTTGATACTTTTCCCCTATCACTGCCATTTCTCTGGGTGCAGTAATTATTGTCAGTGCAACTAGTGCATTTGTGCTTTCTGCCCTCTTTATCAAAATTGCTTTGCCTGTATTATGGAAATATGCAAAGATGAGTACAGAAATTCTCAGATTTTAACAGCGTGTGCTTAGTGTCATAGGGGTTTTAATAATGTCTGTCTTAAATGCAGAGTTCCCCACGCAGAGGAGTTGAGCATGTTGCATCTTCCATGCAAATTTGCTACCTCAGTCTATTTTTTTGCTGCATAGGGGGAGCCTGGTGATAGAGGCAGTGTGAACATCTGGATTTTCTAAGGGAATGGGGATGTGACTGTTTTCTGTGTTACTTGATGATTCGCGACTGCTGTAGTGGCTGCATATCATCTGAACTGGATGCTCAGCAGTTTCCTTGGAGCTGTCATTCTCGAGGACATGAAGAAGCTTGTTACATGGTCAAAACCAATTAGATCCTACTTACTGACCAATAACTTGAAGAACTAGGCCTGAAACCGAAAGAACTGCCTTTCATGATGACACAGGAATGCTGTCTTTCACATAAATTGCTTATTCCACATCATGTGTCTCAAGGCTGTTCAGTAACCAGACTACTGATCACTTTTCATTTACATTAGTCATTTAAAGGTGGAAGATTTTGCTTTCTTGGAGGTACCCAGGGCTTTCCTTACTCCTCAGCCTTTACTTTGTTTTCAGTAAAGCTGAAGGAGTACTGTAAAGAGATAAAGTTGCTTACAGCTGTGATAGAAACCAATTTAGCTTAGTCTTAACTTGTTTAAGATGCAGCATTATATACTGTCCATACTTTTAATGTGGTGTTTTTAGATGAAGTTCAGGGAACCAGAAGAATTGTCTTCTAGATTCTCTATGGGTGTGGAGAAATGTTTGGCTAAGTTGAAGGCAAGGGTGGTGGAAACCTCTTCTTCAAAATACGTACCATTTGAGTTTTAAACTTTAAAGTCACTTTAAAAGAAGTGGAATATGAACTTATATGTGAAGAGAGAGAGGTTAGGAAGGATGTGTTTCATCATGTGTGTAACCTGGCTTTAGTTCCTGTTCCATGTACAGCTTGAAAGCTATTCTGTAAATATTTCCTTTGCTGATACCAGTGTAAATGCTATATAGTCTCTTTACTTGGGAATGGTGAGGATGTATTTCTTGAAATTTGAGTTCAGAAATGCAGTTTTTAAAAACACCTTTTAGGGCTGAGTTTAGAAGGAAGCAGTGGGAACACTGACTTCTGCATATGACTTCCTTCCTAGTGAGCAAGCAGTCCAAGCTAGCTGAAATAATGAAAAGTTGCTAGTTAGTCTAAACAGCAGATTTGTTTGTGGCTTGTTGAAGAAAGGAGGAAGTGGCTTTGGCATTTGAATGGTTTCTCAGTTGTGTTGTCTAGAGAAATCATTTGTCAGTATCTTGGTTTCTTTTTGTAATGTAGAATACAAGCCTGTGGATAAGCACACAAGGGGTAAATGTGAAGAGAAGTATGTTTTTCGAGTACAGGAGTGAAGGAAATGAGCAGCTGTGTACACAGAATAACTTGGATTTGAAGAACAGAGCAAATTAGGAGAAATTATTTTTTTTTTAATAGAATTTATGCAGCAGTAAGGGGAAAGTGAACCCCATCAAGTGCTGTACAGACTAATGAAGTAGTAAGGTTAATAAGTGAACTGGAGAACAGGACAAACTTGTGATGACTTTACCTATGTGATAAAGAAATTCAGCTTTGTCTACAAATTGTTATTTTTGAAAGAGCTCTGCAGTTGAAGTGTGTGTCTGAAAAATAGAATGGAAATCACTTGAAGTGGAGTCTGATCCACTGATCTTGGAGTCCCTAAGAACTTTCCTGTTACAGATGGAGTAACATTCTGTCTATTGACAATATGCTTGAGTTTCTTTTTTTTTTTTTTTTTTCCCCCCTCATAGGGAAAAAAAGAATTGATCTTCACTTAGGATTTGTGCTACCTGTAGGTTTGTTCCAGTAAAGCATTTGCTTCATTTCAAATTGATGAGTTTAAATATTGGGTTCTGCTAAGCCTGTGTTTGCCTGTGTGCTTTTTAAGTAAGGTTGCTAGGGTTTGTATTGATGGAGAAGATAGTATACAGTAAATAAGGATAGTATATTCAAAATGTCAGTCTGCCACATGCATACACTTCCCGTGGCTCTGTGTTGCTTATTTGTGGACAGTTTGTAGCATCTGTGTGAGAGATAAATTGCTCTAGCTTGAGATTGTAATAAATACTTTCGCTCCTAATGCCTGTTGGCTTTCTGTGTAAACATGCCTTAAATGAATGGGACCTTCTGAGACGAAGATTAGTACTTGTGTTTTTGAGTCTCTGTAAGTACTTCTGAAGACTCATTCATTGCTCTTTTAGTGAGAGACCTTAGTGCTTTTAAGAAGGTGGTTTGTTGATGCAGGGTTTAGGAGCTATTTAATGAGCTAGATGGTATGGAAGAGTCCTTGGCCAGTGTTAAATCTACCACTTATCTGCCTGTTAAACTTTAATTTTTGGTGTGGAGAGCTCTTCCATGGTGGAAGAGCTGGCTGTGGTATGTGGGATGATTGGTTGGGGGGAACTTCTGGAGCTCATCTATACAGGCTCCTGCTCAGACAGGATCACGAATACCACTTGTTTGCCAGCTGTGGCTTTGTCTACTGAGTCTTGAAAACCTCTGAGAAAAAAGTTTATCACCTCTGAGTATGGCACCAAACCACCCTGCTTTGTGCAGGGTATCTAATGCCCAGTCTGAACCTC
Source organism: Psittacula echo (assembly GCF_963264785.1). Lineage (NCBI taxonomy): Eukaryota > Metazoa > Chordata > Aves > Psittaciformes > Psittacidae > Psittacula > Psittacula echo. Next base: position 28,986,101 of record NC_137737.1, on the reverse strand, counting down.
CTAAACTGTTGCTTGTGATACTGAGAGGCATTTTTCTCCATTGGTTTTGTAATGCATTTTCAGCTTCAGTTACTATTAGATTATCCATTGACTGCCTTTTTGTTGCACTAAACAAACCCAGCTCCATCACCTGTTCCTCAGACATCATCCTCAAGGTTCCAGGCCATTTTGATGACTCTTTCCAGGTTCTCAAATTCCTTTTCAACCTGGGGGGCTTGAAATAGGACACAGCAGTTGAGCTGCAGTCTCACCAGCTTTTGGTTTCCTTTGATTGCGCTCCTTTTGGCTTTTCCTGTTTGCAGTGGGAGCGGACTTGGCTCATATTCAACTTGTAAATCAGTTTGATCTTCAGATCTATCTCAGTAAGGTTGTTGCTCAACTGATCTGTTCCTAGGTTCCACTGAAGCACCTCAGGAGCAGGTTTTGCACTTCATGAAGTTCCTGTTGGCTTATTCTTCAAGCTTATCAAGGTCCATCTGAGTTGAGTCTGTATTTGAAGAGTCAGTTGCTCTTCCTTGTTTAGTATCATCCACAAATTTTCTGAGGATTCATTCTGTCTTAATCACCCAGGTTATTGATGGAATGTACAGCCTTCGTGGTGCTCCTCAGGTACTACCAGCTGGATACTGAGCCATTGATTACTACCATTTAAGCTCAGGGATCCAGCCTGTTACTTAGTCTAATAGCCCATTTCTCTAACCCTTGTCTCTTCAGTTTACTAATAAGGCTACTATGGGAAACTGAATCAGTCTTAATCACTGAAAACTGGATTGCAATTTCATATATTTCTGGTAGGTTTCTCAAGCAAATATTTGAAGCGTTATTAACCAAAGCCATGTAAGTAAAGTGGAGTTTCACTTGTACTTCAGTCTTCCAAGGATGATGCTGTTTTCTTTGGGGTAAATCTGGTTCTCTGAAGTGTGGTTTCAGTAAAATGAAATGTGACATTCAGAAGCTCCATAGGGGATCCTTTTTCCCTTTTTAACACAAGTGACTTTTAGGGTTTTTTTATTATTATAAGTAAATAAAGCTTGTATGGTTAGAATGTGCTTATTACTCATTTAAAAACAGTTAAGGTCTCTAAGTAATTTTGTTTCAAGTACATTTTACTACAGAGTCTTAGGAGCATCACTTTTATAAATACTGCTTTTTAATCCTTGTGTTTCAAACACTGGAGTAAGCCCTGTTGAGCAGCCATTTTTAGTGGCTAAACAGTGCCTGATACTATGAGCCTTGTGTTGTTTTACAGACTTGTAAAACCTCTTCCCAAAACAACGTAAGGTTTTTTTTCCTGTTTGTAGTTGTATGCATTTGCTTTAGTTTTTCACATTATGGCACTATAAATCTATATATAGAGAGAGTTTTATTGCACAACATGCAGAGAGTCCAGTCCAAACCTGAAAATGAAGGAATAACTATAATTTCATCTTTCCCTCAAAATACAGAAGAGTCAAGAACTTCATCTGTTTCTGGAATGGTTTGTACGCCTGCAGTCTCCATTTCAGTTTTGAAACACAGTCAGTTTTCCACAATTTTTAAGTGGCCAAAATTGGAGTAGCCCTTTAGTTAGCTTGATCCAAATCGTGTTGGCCTGTCTGGATCCAGCATTTTCATGTGGCTTGCCAGCCAGAGCCCAGTCGCATGGATCATACTGAATTGCCAAATGTTTTAAGGAACTGGACAATGGACAATTTTGTTATGTGAAAGAAGAGAAAATACAGCTTTAGTATTACGGAGGTAATGCTTGAATATAGGACTAATGGCTCTAAAGCGAGAACGTGATCAAAAAAGATACTAAACTGTTTTATGTTATTTTTCAAAGCTGATCACCTGATTCCTGAACCTCCGGGGTTCAGTAAAGCATTTAAAAGCCAAAGAGGCTTTTTTACCACTTGAAAACCATGATGGTTCTAGATTCAGTATGTGTCTGTTTCTGCCAGAAAAGCTTTTTGGGCCAAGGGGGGTTGTGGTAATAACTTTTAGTGTCATACTCACTGATTTCATTTACATATCATCAGTATAATGGAAGCTGAGGTGAGTAACAGCAGCAAGAAGTAACCAGTACCCTGCAGCTCATGCACTGTGTTTATCGAGTAAGTATTAGGCACAGAATTTGTTTAGGCCTCTCCTTTTAATTTTGATACTTTAACAATAAAACTCATTTAATCAAATTGTTTTAGCCCTCTTATGAAATGAGCAATGCACTGAACAAATACATGTTTTGGTATCCTGGTAAAAATAAAGATCTGCAGCCATAGCTCAGGTGGAACAAAGAAGTATTGGGGAAAAACAGTAAAAGCAAAGTTTCTTCTGCCTTTTTTTTTTTTTTTTTTTGTGTGTGTGTGAAATACATTGAAATATAACATTGCCTTTGAGATTTAATTTTTTTTTTTTTTTTTTAATGAGAGATTGCTTTGAAGAGCTGTGTAGTGACAGTGTGAGTTCAGTGCTTAGACGTTCTTGCAGAGCATGGGATGTCAGCCAGCACTTTCTGACTGGAAATTGGGTTATAAGATTTCTTTTGTTGTTTACTTCTGATGCTTACATGGAAAAATAAACCTTCCCAGTGGTATGAGACAATGAAATGAAGTGAATGGGTATAGATCAGAACAGGTAGGTCTTGCACTTAATTGTCTGATTAGCAAGGCTAATTTTTAACATAATCATATCAGGAAGTTTACAGCCTTGTGCAGCATGCATTGAGAAAATCTGTCTGTAGCAGAGCCAAGGCTTTTGGTTTTATTTTATTCCCCTTCCACTCCCCCCCCTCCCTTTAATTTAGATTTACTGGTTCTGGTGCTTTGGTTTTAAATAAACATGGTGGTTAAAGCATTTTCTTTAAAAGAAACAAAGACAAATATGAAATAATCCTAAAACTCTACTGGTATTGAGCAATTCCTTTGAATTTTATATTGTTCTTTTGTCTCTTCATGTGGTAGGAGAAGCGTAGTTATGACAAACATCCTTTTCTTCTTGCAGTCTTTCTAAGTTTCCTGTGGGGATTACTGGCTTTTGGTTAAAGTGGTTTTGAGATACCTTCCTGTGTGAGCACATGAGAAAAAACAACCCCTGTGTGTTGATCTTGATAAGCATCACTACTTGTTTTGCCAGCTTTCTTGATGTTATCTTAGATTTCCACGTTTCAAAACCAGCATTAGATAGGTCAGTCTTCTAAAAGGTACTTAAAAAAAAAAAATATATACAGACATATTTGGTAAAGTGGAGGCAAAAATGCTCTGCTGTAGAGTAAGTACACTGAAATGACAAGTTGGATGTTCCCTCCCCTTACCGCCCCCTGGCCCCTTTGAATAAGCAGTAAGATGCCAAGAGATTGTCCTGTTTGAATGGAAACTGGTGAGCAAGTGTCATTTCTTGCTCTATATTGTGAAATAATGCCAATTACTTAAACTAGACCAAGTGCTTACTCTTCTGTGGT